>NC_135669.1:42559422-43159422 GCF_964188315.1 Podarcis muralis
AAATTGCCTTCCTGCGTCAAATGGCAATCGCCTTGGGGCAGGGACCTGCCCTCTTTGAAAGCGCCAGACACTGAGGTAGTGGTTTTATGAAGAAAGAGACAAACAAACAAAAGAACCAAACCCAGAGGCCGCATTCACACTACGTATTTAAATTAGTATAATACCGCTTTAAACAGTCATGGCTGTTTAAATTCAAAGAATTCTGGGAGCTGAGATTTGCTAGGGGACCCTCCATTCTCCTTCCAGAGTTACAGTTCTGAAGAGAGATTGAGTGTTAAAACACTCTGGGAACTGTAGCTCTGGGAGGGGAATGGAAAGGGAGTCTTCTACCAACTTCAAGCACCCTTCACGATATAGAAAAATAAGGGCGGTTGGCTTTTGCTGCCTAACTCCCCAAGAAACTGAGTCCCCTAAGTCCATGATCGGTCAGAGATGAATGGAGAGAGGCAGGATGCAGTGAAAGCAAGGCAGGTCTTTATTTTTCTGCTGCAACAGAGTTCCCTTCCCAAAATACAGCCCCAGAATTATTTGTGGGGAGCTATGAATTTTTAAAGTTGGGACGCGGGTGGCGCTGTGGGTAAAACCTCAGCGCCTAGGACTTGCCGATCGTATGGTTGGCGGTTCGAATCCCCGCGGTGGGATGAGCTCCCGTCGTTCGGTCCCAGCTCCTGCCCACCTAGCAGTTCAAAAGCACCCCTAAGTGCAAGTACGGTAGATAAATAGGTACCGCTTTATAACGGGAAGGTAAGCGGCGTTTCCATGTGCTGCGCTGGTGCTGGCTCGCCAGAGCAGCTTCGTCACACTGGCCACGTGACCCGGAAGTGTCTTCGGACAGCGCTGGCCCCCGGCCTCTTAAGCGAGATGAGCACGCAACCCCAGAGTCGGTCATGACTGGCCCGTACGGGCAGGAGTACCTTTACCTTTTATGAATGTTTAAAAGGACGTGGGTGGCGCTGTGGGTTAAACCACAGAGCCTAGGACTTGCCGATCAGAAGGTTGGCGGTTCGAATCCCCGCGACGGGGGGAGCTCCCGTTGCTCGGTCCCACCTCCTGCCAACCTAGCAGTTCGAAAGCACATCAAAGTGCAAGTAGATAAATAGGTACTACTCCGGCGGGAAGGTAAATGGCGTTTCCGTGCGCTGCTCTGGTTCACCAGAAGCGGCTTAGTCATGCTGGTCACATGACCTGGAAGCTGTACGCCGGCTCCCTTGGCCAATAAAGCGAGATGAATGCGCAACCCCAGAGTCGTCCACGACTGGACCTAATGTTCAGGGGTCCCTTTACCTTTACCTTTTTATGAATGTTTAAAGTGGTATCATAGTGTGTTAATTGTGTGATCCAAACACGGTCGGAATCTCACAGCACCCAGCCGCATGCCTCCAACAAACCCCAAATCAAATGTAAATGTTATACAGTAATAATAATAATAATAATAATAATAATAATAATAATAATAATAATGTAATCAATTAAACAAAACAAAAGTTCCATCTTTCAATCTCACCTTTGCATACAGTACTAGCAGCCAAACCAAACTTGTTGTTGTCAGCGCCGCCGATTTCGTGACTGTAGGTGTCCCTTTTCCCCCGGTCTTTGCTCCCCTGGCTTAATAACTTGGTTTCGACTACAGGAAGTGCAGAAACCGATAAAAAAAGAGGGACAGTAAGGCATCTGAAGGAACAGGAGGACCACCTGATAAGAACCAGTCAAAGGCAGCAGGACAAAGTCAAAGGGCTGGACAAAGTCAAAGCGATGCTCACATCTGACAGTCAAAGCAAATCAGCAAGCAGACATTCTTTCCATTGTACCTGTGTAGAGCAGGGATGAGGGGAGAAATTCAGGCCAGTTTGCATTTCATTTGGGCTTCTGGAAACCATATGCAAACTGGGAAACCGCCAGGGGCAGAATCAGATGCAAAATGGCGGCTCAAGGGACTGGGCTTGGTGCAACTTGGCCGCGTCGGGGGAGATGGTGGCTTTGGGGTTAGAATCAGAGACAAAACCACAGCTCAGGGGGAAATATGCTAGAGGAAATGTCAGACACAAATGGCGGCTCAGGACACGGGGCCAGTTTCCTCCTGCACCCGATGAACCGAACACGGCTGTGGCCAATAATATCTAAATACACATCTACATCTCGTACTGATGTCTGTGAGGTTGATAAAAGCCTTCTCCTGGAAGTCAGCTGAAAGCAGCACACAAAGCCCGTTCAGCTCCTCTGTGACTCGACGCCGCTGACGCCGTCTGTGCTGGAGACAAGCCTGTCAAGGGAGAGGGACAAAGAAATCGAGAAGCAGAGACTTTATATTGTTATGAGTTTGAGGGTGCAAGGCGACTGTGATCTCCGGACTGAGCAAGTGTCGGAATTTAATAAATGTTTGGGGGTGTTAAAACTGGGAAATAGTGTATCAGACAGACATTTGGCCAGACCTGTTTGCATTGGGCTGTGTGCTAGACAATACTAATCCTCTGGAATCAGCATGTGTTAAGGGCTAAGTAAGCCAGGGTGGTGAGGTGCTAGCTTGGGAATGGGCCATTAAGAAGAACGCAAAGCATCAAAGAGAACTCTGTGTGAGATGGCAAAGGGGTGGAGCCCCTTTCACTTCACAGAGAGAACATGGAATTGCAGAGTTAGAAGGGACCCGAGGGTCATCTAGACCAACCCCCTGCAATGCAGGAATCTCAACTAAAAGCATCCATGACCTCTGCTTTAAAACCTCCAAGGGTGGAGAGTCTACATCCTCTCGAGGGAGACCACTGTCCAGCAGCTCTTACTGTTGGAAGATGGATGGCAGCTAACAGATTGAGGTTGAATCCTGACAAGACAGAAGTACTGTTTTGGGGGGACAGGAGGCGGGCGAATGTGGAGGAGTCCCTGGTCCTGAATGGGGAAACTGTGCCCTTGAAGGACCAGGTGTGCAGCCTGGGAGTCATTTTGAACTCACAGCTGTCCATGGAGGCACAGGTCAATTCTGTGTCCAGGGCAGCTGTTTACCAGCTCCACTTGGTACACAGGCTGAGACCCTCCCTGCCGGCGGACTGCCTCACCAGAGTGGTGCATGCTCCAGTTATCTCCCGCTTGGACTACTGCAATGCGCTCTATGTGGGGCTACCTTTGAAGGTGACCCGGAAACTACCACTAATCCAGAATGCGGCAGGTAGACCGGTGACTGGGAGCGGCCACTGAGACCATATAACAATGGTCTTGAAAGACCTACATTGGCTCCCAGTATGTTTCCGACCCCAATTCAAAGTGTTGGTGCTGACCTTTCAAGCCCTAAACGGCCTCGGTCCAGTATACCTGAAGGAGTGTCTCCACCCCCATCATTCTACCCGGACACTGAGGTCCAGTGCCGAGGGCCTTCTGGCGGTTCCTTCCCTGCGAGAAGTGAGGTTACAGGGAACCAGGCAGAGGGCCTTCTCAGTAGTGGCACCTGCACTGTGGAACACCCTCCCATCAGATGTCAAGGAAATAAACAACTACTGTATATGACATTTAGAAGACATCTGAAGGCAGCCCTGTTTAGGGAAGTTTTTAATGACTAATGTCTTAATGTATTTTTAATGTTTTGTTGGAAGTTGCCCAGAGTGTCTGGGGAAACCCAGCTAGATGGGCAGGGTAGAATTATTATTATTATTATTATTATTATTATTATTATTATTATTATTATTGTCATAAAGTTCTTCCTGAAGTGTAAGGTTACAATAATATTAGCCAATTACCCTTCCTAACTCTGCCCCAGTTAACTCCCAGGCTTGTTCCCAGGGATTTACATGAGGTCTTCCCTCTGGTCAGGGTTCACTTCCCAGTTTCAGATACTTTTCATATTTTCCGAGGTCTTTACCAGAAGGCTTCTCTGGTCTGGAACTCTCTGTTTCCTGACCTTTGCCGGACCACAGGTTCCCCAACTCTGTCATGTACCATATGTGTAAAATGTTCAAAGTTGAATAAATGCATGGAAATAAATGGTGGCCTTAGAACTAAAAAAAAAAGGATGAATTAAGTGGGTATGTTGAATTTAAGATTTATACATGGCATGGCAACTGGTGGGGTGAGAAAACACTGGGGGCGCCTTCTTGGCCCACCTAATCCTTGATGGCTAGTTACATGACTAGACTTTGTTGCCACAATCTTAATTGTATCCCTGGCTCGAGGCAACTTTCTTTACAAAAGCAGAGCATAACTCAACTCTGCAAAATCTCTCTGCGACTTACCAGGATATGTTCTGGGCTTTGGGCTACAGCAATACCAGACCGGAGCTTTTTCAGTTTCCGAATGTTTTCTTGAGAGGGAGAAGAAAGAAACTGGGGATATAGATACGAGTACGCACGCACACACACACACACATACACACAAACACCCCTTTATTTTCACCTCCCCACTGTTTGGGAAAGTTTTTAATGTCTGATGTCGTATTGTGTTTTAATTTGTTGGAAGCCACCCAACAAATTGGGTGGCTTCGTTTTGCACGAGCTGCCTTGCCTTGCATACTTTTGAAGGAAGACCAGGTATGGATTCACGAATATGAAAAATTAGAAAGTGTACGTACCGCCTAGGCTTACTGCTTCGCAATGGTTATCCTGCGGGTTGCATTTATACAGCTTGCCCAAGTCGCCTGGCCCCAAAGAAGCAGCTACAATCCTTTTTGGGGGGAGAGAGAGAAAGAGAGAGAGAAAACAGTCTCTTTGCAAACAGAGAACAGAAGAACAACAGTGGGAACAAGAATGATCAGATCCAAACACATGGAGAATATACCCAGCCTGCCATTTAGTGTGAAACTCTGTGAAAGCAGAGATCTGGAGAGTGACGATCCAGACACAAAAGTTTTTGAGCTTTTTTTTTGGCAGGGAGGTGGCCAAATTTGCTGAGCTTTTTTTATTTTTCAAAATCTCCAAAATAAACGAAAGTTTGGTGTCTCAGGAAAAGCCACAGAGGCCTGCTCTTGTTGTGTTTTTTGGGTTAGCCCAACTGATGCCATTTTGCTTCTGCAAAAAACTGCCTGCTTTAGAATTTAGGAGGGTGAGCCACAAATATGTGAAGACCAGATAACGTTGCTGGGCGATTTTCGGGAAAACCTCCCTCTGCCAAGCAGCTGTCCGTTTCAAGGTCTCCAGGCAGAGTGTCCTGTTTCTATCAGCACAAGGAACCTCGAAAGGGGGAAATTCCTATAAAAAGTATGAACAAAGGCTATTTGGCATGGCTTCACCATGACACTGGTGAGTGTGGCTTGCCCGCTCTGTTTTACTCAGCTGAATAAACGAGTGATTATGGGAATATCCTCTGTCTATATGACATTTATTGGCTTTTGGGTGACCAAGGCAGCTTGGGCCTGATTAGCGGACCCCAACAGAATGAGAAAATCTGCATGAAATGCTCAGGACATTTAGATTTAAAGAGTACACATGTTAGTTCATATATGGATGGGTAAAGGTAAAGGGACCCCTGACCATTAGGTCCAGTCGTGGCTGACTCAGGTTGCGGCGCTCATCTCGCTTTATTGGCCGAGGGAGCCGGCATACAGCTTCCGGGTCATGTGGCCAGCAGGACTAAGCCGCTTCTGGCAAACCAGAGCAGCGCACGGAAACGCCGTTTACCTTCCTGCCGGAGTGGTACCTATTTATCTACTTGCACTTTGACGCGCTTTCGAACTGCTAGGTTGGCAGGAGCTGGGACCAAGCAACGGGAGCTCACCCCGTTGCGGGGATTCGAACTGCTGACCTTCTGATCGGCAAGTCCTAGGCTCTGGTTTAACCCACAGCGCCACCAGTGTCCCTTATATATATATATATGGCCCCCCAAAGGGCTCGGCCCCCAGGAACTGGCACCCTGACCATTGGCACCCTGACCATTGGCCATGCTGGCTTCTGAAAGCTGGGCCTCCAACAACATCTGGAGGGCCAAAGGCTCTCCAGCCCTGGAGCAGACCTAAGATGTCCTCCTGCAAAGTTGGACATGCAAGCACCCTACAGCCAGGCCTGGAAGACAACAGCCCTCCTGGAGCTTTTGGTTACTCAGGGGGTAGAGTACTCCTGAATGCAGAAGCTCCACTGAGTGATCGTCATCATTCTTCCCCTTGTCTGCCTAGTATGAAAAAGCATGTTTTATAATATAAACCAAAATCTATTTCCCAGCGCAGCCCACTGGCAGGATATGCTAGAGGAAACCACTCATCTATATTGCTCACTGTGGGCCAGAGCAAGCCTCTGTGCAGCTTTTAAGATTTCGTTCATGCATCTGAGAGACACCCCCATCCCTTCATAATTATGTTAACTCAACAACGGAACAGAAGAGCAAACACACTTTTTCTTGCAAACAAGAAGGACCCAGATTTGATCCCCGGAATCGCCAGTTAAAAATGGATCAGGGAGCGGGTGATGAGAAAAGAGCCTTGTCTGCCCGAGACCTTGGAAAGTTGCTGTCGGTCAGAGCAGACAGCACTAGGGTAGAGGGACCGAAGAGCTGGCTCAGCGTACATTCAAGTCAAAGCTGGGATTTTGGGGGGGCTCCTTTGAGTCTGTAGTGCAGAGATGCTCTTGGGCAGAAATGGCCAGATGTTGCCAGACTCCAAGCCTATCAGGCCCAGCTCAGCGAAGTCAGGGAGAGAAAGCAGAGAGTAGTGGTTAGAGCACAGGATTAGGGCCTGAGAGTCCAGGGTTTGAATCTCCACTCTGCCATGAAGCTCTTTGAAGTGCTGACCTTGGATCAGCCCCTGTCTCTCAGCCAAACCTACCTCGAAGGATGGACACATCTGTCGATTTCGGTGCCTCACTTAAATAATAATTATAACCCCACCTTAAATTCCGTTCCCCACATTTCTGCACCAGTTTGCAAGTTATTTTTGTACAAGAAGTCCTCATGACAATTTATCAATACTCTAGTGCACATATTTCCTAATTTCCATATTTTTATATGCCATACAGTATGTACATTTTTGCAACCAATTTCCCCACAGGGTAACTGCATCTTTATTTTTGCTAATATATCCATTTTTAGGTACTCTTTCCCCATATATATATGCATTTTTTTGCACAGTGTTTGTTGGAGAACCGCATCGTAAAATTTGGAGAAGCGTGAATGTGGAAGGCTTCCATTTTCGTGGATTGGTCCGAGCAATGGGAATTTGGTAATTTCTTATTCAAATGCAAACAAAATCACATTTCTCCCCTTCACAGTAGCCAATCACACAAGGGTTTTCAAATGAGACTGACCTTCTGCCATTGGTTACCCAATTTACATGTTTAATGTGTGAAAACAATCCTTTGTCTTAGTCCAAGCCACTGAGTGGTTTATGTGGTGATTGGCACACACATGGACCCAATGGATGCAATTTTACACCTTTCTCTGGAAAATTCTTCCAGTTGCAGGAAGTGGGGCAGTTTCCTTTCCCCCTCAACCAGCCTCAAGATGTTTCCCCTTACCAGTTCCGTCGCCCATCTGTGTGTTGGAAAACCTGATGTCCGAAGGAAGGGGAGACTTGTGGTGAGACCCACCTCCAGCTGGTATCAATGTTAAAGCTCTTCAGAGGATCTGGAGCTGAGAGAAAGACCATGAGTGACTGGCGGCTTGAAATGACAGCAGGTGGGAATTTGTTTAAACGTTAGGAAGTACATTCTGATGAGGAATGGGCTGCCTCAGAAGTAAGTGGGTTTTTAACAGAGGGTGATAGGTGGCCCTAGCCTGGCAGCAGGGGTTGGACTAAATGGCCTTTGGAGATCCCGTCCACCTTATTCTAGAAAGGAGAAAGAAGCCGCAAGTTGGGTAGGTGTTATGTACAAAGCTTGGATCCTAGAACAATAGGCAAGTAGGATCCTAGAATGGTCTTCTCCTGCCAGCCAATCAGTTGTTGCAAACAGGCTCCAGGAGGGAAGCAGAATCAGCCAATCAGACGGGACTCATTGTGTATATAATGTACAGTGGTACCTCGGGTTACATACGCTTCAGATTACAGACACTTCAGGTTACAGACTCCGCTAACGCAGAAATAGTGCTTCAGGTCAAGAACTTTGCTTCAGGATGAGAACAGAAATTGTGCTCCGGCGGCATGGCGGCAGCAGGGGGCCCCATTAGCTAAAGTGGTGCTTCAGGTTAAGAACCGTTTCAGGTTAAGAATGGACCTCCGGAACAAATTAAGTACTTAACCCGAGGTACCACTGTATATAAAAAGCCTGAGGTTTGGGGGGCAATTCAATCACTGTTTTACAAGCTGTAATAAAGAGCATGAAATCACTACAGGACTCCGAGTATATTTCAGTATGAAAGCCACTGATACAGCAGTGGTTCAGTTGTAACTCCAAACCTTGGTTTAGTGTTACACAACGCCCGCTCTCAGGCTAAAATTATATTCCCTGGTAAGGTTGCCGAAACAAACACTTTTTTTGCAGGTGCCGAAAGAAATGCAGTAAAGGCATCTTTCTAACATCAATGGGCTGGGAGTTCCAAAATTAAGTGCTGCTACTTTAAACAACAGGTTCACTGCAAGTGTGGGATGGAATTGCTATTTTTATTGATATGACTAAGCTCCCCACCCCCTGAGAACACATTTTTCTAGATGGGGAAGTCTCATCTTGAAGAGGTCTTGCAGAGCACCGTGGTTTTTGTGGCATAGCAGCTCAGATCCAAACTAGACATGACGCAAATGTCTCTCAGCATTTAACATGCAGCGAGCGGGCGGGGGGGGGGGGAGGTATTTTCTTTGCCTTTTCTTAGCTGGAAATTTGCAAATGCTCATTATAAATTCCTGAGGGTGAATCTTTTACAGCTAAATCCAATTTGCCCAAAACCTTTAATGAATAGATCAGATTGGTACATAGGCATTGTGCATTAACAACATCAACTTCGTTGGACTGGTCATGTTGTGCGGATGCCTGATGAGCATCTGCCAAAGCAACTACTCTATTCCAAACTTAAAAATGGAAAGAGTGACGCCTGCTTCTTGGGAGAAAAGCAATGACAAACCTAGACAGCATCTTAAAAAGCAGAGACATCACCTTGCCGACAAAGGTCCGTATAGTTAAAGCTCTGGTTTCCCCAGTAGTGATGTATGGAAGTGAGAGCTGGGCCATAAAGAAGGCTGATCGCCGAAGAATTGATGCTTTTGAATTATGGTGCTGGAGGAGACTCTTGAGAGTCCCACGGACTGCAAGAATATCAAGCCTCTCCATTCTGAAGGAAATCAGCCCTGAGTGCTCACTGGAAGGACAGATCGTGAAGCTGAGGCTCCAATACTTTGGCCACCTCATGAGAAGAGAAGACTCCCTGCAAAAGACCCTGATGTTGGGAAAGATGGAGGGCACAAGGAGAAGGGGACGACAGAGGACGAGATGGTTGGACAGTGTTATTGAAGCTACCAGCATGAGTTTGACCAAACTGCGGGAGGCAGTGGAAGACAGGAGTGCTTGGCGTGCTCTGGTCCAGGGGGTCATGAAGAGTCAGACACAACTAAACAACTGAACAACAACAATGCTGGTGGTCAGCAAAAGAGGTTTAAAGACTCTCTCAAAAGAATGTAGTATAAACACCGACAATTGGGAAACGCTGGCCTGCGAGTGCTCCAGTTGGAGAACAGCCTTTACCAAAGGTGTCATGGGCTTTGAAGACACTCAAACTCAGGATGCAAGGGAGAAATGTTCTAAGAGGAAGGCACGCTTGGCAAATCCACACCGTGATCAACTCCTGCCCGGAAACCAATGTCCCCACTGTGGAAGGACGTGTGGATCCAGAATTGGCTTCCACAGTCACTACGTAGGGACTCATTGTTAAAACCGTGTTTATGGAAAGCAATCTTACTCAGCTACGAGGGATCGCCAAAGAACAAGAAGACATAAGAGGTATAGAGCAGAGCAGTTTCCGTGGAAAAGGAACTTTTCTCAGCTCAGCTCCAAGCCAGACATGACATGAAATGTGCCTCAGCATTTAAAATTATTATTATTACTGTTATTGTGATCCATCATCTGCCCTTCACTCCGAGGTCCCGGGGCAGCTTGTGACAATTAAAGCACAATGTTAAAGCCACTTAAAACTACTTGCAATGTAAATGTGGTGGGCTTGTGATAAGGTGTCCGCATTCAAAGGTGGCCGTGTTCAAAGAAATTGGAGATAACGGGACAAAGTCTAGTCAGAGGCCCAGACTTTACTTAATCTTTTCTAGGAAGACAATCTGAACCTGCATCTTATGCATCTTTTTGTCCGGCTTTATTAGGAGCCAGACTGGTAATACTGGAAATTCTTAGATGGTGCAACATTGACGACTCAGCATAAAAATAGTCTGGCCATTAGCACTGACGGAAAAATTAACCATTGAACAAAAATAGCAATGGAAATGAAACAAAAAGACCCATTTCCAGTGGATTGGTGTCCTTTTATTGTGCGCAGTGCAAAAGAGGAGAATGTGGGACCTTCTCCACGTTATATATATAAAATATTGGTTGCTATGACTGTATGCCACACAAATGGACTATGACAATTTAAGAGATGCGAGCTTCGGCGTAGTCTGACCTCACGTCTTCAGAAAGGGTGGGAGGGTGGTGTAGTGCTGTTTCGTAATGTAAAATAATAATAATTATTATTTTTAAAAACTTACAATCACAAAAATTAAGGGGTGATATGATAGCCATGTTCAAATATATAAAAGGATGTCGTATAGAGGAGGGAGAAAGGCTGTTTTCTGCTGCTCCAGAGAAGCGGACACGGAGCAATGGATCCAAACTACAAGAAAGAAGATTCCACCTAAACATTAGGAAGAACTTCCTGACAGTAAGAGCTGTTCGACAGTGGAATTTGCTGCCAAGGAGTGTGGTGGAGTCTCCTTCTTTGGAGGTCTTTAAGCAGAGGCTTGACAACCATATGTCAGGAGTGCTCTGATGGTGTTTCCTGCTTGGCAGGGGGTTGGACTCGATGGCCCTTGGGGTCTATTCCAACTCTATGATTCTATGAAAAATAAGGTGGGTCCTAAAATATACATCTCAAGTGCCAAAAGGAGTTAGGGTTTTCTTAGGTGAAAATTTGCAAAGGCTCATTATAATGCCCAAGTGTGCATCTTTTGCATTAGTGATTAGTGGGAATGCTGGTGGTCAACAAAAGAGGCTTAAAGACTGTCTCAAGGCAAATCTTAAAAAATATAGTATAAACACTGACAGCTGGGAAACACTGGCCTGTGAGCGCTCCAGTTGGAGAACAGCCTTTACCAAAGGTGTCATGGGCTTTGAAGACGCTCGAATGCAGGACGCAAGGGAGAAATGTGCTAAGAGGAAGGCACGCTTGGCAAATCCACACCGTGATCAACTCCTGCCCAGAAACCAATGTCCCCACTGTGGAAGGATGTGTGGATCCAGAATTGGCCTCCACAGTCACTTACGGACTCACTTTTAAAACCCTGCTTTGGCAGACCATCTTACTCAGCTACGAGCGATCGCCAAAGAAGAAGAAGTGGTTCTGAGTGTTCCAGTAAAACACAAGCGTGGATCCCCCATGAGTCCAGAAAATACATGCCCTCTCACCGCCTCACTGACTGGCAGAGCCACCCACAGCGTTTGATGGATCTTCCAAATGACCTGTTCATTGAGTACTGTATTCATTCTGACTTATTTGTGGGGAGGCTAGAGGAGACATTACGTCAGCCCACGCTCTCCAGAGCATTTCCCCTCCACTTCCCTTTTTCACAAAAAGAATGTGAAAAGGATGACGGTGCAGCCCAAATTTGCGGGTGTGTGACTGAATCACAGGGGACAATTCCCAGCCCTACCTGCAGACACCGAGGAGTGAACCTTCTCCATGCAAAGCTCAACCACTGAGCTACAGGTCTCCTCCTATGAAATAGAAGCCTATCTTGGTGCTCAGTGCAACATGTATTAACTAATTAACAACTTTTGGGAAACTTGAGGCTTCCTGAGCTATTTTATCAACACGGCAACTTGGAGAATTCGAGTTGTTGTTGTTGCTGCTGCTAATAATTTGATTTATTGACCTGCTCTTCACCCCAAGGCAGACCCCGACAATTTAAAATGAGACATTAAAAGCAGTTTAAAACAAATGGCTATCTCAGGAATACAGTTGGTCCCAAGAATGTACATCTCAGTTGTCAAAGATCAGGGTAAGGAGATGTATATTCAGATTCCATGAAAACTTAACAACACAGCTCTGTGGGAGGGAGTCCCACAGCTTAGGGGCTGCTACAGAAAATGCTTCTCTCCAGGGCTGCCGCCATAACTCTCCTGATTTTTATATCTGCGGAAGTCTGTAGAGGCCGATATTTGGGACCTAAGTCTTTTAGCACATACAGTGTTGCAAAAGCTGCTTTATACTAGGTTTCTCTGTGACTTGCCTCATTACTGAATGAATTCTTTTGAAGTTTGTATATGATTGCAAACCACTTTGAAAGAAGCTCTTGTGCTTTGAAAGCACGATAGGATGCAGTTTGGATTGGGGGAGGGGGAACATAA
Source organism: Podarcis muralis (assembly GCF_964188315.1). Classification (NCBI taxonomy): domain Eukaryota; kingdom Metazoa; phylum Chordata; class Lepidosauria; order Squamata; family Lacertidae; genus Podarcis; species Podarcis muralis. The sequence goes on from NC_135669.1 coordinate 42,571,860, forward strand.
CCTAAAATCATATCCCAGAGAGTCTGGGGGAAGAGACACAACTCTGCTCTTTGCAAGCAGAGTTCAAAGTCCAGCATCTGCGAGAGACCCCCGTCTGAAACCCAATCAACAATATTGGGCTTGATGGACCAATGTTCTGACAATGGCATAAGGTAGCTTTCTATGTTCCTATTTAAATCAGCCCTTAATTCAGAGCAGTAAGGGCTGAAATCTTTCTTTATCTCAGTGTAGCTGCTTTTCATGCAGGAGGTCCTAGGTTGAATCTTCAGCAGCTCCAAGTAGCGCTGGAAAAGTCCCCTTGTCTAAAACCCCCGAGAGCCACTGCCATTCAGTACTGACCGTAGACATCACTGAACTAAGATGGACTTCAGTATATGCACAGCAGCTTCTTATGTCATGCAAAAAAGATGCGGCGAGGCGGAGAGAAAAATATTGCCACCAGCGCAACATTTTTTTTTAAAAAAAAGATCTTTCTGTTAATTGTGCAGAAGAGATGATTCACTTACCCAGAAGCAGGAGGAGGAACTGAAGAGTGGTCATGGCTGAGATGCTCCTGGGTGGACAGTGCAAAAGCTTCTGAGATAAAACTCACGAGAAGCAACTGCTTGTGGCCTGAAGGAGGGGAGGCCTTTTCCAGAACCGCTGCCTCTGTCACTGATGAGACACAACTCGAGACAAGCCCGTTGTGGCTTTCCTCACATGAGTTTCAAGATGTGGTTGAGCCTCTGAGGCTTCAGGCGAAGCCGAAGCGCCGTTTGCATCAAAGGCTATCTTCAGGGACCACCTTTCCTCCACCTGCTCTCTTTCAAGCCCACTCGAAGGGGTTTCAGTTTTGCACCTGTGTGGGGGGCCGCACGTCTTTTGTCTTCCGGCATTTTGACAAGTGACATCTTCTGGGCTACAAAAAAAATTCCTTCCAGTAGCACCTTAAAGACCAACTAAGTTAGTTCTTGGTATGAGGTTTCGTGTGCATGCACACTTCTTCAGATACACACACGTGTGCATGCACATGAAAGCTCATACCAAGAACTAACTTAGTTGGTCTTTAAGGTGCTACTGGAAGGATTTTTTTTTGTTTTGACTATGGCAGACCAACACGGCTACCCATCTGTAACTGGAACTTCTGGGCTATGTTTGCTGCTTCGTTCAGAGAGGGGAAAGGTGGTTGTAGATAGAACAGGCCCCAGACTCTGGCTCACCTGCCATAGTTTTCTTTGGGTGCTCTGACACTTTCCAGGCCAAAAACAGCACCACCCGAAGGACAGATTTTATCTAGGGGCTGCCACACTTGCTCGCACCCCACCCAGAGCAAGGGGGCCCCCTGATCTTTGGTTCATCGGATGTTGCTGGGCTACAACTCGCCTCATCCCTGACTACAGACCAAGTTGGCTGATGGAAGCTTTGCATGCAGACGGTCCCAGGTTCAAATCCCGGTTATCTTTGCTTACAAGGATCTTGAGGAGCGAGTTCCGGGAATGACCTTTCTCTTTCTAGGATCCTGGAAAGCCACTGCCAGTCAGTGCGGGCAACACTGGGCTGCTAGGCAGACCAATATTAATTTGGGCACATTTTTAAATAGATAAGAAGCTGCTTTCCCTCTGCCAGAATATGAGAACCCACAACAGGGTCACATCTCCTGAAGCCAAATGCTGAAAGATTCAGGAGAGACCAAAGGAGGAATTTCTTAATGTAGCACATTCTTAAACGATGGCATTTGCTACATCATTATTTTTATTTATTGCATTTCTATCACACTTATCCTCCACAGAGCTCACGGTAGAAGACACATGTATCCTCCCTCCCTCTCTGCTTCATCTTCACAGCAACCCTGTGGGGTAGGCTAGGCTGGGAAGGTAGCAACTGGCTCAAGGGCACCCAGATGTCTTACACCATCAGCCACCAACTCAGGTGGTTTAAAAGGAGCTTAGACCTTAGACCTGGGGTCCCCAGTGTGGGGCCCATGGGTATCACAGCACCCTCAAATGGGGGGTTTATCTCTCTCTCTCTCTCTCTCTCTCTCTCTCTCTCTCTCTCTCTCTCTCTCTCTCTGCCATAGGGACCAATAAGCTCACCTTGATGCTGAAAAAGCAACAACAACAATAGCAATCTTTATTACGGTCCAGAGACCCAACAAATCGTTACAAAGCAATGCACAATTCAGACAGCCTACCTCCAGTTCAAACAAGCAGAAAACGCAAATTCATTAACAGATCATTCTTTTTAAATGTTTTATTATGTCTTTTATTTTTTTTATAAATGTTGGAAGCCGCCCAGAGAGTTTAACTGTTGTGTTGCTGCTCCAACTATAGGTGGCTCTCTGTCTGAAAAAACTAAGGCACTCAGCCAAGCTGCCCTTTCAGGACATCTTTAGCAATAAAGTTGTTGGAGGGGGTGGGGGAGTGGGGTTGACATCACCCCATCACTGCCGGTTGGTTTAAGCTGCAAATGGAGTACCAGCTTGGTTTCCAAACTTCTAACACTCCATATGGGCAAGGTGTACTTTCTAAAGGCAGGGAGTTCTGCAGGTTAGTTCTGCAGAGACTGCCTTTATTCACATCCTGAGGAATTTCGGCTCAGGGGTTGGAAGGATAATAATAATAATAATAATAATAATAATAATAATAATAATAATAATAATAAATTTTATTTATATCCCGCCCTCCCCAGCCGAAGCCGGGCTCAGGGCGGCTAACAACAATCAAATAATCAAACAGTCAAATAATCACACATTCTAAAAATATTTCATTATAAAAATTAATTAAAATCAAATTGATGGCAACCGATTAGGCAAAATTCTGTGCAGGTTGCCAGAGGAGGGAGTCAGGCTGCGCCCTGACCAAAGGCCTGGTGGAACAACTCTGTCTTGCAGGCCCTGCGGAAAGATGTCAGGTCCCGCAGGGCCCTAGTCTCTTGTGACAGAGCATTCCACCAGATTGGAGCCGCAGCCGAGAAGGCCCTGGCTCTAGTTGAGGCCAGCCTAACCTCTCTGAGGCCTGGGACCTTGAGGATGTTATTATTTGCAGACCGTAGGTTTCTCTGTGGGGCATACCAGGCTTCCAATGCTGAAGAAAGCCTCCTGCTTCATCTTAATGAAGTGAGCAGGGCTTACGTGGGTTCCCCTGGCAACAAACCACCTTGGGGCAAAGCCCTGCAAGACCCTGCCAATTTTGGCAGCAGCCAAAAGAGAGGGGGTGATGGACAAATTAATCCTTTATTCCACCCAGCCCTGCCCCTGATGGAAATGCAAGTAAGCCCTTCCCTGGTCATCACATCCACCATTTTATGCACTCAGTCTTCACAATTGGTTGGGGGGAGAGGACAGCCCTTCACCTAGGTGTGCTTTTTAGCTAAATAAAGACAACAGCATCGTGGGAAGAGTTCAGATTTTATTGCAGGCTGCAGTAAGCATAAATGACCCAGAGGAGTTCTCCAAATTCTGGACCTAGAATGCAAAATTCAAACACTTTTATTACACTCTCTAGCTCGTGAACAATCCCTTTCAGCAATATGATTGGATAACAGAATGCATGAACAGCCGGTGGACCCCTAAAACTAATCTCATTGGTCAGAGCAGCCTGCTCCTAATTACAACAGCAACAGGTAGTTTTGAGCAAAGTTTATAAATTCATTACTTTTTTCTGTTTCATGCAAAATGTTGCTATTCTGCTACCTGCTACATGAAGTTGTCTGAATTAGTGAGCATTACTGACATCCACCTGGGTCCCAGGGCATCAGACCCAGGTATCACTGCAGCCAGGCCCTTCTGATGTTCTTAGGCTGAAACTCTTTGATAGGAAACTCTTTGAACTAACCTTCCTCTAAAGCAAGACTGTTAACACCCAGCCTACATTTATTAAAAAACCAGAAGCATTTTTACTGGGCATTGTAGGGGAGGACATTAACAGACAGGATTGTAAATTGTTTTTACATGCAATAATGGCAGCAAGAATATTACTGGCACAGAAATGGAAACAAGAAGAATTACCGACGTAGGAAGAGTGGCAAATGAAATTAATGGACTATGCAGAATTAGACAAATTAACAGGAAGGATTCGAAACCTGCGGGACCAGAGATTCTTAGAAGACTGGAGTAAATATTTGAACTATTTAAAAAGCAATTGTAATAAACAGATTACACTAGCAGGATTGCAAGAAGTTCTGTAAGGAGGAACGTGTGAAATATTGCAAGGAAGATTATGAAGGGAATTATTAGTTAAAGATAATTAAAAGTAATAGAGAAATTAAGAAATGCAGAATAAGTGAAAAAGAACGGACATTCTTCAGAGGTTGTTGATGGAAGTCTAAAATATTGTATAAGATAAGAATTTATGTTAAATGATTGTTGGAAATGAGATGTCAAAAAACTAATAAAAATGTATAAATAAATAAAAAACACCCAGCCTGTAAAAGGCATGCTGCGTGGTCCTTAACAGTGATTTGTTTTGTTGTTGCCGTGGTCAGATTGCTCTCAAGCCATTGAAGGAGCATAGCTGGAGGTGGGCGTTCACGTGGTCTGAGCAATCCATCACGCCCTCCTGGTGTTTCTCTCCCTCAGTGGCTTCCGTCTTGCAGCGGCATCTGTTCCTCCGCCACCTCCGGCATCGTGAATCGTGCCCTCACCCCCTGAGACACTCGATTCAGCAGGCGCTTCCCTGGAATGGGACAGAATGGGGAAGCATCTGTCAAGGCTGTGAAGTAAGAACAGGCAAGTCTTCAAGGAGGTCAGCGGTTGTGCCCAGGCAAATAAGTTAGGAGGAGCTGAGCTGTAGCTGGGACTTTGTATGCAGAAGGTCCCAGGTTTGATCCCTGGTAGCTCCTGATATAGGGACGTGGGTGGCGCTGTGGGTAAAACCTCAGTGCCTAGGACTTGCCGATCGCATGGTCGGCGGTTTGAATCCCTGCGGCGGGCTGCGCTCCCGTTGTTTGGTCCCAGCGCCTGCCAACCTAGCAGTTCGAAAGCACCCCCGGGTGCAAGTAGATAAATAGGGACCGCTTTATAGCGGGAAGGTAAACGGCGTTTCCGTGTGCTGTGCTGGCTCGCCAGATGCAGCTTGTCACGCTGGCCACGTGACCCGGAAGTGTCTCCGGACAGCGCTGGCCCCCGGCCTCTTGAGTGAGATGGGCGCACAACCCTAGAGTCTGTCAAGACTGGCCCGTACGGGCAGGGGTACCTTTACCTTTACCTTTAGCTCCTGATATCTTTCTGCCTGTCACTTCCTGTGGTGCAAAACTCTATGCATATTTTTGTCTGGAATGATATAAAGCTCCCCCAAAATCCATTCCCCCTTCATTATTGTATGGCATTCTTCCTCTTCTTATAATAAAAATGTTTTGTTTTTTAATTAAACAAAATGAACCAAAGATAAAGAGCATAAAGAAATACTATTACAGCAGGTTGAAAGCAACATGAGGTTGCATATAATCACTGAACTTCTTGTTCCAAAACAATTCAAAATAATTCATTCCACCTGCCAAAACAAAGTTGGGCTGGTTTATATAATAAGTTAGCTTAATCATAGTTACCATGAACTAAGTTTTCATAACATTCAGCTATAGTAGGATATATGTCCCACCCTCTAGCTATTCTAATCTTAGCAGCAGTTATAAGGTTGAACACTATTTCATGATCATTTTCCAAAATAACATCTTTTAGATAACCAAGCAGATATATTTTAGGACCCAAGGGTATATGGTATCCTAACATATTAGCGATATTAGCCTGAACAGATTTTCAGAACATTTCTATTTGAGAACAATCTAAGAAGATATGTACCAGTATGTAAACTGCTTTGTTTAATCTGCATCTCCAACATTTAAAAAATGGTTTTTTTAAAAAAAAAAAAAAAACCTAGCTCCTCCATAAAGAACTGAGAAAGACCTTTTCCTGAAAACCTGTAGTGCATCTGAAAATCTAGGAAGTATAGAGAGAGCAGTTGTGGCATCATGAATATTATCTTTAAAAATAAATAAAATAAAAATACTATTTTGCCAGGAGAAGTCACTCAGCTGCGGAGATGGGCAGGCATGAGACTTTCTCCTGCGACTGTTTTCCTGATTCTGATAAAGCAACATTACCTGCTGGCCAGCCAAAAAAGAGAGAGCCACAAGCAGGCTGTGGTGCTGTCCAAAGGTCTCAAGTGCCACATAGCCTTGCCTGATAGTGCATTAATGACTGTGAAGGCAAGAAGGTAAGCAAGGCTTTTGAGTAACAGAGGGGTGGATTGCTTGTGGTTTCCTCCAGTTGTGGCTGGATTTCAACTCCCATCATTCCTGAGCATTGGGCCATGCTGCCTGCTGAGGGTTGTAACTGCACATCTGGAAGGCTGCAGGTTCCCCTAGACTTGTTTAGGACAGGTTTGGTGAACCTGTAGCCCTCCAGATGTTGTTGGACTATAACTCCCATCATCCCCAAACACTGGATGTACTGGATGGGGGGGTGATGGGAGGGCCACAGGTTCCCCACATCTGGAGTAGGGTGTTGCTCTTCACTTGCCTTTTGACACTGTCTCGTTGTGGTCTGAGTCTGCAGGCTCCTCCTTGAGGGCTCCCACCTCTTTCTTCCAGTTAGCCCAATCTAGCTCTTCTACTCTGCAAAACATACAAATAAATGGTGAACCACCTGAATCCCGTCGCTCACTTGGGGGAAAGACACAGTCAATATATATTTGCTTATCTGTGCAGCCCTTGTTGCTCTGTGGACCTGCAACAGTGCAAGGCACGGTCAAACTCACCGGAAAAAATATCTCTTATCTTTCTCGTCTTTGGAGCCGATAGACAGCTGGCAACCAGACCGCTTGGGTTTCTGCCAATGCCAAACCCAGCTTTTCTCCAACTCCATAATAGCAGTTGCTCGCTGTGGGTACAATTCAGGAGGAATAGTCACATTTTCAAATTTAGGGGTGATTTGAATAGGAGCAGAGGAAGCTGTCTTATATGAAGTCAGACCACTCCTCCATCTAGCTTCGTATAGTTGACCTGACTGGAAGTGGCTCTTGGGGGTTTCAGGCGAGGGACATTCTCAGCCCTTTCCTGAAAATTGGAGGGATTGAACCTGGGACCTTCTGCATGCAAAGCAGGTGCTCTGAAATGCTGTCCTGCTTGTAGACTTGCCATAGGCACCCAGGGGGCCACTTAGGAACAGGGTGCTGAACCACATGGGCTTGTTCCATCAGGGTTCTCCTTATGTGTGAATCCTTTGTCAGGGTTAAGCGAATAGGCAGCTGTCAGAGTGGGATCGAGAGTTGGGGAGTGAGGAGGCAGGAATTTGTGTACTTATTTATTTATGCCGCCACGTATAGCTTTATGTTCCCTGGCCAGTGAACAATGGTAACTGTGCTTGTCAAGACCAATGAATAAAGCCAAGAGTCTATGACAAAGAGACATGTTGCAGAACACTCAGAAACAGCCAGTCTGGAGGGGCCTTTAGTGTACTGGTTCATCTGGCCCTGTTCCATCAGGGCTCTCCTTATGTGTGAATCCTTTGTCAGGGCTGAGCTAACAGGCAGCTGTCACAGTGGGATCAAGGGTTGGAGAGTGAGGAGCCAGTGTACTTATTTATTTTCAGCTGTTGTATGCTGCGCCCAGTAGCTTCATTTTCCCAAAGCAATGAGCAAGGCCCATTATGCTTGTCAAAACCAAGGACAAAGCCAACAGTCAATGACAGAGACATGCTGAAGAATGCACACAGAAACAGCCAGTTTGGTGTAATGGCCTTGGCTCAAATTAAACCCCACCTAGAAGTGGTTTTGGACTTGCCTGCAGCTTCCAGATCTTTTGACCATCTTCAGAGACCTCGGTGACCGTCTCGCTCATCAGGGCAATCAGCATGTTCAGAAGGAGGATGTAAGTCATGATGACATAGAAGAGCAGGAGGAACATCACAAAGTACCTGAACCTCATGTTCTGTTGGAACTCCAACTCCCCCATCCCAATGGTGAACTTGAACAGCTCCAGGGAAGTCTGTAGCAGCCCGACATACTTGACTTGGTCTTTGCCATCACTGTTGACGAGGGAAGACCCATTCTGGACTGGCTGGGGAGCCTCCCCAGTAAGTATGACAAGGGCTGAAATGATAAATGAGAATATTTAAATCAGGGGGTCTGTGAAGAATCTCCTTGTAAACCTCTCTATTTGCATGAGAATCCTGTCCCGAAAGATGTCACAACTCAGGACCTACTAGTCATGGGCTGTGCCATCCACAACTCATCTTGGGTTGCCAGATGGTTTCCAGGTCCAATTTGAGGCACTCACACGAGTGTTTCAAGTGATAAATGACACAGGGGTTTTTTTTGGGGGGGGAACCCACCTACTTCCCTACAGACCCTCCTGTGCATTAAAATCAGCAGAGGGGGCTCCTTGGAAGTTCTGTGACCCTCTGAAGTTTGGGGGTCGGTGACCCAAGAAAGGACGTTCTCTGTGGTAGCTCCTGAGTTGTGGAAGTCTCTCCCCATAGATGTGCATTGGACACTTCCATTACAGTGGTACCTCGGGTTAAGAACTTCATTCATTCTGGAGGTCCATTCTTGTATACAGTGGTATCTCGGGTTACATATGCTTCAGGTTACATACACTACAGGTTACAGACTCTGCTAACCCAGAAATAGTGCTTCAGGTTAAGAACTTTGCTTCAGGATGAGAACAGAAATCGTGCTGCGGCGGCGCGGCGGCAGCAGGAGGCCCCATTAGCTTAAGTGGTGCTTCAGGTTAAGAACAGTTTCAGGTTAAGTACGGACCTCCGGAACGAATTAAGTACTTAACCCGAGGTACCACTGTATAGTTTCCATAATATGCTGAAGACACACCTCTTAACCCTGGCCTTTGCAGGGGAGAGTGGAATGCACGAATATCAATGAATCTCCTTACTCTGCCTAATAGCAGAGCCAGCCCTGCAACTGAGATCAGGCGGCATGATTACTAGGTATGATTATTACTATGTGTCATTTTTCCTTGTCTTCATATATTGGATGCAAAAAAACAACAGCCAGTCAACAGTGCTGCTAAAGGAGGAAGTGGGTAGGATTCTGGCTTCTGTTGCCAGTTCTGGCCCTTCCCTGTTAGGACAGGTAGAGACTCACCTGTTGAAAAGCTGAAGAGGAAGATCACATAGACCATGAGGAAATGCATGAGGTTCCGCAGGATAGCCTGGAATGCAGAGCAGGATAGAAGTGAATTGGGGAACCCCAGCATGATGGAGGACTGGGCAGAGACTCGCGTTCACATTTTTGCCCAAGGGTGACTTTCAAGTGGCTGACCACAAGCCAATCACCTTGCCTTGCAGTTTAACAGTAGTGCAGTTGCGAATTCAGAAATGCAGGGTCCCTTCATGGTATCCACAGACATGTGCCCTCACAGCCACACACCCTTCTAATGTTATACAACTCTAAGTTTGTACAATAATATTAGAAATATAATAACAATAATTAGGGATGCGTTGCAATAAGCAGTACTGATCTCCATGTGTTGCCGTTCAGTTAAATCGACGTTTCTGCGCAAATCACATGGGCAAATTGTTTGAGTGCTCCAATATCTTCCTTCTCAGTGACTTAATTTGTGTTTAACTTGAAGTGTGGGATTAATCAGCTTCATATAACCAACAGGCTTAACCTGACACAGCAAGCCTATGAAGCAGGTTAAACTGCAGAGGCGTCATGGCCCAGGATCACAGGGCGTCAATGACTTTTTACTATTTCTTCACAATAATATTTATTATTTTTCATACAAAGACCTAACAAAAGAAAGAGATAACAATAATAAAAAAAGAAAAAAGCAAAAAAGAATATAAAACATAATACATCAAATCACCACATAAACTAAAAGTTAGTTAATTAATTAAAATCCGTCTTTATAAACATATTACTTGACTTCCTCTAGTCTCTTCCATCTGAATTTCTTAGTAATTATATATAGCAGTTTCCAATATCATCATTTCATAAAACCATATCACAGTCATAATCATGTTTCCTAACTTTTCTTATTGTACATTTTCTTATTTATTGACTTTTTACTATTTCTGCAGCAGGGTCTCTCCTTCCAGCATCCTGGAGTCACCCAATCAGCATAAAAGGGAATCCTCACACCCTTTTTGGAGCCAATCGGAGTACGCAGAAGTGAGTCAGGAGGATGGGCTCCTAGGGTCACTCTGAAGAAGGTACTCAGGAAGAACATTGAGGAAGTTCTGTGTGCTGTATGCTGAGCATTTAAGAACACTGAAAACACCAGGTGCTTAAGTTCCAAGAGAAAGGTGTGCCAGGTCTGTTATATACCGTATTTTTCTCTCTATTACACGCAGATTTTTTCTCCTAAAAAGGAAGGGGAAATGTCTGTGCGTGTTATGGAGCGAATGTGGGGGGGTCCCTGGAGCCCATTAGGGGAGCGCAGGAACAAAAATCAGCAAAAATCAACCGTGCGTTGTGTCGGAGAGGGAAACCTGAAAAGAGGAAGTTGCTGCTTTCCTGCATTCTGCCTCAGGGTCTTACTGCCCACCCTCCTCTGTTTCGTTGCTGTGTTTGCTCAAACGGAACAAAGAGCAGGCAAATCCCCTCCCCTCCAGGCAAGCAGAGGGGAAAGCTGAGGTCTTTCCTTCTAATTCCTCTCCGTGCTCCTCGCAGGCAGCCAGAAAACATGCAGGAGGAGAGAGAAAGCTGGCTTCGGTTTGTGGAAACTTTTGCCTTTCTTTCTTCCCTCCCGTAAAATCCCTCTCCTGCTTTCTTAGCCAGCTGCTTCTCTGCACACCGCTCTCTTGTCCCTTCTGTGTTTTTCCTTCACTCCCCACTTAAAATGTAGTTACAAAGCATGGATCCACATGGATCCTCAGGATCTTTGCATTGGGCCACCCCAAATTCACCATCAGATCACATAGCAGCCTGCCCCCCCTAAAATCACACACCCACTGTTGCCTGGGGCTGCAATGGTGCAAAAACGTGGTTAAAAAGCATGGATCCACATGGATCCTCAGGATCTTTGCATTGGGCCACCCCAAATTCACCATCAGATCACATAGCAGCCTGCCCCCCCTAAAATCACACACCCACTGTTGCCTGGGGCTGCAATGGTGCAAAAATGTGGTTAAAAAGCATGGATCCACATGGATCCTCAGGATCTTTGCATTGAGCTACCCCAAATTCACCATCAGATCACATGTCTGTGGCCACAGCATGAAGCACAAAAATGATACATCCACTGTTTCATTCAGAATTTTTTCCCTTGTTTTCCTCCTCTAAAAACGATGTGCGTGTTATGGTCAGGTGCGTGTTATAGAGCGAAAAATATGGTAATACAGTGTGCTGGCTTTAATATTTTGGTATTTGGCTAAAAGGAAAAACAAAGAGGCAATTCCCTGAATGCCTAGATCCAGGTTTTGGAGTACTCTTCGGTGAGAGGGCACCAGCAGAGATTTAAGATCGCAGAACATGCAGCAAAGTAAAGCATGGGAACACAGGCTGTTAGACCTTTAGAATATGCAGTTATACCAACCTTGTGTATCATGACAACGTAAATCCCGGTCTGCTGAAAGCCTCGCATGTAATACAGCAGGTTTGTCCAGCCGAGCAGGAGGGAGAAGACCATCCAAGGTACGTAATCTTCCAGCCCTGCAAGGTACATCACTGCCGAAACCAGCAGGGTCACTGACTGCAACAGCCTGTGAGAAAATGGGGGGGGGGGGTGCAGAGATGGTCCCGCTTAGCGAAGGTGCCTTTCAGGCATAGAGGAGTCTGCTTGGCCTGCCTAGCACACAAAAGCTAAGCCACATGCCACAGCTAAGCATGAATGAGCTACAGGGTGGGTATTCAGTGGGGAAAAGGCAGCCTCCTCACTCCTCCCTTGGTCCTGCTACCGCCACAGTACCCAGAGCTAAGCCATGGTTTGGCTATCGCATTACATTCAAAGTGGGGCTTCTGATTTGTCCTAGGGGATAAACCAGGACCGGTGAAGCCGGAACAAACCATAACTACAGTGGTACCTCGGGTTAAGTACTTAATTCATTCCAGAGGTCTGTTCTTAACCTGAAAGTGTTCTTAACCTGAAGCACCACTTTAGCTAATGGGGCCTCCCGCTGCCGCTGCGCCACTGGAGCATGATTTCTGTTCTTATCCTGAAGCAAAATTCTTAACCTGAAGCACTATTTCTGGGTTAGCGGAGCCTGTAACCTGAAGCGTATGTAACCTGAAGCGTCTGTAACCTGAGGTACCACTGTACTGTATAAGTGTCCCAACCTTATACCATAAAAGTTTTGTGCTGCTTGAATGTAAAATTATTATTATTATTATTATTATTAAATTTTTATTTATATCCCGCCCTCCCCAGCCGAAGCCAGGCTCAAAGCTCTTTACAGAAACAATAAAACTATCAGTAAAAACAGTTTTAAAACGACTATTTTTTTATTTAAAAAACCCTCTTCCCTACCGCCCCCCCCCCCCAACATACAGAAAAATCTCGATGTAGCCATCCTGAAGCAGAGTTGTCAGTGACCGGCGCCTTCTCCACAGGTAAAAAGCCTAATAAGCAAATGGACAGGAACACTCTTGTCAGTACAGCAGAAATAGTGCAGTGGCAAATTCAGAAGCGCAAGATCCCTTCATGATAAGTCCAAACTAAGTCTGCACAACCTTCTAAAATTATACAATATTAATTAGCGATGCATTGCAATGATCATTGCAGACACCCATGCGTGGCCTTCCAGCCAGGTATATACACGGGCAAATCATCTGGAGTGCTCCAGATCTTCTATCTCAGTGGTTTAATTTGTGTTCTCCTTGCAGTTGTGCATGACAGAACTTGCACAATGCTCTCTTGAAACTTTAGCAGCTTGTGATGTCAGTGTTCCCAAATGCTGCGTGCAGAACAACTCTTCCTCAGTGTTCTTCTTCCCCCGTGCCTCTAATTCTCTGTGAAATATTCATTTTTGCTTTATCGTATCCTTGGGTTAGGTTATCTCTTGGGTAAGTTAGGATATCACCTATTTTTTTCAAGGCTTCACATCATGGTGGGTTGACAGAAAAAAACATAGTGAGTCTGATGTTGTAGGCTTGTACGTCCAAACGAACCATAGTTAGGATAAGAAATCATGGTTATGTGCAAACCAGGGTAGTGTGTGGAACCTTAAGGACTAGGTACTTTGTTAATTCCTTTAAAAGGAAAGATTTGATGCTCTATAATTCTGCAGCCTAGGGACGCGGGTGGCGCTGTGGGTTAAACCACAGAGCCTAGGACTTGCTGATCAGAAGGTCGGCGGTTCGAATTCCCGCAACGGGGTGAGCTCCCGTTGCTTGGTCCCTGCTCCTGCCAACCTAGCAGTTTGAAAGCACGTCAAAGTGCAAGTAGATAAATAGGTACCGCTCTGGCGGGAAGGTAAACGGCGTTTCCATGTGCGGCTCTGGTTCGCCAGAAGCGGCTTAGTCATGCTGGCCACATGACCCGGAAGCTGTATGCCAGCTCCCTTGGCCAGTAAAGCGAGATGAGCGCCGCAACCCCAGAGTCGGCCACGACTGGACCTAATGGTCAGGGGTCCCTTTACCTTTACCTTTAATTCTGCAGCCAGTCCTATTTTCTTCTGGCTTTCTGTAGCCAACCTAAGATATCAAACACATCCCAAACAGCAGCAGGAAGAGCTATAAGAGTATGTCATACCTGATCAATGAGGAGATACACGCCTCCAATTAAGACAATGATCTGGCCAATGAGCCTCAATACGTCTCCAGCAGTGAGTGTCACTGGAAAAGGAGGCTGGGAAGATTAAAGGGGAAAAGATAGGTAGGGAAAGAGAACTTAAGTAATTCATTAAGATAAAAGCAGAGACAAATCAACTGTTTGTCAGGGTTTGCAAAAAGCTGCACAGAAGTCTGAAGAGGGTGTTGCCAGTGCCAATCAACTGGTTGATGGTACCCTCTTTTTGACCTAGGCACAAATTTAACTCCCTAACAACTATGGATGTATGGATCTGTCAGTACTGGCTTCTCTCCTTTTCTCCAATCTTCATTTTGGTTCTCTGCAGCAGTTTGCAATAAAATAAAATAAAAACCATGAAAACAGATTCTCATTTTAAAAACATTTTCACAGAAAACTATGCACACGTTGCTCTAAGTGCATGCATTTCTTTCTCTTTTTTGTACATGCTGCTTGGATTGAGAATTGCATTGTAAAATGTGAAAGGATGGTCGTGTTTCAGTCTATGGATTGTTCCAAAAAGTGGAAATTGGGTAGGTTTGCCTTTAAATGCAAATTTGGCACACCGAATTTAAATGCAAATTTGGCACACCAACCATCCCTAACATCTTCTTCTTTCTTTGGCGATCCCTCGTAGCCGAGTAAGATTGTCTTCCATAAACACGGTTTTAACAATGAGTCTGTAAGTGACTGTCGAGGCCAATTCTGGATCCACGCGTCCTTCCACAGTGGGGACATTGGTTCCCAGGCGGGAGTTGATCACGGTGTGGATTTCCCTAACATAATGTACTTTTGTATGTCATCTTCCCCTGATATATCCATAATAATGCACACCTGTTCATCTTTTGTACTGCAGAACTGCAGTGAAAGATGCGGAGAAGTGTGGATTTCAAAGGATGACTGCATTTCAGTTCAGAAAGTGGAAATTAAGTAGGTTTGCCTTTCAGCGCAAACTGAATTGCATCTCTCTGCCACCCTTGCCCTACATCATGTATGGGCAGGTGGGTGAGGCTTGGCCTAAAAGGGCCTTGTAGAACAAATAGGGAGCTTCCACACTTCTGCCCTAGAGAGCCACCCTCCTCCTCTCTCTCTGCCTCCTTCTCTGTATCCCCCAAGCCCCAAAGCTGCTGTTACCTTCCCCTCCAGAGGCCGGTGATAAGCAACAGCTGAGAACACTGACATGAACAGCACATAGGAGAAAAAACTGATGTAAAATCTCATGGCAGCAAAGGAGTCCCATTTGCTTTGAAGAAGCTTGTTTATAGGTTCCAGGACCACCATCTCGTACCGCTTCTGTACGTAGGAGAAAGAAAGAAAGAAAATAATTCATTGATTCAGCCCCCACCATCCCTGGTTATTAGCCATGCTGAGGCTGCTGGCAGTTGGCGCCCAAAAACATCTGGAGGGCCACAGGGTACCCTAGCCCTGCTCCAAGTTGCACGAAACCACAGCTTCTTCAGCCTGCAAACAGTTTGGCTGAATAAACTGTGGTTTTGCGCAACAAAGAGGCCTATACTGGTGTGTGTTTCTTTACTTAAAGGTATTAAACTCCTTAATCATCTAAAATGTTCTAAGCCATGAACAACAGTGCAAATCAGCATAAGAATGCCATAACAGTGCCATCAAAACAGAGAGAAACAGGGTACCCCTGCCCTGCTCCAAGTTGCACGAAACCACAGCTTATTCAGCCTATGGCCTTTACTGGTGTGTATATGTTTGTTGCATGATATTAAACTGCTCAATTGTTTCAAATTTTCTAAGACATGTACATTAGAACAAATCAGTATTAAAATGCCAAAACAAATGTCATAAAAACAGAGATAAAGTACAGCAATCCAAGATTTTATATTACAGCTTTTTATCAATAAAGGTTACCTATTTTGTTTCCCCAAAATAAGTATCCACAAAGGCACCAAATCAAGACTCTCCAAGACAATAGTAGTCCTCCTGGATTAGGCCAATGGCCCATCTAGTGTCACACAGTGGTCAACCAGTGCCTTTGGGAAGACCACAATAAATTTATTCTCATGGAGACTTCTTCAAAGAATAAAACAAGTATCTAATCGGCCTGTGCAAACTTCTTTTAAGGGGGTGTTGCTCAGTACTGGAAATAAAGCAAAGATGGCACCAAGAAAATTTCCCTGAATAGAGAAGTCTAGATGCAGAGAGAACTGAAGGATCTCCCCCAGTGATTATTTTAAAGCAGACAAGTCACCTTCATTGATCATCTCACCGGAGTATCGCTGCTGTAGGCAAGAATGTCCAACACAGAGTTCTCCTCATAGCTGTCAATGGAGGTCAGGTCGTAGAGAGAGATGTGGACAGGCCCGTAGGTCCATTCAGTGAACTTCCGTGAAAGGTGACGGTACTGCGGGTCTTTGATTTCACGGTGAATAATATTTTTGAAGATCTCGGAAAGACAAAATAGGGGGAGGGATTTTCTTTGGTTTTTTTCCTTCCAACATTTATGCTTATTTCTACTTAAACATCATATGAGGCCCTTCTTTGTGTGCTCCTTCTACAAGAGGTCTGCAGGGTGGCAAGATGAGAACTGGCCTTTTCAGTGTTTTTGGTCTTTCTAAATGCTTAGCTCTGGAATGTACAGACCAACAACTACTCAGTGTTCTGCTGGCATGTCTTCTCCAGAGTGACCCTAGGAGTCCATCCTCAGTGGCTGACTTACCTCCTTGCACTCTGATTGGCTCCAATCAGCACAAAGGGTGGGAAGATTTCTTCTCAGTGACTAAAAAGCTCCCCTTTCGGACACTGGAGAAGGGGACCCTGCTGCAGAAATAGTAACAGGACTTCAATCTCCCATGACCCTGAACCACTACACCTGTGCCAGAAACAGCTGTAGCTTGGAGGGTGTGAAGTCTAAAAATAGTCCCAAGGGCTGGATAGAGAAGCCTGGAGGGTTGAAACTGGCTCTCAGGCCTTAGTCTCGCCATTCCTAGGACATGATATCTGAGCTTGTGCACTGTAATGGCGGACTTGTGAAACCATGTATCCCCGGTACAAATCTTCTTGTCTTCTGCAAGTTGTCCTCTCAGTCTCAGCCTCCTACCTGGAGGTTGACAACACTGACCTATCTTGTGTGGCCTGAATCTCTGCTAGCATGACATGAAGATGCCACCTTCCAGATATTGTTGGACTTCCGTCTCCAAGTAGCCAATGGGAATGAGCAGTGAGAGCAGCCAGAAGAATGATGGGAGCTGGAGTCCAACAACATCTTGGAAGGTCACAGGTTCCTCAGCTCAGAAATGCAGCTGATGATAAGCTCTCAACTGGCTTACCTCTATCTTTCCAGTCTTGACTGCCAGGGTCAAAGGGTTCAAGCCCTCCCTGTTGATTAATTCCTCCAGTTTCTGGCTCAGGTTGAGCGTAGCACTATGCATCAGGATCTTGTTGTACATCTCGATCACCAGCTCCCTGTTCTTCTCATCCGCATCATCGGCCGCCATCACCAAGGCATGGAGGACTGTGTTGCCAAGGGAATCCCGCTCTGCCAGGTTGGCCTTCTGATGAGGGTTATCCAGGAGATACCTGATCACTTCTGGTTGGTTAGTGCAAGCAGCTAAGGAGAGGGGAAGCTCACCTGGAGGAGGAAGGAGATAAACGGAAGCAAAGCTGGGAGAGGAATGGCTGCTTTTGGCACAAGTTACAAAAACGAGCACCCACTTCAAGAATCTGTGACAGCAGACTTTAGGCACCTACCAAAGTAGAAGCATGCCCCTTTCTCCTGCTGGTGGAAGAACTTTCCACAGGCCTTGGCATGGATGTCAGCGCCGTTCTCCACCAGGAGCTTGATCAGATCTAGATTCCTCTCCTCAATGGCAATGTGGAGTGCTGTGTGGCCTAGCAGAACAAAATGGCATGAAAGAAAATCATTAAAGAAGTCAAACGTAGAAAACAAGCATGTTCTCCTACGCCTGAGTGGAGGAGTTCTTTTTTTAATGCTGTCTCCCCACCCCAAGGTCCTTACCTTTATAGAAGCTATCCTTACAAGCTACGTTGATCAGAGGCCTTGGGTTCTTGGTCTCCTGGTCTATCTTCAACAGCAAAGGGATGGTGGGGTTTGCCCCATCTTTTAAATTCAACAAGGCCTTCATTAAGCAGGTCTTGCCCGTTTCTCCATCTGGAAGAGAAGGGATTTCCATCCTTTCTTTGGAGAAGTGCATTTCTTTTTTCTAACAAGGACAGCGTATAGGGCCATTCAAGTCTATCAAATGCTTTAAGAATATCCAAGGAAAGAAACTTAGCAGGGTCATGCTGTAAAGCTTTAGATGGACTACCAGGTGAATTTTAGAAAGCCTTCACAAAAGAGCTCATCTCCAGATTGTTTTCAAAAGTTGTCTAGAGGGGAAGAGGATCTCTCAGTCTTGAAAATAATATTGAGTTGCAGCTATTTTGAAACCTAACAAAGACCCACCAGATTTAAGATTCTTTGGACCAATAGTACTTGCTAATCAAGATTAAAATATTTATCTGCTGTCTTTGCTCAGAGATTAAAGATTTTAATCACAATATATGTCCATAAAGATCAAGAAAGTCTCCTGCCAGGAGGCCAAATAAGCCACCCCACCCACATTTCAAACATTCAGGGAAGAGCAAATTTGGATTTGTGAATTAAGTTGGTTCACTTTGTTAACTGCACTGAACTTATCTGCAATTCCTAGCCTTGCTCCTCACCTGCTCTCAGATTCTTTTCACTGGAAATTCACAGGAATTTAACCTAGGGTCTTCTGCACACAAAACAGGTAAATGTACCGTTATGCTGTGGGTCCTTACGACATCATATACTACAGCGTTTCTCAGCCTGTTCAACTGGGTCATGAAATCTGTGTAGATGGGTCACTACTACTACTACTAATAGCCCCAGCTCTCAGGCTCATGCCCACCTGTGTACTCAGAGTTGGTAAGATATTTGCCACTTCTTCGCAAATAGTCCCCCAGTCCTTCCAGCTCCTCAGGGTTCCCCCTCACGATAGCACCAAAGAGGCGATCCTTGTTAAAAGTCTTCTCTTTGCTGTGGAAGAAAAGCAGAATGAACAAATCCGCAGCATACATTTGAAGCAGCATCATACCAGTTTAAACAGTCATGGCTTCTCCCAAAAAATCCTGGGAACTGTTTGTTAAGGGTGTGTAGAGTTATTAGGAGACTCCCGTTCCCCTCACAATTTCCAGAGTTCTCATGGAAGAGAGGAACTGACTGCTAAAGCTCTCTGGGAGTTGTAGCACTATTAGAGGTCTCCTAACTCTCAGAACCTTTAGCAAACTATAGTTCCTGGGATTTTTTTATTCAGGGAATCGATGGATGTTAAGTTGGTATCATTGCGTTTTATGGCATAGGTGTGACTGGCTGGCAACATGAAGCCCGTCATGTCAGAATCCCTTGCAGGTTTGACCTCATCCCCAAAGGCACACTTTTCCATTGTCTCCTGAGACAGATGGATGCCAACCAGCTAGTCTAGGAAGGACTACACCTCAGTGGTAGAGATCCTGCTGTGCATGCAGAAGGTCCCAAGCTGAATCCATGGAAGCTTCTCCAGGAAGGGCTGGAGATTTAGGCTTTCAGCACCTTTCCCCCTCTGCAGAGGTGGGAGGTCTATTAGGATGGCCCGCCCTTGGAGACTGGTTGATTCAGTGTGTTTCCAGATGGCTCTGGGGGATTTACCTTTCAGAACTCTTTGGGAGTACAGTGGTACCTCGGGTTACATACGCTTCAGGTTACAGACTCCGCTAACCCAGAAATAGTACCTCAGGTTAAGAACTTTACTTCAAGATGAGAACAGAAATCGTGCTTCAGCAGCGTGGCAGCAGCAGGAGGCCCCATTAGCTAAAGTGGTGCTTCAGGTTAAGAACAGTTTCAGGTTAAGAACGGACCTCCGGAACGAATTAAGTACTTAACCCGAGGTACCACTTTATCAACAAATATGGATAGCAGCCTACATGCCCATGATGGAAGTTGTTGTCCACCAACTTCCAGAGGGCCACAGATGATCCCCTCCCCTGCAGTAGATGGGTTGACTCCTGAAGGAAACTCCTTACCTCAGAGGAGGAATCTTAAGTCCAATCTTTGGAGATGGCAGACGTTCCGGCTCATAGGAGGTTTCCATGGGCCGCGGCTCTCCTTTCCCCCCGACTGCCTTCTTCTCCCTTGCCTCCACATTGTCCAAGGTGCCATCATCTATCTCCAGTATTGGTAAGGTATGCATCACTCTATTGAAAGTGCTGGCAAGAGAACAGATCATCACAAGAAGAGTTATTTAATCTACAGGATATATATAACATAGTAAAATATCAAACATTAAAAACTTCCTGATACATGGCTGCCTACAGATGTCTTCTAAAAGTTATGTAGTTCTTTATCTCCTTGACATCTAAAGGGAGGGTGTTACACAGGGCGGGTGCCACTACTGAGAAGGCCCTTTGCCTGGTTTCCTGTAACTTCACTTCTCGTAGTGAGGGAACCAGCAGAAGACCCTCAGAGGACTATCTCAGTGTCCAGGCTGAGCGATGAGGGTAGAGACCCTCCTTCAGGTATACTGAGCTGAGGCCCAAATCAAAGCGCAAGATAATAATTGAAACATAAGCCAGCTTCGTCGCTTTATTTTATGAGATGTGTATTAGGAGAGTCTGAACATCATCCAAAATGCAAATACGGAGTGGGTACACAAGAAGCAATGAGTCACTTCCTCAAATATACAGCATATGAACGAAGCAAATATGAACCCTTATTCATTGTCTCTTTCACTCTTATTGTTGATGAAGCGAATTTTCATTATCCTTGCTCCTGAAGCCAAACTTTATTGATTTCTATGGCAAGGTTTAGGCAAATACATGGAAGATAAGGTTTGCTGTTTAGTCGTTTAGTTGTGTCCGACTCTTCATGACCCCCTGGACCAGAGCATGCCAGGCACTCCTGTCTTCCACTGCCTCCCACAGTTTGGTCAAACTCATGCTGGTAGCTTCGAGAACACTGTCCCACCATCTCGTCCTTTGTCGTCCCCTTCTCCTTGTGCCCTCCATCTTTCCCAACATCAGGGTCTTTTCCAGGGAGTCTTCTCTTCTCATGCGGTGGCCAAAGTATTGGAGCCTCAGCTTCAGGATCTGTCCTTCCAGTGAGCACTCAGGGCTGATTTCCTTCAGAATGGATAGGTGTGAAAGGCCTCTCTGAATACCAGTTGCCAGGAACTGGTTCCTGTCGCACTCAGGTCTTGATTTGAGGCTTCCCATTGGGGGCCTCTGGTTGTCCCCTGTGAGAATGGACATCCCCAGGATGCTGAACTAGATGAACCACTGGACGTTGGGCACTTCTGATGTTCTTAACTTCTTTCAAGTCCTCCAGGGCTCAACCCTGGAACCTGAGAGGCCCCAAAGAGCATTGTCCCTAACTGTGTCTCTTCTTATTGCACCGTACCTGGAGCTTTAGGAAGAACAGGGACTGCATGACAAGCAGAAATCCAACACATTCAGAACACGCATGCATGTCTGCACGCACAGACACCATTGCAACACCTCTAGGCCAATTTTATATCTGAAACTCACTTCAAATTTTTAGTGAATAAAAACATTATTTTTAAAAAAACAACAGCAAGAAGGCAATCAAGATAAAGGGTCTAGAAACCAAGCCATGTGAAGAATGGTTGAAGGAGCTGGGTATGTTTAGCCTGGAAAAGAGGAGACTAGGACCAATCAAGACTGAATGGAGATAGGATAGCCATCCTCAAATATCTCAAGGGTTGATACATGGAAGATGGAGCAAGCTTGTTTCCTGCTGCTCCAGAGAGTAGGACTCGAACAAATGGATTCAAGTTACAAGAAAGAGATTCTGACCAGACATAGGGAAGAACTTTCAGGTAGTAAGAGCTGTTTGGCAGTGGAACAGACTCCCACGAGAGGTGGTGGACTCTCCTTCCTTGTAGGTTTTAAAGCAGAGGTTGGGTGACCCTGTGTCATGGATGCTTTAGTTGAGATTCCTGCATTGCAGGGGTTTGGACTAGATGATCCTCGGGATTCCTTCAAACACTACAATTATATGTTTCTATGATTCTGAAAAATATCTGTTGATTCACCCCCTCTGATTTAAAAGATCATTCCTTAATCACAGACATATGGGGCTGGTTTTGTGGCTTTGATGACTCCAGAACAAGGGGGAAACATTCTGCACAGGCTCTGAAACTCTTCTCCCTGACTGACAAGCAAAAAATAGTTTTCCACTATTTCACAGTACCATTTTCATTTCCCTCCATAAGGTTGTTTAATTTTCCAATTTCCCTTAAAAGCAAGCTGAGGTATGGTTATGCCCTAATCTCTTTGGGCCTCTGAAAGTTCTCTTTTGTCCCTAACCTTACCAGAAGGGAGCTGGGTTGTAGTTCTTACAGCAGGAGCAATTGTACTTATGAAGCAAGAAGCATATTCATTAGATGGGACGGTTTTATAAGCATGTTTTCCGCAGATAAAGCACAGGCCCATGAGGGCTAGAACAAACTAAGCACAATAATGGTTAACCTGAACAGTTCTCCAAACATAATAGCTGCTATTCCTGAGAGGATAATAATAACCAGCATGGAAATTCAATTAGAGGAATAACAATGTAGCCCCACTCATGAACCAGATAATGGACATAAGCCATCTTTGCACCATGATGCTGGCAGTAGGAACAGCCATGGTTGATGGAAAATATGTTATATTTAAGGGGTCCTCTGCCAATGGTTGGGCAGTGTCCTTGAAGCTACAAACATGAGTCTGACCAAACTGCGGGAGGCAGTGGAAGACAGGAGTGCCTGGCGTGCTCTGGTCCATGGGGTCACGAAGAGTCGGACACGACTAAATGACTAAACAACAACAACTGCCAATGGACTGAAGCTCCAAATGGGGAGGGCGTTCTGTTTCCTTTTCCTGATGTTGTATCTGAGTTCATTTCTTGGGCCACGTACGAGGCTTCACTCACCCTTCCCAGCTCCCCAATCCACACCTCAAGGAAGCAAAATAGAAATTTCCAAAGGTATCTTACCTTTCTGAAGGCGCCTTAAGATTCAGGATTTTGTGCTGGACAGCACGCAGAGACCAGCAGAGTCCAAGGCAGTTACAGATCCCACAATATGACCTTTTGAAACATACGCCAGCGTCATCCCTCTGTTTTTCGATATGCGTAACAGGAGAGTCACATTACCCACCTGCTCCATAGGTGCTCTGAACATTTGTCCAAAATGCAAATATTTATCCAGTAGTTGACACACAACAAACGAGTTACTTCCTCAAATATACAGAATATGAACCATGGGCGTAGCCAGGATTTATGTTGGGAGGGGCAGGATTTTTGGGGGGTGCAACCAAGCTATATGTGATGTGACTGGTCAGTTAAGTATTTTTATTTATTTACTTGATGGGGGGGGCAGCTTTCCCCTGCCCTCCCTTGGCTACGCCCGTGATATGAACCAAGCAGCTGCCACCCTCGCCCTTATCCCAGTCTACCTGCAAGATTGCCTTACTCCATATATTCCCTCATGACTGCTTCGATCTGTAGAACTGGAACTGTTATAGGTTCCACATAATATCCGTTCCTCATTAGTAAGAATTTGATATTTTAGTGTAGCAGCACCAACACTTTTGAATTCCCTGCCTAATAATGTCTTGCAGGCACCTTCACCATACTTCCCCCCCCCCCCCCCGGGGCCTGCTAAAAACATCTTGCAGTTTTTCTTCTTTTTGTAAAGCGCTTTGAGGTTTTACCTGCAATCAAGCGGTTGACAAATTTTATGAAATAAATAAATAAGAACTTTAAAAGATACCCCATGTTACCGTCACTCCTTTTTTGTTGATCGGGACATCGGCCCTTAATCCTGAAGCCAAACCTTGTTACGATACTGTTATGTACTGAAGTTCTCACCCTGGGCCAGCAGGGGGATACTGTAGATAGTTATGCAAATGAAGGATCGAAAAGTGACGTTCAGTGATTGGATAGTTTTGTATGCAAATGAAGGATCGAAAAGTGACATTCAGTGATTGGATAGTTTTGGAAAATGGCAACAGTTACAATTGTTCTGGAGCACTATATAAGCAGGCTGACTGAGCCCCTCAGTTTAGTTCTGTTCTGACATCTGAATAAAGAAGAGCTGTTTGAAGAATCACTGTGTCGTCTGCTATGTTCGCCCACAACTTAACAGATACGGTACGATAATCTTTATTGTCATTGTCCCATACAGAACAACGAAATTGAAAAATCTACATAAGACATTCAAAAACCAACAAGCCTGCTATCCCAATCTGGTTAGCCCCCTAAAAACTCTGATACCCCATTTTTAAATGCAATATAATATACTCCCATAGAGACTCCTTACACTGCGTTTAAAACCAAAATCGCATTTGGGTAGAAACTGCTGATTTGTTGATTTCTAGGACAAGCGTTAGGCAAATTCATGCCACAGTGGCTATATTCTCCTTCCACTGCCAGAAGCTTCTCTGAGTATCAGTTCCTCTTACCTTTGGGTCCTGCTTGTGGGGCTTCCCATTGGGGGCATCTGGGGGTCCACTGTGAGAACAGGATGCAGGACTAGATGGGGGACCGACTTGATCCAACAGCTGGGCTCTTTCAGCTGCTCTGGGGCTTAACTCTAGAAGCAAAGAACTTTGACCCTAGCTATGCTTATTCTGATGCCACTGTCGCTGGAGCTTTCGGAAGACCAGAGGAGAGACTGCAAGACAGGCAGAAATCCAACACATGCAGCGCACACACCATTCCTGCACCATTTTCCATCTCATTTCACATTTTTAGCAAGTCATCTCTTTTCCTAAGAATCATAATAATAATCAGCAAGAAATACCTGCTGCATCGCCCCCTCTAATTTAAAAGGTCACACCTAATCTCATATATGTGGGGCCTGATCTTATTTCTTGGATAACTCCATGGCATGGGAAAGGCATTCTTCGTAGGCTCTGAAATCCAACACATGCCTGCTCTGGAGGGTAGGACCGGAACCGATGGATTCAAGTTGCAAGAAAGCAGATTCCGGCTAAAAATTAGGAAGCGCTTTCTGACAGCAAGAGCTGTTCTACAGTGGAGCGGACTCCCTCAGGAGGTTGTGGCCTCTCCTTCCTTGGAGTATTTTAAGCAGAGGTTGGGCGGCCATCTTGTCATGGATGCTTTAGCTGAGATTCCTGCATTGCAGGGGGTTGGAGTAGACGGCCCTCGTGGGTCCTGTTAAGTTGTGGGTGAACATATCAGACGACACAGCGATTCTTCAAACAGCTCTTGTTTATTCACAGGCCAGAACAGAACTGTGCTGAAGGGTTCAGCCAACCTGCTTATGTAGAACTCAACTACAAAGCAACGGTAACAACTTTCTGTAACTATCCAATCACTGAACGTCACTTTCAGTTCCTTATTTGCATATGTGGACCTGAGTGAAAACGATGTACAGTATGCCCCTGCTGGCCCAGGGTGAGAACTTCAGTACATAACAGGTCCCTTCCAACTCTACAATCCTATATGATTCAGTAAGCTGCTAACTTACACCCTCTGTGTTTTTGCCAGGATGAAAAAGCTTCAGGAGGCAACAACCTTGGTTAAGGTTGAACCACCGCCATTTTGTCCTCCTATTCAAAGAGGTTTAGATGTTGAAGCATCAGAAGCGTGCAGTGGTCTATCTTCCCTTCAGGACCAAGTGCTAGCAGCGCCATGTGTCTCTTCGCTGGCTCCATAATGACAAGAGAGGAAGGAGACCCTCACAGAAGCACCGCATGAGGGAGATTTGTGTGATTGCCTTCTTTTATAGCACCCAGAGAGTATACCTCTTTCTTTTCATGGAGCTCCGTAAAAAGGAGCTCCCCCTTCTATGCTTTACTGTGAGAGTGTGTCATTTTACGGGGTGAAACAATTTTTGCAAATTACTTCAGTGAGGGAGGGTCTTAAAAAAATATCTTTCTAGAGAAGAGTGGCAGATGAAGATGATGGACTTTGCAGAACTGGTGAAGCTGACAGAAAAAAATCTGAAACCAGCATGATCAAGGACTGGAGTAAATTTATACAACATTTGAAAGATTATTGTAAGCAATTAACATAACTAGCAGGGTTGTCTGAAGACTTGTAATGAGAAATTTTCTGTCTTTCTATTTTTATTTAAATTTTGAACTGTTTTGTAATGTGTAATTGGAAAACATACAAAATGCAATGGTATAAAGGTTAATTTTGAAAGCTATGAGGTGGGAGGGAAGGAAGTCGATAGGCTCTAAAGAGCCAAAGCAGTAAGTGGATAATGAAGATGTGAATGTATAATATTAAATGGAAAATAAATAAAAATTAGATAGATGATAGATAGATAGATAGATAGATAGATAGATAGATAGATAGTTTTTGGGGTGTGAGAGATTCCAGTCCGCTATTATTTTTCGCGACTGGACAACATTCAACTTGGTAAGTCTACATTGCATGAAGAAGCACATCAACTGGTTTTGGAAAGCCAAAGAACTTTAATTTTACCTCCTGTTAACGTCAGGTCATGCTAAATAATACCAATAACAATAATTTATAATATAGCAGCAAGTAGTTGGCGATCATTTGTAATGATTTTGCACACACTTTACTCAATCATATTAATTTAACCGAAATATATTTTGAATTCCCCCAAGTCGTGCTACAACTTTTTATCAGCTCGCAGTTTTGGAATTTGAAAGTTGAAAAATTCAACACGTCCTTTGTGAGGGAGGGAGTCCTTTACCTCTTTGGAAATGCGGGGAGCATACCCATGAGAGGAAAAACCGCATAACTGACAGAAAGCGGCATTCCTCACACACGCAACCCATCCCTGAACTATGAGCCGGTGAATGTGAAGCCCCTGCCTTAAGAGCCCTGGGCACTGTCAAAGGCAGAGCCATGGGAGCCTGACCAGACCCCTCCTGGGCGGCCATCTTGGCCAGAGATGGCGGAAGCAACAGGCAAAAGTATAACAGCTGTGGCGTATGCCTCAGAGCAAGGAGTGGGCTGAGCAATGCTGAGGAACGCCGCTCATGACACTTGGGAAAGGCAGTGTGGATTGTGTCCAGGGACTTCCAAAAGCGGCCCTCAGGATCCTGCCCCTCGCCCATAGGGTCCTTTAGCTGAGGAGTTTTCCCGCCATTTCCCTTCCTCGCCCTCATGGCGGTGCCAGAATCTCAGGCTCAGAATGGTTCCCTTTAGAGAGCTGCCTTTTCTCTTCCCTGCAAGCATGGAGGGCCAAGGGAACGTTTCCAAGGTTAAAGCCTCTCAAGGGCTGCTGTCAAATAAGTGCATAAACACCCATTCCTTTGGGAATTGTTTTTCATGAGGATTCAAAAGGCTATTTCTCCCTCGCTTCCCGCCATGAGGGGTAGCTTACTTATTTATATACACTTGATCGTAAGAAAAAACCCTCAAAGTGGTTTACAAAAAGAAGCGAGACCCTCTGAGGTTGTTTTTTTAAAAAACAACCAAGCGGTGTATAGTTTTTATGAAATAATATTAATCAGTATGTGGAGGCATCTGCAAAGGCAGCTGGTCTTTCTAAATAGCTTCAGAATGAAATAAATAAATTCATTTAATTACCTCATGAGGAGTTTTAGGGCTCCCCTAAAGGATGGGTTAAAATTACCCTGCTGCACGAAACTACAAAATGGGGTTTTCCTAATTCTAGTTTCATGAGGATTCTCCCTTAGCCATTGAAAATGTATAGTGGCATTTCTTTTCTCCTGAGTTTCAATTCATTGACTTAAGGAACCGCTGAAATACGCTCAGTAGAGTTTAGTTTTCTGCACAATACATGTAACTTGGATGTGGTTTGAACATGAGGGCAGATACAACCTCAGGTGCTAGCCTGGTGGTTTTTTCCCCCTGCCTACAGCTTGACAGTTCAATACGAAATAAAGTGTACAATTTAAATGTAAAACAAATTTTCTTCATTCCTTTATTTGCCAGACAGTCCCTTTGGAATTTTATTCTGAAGAAGTCTTTAATAGGATCAAGGACACGACGGTGCTTCTTTCTGTATTGCCCAATTTCACATACTTCAACATCAGAAAATTCAGAGAAGTGCAAATTTCATAGGACAGCTGTCCTTCAACCTGTGATTGTTTCAGGAAGTGTGAATTAGGTTGTTCATTGAAGTGAAAACAAAAATGGGGGCCAGGAGATCAGAGAAGGTGTGGAGTCCATTTTCATTTGCAAGGTGTAGACTAAAAAAACAGCCAATTCGCTCCAACAAGAGGGCACAAACCTGGATGGATTTAAATAAGGATTAGGGAAATGGAGGATATCAATGGCTACGTTTTCCCTAAACTATCAGAAGCAGGATGCATCTGAATAAAGGTTGCTGGGAATCTCAGATGGGCAGAGTGTTTTTGCACTCATGTCCTGCTTTAGGGTTGGCCACTGTGAGAAGAAGATGCTGGACTAGATGGGCCTGATCCTGCGGCCAGGCTCTTCCTTGGTTCTTAGGCTGAGACTCTTCAACAGGAGACGGAATAATCCTTCATCTAAGGCAAGACTGTCAACACAAATCTGTAAATGACATGGAACTTGGGTCTGAGTCACGGCCTTAACGGTGGCCAGGCTGCTCCAGCTAAGCTCTTGCACTTCACGGCTTAAGGAACGTCGCTGTTAATGTGGCCCAAAGAATTCACCGCGTCTTCCTTGTGGCTTTCTCTCACTCACTGACTTCTGTCACGCAAGGGTATTTGCTCCTCCTCTGCTTCTGATGCCACCATGTTTGTCATCCCTTGTGATACCCAGCTCCATAGACGCTTCCCTGGAACAGGAAACAGAAGAAGGGGGAAGCATCTATCAAGCCTGTCCAGCAGGAACAGGCAAGTTCTCAAACAGATAAGCAGTTGTGCCCAGGCAAATGGGTTAGGAGCATAAGCTCTCAACTTTTCCCTTTTCTTGCGAGGAATCCTATTCAGAATAAGGGAATTTCCCTTTAAAAAAGGGAAACATTGACAGCTATGGTTAGGAGGGGCCACAGCTGGGCGGCAGAACACCTGCTTCGTATGTAGAATTCAGAGCCTGGCATCATCTCCTGAAATCTTTCTGCCTGTCACTGCATGCCCGCTGATGCTTGCGGTGTAAAATATGTATACTTTTGTCTGGAATGATGGTGCCTCAAAGAGTTTGCAGTAAAAGAGAGCCCGAATTGCATTTTCCTCATTGTTATTTTATGGTGTTCTTTCTCTTATTATAATAATAAAACACTTTAAAAAAAACACCAAAATGCCTGGCATCCCTTTGCCTGTTGCCAGGAGAGGTGCTGCTACTCATTTAGTAGATAATGTAGATGAAACAGTGGTCTGATTTACTATAAGGCAGTTCCGTATGCTGCTATGTCAACTCTTTGTTCAGAACCATGAGGACTAGAACCTTCTTTCATTTTTAGTGGAAATACTGCAGACGTCAATCCCTGACATCTCCTGATAGAATGATCAGGGAACAGGTGGTGGTTAAGACCTCTCTCTCTGCTATACCCTGGAGGGCCACTGCTGGTCAGAATATAGATGGGTTACATGGACAGATATATCAAGTCAGACTAAAGTCAGGTTCCTATGATCAGGGAATACGGGACTGAATATATCTCTCTATCTCTATCTCTATCTCTATCTCTATCTCTATCTCTATCTCTATCTCTATCTCTATCTCTATCTCTATCTCTAATCTATATATATCTGCCTTGTATACTTGACTCCTATTCAGCAGCATTTAATGCTGCAAGCAAGGAACTTTGAAATCTTTTTTTTCTGGGTCTACTAAAACTTTTTCTCAAAGGCGGAAACAACTCCAGTAAGTTTAGAGAGAGCGGGTATGACTTCAAAAATATTATTTTATTTTATTTTTATTTACTTTTTTTTTTTTTTGCCAGATGACTTCACACAGCTGCTGAATGGGCAGATATGAGACTTTCCCCTGGGACCAGTTTCCTGATTTGACATAGCAGCATCACCACCAGCTGGCATGGCCCTGTGGTGCTGTCCAATGACCTCTCGTGCCACAGAGGTTTCCCTGATGGTGCATTAATGGCTCTGAAGGCAGGAAGGTAAGCAAACCTTTTGAGTAATAGAAGGATGGGGAATTTGTGGCCATCCAAATTTTGTTGGACCACAATTTACACCACCCCGACCATGGGACATACTAACTGTGACTAACAGGAATTGGAGTTTAATAACATAAGGACGATCATAGGTTACCCATGTCTGGAGTTGGGTTTTGCTCTTTATTTACCTTTTGACACCATCTCACTGTGGTCTGAGTCTGTAGGATCCTCCTTGAGGGTTCCCAATTCTTTCTTCCAGTTATCCCAATCTACCTCTTCCACACTACAAAACACATACAAACACAAATGAACAATGAACTGCCTGAATCCCATCACTCAGCTTGGAGCAAATATACAGTCGACATATTGCGTAGCTGTGTAGATTTTTTGGCATAATTGTTTGTTTCCCCACTCTTGACATACATAGACGGAGCTGTATCAATACGTAACAAACTACAATAGAGAATCCACTTCAAGGCACCATTGTGCTGCATTGCACATTAGCCCAACCATAAGGTGCCCTATGGGTCTGCAACAGTGTGGGGCATGGCCAAACTCACCGGAAAAAATATCTCTTATCTTTCTCTTCTTCAGAGCCAATAGACAGCTGGCAACCAGATCTCTTGGGCTTCTGCCAATACCAAAGCCAGTTTTTCTCCAACTCCATAATAGCAATCGCTCTCTGTGGATGCAATAGAGGAAGAATGTACATCTCTTATGTGTGAATCCTTCGTCAGGCCTGAGCTAACAGACAGCTGTCAGAGTGGGATCAAGGGTTGGAGAGTGAGGAGCCAGGAATTTATGTATTTGTTTATTTTCAGCCATTGTATGCTGCACCCAATAGCTTTATTTTCCCCAAGCAATGAGCAATGGACTTGCCTGCAGCTTCCAAACGCCTTCACTGTGTCCAGAGAGTTTGGTGACCGTCTCGCTCATCAGGGCAATCAGCATGTTCAGAAGGAGGATGTAAGTCATGATGACATAGAAGAGAAGGAGGAGCATCACAAAGTAATTGAACTTCAGGTTCTCGTGAAACTCCAACTCCCCCATCCCAATGGTGAACTTGAACAGCTCCAGGGAAGTTTGCAGGAGCCCGGCATACTTGACTTGGTCTTTGTCATCACTGTTGACGAGGGAAGACCCATTCTGGACTGGCTGGGGAGGCTCCCCGGTAAGTATGACAAGGGCTGAAATGATAAATCAGAATATTGAAACCAAGAGGCCCTTAGAGACCTTGAAAATATCTCTTGTTTGTACCAGAATCCAGTCCCAAAATACAGGTAGAATTCTGGCTGCTGCCACCCATTCCAACGCTTCCTGCTGCGACAAGTAGAAGAGTTTGGATTTGATATCCCACCTTTCACTCCCTTTAAGGAGCCCCAAAGCGGCTAACATTCTCCTTTCCCTTCCTCCCCCACAACAAAGACTCTGTGAGGTGAGTGGGGCTGAGAGACTTCAAAGAAGTGTGACTGGCCCAAGGTCACCCAGCAGCTGCATGTGGAGGAGCGGAGACGCGAACTCTGTTCCCCAGATTACGAGACTACCGCTCTTAACCACTACACCACACTGGCTACACCACAACAGGTAGAGACTTACCTGTTGAAAAGCCAAAGAGGAAGATCAAATAGACCATTAGGAAATGGAAGACGTCCCGCAGAATAGCCTGGAACACAGAGCAGGATATAAGTGAATCAAGGGACCACAGCATGGTGTAGTGGATATGAGTATAGATATTAAGAATGGGAAGAGACCCAGGTTCAGATCTTTGCCCCGGCATGAAATTCAAGTGGATGAACTTGGACCTAAGAGCAGCGCCAGCCTCACAACTGAGGTGGCATGATTCCTACTAGGCCAGGAGAAGGAGGAGAAGGACTGGATTGAAACCAGACTTTGCTTTGCGAATACGCTAGCAGTTTTTATTGGACTGGTGTTCTACCAACCTTGTGTATCATGACAATGTAGATCCCAGTCTGCTGAAATCCTCGCATGTAATACAGCAGGTTTATCCAGCCGAGCAGGAGGGAGGAAACCATCCAAGGTACGTAATCTTCCAGCCCTGCAAGGTACATCACTGCCGAAACCAGCAGGGTCACTGACTGCAACAGCCTGTGAGAAAATGAGAGGGATGCAGAGATGATCCCTGCTTAGAGGTTTCCTTTACAAATAAGGCATGCAAAATCTGTTCAATATACCTTGCAGAATTCCACAAGGAAGCCAGAGGAGGCACCTTTGAGGCATAGAAGTGTCTCCTTGGCCTGCCTAACACACAAAAGCTAAGCCACGTGCCCCAGCTAAGCATGAATGAGTGAGAAAGGGGAAAATTGCAGCCTCTTCACTCCTCCCTCGGTCCAGAGCTAAGCCATGGCTTGAAGAATGCACTACGTCCAAAGCTGGGCTTGTGATTTGCACCCCCCCCCCCGCCGGACAAACCATGAGAGATGAAGCAAGAACAAACCACATTTAATGCTTGACTGCAAAAAATAAAAAACTCAAAGTGGTTTACGAAATGCAGGAAGCAATGCAATAATCAGTAAAAACGGTTGAAAACAACTATTTAAAATACTAATTAATAAATAATAAAATTCTCCTAGGATGCACACTTCTGTAGAGAAGTGCAGATTTCTTAGGAAGGCTGTACTGCAGGAGTCAACTCATATTCTTTCAGAAAGTGCAAATTGTTAAATACTGAAAATATTGAAATGTCTTGAAATACGAACTGAATCCATCAAAATTATTGTACATGACAGCAGGCTATGGTGGGAGAAATGGGGGGGGAGAGATTTTGTTGTGGATGTTTTTGTGAGCTTATACAAAACAAGGCAGGTATGGAAATCAAAGCTATCCCCTATAAAATGATGGATCCATCAAGGATTCTGTGTAGATTAGCCAAAGCGTCACTTGATTCTGGGCTTCCTTTCTCCTCTGCAAATGAAACAGGGAGAACTTTTGAATTGTAAACCACCTCCACCCATAAAGGCCTCTTGCCCACATGCCCCCCCCAACATACAGGAAAATCTCGATGTAGCCATCCTGAAGCAGACTTTTCAATGACAGGCGCCTTCTCCACAGGTAAATAGTCTAAAAAGCAAATTGACAGGAACACTCTTGTCAATACAGCAGCAATAGTGCAGTGGCAAATTCAGAAGCGCAAGATCCCTTCACGATAGTCACAACTAAGTCTACACAACCTTCTAAAATTATACAATGTTAATTAGTGATGCATTGCAATGATCAGTGCAGATACCCCGTGTCGCCTTTCAGCCAGGTGTACTGTTTTCTATGTATATACACAGGCATACTGTGTATATACACCCTTTCATACTGATGGAACAACCCTTGGACTCTGGAGACAGGAGTCCTTCTGAGACCCTGCTGCAGAAATACAGTGGTACCTCAGGTTACATATGCTTCAGGTTACATATGCTTCAGGTTACAGACTCCGCTAACCCAGAAATAGTACCTCGGGTTAAGAACTTTGCTTCAGGATGAGAACAGAAATCGTGCGGCGGTGGCAGGAGGCCCCATTAGCTAAAGTGGTGCTTCAGGTTAAGAACAGTTTCAGGTTAAGAACGGACCTCTGGAACGAATTAAGTACTTAACCTGAGGTACCACTGTAATAAGGTGTATTTGCCCCTCCCCCGATTACCATAGCTGTCAACGTTTCCCTTTTTTAAGGAAAATTCCCTTATTCCGAATAGGATTCCTCGCAAGAAAAGGGAAAAGTTGACAACTATGCCCTTGACCCTAGACCACTACACTTCTGTAGAGCAGGTTGAACCATCTGGTGGTGGTAGAAAAAGAAATCACTGAGCAGTAAATGGGTAAGCAGCTGAGTGGGTATTTATTTACAAGCTTACTCGCCTGCCCCTCTAGTGTGGAGACGAACAACTATCTATCTATCTATCTATCTATCTATCTATCTATCTATCTATCTAAAGAGTGTTTTAAAGGTGATTTGACCAGAAGGATGACTGCCCTTGGTATGTGCTTTCACTCATCCCAGGTTCACCTCTGGGCAATAAAATCCTGCAAAACCTAGTGACTAATCTGTGTCTCCTAAGGAAGCAGAATGTTGGAAAGATTCCAGAAAGACAAAAGGAAGGATTTGTTCACACAGCTCAGAGCTCAATTGGCCACCAATTTGGGTGGCTTTAAAAGAGGATTAGATCAATTAACGGGGGAGGGAATTATCCGTGACTACTAGTCACAATGGCTGTGTCCTCCTTCCTCTGTTGCAGGCAGTGTAGTGTAGTGGTTAAGAGCGGTAGTCTTGTAATCTGGTGAACCGGGTTCGCTTCCCTGCTCCTCCACCTGCAGCTGCTGGGTGACCTTGGGCCAGTCACACTTCTTTGAAGTCTCTCAGCCCCACTCACCTCACAGAGTGTTTGTTGTGGGGGAGGAAGGGAAAGGAGAATGTTAGCCGCTTTGAGACTCCTTAAAGGGAGTGAAAGGCGGGATATCAAATCCAAACTCTTCTTCTTCAGTGTGCTTCTGAAATCCAGTTATTGGGAATCTCAGGTTGGCTCTTGCACTCAGGACCCAACTGCAGGCTTCCTACTGGGGAATCTGGTTGATTAAAAAGGCTCCTCCTTCACAATGTATTAAACCATCCTAATGGTTCGCCACTTTCTATCCTCACCCCAGATTTTCAACTGATTCGACTGCAGCCTTGTGTTTCAGCACTGGGCAGGCAGCCATAGGAGACAAGGAATTGCATGTATGCAACTGAGCTGTTGCATAATGAAGACATGGTTTATAAGCCAACAACAAACCAAAGCTATACATTGTGTTTGCTTGGCAGAAAAATCAGTCTGTTGTGGTCAGCTCATATGTCCAAACTAGCTATAGTTTGGCTCAACAAACCATGGTTATGTGCAAACCAGGGTAGTGTATATATTTTGTTAAATTTTGTTAAAATGAAATATTTGGTGCTCTTAATTTCTGCAGCCAGTCCTATTTTCTGCCGGCTTTCTGTAGCCAAGCTAAGATGCAATCAATCAATCAATCAATCAATCAATCAATCAATCAATCAATCAAACACATCCCAAACAGCAGCAGGAAGAGCAGGAAGAGTATGTTGTACCTGAGCAAAAAGGAGATACACGCCTCCGATTAAGACAATGACCTGGCCAATGAGCCACACTACGTCTCCAGCAGCATTTGACACCGGAAAAGGAGGCTGGGATGATACAAGAAAAAAGAAAGGGGAGGTACATAAGTAACTGAGGAAGATAAAAGCAGTGACAATCAGCTGATTGTCAGGGCTTGCAAAGTGCTACACAGGACTCTGCTGGCACTGACCACCCTTGCCCTACATCTGCCACCCTTGCCCTACATCATGTATGGGCAGGTGGGTGCGGCTTAGCCCAAAAGGGCCTTGTAGAACAAACAGGGAGCTTCCACACTTCTGCCCTAGAGAGCCACCCTCCTCCTCTCTCTGCCTCCCTCTCTGTATCCCCCAAGCCCCAAAGCTGCTGTTACCTTCCCCTCCAGAGGCTGGTGATAAGCAACAGCTGAGAACACTGACATGAACAGCACATAGGAGAAAAAACTGATGTAAAATCTCATGGCAGCAAAGGAGTCCCATTTGCTTTGAAGAAGCTTGTTTATGGGTTCCAGGACCACCATCTTGTACCGCTTCTGTATGTAGGAGAAGAAAGAAAGAAAGAAAGAAAGAAAGAAAGAAAGAAAGAAAGAAAGAAAGAAAATAATTCATTGATTCAGCCCCTAGCCCTGCTCCAAGTTGCACAAAACCACAGCTTCTTCAGCCTGCAAACAGGTTGGCTGAATAAACTGTGGTTTTGCGCAACGAAGAGGCCTATACTGGTGTGTGTTTCTTTACTTAAAGGTATTAAACTGCTTAATTATCTAAAATGTACTAAGTCATGTACAACAGTGCAAAACAGCATAAGAATGCCAAAACAATGCCATTAAAACAGAGATAAATAAACCTAATGGTACAGTGTTCATTCTTATAGACAGGAAAAACATGCAAATCTTTACAAGAAGTCAGCAGTGCATAATTCATAGTGCTTCAGCTATGGCACTGAGAAGGGGAACAGCAGAAAATGTTGGGGCTCGTGTCCATTTGTGGGTCACCGTCCTGTGATATTCTGTAGGGCATGATGCTATGGATAACATTTTCCAGGCTAATCCCGTATTTTATATTACAGCTTTTTATGGGGAGAAGCCATCGATCAGGGTAACCTATTTCGTTTTCCCAAAATAAGTATCCACAAAGGCACCAAATCAAGACTCTCTAAGGCAAGAGTAGCCCTCCTGAATTAGGTTAATGGTCCATCTAGTTCCACACGGTGACCAACCAGGTGCCTATGGGAAGACCACAAAAAATTATTCTTGTGGAGACTTCTTCAAGAACATAAGGGGCCTGTGTAAACTTTTTTTTTTTTTAATGATGGGTGCAGAGCACTGAAAAGAAAACAAAGATGGCACCAAGAAAATCTCCTGAAGAGAGAAGCCTAGATGTAGAGAGAACTGAAGGATCTCCCTTAGGGATTATTTTGAAGCAGATCATCTCACCGGAGTATCGCTGCTGTAGGCAAGAATGTCCAACACAGAGTTCTCCTCATAGCTGTCAATGGAGGTCAGGTCATAGAGAGAGATGTGGACAGGCCCATAAGTCCATTCAGTGAACTTTCGCGAAAGGTGACGGTACTGCGGGTCTTTGATTTCACGGTGAATAATGTTTTTGAAGATCTAGGAAGGACAGAAAAGGGGGAGGAATCTTCTTTGAGTTTTGCCTTCCAACATTTATAAATAGTTAGACAGCATCTGAGGCCCTTCTTTGTGTGCTCCCTCGATGAGAGATCTGGAGGGTGACAACATGAAAATGGGCCTTTTCTTTGGTGGCTCCCCATTTGTGGAATGCTCTCCTCAGGTAGGCCTGCCTGGCACCTTCATCACACACCTTTAACCACTCGGTGAAAACATTTCTCTTCAACCAGGCCTTTGGCTGATTAAACAATCTATGGCCTTTTAAATGTGCCGGAGGGGGGGGTATTGCTTTTTCCGTTGTTATATTATGTATTTTGTGTATTTTGTGCATGAATGGTGGTATAAACAACAACAACAACACAGACCAACAACTCCTCAGTGTTCTGCTGGCATGTCTTCTCCAGAGTGACCTTAGGAGCCCATCCTGAGTGCCTGACTTAAATCCTTCCACTCTGATTGGCTCCAGTCAGCACAAAGCGTGGGAATACTTCTTCTCAGTGGCTAAAAAGTTCCCATTTCGTGCTGATTGGCAGCTCTGGGATACTGAAGAAGACGACACTGGTAGCCTGCTATAATGGGTATTTGACCCCCTGTGACCCCCAGACCAAAACATCTCTGCCAGTAAGGGGTGTGGCTTAGAAAGAGTTCCAAGGGCTGGGAACTGCCTGCATCCTGGGCCTGAGCCTCCCCATCCCTGGGACATGATATTCAAGTTTCTGCACTGTAATGGAGTTGTGAAATCATGTATCCCCGGGTACAAATCTTCTTAAGTTGTCTTCTGCAAGTTGCCCTCTCAGTCTCAGCCTCCTAGCTGGAGGTTGACACAGCCACTTCCGCCCTACAGAGAAGGTGGGGTTGCGGGCTTCATGGCCCAGCCCACATGCGATTAGAAGGATTCCCAGCCGTGTCACTCCCTGGCCAGCCAATCGGCTGGCTCTGGGGGCGTGGCCTGCCCTATTTAAGGCAGGACGCGGCCGGGGATCTCCCTCTTTGCCACCTGCAAGCTGTTCCGGTTCTGGAGATTGACAACACTGACCTATCTTGTGTGGTCTGAATCTCTGCTAGCATGACATGAAGATGCCGCCTTCCAGATATTGTTGGACTTCCATCTCCATGTAGCCAGTGTAGCCAACAGCCAGGAGAATGATGGGAGCTGGAATCCAACAACATCTTGGAAGGTCACAGGTTCCTAAGCTCAGAAATACAATTTATGATAAGCTCCCAACTGAGCTACCTCAATCTTTCCAGTCTTGACTGCCAGGGTCAAAGGGTTCAAGCCTTTCCTGTTGATTAATTCCTCCAGTTTCTGGCTCAGGTTGAGCGTAGCACTGTGCATCAGGATCTTGTTGTACATCCCAATCACCAGCTCCCTGTTCTTCTCATCCGCATCATCGGCCGCCATCACCAAGGCATGGAGGACTGTGTTGCCGAGGGAATCCCGCTCTGCCAGGCTGGCCTTCTGATGAGGGTTATCCAGGAGATACCTGATCACTTCTGGTTGGTTGGTGCAAGCAGCTAAGGAGAGGGGAAGCTCACCTGGAGGAGGAAGGAGATAAACGGAAGCAAAGCTGGGAGAGGAATGGCTGCTTTTGGCACAAGTTACAAAAACGAGCACCCACTTCAAGAATCTGTGACAGCAGACTTTAGGCACACAGTATCAACCTACCAAAGTAGAAGCATGCCCCTTTATCCTGCTGGTGGAAGAACTTTCCACAGGCCTTGGCATGGACATCAGCGCCGTTCTCCACCAGGAGCTTGATCAGATCTAGATTCCTCTCCTCAATGGCAATGTGGAGTGCTGTGTGGCCTAGCAGAACAAAAATGGCATGAAAGAAAATCATTAAAGAAGTCAAACGTAGAAAACAAGCATGTTCTCCTGCGCCTGAGTGGAGGAGTTCTTTTTTTAATGCTGTCTCCCCACCCCAAGGTCCTCACCTTTATAGAAGCTATCCTTACAAGCTACGTTGATCAGAGGCCTTGGGTTCTTGGTCTCCTTGTCTATCTTCAACAGCAAAGGGATGGTGGGGTTTGTCCCATCTTTTAAATTCAGCAAGGCCTTCATCAAGCAGGTCTTGCCCGTTTCTCCATCTGGAAGAGAAGGGATTTCCATCCTTTCTTTGGAGAAGTGCATTTCTTTTTTCTAATAAGGACAGCGTATAGGGCCATTCAAGTCTATCAAATGCTTTAAGAATATCCAAGGAAAGGGGTGCAGGAGGTGTATCTTATAATGTCTTCTGAGAAGAGCTGGATCCTAGGCTAAGGATCCTGTTCCAAAGTATTCTAGAAAGCGAGAGGATCCCTGAATCTTGGAAATTGTCTCAAGTTTCCGTCATATTGAAACACAGCTGAACTGTGTTCCTATAGGTCAAAAGCACTAGTTGAGCAAGATGAAAATATTTAATATGCGATCTAGGAACAGAGATAAATAATTTCCTCACAAAATAGGTGCATAAAGATCAAGCAGACTTCAAGAACATAGATGCTTTAAATTTGCATATGTATTGTGAATTCTGAATTAATCAAGCTTGCATTTGTGAATCAAATGGAACTTCTCTGTCATTTCTCCTCTTGCCCATTATGCGCTCCCTCATCTTTTTCACCAGAAATACCAGGTATTGAACCAGAGACCTTCTGCAATCAAAGCAGATAACTGTGCTATGGGCTTTTATGATTTCCTCTACTACAGATTTCCCCAACCTGTGGGGCTGAAAACCCAAACAGGTTTGAAATCCTGCGTAAGGTCCAACATTCAGTTGACAGTAAATTGATGGGTCAACATAGCAAATAAATTTGGATTTGTGGCGTGCCATACCAAAAATGATGGGAACCACCAATCTACTCTATAGTTTGGGAAAGTTTGTCTTTTCTCTATGTGCTTGTACCCCCCCCCCCTTAAAATAACGTAGCCAACTTTTGTATGTTGTTCCCTGAGACCAAAGAGCAGGTTTTTGTCTATGTTCAGATACTGTTGAACACCATTTTGAATCAGGTGTAACAGAATATACATTTCAAAACTGCACTGATTTTAAGCAATTTTTGCATGATGGTTCATGAGATCATAGAGCAGGTTTGGGCCTAAGTCTGGATACAATTGGATCAAGGTGGAAGACTAACAATTCAAAACTGCACTGATTTTAACCACTTCTTTTTTTTTACTTCTTTTTTTTTTACAATTCCGAAGAAACGCCAGATGTGAATGTTAGTTAGTTAAAAACAACACAACTTCCCTGAGAAAATAATGTGATTTAGTACAGTGGTACCTCAGCTTAAGTATTTGATTCGTTCCGGAGGTCCGTACTTAACCTGAAGCACCACTTTAGCTAATGGGGCCTCCTGCTGCTGCCGCACCGCCGGAGCACGATTTCTGTTCTCATCCTGAAGCAAAGTTCTTAACCCGAGGTACTATTTCTGGGTTAGCGGAGTCTGTAACCTGAAGCGTATGTAACCTGAAGTGTACGTAACCCGAGGTACCACTGTAAATCACATTTCTCCACTCCAAACATCACTATCTGTCCTCTGCACTCTGATGGTCCTCATCAATCTTGCAAATAGTTCTGTGAAGCTTGCCTATTCTTACATCAGGAAGAAGGTTTTTTTAACAAAAACTCTAGCTCTCGGGCTCGGGCCTACCTGTGTACTCAGAGTTGGTAAGAAATTTGCCGGTTTTTCGCAAATAGTCCCCCAGTCCTTCCAGCTCCTCAGGGTTCCCCCTCACGATAGCACCAAAGAGGCGGCTCTTGTTAAAAGTATTCTCTTTACTGTGGAGGGGAAAAGCAGAATGAACAAAGACCACATCTGCAGTATACATTTTAAGCAGTATTGTACTCCTTTAAACAGTCTGGGTACTGTCATTTGTTAAGGATGTATTATTAGGATACCCTAGTTCCCTTCGCAGGCTTATATTTTCCAGAGTTTTCTTAGAAGAGGAGCTAATTGCTAAAGCTCTCAGGGGGTTGTAGCTTTATTAAGCATCTCCTGATTCTCGGAACCTTTAGCAAATGATGGTTCCTGGGATTCTTTGAGGAAATCCGTAGCTGTTAAGGTGGTGTTATAA
The DNA here is from genome assembly GCF_964188315.1 of Podarcis muralis. Lineage (NCBI taxonomy): Eukaryota > Metazoa > Chordata > Lepidosauria > Squamata > Lacertidae > Podarcis > Podarcis muralis. Next base: position 42,612,345 of record NC_135669.1, read on the forward strand.
TGCTTCATAGTGCAAAGGTAACCTACATCCCTCTTTAGGCAGAATATAGTCCAGGAAGGACCATTCCCCAGTGGTAGAGGCTCCAGCTCTGGTTGCAGAAGGTCCCAAGTTAAATCCATGGAAACTTCTCCAAGCAGAGCTGGGAGTGACTCTGAAATTCCAAAACAAAAAAATTCCTTCCAGTAGCACCTTAAAGACCAACTAAGTTAGTTCTTGGTATGAGCTTTCGTGTGCATGCACACTTCTTCAGATAAGCTCATACCAAGAACTAACTTAGTTGGTCTTTAAGGTGCTACTGGAAGGAATTTTTTTGTTTTGACTATGGCAGACCAACACAGCTACCCATCTGTAACTGGAACTATGGAAGGCACCACATTGAGCCGCATGAAATGGAAGTCCATCAACCTCACCAAGAAACTTGCACACTATATAGAAGGATCTGGCAACTTCTGTTTCAGTGTATCTGAAGAAGTGTGCATGCACACGAAAGCTCATACCAAGAACTAACTTAGTTGGTCTTTAAGGTGCTACTGGAAGGAATTTTTTTGTTTTGACTATGGCAGACCAACACGGCTACCCATCTGTATCTGAAATTCCAAAGAGCCTCTGTAGACCAGTGGTGGTGAGGCAAATGGTGGTGTCAAGAGATGAACTTCTAGGCCTTATAGACAAGTGGACAAATCACTTGTTCCAGAAGGCGTTCACCAAAGAGCTCTTGAAGCGTTCAAATATGAAATTGCTGATCTTCTGACAAAAATCCATAAAATCAGCCTCCATATCTGGGCGCTGGAAAGTGACCAATATAACACCCATTTTTTTTTAGAAATGGACCTCTGGGAATTAACACGGGGGAAATGGTGGAAAGCATGATTAAAGATAGAATGACCAAGCATATAGATGATCTGGTATTTCTGAAGAAGACATAAGCATGGCTTCCACAAAGGTAAGTCCTGTCAAATTAACCTTTCAGAGCTCTTGGAGAGTGTCAACAAAGATATGGCTAGGAGCTCATCAGCCAGCAGGACCAATAGTCAGACATGATGGGATTTATTGTCCACCAACTTCCAGAGGCCCACAGATGTCCCGCATCCCTGCAGTAGATGGGTTGACTCCTGAAGGCAGCTGCTTACCTCAGATTGGGAGGAATCTTAATCCTAATCTTTGGAGATGGTGAACGTTCCGTCTCATAGGAGGTTTCCATGGGCCGCGGCTCTCCTTTCCCCCCAACTGCCTTCTTCTCCCTTGCCTCCACATTGTCCAAGGTGCCATCATCTATCTCCAGTATTGGTAAGTTATGCATCACGCCACTGAAAGTGCTGGCAAGAGAATAGAGCACCACAAGAAGGTTTATTTGATTTACAGCAAATAGATTGAATGGATCCTAGCTCTCGGGATTACGAAGAAAAGTGCATTCCAAAAAGGTCTGGCACATTCAGAGGTCCAGAAGCATGGAACTGCGCATAACAGAAGATGTTTACGGAACCTTAAATCCTTAAAAGCCATCTCCATCTGCACAAACTAGCCTTAAGCATTAAGATCCTCACTGTAAGCTATGAACCTGAAACTCCCTGGTTAAAATCTGCCATTCACATGCCAAGGGCGCTGTGAAAGTCCCCATCTCCAGTAACTTGTGCGTGCTGCAATGAAATGTTGCGGTGTGTCCTTACCACCTCACAGGAATGCTCATTTTCAGGGTTCAAGCCAGCCATTAGCTCAAAGATAATTGCCCACCATCCACAACCTGAGTTTTCTCTTTTTCTTTTCCAATTGATATTGAACACCCGTGGCTACTGAGTATGCTCAGTCCTTGACTGCTGGGGTGAGGGTCTTCCCCTTAAGTGTGTGGGGTTTTTTAATGGACTTCTACTACTCTTGGGTTAATGGAAATTAGATGTTGGGAAGTGTGATTTAGGCAGATTCACCTTTAAGGCCAAATCTGCACTATACATTGAAATCCCAATGATGCATATAAAGTGCATTGCCTATACATTACTACATATTTAAAGCACTATGATACCAATCTGAACAGCTGTGGTTTTCCCCCAAAGAGTCCTGGGAACTACAGTTTGTTAAGGATGCCAAGAATCGTTAAAGGTGTAAAGGGACCCCTGACCATTAGGTTCAGTCGTGGCCGACTCTGGGGTTGTGCCGCTCATCTCGCTTTATTGGCTGAGGGAGCCAGCGTACAGCTTCCGGGTCATGTGGCCAGCATGACGAAGCTGCTTCTGATGAACCAGAGCAGCACATGGAAACACTGTTTACCTTCCCACCGGAGCGGTACCTATTTATCTACTTGCACTTTGACGTGCTTTTGAACTGCTAGGTTGGCAGGAGCAGGGACCGAGCAATGGGAGCTCACCCCATCGCGGGGATTCGAACCGCCGACCTTCTGATCAGCAAGTCCTAGGCTCTGTGGTTTAACCCACAGTGCCACCCGTGTTAGGAGATGCCTATTCCTCTCATAGTGCTACGATTCCCAGAGTGCTTTAACATCAATCCGTCTTCCCAGGGAACTTTGGGAATTGAAGCTTTTTGAGGAGAACAGGGGTCTCGCAACAACTCCCAGTCACTCCTAATAAACTACACTTCCCAGAAGTCTTTGGGAGAAGCCATGACTGCTTAAAGTGCTCTGGTGCTGCTTTAAATGTGCAAGGTAGAGGGAGCTTAAAGGCGAACTGTCTCTTGATTTCTCCCCCATTCCAAATGAGACGGATTGTTCTTTTTTTTTGTTTGGCAGCCCTGTGAACTGCGTAACAACATTTTGATTCTCAACTGCTTCGTCTTTTTGCTGAGCAATGCTTTGAGAGCCATCTGCAACGGCAAGCTCCTGACACACTCAGACAGAAACTAGGAAGATGATGCGGCTGAGGGCGTTGCCTCCCGAGATGCAGGACCTAACGGAGTTACAAGACAACGGCAGCATTCATTATCAAGAGTGCCTCATGTCACATGCCTGCTGAAAGGGTGTGAGGCTTCAGATATAATTGCAGCGAGCAGGGAAAACGGGGGGGGGGGGGGGGCTAGGAGGCTTTTCATGTGAGCCGCACAATCTGATGTTGTGATGACCCCCGGACTTTAAAAAGAGGGTTAAACAAATTCACCAAGGATGAGACTATCAGTGTCTACTAGTAGCCACAATGGCTATATTCTCCTTCCACTGCTGGAGACCTCTCTGAATACCAGTTCATGGGAACTACAAGGAGGGAGAGTTGCTGTTACGCTCAAGTCCCACTTATGGGATTCCCACTGGGGGCAGCTGGTTGTCCACTGTGGGAACAGGATGCTGGCCTGATGCAACAACTGATGTTCTTAACCTCTTTCAAGCGCTCCAGGGCTCAACTGTGGAACCTGAGAGGCTCAAAAGAGCTTTTTTTACAACTATGTGCTGCTTCATCATCATCACCATCATCATCATCACTGAACTGTACCTGGAGCTTTAGGAAGAAAAGAGGTACTGCATGACAGGCATAAATCTGACACATTCAGTGTAAACATGCGCACACAGAGAAACCGTTGCTTCACCTCTAGGCCAATTTTCCACCCGAAACTCAATGTTTTCAGTAATCTCTTTTCTAAAGAAAAGGAAAAAAATCAGCCAGAAATATATGCCACTCCTGATTTCAAAGGTCACACCCTAATCTCAGACATGTGGGTGTGGGCATACAGCTTAGATTACTCCATGGCATGGGAAGGGCATTCTGCACTGGCTCTGAAACACTCTCATTATTTGCCTGAAAATAGCCAGACTTATGCTTGGAATTTAAAAATGGTCTCATAGCACAATAAGGGGGTGGGGGTGGAGGGAGAACATTTTTCAGTCGCCACGGTCCACCTTCTGGAGACCCCCTTGCAGTGGTGGGTGTGGCCCGGCGTAAAAGTAAGCAGAGCAACAGATGCAAATCTTCTCTTTGCAAAGGAAGCTGCATGTTTCCCACAATAGAAAAGTCAGAGGCTTTTGCATGCATATACCTCTATCTAGGCAACTAAGAGGCATTATGATAGTTCAAGGAGGGTGTGGCCTGGGAGGCTCCTGGGGGCCACATTGAAAGACACGGGGGGCCACATTCACATCCCTGAGGTTCCCCATCCCTGCCACAGACTGGGGACTTTCCCTGGATTAAATTAAGCTCTGCATGTTTAGTTATAGGCGAGGCTTGTTGGGGAGGGGAAAGGAGAAGGAAATAATGGTTTATAATGTACTTACTCCACAAAGAGGTTCCACCCGGTCTCAGTGCACAGGTCTCCTTTATCCTGCCGAGCAAACGATGACCCGCAAATGCCAGCAATATTTCAAATGTCAGGCTTTTTGGATTCACAGCCCCTCCGCTGTTGGGCTGCAGATGCTGATTCTTCTGTTTAAAAGGAATTAAAAGGAAAGAAAAGCAACCTTGGCTTTCATCACTTGCACACCAGCAAAAGATCCATTTCCCCCCCGGCACAGCATTTGTTCCACCCAACCCGATGCAGAACCTGCCGCGTTCTGAAAACTCGTAGCTACTTGCAGACGGTTATGTCGGAGGCAATCTAGAGGAAGTGGTTACTATCGACTGCCTGTTCCCATAAAGAGAATGACAATTGCATTTAGAAGACTGATGGGTGTGGGAATCGTTCCACGTTTCAGAGATGGCGGAATATTGCTAATATCTGTCTGCTTGCCTCCTGCCAAGGCGGAGAAACAGAGTCACGCAAGGCCCCCGTTGAGAATAAGATTTCCTCCTTTTTTGTTAGTTCCCCTTTTTTTATGCTTGTGGTTTCACCACTCGTGCACATCACAAGTTATCTGGAAATGCCACCCTTTGGGCGGAAAGGCACCAGGCACAGCTACACTCACTGCCAGACCTACTTATTGAGAAAGTAAGTGTGCTTTCCTTCATGCTGATAAATTGAGATGAAAACATGAAAAACACATCCCCTCTCCCCTAAGTCAAGAGGCCCGGTCCTACTGTTGGGCAGAGTGAGGCAGATGGGGAGGGAGGAATGACTGACACATGGTGCATTGAGAAGAGGCGGGTTCAAACGACCAATCTTTTAAAAGTGGGCAGGGTTAATTATAAATAACTATAAATGTGATTTTTTCATTTCACGTATGAATCTCCTCCTGGGAAACAGCTCAAAGTGATTCAACGATTTAAAAAACCCCCACTGATAATGTTTTTAGTGGAAATTTCAGGTTCAGACTGGTCTAAAAAATAAATAAATCTTCACTATGAAAACTTGTTCAAACAGAAAAAGTCTTGTGTTCTCTGCATGCCACGCAGAAAATTTTACAATTTAAAGTGATTTTAAAAACACTTTGAAGAAACATCTCTGGGCAGGTAAGAGAGGCAGGTGAAGGTCACCTGATCTCCAACAGCTAAATTTAGCATCAAACAATAACTGTTTCCGGTCTGAAAAAAAGGGACTGTTGTAGCAACAGATCTCTGTTGCTTGACTCCTTATGAGAAAAGCAGTTGAAATTCATGGCTGGTTCCTCAGGTGCTCTGCTTTGGCTGCAGAAGGTGCGACTCAGCGTTGAGAAGTCACAGGTAGGACAGGTGGACTGGACTGTCTGCATCTGGGATCTGAGAGGGTCCAGGAACCCCATAGACTGAAATGCAGGTTTCCTGACTTTGCAACAGGGTTGTTTTCAGTGGCTGCCAACTATCATCATCATCACCAATAATAAATAATAATAATAGATGTGGTTTTGTCCGAAATTTAGCCGCCGAAGCTGTTCTATAAAGGTAATTTCCCCTCTTGCATGTCAAGAGGGTGTTAAATACACTGGAGCAGGGCCAAGGGAAGAAACTGGCAACCCAGGCTGCTCCTGAATCTGCTTGCCTCCCAAACACCCTCATGCCAATCAGGCAGAAGTCCAACTGGCAAAGCTATATCTAGAGATAGAGATGTTGTTGTTTAGTCGTGTCCAACTCTTCGTGACCCCCTGGACAAGAGCACACCAGGCACTCCTGTCTTCCATGCCTCCCGCAGTTTGGTCAGACTCATGCTGGTAGCTTCGAGAACGCTGTCCCACCATCTCGTCCTCTGTTGTCCCCTTCTCCTTGTGCCCTCCATCTTTCCCAACATCAGGGTCTTTTCCAGGGAGTCTTCTCTTCTCATGAGGTGGCCAAAGTATTGGAGCCTCAGCTTCAGGATCTGTCCTTCCAGTGAGCACCCAGGGCTGATTTCCTTCAGAATGGATAGGTTTGATCTTCTTGCAGTCCATGGGACTCTCAAGAGTCTCCTCCAGCACCAGAATTCAAAAGCATCCATTCTTTGGCGATCAGCCTTCTTGATGGTCCAGCTCTCACTTCCATACATCACTACTGGGAAAACCAGAGCTTTAACTATACGGACCTTTGTTGGCAAGGTGATGTCTCTGCTTTTTAAGATGCTGTCTAGGTTTGTCATAGAGATCTGCAAATGCTGTTTGACTCTTTCCCCCTTTATCAGGAATGGGAAGATTTCATTCTGGCGCTGTCCGACGCTGTCCAGCAGCAGATGGTTGAGAGCCACGTCAATGCCTTGCAGGACCTCTCAGAGGCAGCAAAAGGTTTTGTCCTGGAGAAAGCAATCAGCGCCATCCAAGGAGGTGAGAGTTTAGGAACCAGGCCTGATAAACAGTTCACTTCTAGTGGATTTGCTGTGGGGAGGGAGAGGCTTAAGAAATGCCACACATGCAAGTGAAACCAGAGTTCTCCAGGATCTGCTCAGCTTCTCCCAGGAGCAAGCTATTCAGACTAAGCAGCCAGTCCTAAGAGAGAACCAGCGTAGGGCCTCCAAGATCCCTATTAGCTGCCCAGGTCACCTGGTCCTCTTGGGCTAGAGGTCTGGCTATAGTTTCCCTTCCCTGCCACAATCAGCAGGAGACGCTATGGAGCAGCAAAGCTCTCAAGAGAGACCTGCGTTCAAATCCTCACTCGGTCACGAAGCACACTGGGTAAACTTGAGTTGTCAATTTCAATTTCTCTCAGTTTCTGTTCTCTTTGCCAAATTTCCTTGTCAGTTTGCAATTTTTTAGGAAAAAAAGCCCACCCAATCTCTTTTTAGCACACATCTCTCCCAATACAGACATTTTTTGTATGAACTTTTGCCTAAAATACATTTTTTTGGCAAGCAATACCCCCCCCCCAGTATAATGCATCTTGATATGACATTTCCACTAATATATGCATTTTTATGCATGTCCTGCTAATAATATGCATTCTGTGCACATTTGTTTGGTTGGAGGCCAACACTGAAAATTTGGAGAAGTGTGAATTTTGAAAGATGGCTGCTTTCGTTTCCTATACTATTTCCACAAGGTGCAAATCAGGTGTGTTAGAACCAAAATGTCAACCAAACCAAATTTCTTCCCTGTCCCTAGAAATGGATCTGCCCCTCCACTTTGCCCCTCCTTGAAAAGTTAAGAAAATGTTGTGAAATAATCCACTCGTTCTTTAATATTCTTTCAGGTGATGCTTATAAGGCCCTGATGTCGCAGGTTAGTGGCTGCTTAGAGGAACAGATTTATTGCCAGATCGCCCAGGAGATTCAGGATGGAGACCGGCGGGTGAAAAATAAGCCAGCCCTGCTGTTCAATCACCTCAAGGATGGAGTGGTACGTAGTTTTGCTGCTTTGTATTCTCAGTTGGGGCAGTGTGGGGCTGACACCCACTAGGGCTGGTAGGGTGGAAGGTGTGGAGCCCAACAGTAGGTGGCGCCAGAGCCAATGACAGGAGAGCAAACTAATTCCCATTTTGTCCTTCTTCCTGCTGACTTCTGCAAGGCACAACAATGATACTTAGGAGGAAGAGGAAAAGGACAGGCAGGGTCAGCCTCTGGAACTGATGGAAGCAAGAGGACAGGGCAAGTGAGGATAGACTGAGGTTGGCAAGGAAGTGCCCCTAAAGGACCCATCAGTCAGATCGTTGGTCCATCTAGCTCAGTATTACCTACACTGACTGGCAGCAGCTCTCCAGTGCTTCAGACGAGTCTTTCCCAGCCCTACCTGGCCAGGGATTGAACCTGGAGCCTTCTGTGAGCAAAACATTTGCTCTAAGCAACTTTGCTATGGTATCCGGTGTTTCAGCTATTGTAGAAAAAGGAGCCTTAATTCAGCCACGTTCAATGAGCCAACTCCTTCCTTTCAGATGACCTTGCTGGAGGAACGGCCGGAGCTGCGAGGGAGGCTTTGTTCTCTTTTTAACCAGCCCTTACCTGCCGATTTGCGTCATCTCACCTGGAAGATTTACCTCTCTAACACAAAGGGTATGACACGTATCAGTTCTCTAAAACAGGCAGGCAAACAGCGAAGGCAAGACCTCCAGATGGCTTGGGCCACCACCAGTTTGTTTTACTCAGTTTTCCCTTCTGTGAAATGGGTTGCTTTCTTCTCCTTTTGGAGGTGCAAACAGTGGTTTGTTATTTGGAATTAAAACCCACCGTCTACCTGGTAAACAATATTTGGACAACTTACTTGGCCTTTGTGGTTAGCAAAAGTCTGGCAATAACATTGCTTCTGTTTGCATATCTGATAAATGGGAACCATTCCTGGTCAGAATGATGGCTTTTACTTTGGCCCCTGACACCCCTCCTGTCTTGTGTTAGATGCTCAGAAAGAGCCAGGTCCCAAACTTTCCCCTTGCCATCCCAGAGATGGACCTTTGGAGTCTTTCCAATGGGAGGTGATCTCTAAGTGGGAAGCAGAAAGCAGCATGGTAGTGTGGTCCTTATGTAGTGACATCTAGTGACAGATGGGCCAGAGCAGGATTTGGGTTCAATGACTAACTGGTAATATTAGAAATGACATCAAAATTGCTTTGCCAAATCCCAGTAAGCTTATCACATCCCCACCATAAATATATGAGGGCATACAACACCATACTGTCACGATTGCATCTCTTTATTTGGTGGCCAGTTTAGTGAAAATGAAACGAAATGCATCAACCATTGCTTTTCTTCTGTTCCTTTTCTCATTCCCAGCAAGGTTAGGTTATCTCTCCCATTTGGCAGCAAACAGAGCCACTTCCCGGAAGGACAGAGAGATCTCTCTGAGGTGCCAAGCCCTGCTGGATTCGGAGCCGACGTTCCGGTCCTTAAAAAACCACAAGGGTAAGAAGAAACCACCACAGGAGTCACACAAAAGTATTAAGGAAGGCTGGAGGTGGGATGGGGGGAGGCGGACTCAATTCAGTTTGCATTTACCAGATTTGCACTTTCTGAAACAATGCATGAACCAGCCTCTGAAGCTGGATCTTCTCTGAATTTTACAACGCAAAGGAGTATAAAGATGCGTATAGTGGGGTGAAGTGCGCATATAAATGCATATGAATTGGCAAAAAATACCATACAAAGCCTCATTGTATTAAGGGAACTTAGTTTGGAAGAAGAAAAAGGTGTGTGTTAGGAAATGTTTAAGAGAAATTCACTCTACAACACTGGGTAATTTTAATGAGGTTTTAAAACAACTAACTAACTGTAGGAATAATGGAGACGACAGGAGGTTGGATGCAGGTGAGCTGTGCAGAACCATGCTGGCAAGCACGCTCCAAGCAAGCTGCCGGCTAGCTCTGCCGAGGCTCCTTTTATTAGCAGAAGTCAACAATTGGAAACAGTCGTGAAACCACCCTGAACTTAACGTATTTCCATCTAAGCACATTGTCAACATTAGCAAATACACGTTTCAGCAGGTGTTTCCCTCAAAGTTCCCCCCCGATACTTGATTACATCTGCGTCCCTGGTCATGCTCCAGCCAAGCTATATGTCTAACAAACAAATTGTGAGAGGACAAAAAGTCAGGGGGAAACCCCTGTTTTTCTAGCCAAGAAGGTCGGGGAAAGCAGGTGTAACACTCCTGGACATACTGTTGCACATCTGGTGTGAGGCTTGCCTTCGCAAAGCAGAGCGTTACCTCCACAACTAGGAGGAGTTTGGATTTGATATCCCGCTTTATCACTACCCGAAGGAGTCTCAAAGGGGCTAACATTCTCCTTTCCCTTCCTCCCCCACAACAAACACTCTGTGAGGTGAGTGAAGCTGAATGACTTCAGAGAAGTGTGACTGGCCCAAGGTCACCCAGCAGCTGCATGTGGAGGAGCGGAGACGCAAACCCGGTTCACCAGCTTACGAATCTAAGGCTCTTAACCACTACACCACACTGTCTCTCTAACTAGCTGATGTAGCAATGTGGAGAACTGAACCTAAGATTGGGAGAATGAGGAACTGACAGTGACTTATTTAGCCCAGAAGAATATAAATGAGTCCTTCTGGATCAGACCAGTGTCCCATGTATCCTGTTCTCACAGTGGCCATGCAGATGCCAGTTTTTGAGAAAAGCAAGTGTTCCTTCCCACATGCCTAAGTTGGGATGAAAGGAGGAAGCCAGTAGAGACCACAAACAAGACCATGTGGCATCAGCCCAAAGCCCTTGAGGCAGAAAGGGTGGTCTATTTCTTTGCTTTCCCTGGCATTTCCAGTTAGCAGAAGCAACATCTCAGTGTGGCTTCATGTATCCATTAGACGCAGATATATATTGGGGATCCGTTGCAAGCGTCTAGTCCTCACGGATGTGGAAGACTGTCCAAGTCCAACTTCACATGAGTGTGTCTGCGTGTGTTGTTGTCACAACCAGGAAAAAAAGAATGTGGTGATGAAGAGATTCAAGGGTTGGGCTTGATTTCCAGGTTGCATTTCAGGGTCAGTGCTGAGAAGTGGTTCAATGAGAACAGCCGGCTGAATCTGACCAATGGCCTACCTAGTCCAGCATCCTGTTCTCACAGTGGCCAACCAGATGCCCCAAAGAGAACCCTCAAGCAAGTCCCAAGCACAAGAGCCTTCGCTCTCCTGCCCTGTGGTTTCCAGCTACTGGTATTCAGAATTATCACTGCCTCCGATTGTGGAGGCCAACCATAGCCATCGTGGCAAATAGCCTTTGCCTCCATGAATTTGCCTAGCCTTCTTAAAACTACAGTGGTACCTCGCAAGACGAATGCCTCGCAAGACAAAAAACTCGCAAGACGAAAGGGTTTTTTGTTTTTTGAGCTGCTTTGCAAGACGATTTTCCCTATGGGCTTTCTTCGCAAGACGGAAATGTCTTGCAAGTTTGTTTCCTTTTTCTTAACACCGTTAATACAGTTGCGACTTGACTTCGAGGAGCAACTCATAGCACGCGGTGTGGTAGCCTTTTTTGAGGTTTTTAAAGACTTTGGTGATTTTTGAAGCTTTTCCAAAACTTTCCCGACACCGTGCTTCGCAAGACGAAAAGAATCGCAAGACGACAAAACTCGCGGAACGAATTAATTCCGTCTTACGAGGCACCACTGTATCTAGGTTGATGGTCATGCTGTGGCAATGAGTTCCGTATATTAACTATGCACTACTTTTCCAAAAACCTCTCCTTAGTTGCCACACAGTGCCTGAGGAATGTGCTTTCTTATTACCACAAGCTTCAGGGCACCTCCACACCTCTGCGAGACCAAGATTATTTCCTGCCCGTGCCTCTCTTGCAAGTTATTCTGGATTTGGGCTCTTCCACCAGCTCTGTGGAGTCTGTTTCTGCCCTACTAGTTGAAGAATTTACGTCTCTCAAGAAGCTGCATCCTCAACTTGTTAGACTCTCCGTCTCCGTCCAGGTATCTCCACCTCTCCACCCATTCATATAGGGTTATAGGTAAAGGTAAAGGGACCCCTGACCATTAGGTCCAGTCGTGGCCAATTCTGGGGTTACGGCACTCATCTCGCTTTATTGGCTGAGGGAGCCGGCGTACAGCTTCCAGGTCATGTGGCCAGCATGACTAAGCCGCTTCTGGCGAACCAGAGCAGCGCATGGAAATGCCGTTTACCTTCCCGCCAGAGCGGTGCCTATTTATCTATTTGCACTTTGAGGTGCTTTCGAACTGCTAGGTTGGCAGGAGCAGGGACCGAGCAACGGGAGCTCACCCCTTCGCGGGAATTCGAACCACCGACCTTCTGATTGGCAAGCCCTAGGCTCTGTAGTTTAACCCACAGCGCCACCCGCGTCCCTTATATAGGGTTTTAGGACACCCCAATTCCTGCTGAGCTGTGCATAGGATTCCAGCGGCCTTGGCCATCAACCAAGGTCTCCCCCTCTCCGCAAACATCTGGAGGGCAGCAGATTAGGAAGCCTGTTCTATTAAATTAAATTTCATTTAGAAGAGCTAATCCAGAATCCAAATGGCACCACTAGGCTTTAAATAAGACTCTCTTGATTAACTATTTGTGGCAAATTTCTGTCTAGGATCCTTCCCGGCTGAGCGTAGTGGAAGAAGTTGCCTCCCTGCTGGAGCAGAGAGACAGAGATCTGGCAAGGTTCCTGGAGAGCGTTTATGCCCAACCAGGTAAGTCTGCTTTGGGGCACCACCTCAGTAATCCTGTCCCTATGTTGTTGTTTAGTCGTTTAGTTGTGTCCGACTCTTCGTGACCCCCTGGACCAGAGCACGCCAGGCACTTCTGTCTTCCACTGCCTCCCTCCTGTCACTATAGGGCAGCCTTTCTCAACATGTGGGTCCCCAGATGTTGTTGAACTACAACTCCCATCACTCCTAGCTAGCAAGGCCAGAGCTCAGGGATGATGGGAATTGTAGTCCAACAGCATCTGGGGACCCACAGGTGAGAACCGCTGCTATAGGGGCATTTCTCTTCCTAAACTTTGGGTGCATGGCTCCTGCGCAAGGTACTCCATTTCATCCTCAGCGGCTACTGAGCATGTTGACTGGCAAGTCCTGGAGTCCTCACCTTCTTAGCGTTCCCCCTCTATTTTTGCTTTTCACCTGCAAAACTTGGGGTTTCCCTGAGCTGGCTTACTCCTCCCTTGAGTGTGGATGGTGGTTTCTTAGATGCCTAAGTAACATCACTCACCTTCGAACACTGAAAATAAAAGGACCACCAGTTCTGTATAAGCAAGCTTAACGTCTCTTGGCCACTTTATCCTAAACAAAGATTTGGGATTAGAGGGGAAAGTCCTACTTTCATGATGTTCCTGCTGATGTGAATGCCTTCAGAGCCAACTTCTATAGAAGAGATGGGCTACAATTCACACAGATCTCTGGGAAGAGAGATTGGTGGCTAAACCACTCTGGGAATTGTAGCTCTGGGTGTGGAATACGAGTTTCCTAGCAACTCTCACCACCCTTGACAAGCTACAGTTCCCAGCGTCATTTGGGGGAAGCCATGACAATTGAAAGTAGTAGAAAAAAGACAGTCACGGAACTGAGAAATTGCACAAAACAAATGAAATACCATGAAAATCCCTGAAACGAGAAGTAATTGACTAGAAATATTATCTTATGAAAATAAACTAAATAATAAAAATCAAAAGGTTTAAGGAAAAAAATGAGAAAAACCTAAAACTGAACAAAGCCTTAATCAAAAAGTTTCAGGGGGAAATTAGAAAAACCTAAAATTGAACAAAGCCTTAACGGGATGCCGGCAACAAACTTCGTTTCACTGAACTATTCAGTTTCCTCAGAAGGAAATAGAAAAATCATAAACCTTAAATGACCAAAATTGAAAAAAATCCATAAGGAACCGATTTCAGATGGTTTGATTAAGCCTTTTTGATTAAGGCTTTGTTCAATTTTAGGTTTTTCTAATTTTTCCCCTTAAACTTTTTGATTTTTATTATTTAGTTTATTTCCACAAGATAATATTTCTAGTCAATTACTTCTCGTTTCAGGGATTTTCACGGTATATCATTTGTTTTGTGCAATGACAATTGAAAGTGGCACCACCAAACTTGGATTTGATATTGAGAATTGTTCCGTCAGCTGCTCTGAGAGCCTCTTGGCACTACAAAGCGGGATGTAAGTGCTGTAAATAAATAATCATCATATACTTGTGGAATCCCACATCTTTGCTGCTTTCCAGAGGAAGACTCCAGAGACGCCTTACTCAAGGGGCTGAGCCACATGATCCAGCCGGCTATTGACACTCTGTTTGCTGGTGAGATACACTTCTTGGCATACCCCTCCCCCCCCCAAAAAAAAGTGATCCAAAAAAAATTGAACCTAGAGCTGAGACCGCCAAAAAGGTGTACCACTTCACACGTCCCATTGTTAAACTTGTTGTTGTTTAGTCGTTTAGTCATGTCCGCCTCTTCGTGACCCCATGGACCAGGCACTCCTGTCTTCCACTGCCTCCTGCAGTTTGGTCAGACTCATGTTTGTAGCTTCGAGAACACTGTCCCACCATCTCGTCCTCTGTCGTCCCCTTCTCCTTGTGCCCTCCATCTTTCCCAACATCAGGGTCTTTTCCAGGGAGTCTTCTCTTCTCATGAGGTGGCCAAGTCTTGGAGCCTCAGCTTCACGATCTGTCCTTCCAGTGAGCACTCAGGGCTGATTTCCTTCAGGTTGGAGAGGTTTGATCTTCTTGCAGTCCATGGGACTCTCAAGAGTCTCCTCCAGCACCAGAATTCAAAAGCATCAATTCTTCGGCGATCAGCCTTCTTTATGGTCCAGCTCTCACTTCCATACATCACTACTGGGAAAACCATAGCTTTCCTAGGTTTGTCATTGCTTTTCTCCCGAGAAGCAGGCGTCTTTTAATTTCATGACTGCTGTCACCATCTGCAGTGATCATGGAGCCCAAAAAAGGAAAATCTCTCACTGCCTCCATTTCTCCCCCTTCTATTTGCCAGGAGGCGATGGGACCAGTGGCCATGATCTTCGTTTTTTTGATGTTGAGCTTCAGGCCATATTTTGCGCTCTCCTCTTTCACCCTCATTAAAAGGTTCTTTAATTCCTCCTCACTTTCTGCCATCAAGGTTGTGTAATCTGCATATCTGAGGTTGCTGATATTTCTTCCGGCATTCTTAATTCCGGCTTGGGATTCATCCAGTCCAGCCTTTCGCATGGTGAATTCTGCATATAAGTTAAATAACCAGGAGGTTAAATAATTGGGGGGTTCAGGACCACCAAAAAGGTGTACCACTTCACACATCCCATAGTTAAACTAATGACTTCATGCCCTGCAAAGCATAGCGATGGTCACCAGCTTTAAAAGAGGACTAGGCAGTTCATGGAACAGGATAAGGCTGTCAATAGCTACTGTACAAGTCACAAGGCTCTGTGCTTCCTCCTCAATCAAAGGCGGCCATGCTTCTGAATACCAGTTTCTGGAAACCCCAGGAGGGAGAGTTGCTCTTGTGTTTGGGGCCCTGACTGGAGATTTCCTACTGGGGCATCTTCTTGGACACCGTGAGGATGGGCTGGTCCAGCAGAGCTCTTCTTTTGTATTTTGATTCTGTCGTTCCTCACCACAGCAAAACCCCTCATAGTGCACCTGTATGTTAGAGAGAGAGAGAGAGAGAGACTTAGGAAGCTACTGCCAGGCGATCTAGCTCATTAATGTCTGCACTGACTGGCAGCAACTCTCCAGGGGTGCAGAAGGAAGACCTTCTCGGTCCTACCTTGAGATGCCAGGGGTTGAATTTGGGACCTTCTGCATGTTGGTTATTTCGCAGATTTGTTGGGCTGCAGAAGACGTGCTGGGGAGACCACACATTCAAGAAACACAAAAGAAACTTTTGCTTGGTTTAATAACAAATAACAAAAACTCATTTTACATTAAATTTCATTATATCAATAAGTGTAACCCATCCACCAGGGTACAGTGGTACCTCAGGTTAAGTACTTAATTCGTTCCGGAGGTCCGTTCTTAACCTGAAACTGTTCTTAACCTGAAGCACCACTTTAGCTAATGGGGCCTCCAGCTGCCGCCACGTCGCCGGAGCACAATTTCTGTTCTCATCTTGAAGCAAAGTTCTTAACCCGAGATACTCTTTCTGGGTTAGCAGAGTCTGTAACCTGAAGCGTATGTAACCCGAGGTACCACTGTACTGAGAGAGCTACATGCTGCTCTTTATATACTATACCCAACAGCTTAATTAACATAACTTAACAGCATCTGCTATACTGATTCACAGCTGTAAAACTAGGTCATGTTATTTGCTCTGGACCTTAAAGACATACACATCTTGCGAAACAATAATGAAACCTAAAATTTAAAGAAACCATTCAACACTGCATACAAGGTAGATGCTCCACCATGAGCCACAGACCTTCCAAAGTGTTCGTTATGCCTCAGGGAAGCTGGTGAGATGTTCTTCAACTTTTGCTTTGTTTGCAGGCTACTTAAACATGGATACTCTGTTGTACATCTGGGACCAGATTATCCTGGGACTGGAGCGGCCGTCATACAACTGTCTCCCTGTGTTCACCACCATTTTTGTCCTCCTGCTCCGTGGCCGGCTACTCACATGTCAATCCGTATGTGCAGCCTGATGAAATCTAATATTATAATAATAATAATAATAATAATAATAATAATAATAATAATAACAACAACAACAACAACAACAACAACAACAACAACAACTTTTATTTATATCCCGCCCTCCCCAGCCAAAGCCAGGCTCAGGGCGGCTAACAACAATAAAATAATGCGACATTCTAAAAACATTTCATTATAAAAATTAATTAAAATCAAATTGATGGCAACCATTAAGCAAAATTCTGTGCAGATTGCCAAAGGAGGGAGTCAGGCTGTGCCCTGACCAAAGGCCTGGTGGAACAGCTCTGTCTTGCAGGCCCTGCTGAAAGATGTCAAGTCCCGCAGGGCCCTAGTCTCTTGTGACAGAGCGTTCCACCAGATTGGAGCCGCAGCCGAGAAAGCCCTGGCTCTAGTTGAGGCCAGCCTAACCTCTCTGTGGCCTGGGACCTTGAGGATGTTTTTATTTGAAGACCGTAATGCCACAGCTGTTTTACAAAGCATTGTTAGAGTTGTCCAGCAGAACCCCTGATGGGGACCTTGTGCAGAAATGAATTCTCTCCTCCGCAAGAACTGAGTTTCAAAGCTTTGCTGCAGAACAGATTTAATAAGATAAACGTTCCAAAATAACCAAGCAATGGGGTTCAGTCCTTCATGCTGTTCAGTAAACTGTCCTCTCTCTGGTCCCAGGGGGAGATCCTAAGCTTGTTCATCACTGCAGAACTTCTCTGCAACCGCTGCTACTAGCCGTCACCAACAAACACACACTGGCTTCTCAAGTTTCCAGTTCCAATATAAGGTAGTTTAGCTCATTGAAATGGAAAGATGCCAGCCTTCTCTGACGCTTTTGCCAGAGTGAAACTTCTTGGCCACTGTAAACTTCCCTTTGCAGCATTTTAAATGCAATGCATTTAAATACCACATTTTATGTACATTAAGCATGTAACTTCAACAAGTATTGCATTAAATGCTGGAATAATATAGAATTGGTCTGGACAAGAATCAGGGGCGAATGGGGATACATCCTAAGATTATGGAATGTTGTTCCAGTGGAGATCTGTCCATCTGTATGTGGGGGAAAGCTGTAGCTCAGCGGAAGAGTAATTGCCTTCATGCAGAAGACCCCAGTTCATTCCCTCATGTCTTCGGGTATAGCTGGGAACAACTCTTGTTTGGAACCCCAAATGCCTTTTTGGGGAGTACATCCTACAAGCAGGGAGCCACCACTGAAAAGGTCCTGTTCTTGTGTCACCACCCTCCAGAAATTCTAACATTCCTATGACTTTCTTACTTCGCCATCTTTGCATGTACAATCATACCTTGGTTTTTGAACAGCCTAGTTCTCAGACGTTTTGGCTCCCGAACGATCAAAACCCAGAAGTGACTGTTCCAGTTTTCGAACATTCTTTTGAAAGCTGAATGTCCGACCGGGCTTCCGCGGCTTCTGATTGGCTGCAGGAGCTTCCTGCAGCCAATCAGAAGCCGTGCTTTGGTTTTCAAACACTTTGGAAGTTGAATGGACTTCTGGAATGGATTCCGTTCAACTTCCAAGGTATGATTGTATTATCTGTTGTTTAGAATATTTCTTCTAAACTCTGCCGTGGATTGAAATTTTTGCTTTTGTGTGGCTTTGTTTTTAAAATTGTTTTAACGGCTGCTGCTTTTTTGGGGGAGGGGAGCAAAAGCCCTTCTGTTTCTAAGAGGATTTTTGTTGGCCATACCTTTGTGGCTCCCCGTGGGTGCCCCACCAGCCACCATTGAGCAATTTTACCTGCTCACCATCCCTGCCTTTTACTGCAGCCAGTGGAATTGGAAGCAACACTGAAAACCTGGGGACCGTCTCTGCTTGTGCAAGAGTTCCAAGACATGATGGGGAAACACTTCTTTGAAGATTTGTACAGCCAGTTGCTTGGAGGAAACAAGGAACCCGCCCCGATCCATGACCCTACCCAAAGTAAGGCCTTGACGGGCGTCTTCTGCTCAGGCTCACTCCTTCCTCTCAGCCTCAAAACATTTACCTGTCAATCAATCAATTTATTATTTTTATTTATTCAGTTTGTATACCGCCCTTGATCTGAGAATCACAGGGCAGTTTGCAACATAAAAATAGAAAATGAGAACACAATATACGAAAGAAAGAAAGAAAGAAAGAAAGAAACCAATAACAGTTAATAGAAGAAAAATAAATATCAATCAATAAGTATATTGTGCTAGCCAAAGGCCAAGACAATTACCCGTATTTTTCGCTCTATAAGATGCACCAGACCACAAGACGCACCTAGTTTTTGGAGGAGGAAAACAAGAAAAAAAATATTCTGAATCTCAGAAGCCAGAACAGCAAGAGGGATCTCTGCGCAGTGAAAGCAGCAATCCCTTCTGCTGATCTGGCTTCTGGGATAGCTGTGCATCCTGCCTTCGCTCCATAAGACGCACACACATTTCCCCTTACTTTTTAGGAGGGAAAAAGTGAGTCTTAGAGAGCAAAAAATACGGTACATTACAAATACCAAAATACAAACACAGCAGTAATACAGCAAACGTTAATGATATAGGAGAGAAAAATCAGATGTGCCATCAGCTGACTTGAGATTAAAAGTCTGAGTTCCCAAAACAATTTATAGCAATATGATCTAACTTTCTCTTCCTAATTTTTTTTGCAGCCAGCCTGAACAAATACATTTTCCCCACCTTTGTCCCCCAGCAGGTGTAAGGCAACAAATTGCAAAGCAAGATTTTTAAAATACAAAACAATTAAGTTTTTTTTAAAAAAGCAGCCAAATAATAGCCATAATAAAAAGTATGCAAAGCAGCCAAGAGAGCAGACCCAAAGGCTTGGACTGGAGCAGAAGGCACCCCTTTGTATCATCCAGAATGATCCCCCAAGCCTATCACAGTATTTTACATACTGCCTATTACGTTCTGTCTCCAGGCAGAGCCAAAGTTAAAAATATAAAACCGCAGTAAAATGATAATTGTTCCATCATAGCAGCAAGCCACTGAAGCAGTATACAAGGTAAGAAGGAAGAATTAAAAGCACACATGCTCTCTCTAAAAAAAAATAAAACCATCTCAGCAACTATTGTTTGCAAAACAGCTTGGAGGTATCATTTACCATGAAGCAGTATATAGGTTTTGTTAATAAATAAATCAAATTCTCTCTTCCCCCCACCCCAAGCTCCAATCAAGCCATTTCTGCAGACGCGCAATTAATATTTCATAAAATGACTGGGTCACTCCAGGGAAAGCGCTTTTAAACTAAAATGCCTTTGGCAGGGGCCAAAACATCACAACACTCTAATATGGGCTACGAATCCCTGCGACGGGGTGAGCTCCCGTTGCTCGGTCCCTGCTCCTGCCCACCTAGCAGTTCGAAAGCACGTCAAAGTGCAAGTAGATAAATAGGTACCTCTCCGGCGGGAAGGTAAACGGCGTTTCTGTGCGCTGCTCTGGTTTGCCAGAAGCGGCTTAGTCATGCTGGCCACATAACCTGGAAGCTGTACGCTGGCTCCCTCGGCCAGTAAAGCGAGATGAGCGCCGCAACCCCAGAGTCGGCCACAACTGGACTTAATGGTCAGGGGTCCCCTTTACCCTTACTGATTCCAGAAGGCTGGCGCTGCAACACTAACAAGTTTGGTTTCTAAGACCTGCTAAGCTTGGGCACTTGTGGGAGGCATGCATTATTCTCAGCAATGCCCAATCTCTTGAGGTGTGCATCTGCCGGAATGGGGTAAAGGGGGCGAGATGCATAAAATTCATCTGATAATCATCTCGAGGACACCTGGCATGAAACTCTAGTGGTGGGGCGGGGGAGAAGAGGGGAGAGAGCTTCCAGAGTGCACAGGTACATTTTCAAAACATGCTGGAATTTTATCAGCTTTTGTGCCTGTCATTCCATGTGTCATTCAAAGGTATGGGGCAGGATAGCCGATCATAGCTGTCAACCGTCCCTTATTTGGCAGGAAAGTCCCTTATACCAGCACCATGTCCCGCTGCTGTCCCTTATTGATGATGTCCCTTAAATTTCCCGGGTTTCAAAGGAAGCAGCTCCTCTCCCTCCCTCCATGCCGTCCTGGGAGGAGGGAGGCTCCAACTGTGTTGCTTGGCTGCGTTGCTCACCCAATAAGGAGTCTAAGAACGACTGGGGGGTGGAGCTTGCATGCCTTGTGCTGATCAAATCGGCCGCGTTGCCTGGGGACTCGCCTTTGCTCAGCGCTTCCCAGCAGAGAGGTGACGGTGGTTTTCCTTGCTGCATCCCCATTGCCGGGTTGCTGCGCTGTGGGAACCACCGCTTGAGGCTTCGTTTGGCTGCTGGCTGGGCTTTCTGCCTTTGGCTCGGAGGGGCTCAGAAGTTGAACATACCTGTGCTTGGAAAATCCCTTATTTTGGCTGCTGATCCCTTATTTTTGAGGCTTCTGGTCCCTTATTTTCAAATCTGTAAGTTGACAGCTATGTAGCCGATTAACATTCATTATTTCTCTTTCCCTCCCACTTTGAGCTTTTCCTCCGTGGCGCTACAGAGGTTTCCAAGCGGTACCACCTCCAAGGACAAGGCCAGAAGACAGGAGGCAAGCAAGGTGCTTAAGGGGCGTCCTCTTGCTCCATGGCCCCATGAAAGGCACAAGGGAAGGGGGTGGGGCTCAGTATCCTCAGCACCTCCAGGTGGGGCTGGAACGGTCCCCTGCCAGAACCCCTGGAGAGCTGCTTCCAGTCAGTGTAGATAATACTGAGCTAAATTGACCAAGGGTCTGGCTCTGTTCCTATTTAAATCAGCCCACAGTTCAGAACCATGAGGACTGGGATCTTGTCATTTTGCCTCACTTTGCCTAACTGTAGAGCTGACCAGCCCTGGCAAGGACCCAGAACGTACCTAATGCTTTTTAATCCTTTTTTGACAACAACAACAACAACAACAACAACAATAATAATAATAATTTATTTATACCCTGCCTATCTGGCTGGGCTTCCCCAGCCACTCTGGGCTGCTTTCAACAGAATATTAAAATACAATAGTCTATTAAACATTAAAAGCTTCCCTGAACAGGGCTGCCTTCAGATGTCTTCTAAAAGTCTGGTTGTTGTTTTTCTCTTTGACATCTGGTGGGAGGGCGTTCCACAGGGTGGGTGCCACTACCGAGAAGGCCCTCTGCCTGGTTCCCTGTTACTTGGCTTCTCTCAACGAGGGAACTGCCAGAAGGCCCACAGTGCTGGACCTCAGTGTCTGGGCTGAATGATGAGGGTGGAGACGCTCCTTCAGGTATACTGGACCGAGGCCATTTAGGGCTTTAAAGGTCAGCACCAGCACTTTGAATTGTGCTCGGAAACGTATGAATGCGCGCTCGTGTCATTCTGGTCCTCTCCCACTCCTTCGGAGCATCGGAGGCATTTCTGAGGCTCGCCTGAGGGCACGGAAAGACGGGGAGGGAGAATATGTACAGCAAACAGGGCATGTCCTGATTTTCAGAGAGGAGCGCCAGTTGTTGGAAGAGCAACGCCTTGAGAGGGCAGAACAGGAACAGAGACTTCAAAGGTTCAGAGCGGAAGAACAGAAGAGGTAAGGCTTTTCCTGTCAGCAGCATTTACAGTTACCCACATTCTCAGCTAATAAGAGTCCCCACCATGGCATCAGTCAGCACCCCAAATACTCTTGCCCCATTCTTATTTTTAAATCGAGGGGTTGCTTTTTTAATTATGGGGGGGGGGGGCATTCCTTGGTTGAGATGTTGCCCGTTGTTGCTTTGTGGGATGGACTGCATTTCTATCCATCTTTTATTTGTTTGAAAATGCATATAAGTGCTTGGGGGGTGGCAGGGAGCTCAGAGCACCCCAGTTTTTCATTTCTGTGAAATGGGTATCTTGTGGTGTTTCTTAGATTTCCAAATGTGCCAGAAAAATTGAGCCGAGAGGAGAGGTGGTACTCTGCTAAGACTCTGCTCCCGGCTGTTTTAACCATTCCACTGAGTACCCTACAGAGTAAGGGTCAGGAGAAATTGGGCACCCATATCTGATTTAATTTCCTGGGACTTTCTCTGCAACATTTTTTTTTAATGGACTTGCAGGCAACAAGAGATGAGATTCCTGCAGCTTTTAGAGGAGAATAAGAGAAAATTTGAAATGCAGAAGGTCCATTTGGAAGATCAGCTGTCCCAGGTATTTCCTTCCAACCGTGGAATAAAGATTAAGAGAAACACAATCAATTTACGTAGACGGTTGAGGTGTCCTGGAGAAAGGGGGTGTGCCAACCCCACTGGCTTAACCGTGGACACCCCGGGTGGGCCACTCTGTTCATTACTCTCTCTTGTCCTCTCAGTTCCCCATCTGTAAATTGGGTCTATTAAGGGCACAGCCTCACATAATGAAACATGAATCTGCATTAAAAAAACATAATTGCATTGTGCAGATTAAGCTGAGCTGTATCATTTGAAATTTCATAGCTGCACTCACTAGCATAGCTGGGGGGCGGGGGGTGTAATAAAAAATTTAAGGTCTTATATATATAATAAATGTTCATAAATGTACCAACCAAGCACAAACATAGATATGTGGACCACATGTCTGGAGCAGCTCAGGAAGACCGTCCTGAAACCATTTTGACTCCCAAACTGACATAATGTTTTCTCTGCAAGGAGGGAGGGGTTGAGGGAACTTTCCCATTGTCTCAGGAATTGGGTAATCACCATCTCAAAGGAATGGCCAGACTACCAGGAAAGGCAATCAGATAAGGCATTATCAGATAACCTGGCAGACAGGAAAAACAACAACATTCAAATTTCTGTTGTAGACCGCCTTTTCTGTGATGTAGGTATGATGTTTGTGAAGGATGGTCTTCGGTTACACCCCTTCTGTGATGTATGTATGATGTATGGAGGAGTGGTCTTGAGCTCCAGGGCAGGGATTTTAAAATGTCTATATAAGGGCAGGCACACCTTGATTCTGGGTCCTCCTCCATCCTCCTGCGTGTGACAGGAAAACCCTGTTGCAACAGTTTTAATAAAGATCAGGCTTACTAGCTGCTTTGCTTCTCAATAGTCTCTGGTTGGCCTCTGTTATTTTCTCCTACCGATAGGGAGCCCACTTAAGGACTCTACACGGGCTCTTGGATACCCCATAAGGGGAAAAGGGTAGATTTTGTTTACAACAGGTGCACTGGGTGGCTACTTACCGCAGGGTGTGTGCTACAGCGCACCCGAGCCACGTGTCTCTCCTGGGAGTGTCACTGTGGCTCAGGCACCTGCAGGCACCGGGGCTTGCATCTGCTTGCTGCCTCCCCTTCAGCTGGAGGGTGGTTGAGGGGGAGGCGGGTGGGCTGAGCAGACTCCAGGTTCCTTGCAGTATGCCCTGCCCTGGCTCACCTCACTCCAGGCACCTGAGCGGCTAGCTATGCCACTGGCTGCACTTGAGAGGGAGAGACAACCAGGCCTAGAGTCTGGGGAGCTGGAGGACTCTACTACTTTGCCCTGCATTTGGATGTTGAAGAATGATGAGAGCTAGGGACACTTCACCTAGAGGCAGAATAGGACTGTACCACTAGATTGCTAGACTGGTGACTGGGAGCGGCTGCCGAGACCATATAACACCAGTCTTGAAAGACCTACACTGGCTCCCAGCACGTTTCCAAGCACAATTCAAACGGCCTCGGTCCAGTATACCTGAAGGAGCGTCTCCACCCCCATCAGTCAGCGCAGACACTGAGGTCCAGTGCCGAGGGCCTTCTGGCAGTTCCCTTGCTGAGAGAAGCCAAGTAACAGGGAACCAGGCAGAGGGCCTTCTCAGTGGTGGCACCCACCCTGTGGAACGCCCTCCCACCAGATGTCAAAGAGAAAAACAACGACCAGACTTTTAGAAGACATCTGAAGGCAGTCCTGTTTAGGGAAGCTTTTAATGTTTAATAGGTTATTTTATTTTAATATTCTGTTGGAAGCCATCCAGAGTGGCTGGGGAAACCCAGCCAGATGGGCAGGGTATCAATAAATTATTATTATTATTATTATTATTATTATTATTATTATTATTATTATTATTACCACCACTTTAGCCTGCATTTGGGCACTCAGGAGGCAGGAAAGTGAAGTATAGTCAGTGTACAGCAGTACCAATTCAGCCTCCATTCGAGCACTCAGGAAGTATGAAATCTCTCTCCCCCCACCTCCAAAGTTTTAACAACTACAATTTGGCACCTTTCAGGAGAGACAGGTCCGCTACGAAATGCAAATGAAGGCAGAGGAGCAGATAAGCAGGCTGCAGGCTGAAATGCACAGACTTGCTGTGGACAGGAAGATGGTAATATTTTATTTTTCAAAATGAAGTTTTGTTTTAATGAGCTCACCCACTGCTAACTACTAATGCCCAGGGAACTTGTAGACGGAAGCAAGGCAGTCCACTGTGATGGAGCTGGTTTGCCCAATAGCCTGGAGCTGGGTGTTTCTATACTGGAAAACATGCATCTGTTTTGACAATCTTGCTCACTGTCCCTGCCATGGCAAATGATCAAGTCAGGCTCTGGCTAGCAAGCCTGTCTGTGTTCCAGCATCCTAGACTTCAGCATTTTAACTCCCATGCCTTGGGTCTTAAAACAAACTTGGGTGCCCCAAGGAGATCCTGTCGCTTACGCAGATTTTAATACTTCCATATTTTTCTTGCAGCCTTCACCTGACACCTATTCCGCTGGAAGGTAAGGTTCTGTCCAGGCGTGCAAAGGTACACTCCGCAACTTAGAAACATAAAGTCAGAATGTGCCCACAGTGATCCCAAAGGGAGGGGGCAGCATAATTCTGTTGACTTTGGCAACAGGCCTGCTTCCCTTGCATCTGAGAACGGGTGCCTCCCCTTCACAAATGGGCAAAGGGATTTGTAAAAGGGCTTTGCTTTGAAGACTTACTGAGCACCTGATTTTCTACTTTGCAGTCTCCTCGCCCCTGCACCTTCCCTGCAGTCCCAGACCCCATCTCAGACTTCCCTGCCTCATTTTTGCCTGTCAGACACAGGTTAGTAAAAAGCATTTGCGGGTATTAATCAGGTGTTTTTGAGATTTGCTATTTGATTCCAACACTCTCCCTAATTGCCAGTGGTGAACAGGAATCACTTCCAGCCAAGCAGGCAGGGAAGCTTATTAAACTGACAGATAATTGGATGTGTGCTTTAGATGCTAACGTGCCACAAATGAACAGCATAGGCCTGTGAAAGCAAAGAGGCCTAGCAATTTTTGTTCTTGTTGACCAATAACTTTGCATATAAACATTTGCAAATCTGAGATTGAAATAACTCTGGATACAGGCAGCGGCGTAGCGTGGGTTGTCAGCACCCGGGGCAAGGCAAGTAATTTGCGCCCCCTAACCCCTAACCTGCCGCCGCTGCCAGCTTCTTCTTGCTGCTGCCTGGGCTGGGGTATTTACGGTAAGGTAGCCACGGCAGCGGCGGCAGGTCCGTGTCAGGTGATCTGAGGCGAGTTGCCGTGGGCGCTGCCGCCCAAACGATGCCGCTTGCCCGGAGGAGGGCAGAGAGGCGAGGAAAATGCAACATGGCCCAGCAGCTGCAGCAGCGGCGGCGGCGGCGGGGCTGTGAGGAGGGGCTGCCTGGCGCGCCCTCCGCGGCCCTGACGCGCGGGGACCGCGGCGAGCGCTGAGAGCCGCTGCCAGCTCGTCGGTTCCGCGAGACATGGGGCTCTGCTACAGCCTGCGCCCGAGGCTCTTCGGTGACTCCGGAGGCGGCAAGCGCCCCCCCCCGATGTTGCACCCGGTGCGGCCGGCCCCCCCTGCACCCCCCACGCTACGCCACTGGATACAGGCAACCTACTGGGCAAAAAAGCAGGATGTAAGGTTAAATAGATTAATCACATCTCATAATTTGGCTTTTGCTTTTCAACCTTTCACAGTTGCTGCACATCAGAAACACAAAACGGCCGATGGAGACACCATTGCCTTCAAACTGCTGAAGCACATGATGGAGGCTGCCAGCTCAAGTAAGCAGAAGTTGTCTGTAAAGCAAATGCTGGCATCTATGGAACTCACTGCCACTGGATGTTGCTAATACAGTGGTACCTCGGGTTAAGTACTTAATTCGTTATGGAGGTCCGTTCTTAACCTGAAACTGTTCTTAACATGAGGTACCATTTTAGCTAATGGGGCCTGCCGCCGCCCCGCGATTTCTGTTCCCATCCTGAAGCAAAGTTCTTAATCCGAGGTACTATTTCTGGGTTAGCGGAGTCTGTAACCTGAAGCGTCTGTAACCCAAGGTACCGCTGTACAATGTATTTTTAAAATGAGCTCCTTCCCTCCCTCTCCCTCTCTTTCTCAAATAAAAACAGAAGTCAGGCTGGAAAGGATAAAAAAGTAACAGCCAGTAGCCAAAACTGACTGAGACAAAACACGCAGCTGTATGCAAACGTACTTTAAGTTAATGCAACTAAAATTGAACATTATCAAGCGACACATTCCCGGGGGATAAAATGTGCCTAGGAGCAGGGACACACATACCGGTTTATAAAATAACAAACAACACAGTGCAGATTGTTGTTTTTCACCCTTTCTCGTTTTCCTAAAACTTTATTCAGGGTCAAGTTTAAAGGCTTTGGGGACGGAGGCACTGGAGGCTGATCCACTGGGGCAAAAGGGGAACTGCCCCACCAACCTGTTGCCCCCACCTCCCTGGCCTCTTACAACCAGTCCAGGGGGGTTGCCTTGCCTGCCCCCTCCCTCCTCCTTAGTCTCAGTGCTGTCCCATGTAGAACTGAGCAGGGAGGAAGACGCGGACAAAACTAGAATTAGTCACTGGCGCTTGCTCTGTCTGCCTTGAGGCTCCTCACCCTCCTCCCACCAGCACTCGTGATGCTCCCTTCATTCTCTTTACCCAGAAACGTCTTAAGGGACCCCGGGGCGCTTGTGCTGTCACAGATCACAGGCAAGGAACACAAAATGTGTGTGCATGCATTGGGCAGCCTGGAGAGCGAGGCTATCGCCATTTTCATGGAAGATAAGCGACACCTTCTGGTCAGAGATGCAACTATTTCAGCACAATACTCCTTGGTGGAAGACTTGGAGATTTTTTTGAGGGTTTATGCTTTGCAGAAGTGGATCCAAACTATTACCATTTTCCATCCTACTAACGTGTCTGTGGGCTGCCTGGGATCCTACAGAGGTAGCATCAATCTGCCAGGAAAGTTTCCAGTTTGTAATCTCCATGATCCAGGGTCACCACCCAAACCTGCTGCACTCGTATTGCCTAAGCCAGGGGTTAGCACACTTTTTCAGCAGGGGGCCGGTCCACTGTCCCTCAGACTTTGGGGGGGGTCTGGACTATATTTGGGGGGGGGGGATGAACAAATTCCTATGCCCCACAAATGACCCAGAGATGCATTTTAAATAAAAGGACGCATTCTACTCATGTAAAGACACCAGGGAGGCCCCACAAATAACCCACAGATGCATTTTAAATAAAGGGGCACATTCTACTCATGTAAAAACACGCTGATTCCCAGACCGTCTGCGGGCCAGATTTAGAAGGCGATTGGGCCGGATGCAGCCCCCGGGCCTTAGTTTGCACCCGTTATCTCCTAATAGCAGATTTTAGAGACAAAGCATAGGGGCCTCATCCACCAAGACCATCCCTGTATTCAATCTGAAATTGGAATGAGAAGCTGGACCGTACTAGTTACATTGTGACTGCCTGAGCCACAAACTAGCTAAGTGAGTGTGTCATAGATTTAAACAGGTTGCAACCTAGGTGTCCACTACCCAGAAAGAAATTGTTTCTTTTAGTTGTTAATGGTTCGAGCACCGAGGAAAGGGAACGCTTGGATGCAGCCACAAGGGAGCATATTCGGGACTACAATGAAGATTACAAGAATGCAAAGGTATTTTGAAGCATTCTCTCATTGCCTGCCTTTTATATTTTTATGGTATGGTCCAGCAACAGAAAGGAACAGAGCCCGGCTGGACCAGGCCGATAGCTCATCCAGTCCAGCGTCCTGTGGCCAAGTAGCCTGAGAACAAGGCCTAACAGTAACTCTCCACATTTGTGATTCCCCAGCAATTGGCATTCTGTGTCTGACAGGATAGGTGGAACACAGCCATCGAAGCTAGTAGCCACTGAAAGCCTTAAACCTCCACAGATTTATCCCATCTTCCCAATGCATTATTAGGAGGGCCAAGAGGGGAAAATTATTCCAAGATTTGTCATTTTTATAGGGATAAAAAGCATGACATACTAGGGGCTGCCACCCCGCTTGCTAACCCCAAATACCCCTTTGCCCTTCCCCCACACTGGACCAAACCTCCCTCCCTCCACGCTTCACCCCTGCCCCAAGTTCCACCCATTCTTAAAGGTGGGAGGCATTTCACAGCACCTCCCTCCCTCCATTAAACAGCTCGCCTGGGCTGGGCAGGGCAGCTGGCCATTCCAGTACTTTATGTAACGATACATCATGTATATAAAAACGTTTTTATATATTAGGGGCCTGTACTTCCCAGCTGGCCTGTACTAATCCAACTCCCCCTTCTTTGCCCCACTGACAGGTACCATCCAGGCCTAACTCCTTCCCACAGCCTTCCTTCCCTAAGGTGTGGGGAATGCTTTTCAATGACACACACCAGGCAGGCAGAAAGTTGAGGACTGCAGAGCATATGGATAGTTAAAAGCTGCTCTAAGGGCCACACCTCTGCTTTTCACTTTCTATACAAGCCACATGAGCGCTTGCGACAGCAACTGCTGCCAAAATTCTGTTTCTTGTTGCCTCCATAGATTGAGATGTTTGGTTATGAAATCAGCGAAGATGAAATAAACAACATCCCAGAAGCCAGAAGGAAAGACGTGAGAAACAAACTAGAGCAGGCACTCAGACGAGGGGCAGAAGCTCGTTACATGGCAGCCAGAGGAAGGGGCTTACCGGCGTTTATTACCCACATGGATGTGTTGTGATTGGTGTGCCTTTGTTACACAAGCAAAGCCTTTGGAATCCATAAACCTGGTTAATAATCTGCTACTGAGCATTGCTTTTATCAAGTGCATTGTGCTACAGGTACACCTCCCACTGAGCAAGTATTAGCCTCTTTGGCTACTGAAGGAAACGTCCTCAGTCACCTAGGGCAGCAATGGAGAACCTAATTAGGCCAAGCCATGTGCACACACCCCCCCCATGATCCAATGGCATGCGAGACACCAGAGGTGGGACAAGGAGTTTGCAGACACCACTCTGCCTTTGCCTGTGTGGTGTAATAGAAAAGGCAAGCAGGTCACCTGACCTAATTGTGAATCCTCCTGGGCCTCCATCTGACACTGCAGAGCACCATTGAAGTAGACAGCCTTTATTTATAGTTGTGGGTACGTATTAAGTTACATTTGGCGTAATGTGGAGCTTGTGGTGTCCTAGTGATGTAGATTACAGTAGATTTTCACACACAAAGTTTGACCCTCCATTGTGACAATTGCATACTCGACCCAAAATGGATTGTTGAACCCTGAAATACCGTGTCAAGATGCTCTAGAAGTGTGTTATGAATGGTTGGGTCTTTAACCACAGCAGGTATTACCTACCAGAGCAGCCAAATTTGTTTAGGATGGGAACTGCCGTATGCAGTGTGCTATTACTGGAGCTATTTTTAAAGGACCTTATCAATTGCATGTGCAAGCCCTTAATGCTAAATGGTACATTACATACCATTTTAGATCAAAGCCTCTGCAGTTACTTATCACTCAGTTCTACATGTTTAAATAAAGATGAAAACAAGCAACTTCCTAGCATAAACAGAACATTTGAGTGGCACCAAACTAAAGAAAAGCTGTGCCCCTAGTTTTGTCCTTGCCAGCATTGTAGAAAGCTCAAGCTACTAAGGTGACTAAAATACAATTGCCAGAAGTCATGGCAGTTGTAGGAGGTACAGTTTAATCAGTTTGAGCTCTCTAGACTCCCCAAGATTCATATTCTGTACTCTAAGCTTACACCTGTTTTTACATGGCAAAAAGTCTGGTGCTGTGACTTCCATCACTGCAGTTATACCTCATGACATGTTTAGTATCAGTTTATTTAGGATTAAGTTGCAGAATCCATGTCAACTTGCACTTAATTTTGGTTTCTCTTGTATATGTTACCTTTGATTTCATTCCCAGAACCTTACAGTTACAAGTTACAACAGCTACAGTGTACAAAAACTGGGAGAAAAGTATTATTGAACACTATACTTAATCATTCATGAGAACTACAAAGTAATGTGCAACAAAAACTTTTATTTAGCATTTACACCAACAGTCCAGCAGTTACTTAAACTTTTATTTACCTTACAATATTAAGACATTAAACAGCTACAGTGCAAACAAATGCTATTGGCAACTTGCAAATAAAGAGTTCCGTTAACACCTAAAAGCCACCTCTCAGACGCAGCACAAGATGGAGGGTGGATTCCTTCTGGATGTTGTAGTCGGAGAGCGTGCGGCCATCTTCCAGCTGCTTTCCGGCGAAGATCAGCCTCTGCTGGTCAGGGGGAATGCCTTCTTTGTCCTGGATTTTAGCTTTCACGTTCTCAATGGTGTCGCTGGGCTCCACTTCCAGGGTGATGGTCTTGCCAGTGAGTGTCTTGACAAAGATCTGCATACCTCCCCTCAGACGCAGCACAAGATGGAGGGTGGATTCTTTCTGGATGTTGTAGTCGGAGAGCGTGCGGCCATCTTCCAGCTGCTTTCCGGCAAAGATCAGCCTCTGCTGGTCAGGGGGAATGCCTTCTTTGTCCTGGATCTTAGCTTTCACGTTCTCAATGGTGTCGCTGGGCTCCACCTCCAGGGTGATGGTCTTGCCAGTGAGTGTCTTGACAAAGATCTGCATACCTCCCCTCAGACGCAGCACAAGATGGAGGGTGGATTCTTTCTGGATGTTGTAGTCGGAGAGCGTGCGGCCATCTTCCAGCTGCTTTCCGGCGAAGATCAGCCTCTGCTGGTCAGGGGGAATGCCTTCTTTGTCCTGGATCTTAGCTTTCACGTTCTCAATGGTGTCACTTGGCTCCACCTCCAGGGTGATGGTCTTGCCAGTGAGTGTCTTGACAAAGATCTGCATACCTCCCCTCAGACGCAGCACAAGATGGAGGGTGGATTCCTTCTGAATGTTGTAGTCGGAGAGCGTGCGGCCATCTTCCAGCTGCTTCCCGGCGAAGATCAGCCTCTGCTGGTCAGGGGGAATGCCTTCTTTGTCCTGGATCTTAGCTTTCACGTTCTCAATGGTGTCGCTGGGCTCCACCTCCAGGGTGATGGTCTTGCCAGTGAGTGTCTTGACAAAGATCTGCATACCTCCCCTCAGACGCAGCACAAGATGGAGGGTGGATTCTTTCTGGATGTTGTAGTCGGAGAGCGTGCGGCCATCTTCCAGCTGCTTTCCGGCGAAGATCAGCCTCTGCTGGTCAGGGGGAATGCCTTCTTTGTCCTGGATCTTAGCTTTCACGTTCTCAATGGTGTCGCTGGGCTCCACCTCCAGGGTGATGGTCTTGCCAGTGAGTGTCTTGACAAAGATCTGCATACCTCCCCTCAGACGCAGCACAAGATGGAGGGTGGATTCTTTCTGGATGTTGTAGTCGGAGAGCGTGCGGCCATCTTCCAGCTGCTTTCCGGCGAAGATCAGCCTCTGCTGGTCAGGGGGAATGCCTTCTTTGTCCTGGATCTTAGCTTTCACGTTCTCAATTGTGTCACTTGGCTCCACCTCCAGGGTGATGGTCTTGCCAGTGAGTGTCTTGACAAAGATCTGCATACCTCCCCTCAGACGCAGCACAAGATGGAGGGTGGATTCCTTCTGAATGTTGTAGTCGGAGAGCGTGCGGCCATCTTCCAGCTGCTTCCCGGCGAAGATCAGCCTCTGCTGGTCAGGGGGAATGCCTTCTTTGTCCTGGATCTTAGCTTTCACGTTCTCGATGGTGTCACTGGGCTCCACTTCCAGGGTGATGGTCTTGCCAGTGAGTGTCTTGACAAAGATCTGCATGCCTCCCCTCAGACGCAGCACAAGATGGAGGGTGGATTCCTTCTGGATGTTGTAGTCGGAGAGCGTGCGGCCATCTTCCAGCTGCTTTCCGGCAAAGATCAGCCTCTGCTGGTCAGGGGGAATGCCTTCTTTGTCCTGGATCTTAGCTTTCACGTTCTCAATGGTGTCGCTGGGCTCCACCTCCAGGGTGATGGTCTTGCCAGTGAGTGTCTTGACAAAGATCTGCATGCCTCCCCTCAGACGCAGCACAAGATGGAGGGTGGATTCTTTCTGGATGTTGTAGTCGGAAAGCGTGCGGCCATCTTCCAGCTGCTTCCCGGCAAAGATCAGCCTCTGCTGGTCAGGGGGAATGCCTTCTTTGTCCTGGATTTTAGCTTTCACATTCTCAATGGTGTCGCTGGGCTCCACTTCCAGGGTGATGGTCTTGCCAGTGAGTGTCTTGACAAAGATCTGCATGCCTCCCCTCAGACGCAGCACAAGATGGAGGGTGGATTCCTTCTGGATGTTGTAGTCAGACAGGGTGCGGCCATCTTCCAGCTGCTTCCCGGCAAAGATCAGCCTCTGCTGGTCAGGGGGAATGCCTTCTTTGTCCTGGATTTTAGCTTTCACATTCTCAATGGTGTCGCTGGGCTCCACCTCCAGGGTGATGGTCTTGCCAGTCAGAGTCTTGACAAAGATCTGCATTTTTTATCTGCAATATAAAGACATTATGAATATCTCATTATACTTCAGCACCTTCCCATTTCAGCAATGCAGAAGTTATCCAATAACCAGAAACACTAAAAGCCTGTGAGGTTTTTAACACCCATCAGAACCAATATTAGTATACTGTCAAATAAGTTTCCAACCTTTTTCATATTGTATTAGCAATTAACAGAGATACAATGGAATTGTCTCCTATGCATCTACAAGCAGAAAAAGAGGCGAAAATGGCAAGCCTAGTCAAGCTAAGAACTATTTGATATCCTCAAATACTACGCACCAAGGTCAGAAGCAAAGGGGGGGGAACCCTCACTACAAAACCAAGGAGCTGAGCTGCATGACCTTTTGAAGCCCCCTTTTAACCAATTCAGTGATCTCACACTTATTCCCCCCCTTTGCTTTTGCTCATAAACATACATACTACGCATGCGCTTTCCCAAGCCACCCCCCTTTTTTGCTTTAATACTTTACATCCCATTTCCCCTTATTAGAACTGACTCAAAGGCAGCTCACTGCTACAAACAATGCCAATATAACGCCAGCCCATCACATGCCAAATCTTTTGTAATTATGACGCACTTTCCCGGAACGATTTGCATTGCACTTTTGGGGCGAGGTGTGAAGAAGAACTACCCAGGACTCCTAAAATTAGCCCCGTAGGTTTCTGGCAACCGACTCTCCTCATCCCCGTTTTTAAAAAAATAAAGCACCGAGTTTGCGTCATTGTGCTTCATACTTGGGTGCATTTTTACTATACAGCATTCTTACGTATCTGCGTCAGCTGAGGCTCCCGCTTATACGGTTCCCCACCCATTTAAAACGCGCGTCTCCCGACCGCCACGATACGGCTTTTGCCCGCTGCTTTGTGAGGACCTCCATTACAGCACAATAAAAATGAATTTATTGGGGGGGGGGGAAGGGCTGGTCTCGGTTTATTCCTTTTTACCTCGCCGGCGCAGAAAGCGCCGCGCTCGCCCCTCAGGCGCGCCTCCCGCCACGAAGCCACCCCATCTCTCCTCTGGCAGGAGCTGCGCAGGAAGACCCTCGCCGAGCCCCCTCCGCCCCCCCCCCACGTCGCCGGGCAGCGCCTCGCCACAATGGAGGCCGGTGACGCCACACCCCTGAGGCGCCGCCACGTCGCTCGAAAGGCGGCCTCCTTTCCCGACCACCCTCTCCGCCGTCTTACCAATGTGCTACGACCGCTTCAACTAGGAAAAACGAATCCCGACCGTCGCTTCCGTTGACAAAACTCTCTCCGACCTCTCCTTTCGTCAATGGCAGCGCCGAATATATCCGCTTCGCTTCCGCCCTCAGGTATTTATAGACCTCTGTGACTTATCGCTCCTCCTTCTGAGCGGAGTTTTAGTCTCCTTCCGCTAAAAAAAATAGTCCGGCGATAAACGGTAATGAGAGCCACTTCTCCCTTCCCGGTGTGTCCCCCGCTATTTGAAAGGAAGGGAAAATGAAAACGGAGAAAGACGTTGTGGTCTCCTTGTTACGACACGCGATAAAACGCGTTGTGTGAGCTGCGGAGGGATATCCAAAGGGAGGTGAAGAGGCTCTGCGCAATTTCGACGGGCCGTTGAAGAGAGGCGGGATTAAATCGGAGGCTCGGTGGCGATTGGTGCGAAGCGAGGAACCATGCGATCGCTGATTGGCTCTCGGGTAGGAAAGCTCTGGAAGGATCTGGAGAAAGGAAGGGAGGTGTTTTGCCTCCGTGTGTTTCTAATGAGTAAGTCTTCGCTGATTGGTGCAGGGTGAGGTCACCCTCGTTGCTAAGGCCCCTCCGCCTCAGCGAAGCAGATTTCGAGAAGTGGGGTGGGAGGAAAGTGAATGCGGGCTGTTGTGCGCATGCGTGGGAGGAAGGGCGGGGGGGACGGCGAACGGAGGCTGGTGGGGGATGGGCATCTTCGTGGGTGGGGGAGGGGTCTCCTGAGGGGAAATTAATATTAAAACTGAAAAATCAAGATGATAAAACCAAAATACATATAAAACACATAAGATACATATAAAACAATAGAGAGAATGCTTTCATTCTCTCACAAATGGGGCCTCTCCTCTTTGAGGGAAAACTTGGCTCCCCCTCAGAAACCTTCACCATTTAAAAAAAATTGGTTATGTAATTAACTGAGGCGTTTTTTTCCTGTTCTTCAGTCCCAGAAGGAGAGGTGCCAATTATAACCTCGCTGTTTTAAAATCTATTTGTTTCTTGTCATACAATGTTTTAGAATTTCATTTTTTTCGCATTATGAGGTAGTCTCCAAGCAGAATATTTGAGGGGGGGAAATAAATTAAAAACACTGCAAGCATTATCATTGGTGAAGAAAACTGGAAGGAACGGGGAAGCAGGGTCAAAAAAGGAAAATAAAAAAGCCCAGGGGGGAAAAAAAGAATTGCCACTAACCAGAAAGCCAGGTCTGTTGAACAAAAACACTTGAATAGTATCACCAAAATATGCCCCGTAAATCAGGTTTTGTAAAATGGAGTCACTCGTGCTCAGCAGAACTTCTCCCCTCATACATTTTAAAAGTGGGGGTACATATTTCCATACTGAGTTATCCCCCAAAGTCTTAATAGAAAATGTTAAAAGGATAACCCATATTTATGTATTAAGCTATTTATTGTGTTGACCCATCTATCCACATATGAGGTGCTTGTTCCTGGGAGACGATTCTGTTTGTCTCCTTGCTGCAAACCGTTCCATGTTTTTGTCACGGGGGTTGCCGGCATTAAAACAATAGTTGTGCAAAGTTGTCTTAATTATTATTACTATTATTATTCATTTATATCCTGCCCATCTGGCTGGGTTTCCCAGTCTTTACAATAGGGAGTATCCAGCCGTTGGACTCAGAGTAGACCCATTGAAATCAATGGAGTGAATTTAGCCATGTCCGTCAATTTCAGTGGGTCTACTCTAAATATTGCTTACTTGGGTTCAACGCACCCCCAAGTTATTACGTAGCGATGAAAACAGGGCTCAGCATTTGAAACTCAAGCTGGTGTTTTCTCTTTTTGGCTTTCGACAGGAAACAATGTTCCAGTCCCTGAAGCCGTTTCCTGAAATTAATACTTTGTTCTGCCAGAAGGGAATCGCGCTGAGTACCTTGAAACGGGGTCACACAACCAGTTTCTCTCTTCTTCCCCTGCCTAGGATTAGCAGGCAAGAGGCACCCTGAATTTTGCAACTTAATAGCATATGCATGTTATTTCCTGTAGCACTTCCTGTAAAAAAAAAAATTAGAAGAGGTATCCAGGAGAAAACAGAGTGGATACATTTTTTAAGAGGATTGGATACAAAATAAGTTTGAAATGGCTGGCTTGTTGTGTTCATGATTTATTTGCTTTTAAAGCCTTTACCAAAACCCGACAGAAACCTACGTTATAGCGGCTGACCTCAGATTAATAAAATGCAATAAAGAAACAAAGAAAAAGAAAAGCAGTAGTAAAAACGTTGTGAATACAGTGAGGGGGGGAAGTATTTGATCCCCTGCTAAATTTGCCTGTTTGCCCTCTGACGAAGAAATGACCAGTCCATAATTTTAATGGTAGGTTTACTGTAGCTGTGAGAGACAGAATAATAACCAGAAAACCCCCCAGAAACTCAGAAGACAAAAATCAGAGATTGATGTGCATTAGAGTGAGTGAAATAAATATTTGATCCCCTATCAACCAGCCAGATGTCAGGCTACCTGGTATTTTCACTGTATGTAACGAGCTGAGATTAGAAGCACCTGATGCAAGGAAGAGGTTTTACCTGTAATCCCAGTTTGTTACCTGTACAAAAGACACCTGTCGACAGAAGCAATCAATCCAGAAAAACAGAATGAATTTGCTGCAGCCCCTTCACAATTTCTGGGTTGCCCACAGTTTTTTTTGGAAAAAAAACCACTTGCTTAAAATGTCTTGGTGAGTTTAAAAAACTTCACTTGCCCCCTCAAAAAGGAAATCAATAAAAATATATTCTTCAGCTTTTTATAAGGATGAACTCATTGAATCAGACAATTCTATGCTACTTGCATTGCTTCTTCGTCAAAGCATACTTCTGTGTAACATTGAGAGTCTCACAGATGTCAAGGATCTAATACATATTCCATTCTCTTTGAAGACCAAAGCAATGTGCAAATGGGGATAAATAAGCTTTTTCTTAATGCCTTAGAAATCTGTTTCCCACCCATCTAAAACAATTGCTGAACATCCAAGAAGAGGAAGAGTTCTGTGTTGCTTAGAAGCTTTCAGAATGCATTGCGAAACTGGTGGGGTGATGGTACTAATAAACACTATACTTTATTGACCATTAATCTAGGGTTACCAGACGTCCCCAGTTCCGCAAATCTGTCCCCGGACAAATTCATCCCCGGAATGTCCCCAGATTTGCAACGCATCATATGGGGACTTCTGGAGAGGAAAAATGGCAGGTGCCACGGCAGCAAGCAGCTCCTGAAGCCAGCCAGAGCCAACTGTGCTACCAGGCTGGCTCCGGGCTGCTGAGGCTGTTGCTGCCACCACCACTGCCGAAGGGGAACCGGGGATGTCTGGCGGTACAGATCTCCTGCCCCCTTCCCCCTTTGTTTTGACTGATTGGGGGAGGCTTAGGAGTCACGGGCGGGTGGCTGTTGCCCAGTTTTTTTAAAACTCTGTGCATTTATGTTTCACAGGGTGCAAAAGAAGGGCTTTGCACCTTTATACAATATGCATGTGTGCTTGGGCCCAGGGTCTTTTGCCTCACCATCCCCACTACTGAATCACTGTTGCTACTCTGCTTCCAAAAAAAAAAAAGTGTCCCCGGATTCATTGAAAAAAATCTGGTACCCATATGTTAATCTTGGGTAAGTTTGTGTTCCACAACATGTTTATGGGCATAGCTTGTGCCATATCATGGGGTAACTCCAGAATGTAGACCATTGACCCTGGAAAGCCTTTGAAACATGTTTCCTTTTAAATGCTATCCTGAGAATTCTGGGTGACTCAGTGCTTAACGAGTACCAGCTGATGGCAACATATCTATCGTTGCTGGGCTGGCAAAAACCACAAATAAATCCAGATCTTATGACCTTCTTGATCCTTTCAGTGCATTTGGATTTCCCAGAAAATCTGAGGGCAGGCAAGAACTAGGTCACCAGGCAACATTATGAAAGCATCTATTATTTGGAAAGAGGGCTGTGTGTGTTTGCATAGATTTGTACACAAGTCACATGGTGATGATCAGGGTGCATGCAGAATCTCCCACTGCTGATTTAGGAGAGTTCACACACACACACACACACACAGTGCCTGCACAGTGGGAAACCAAGGGTATGTTGTGCTGTTGTTTTCCTGAAAAAAGGAATTAAAAGAGTGCTCGGGAAACAACCCGATTTCATTGTTTGCTGTTCAGACAAAGAAAGCTACATTGAGGGTGGGGGTGGCAGGGGGAGGAGTGTTTCAGGAACGCTTCTCAGCATAATCTGCCTGGTTTGCGTCTCTTGACTTCAAACAGGACAGATAACGTTTGAACTGGCATCACATTCATCATCCACGATAGCCCAACTTGTATGGATCACAGAAATGCTCGTGTTCCCTTCAGCACAAATGACAACATCCTTGCTTTAGATTATGTTCTCTTCCTGATGACAGTTTTGCTCTCCTTGCAAGTAAAAAAAAAAAATTAAAAAAAAATCTGTTACTTTTTAATGGTTTGTATCCAGTGTTAGTTAGCCATAGTCAGAGTAAAAAGGTAAAGGTACCCCTGCCTGTACGGGCCAGTCTTGCCAGACTCTAGGGTTGTGCGCTCATCTCACTCTATAGGCCGGGAGCCAGCACTGTCCGCAGACACTTCCGGGTCACGTGGCCAGCATGACAAGCTGCATCTGGCGAGCCAGCGCAGCACACGGAACGCCGTTTAGCTTCCCGCTAGTAAGCGGTCCCTATTTATCTACTTGCACCCGGGGGTGCTTTCGAACTGCTAGGTTGGCAGGCGCTGGGACCGAACGATGGGAGCGCACCCCGCCGCGGGGATTCGAACCGCCGACCATGTGATCGGCAAGTCCTAGGCGCTGAGGTTTTACCCACAGCGCCACCCCCGTCCCACATAGTCAGAGTAGGCCCATTGAAATTAATTGAAATATGTCTGTGGGTCTCCTCTGGGTATGCCTAATGTTGGATACAACCCAATATTTTTGTCGGCATTCACCCAGGTTTGTATAACCTCTGCAAAGATGGGTTAATTTCTAGAAGTGACTGGTAAATAGTAACATTTCGCTACCATCACCATTTTTTCTCCAGGCCCTTGGGCATAACTCACAGGGCTGTGGATTTGTTTTCTAAGCAGCTGAAAGCTGAGTTCAGATGACCTAACAGCTTGGAAATGCTGCCTGCGAGACGAACTTTTTAACATGCTCAGACAAGTCCATCTGGGGCAGGTCTGAGTTACTGGCCCAAATGTCTGCTTCGTCAAATCAGAATTCCGGTGGTGAGCTATTTCCAGCAGAACACACATAGAGAGATTTCAGAGGGACTGAGCAGAGCAGCTGACATCTGAAAATGAAATGATTTGTTGTTAAAGTGATTTGACTCCAAACAGAAATTTGATTTGAACACTACAGGACGCTTCCATGAGATAAAAATGAGACTTGTGGCTTTGGACCAACATATTGGGGGGCGGGGGGAGAATACGACAATGATCTTGTTACACAGTGGTCACCATAGGGCCTGCTGGAGAGTTCTGTGAAACCAGGAAACTTGGATAGGTGAGCCTTAGCCACCATCGATCCAACTGTTATAGGAATTCTAAGGTATTATATATATTTATAATGTGCATAAATGTACAAGTACATAAACCACGTGTCAGGGGAGCAATCCTGAAGCCATTTTGACTCTCCAGTGACCTCAAATATTCCTCTGCAGTGAGGAAGGAAATGGGAAAGCCTCCCCATTGTCTCTTTGCTCACAAATCCTGTTTTCAGGGCATATTTGTGCAGGGCATATTTGAATAGGGTGAGCCTGTGACCTGGATTCAGGAACTAAGTATTTAGCATCTCAAAAGGAATGGCCAGGCTGCCCAGGTGGAGTAATCAGCAACCATTGTCAGGTATCCTGACAGACAGGATTTCTGTTGGAGACCGCCTCCTGTGATATATTTCTGTTGGAGACCGCCTCCTTCTGTGATGTATGTATGATGTTTTGGAGTTACGGGGCATCTGGTTGGCCACCCTGAAAACAAGATGCTGGAATAACTAGGCCCACTTTGGACTGATCCAGCAGCCAGGCACTTATCTGCTTCTGCTTTCCTTTAATTATATTGTTGCAGGAAACCCAGCCCCCCAATCATTCAGTTTGTACAAACATGACACACACACACACTCACTCACATGACATACACGACGTTTCTGTTATAAATTCATAGTAAATCAACCATACATTGGATTTACACCGGTCCACTTTTATTTTACTCCATGAAGGAAGGACTATCAAAGGGGGATGGTTTGATACAGGATGGTCATAATCCCTTAACCATACCAGCACGTACGCAGGAGCCCTACCCAGTTGGCATGACAACCTCAATGGTCCCAGACAGAAGACCATCAAGGTTACAAAGGACTTGTATATGGGAGTGAATTCAAAATGGACTGGAACAAAGGGAAGATCAGATCTTCCTTTTTTCTCCTGGAAGTGACTCATGGGGAAGGGGAAAGGAGGAACCCCCCAGGTGACAAGACACTCAGGTTACCTCCACAACTCTTCCCTCACCCCCTCCTTTTTGTGATGTGTCAATGATGTAGTCGTGATGTAGTTCTAGGGGTGTAGTTTGGGGGATTAGTAACTAATAAAAGTTGGGGTCTTCTTTTGTTCTGGGCTTCCATTTTGTTTCACCTGGTGGCAGGTGGGAGTCCTGTCGCAACAGTCTTCAATAAAGACCAAGCCTACTGGCTGCTGTTTTGCTCTGGTATTCCTGGCTGGTGTCCTTGTTTTTTTGTCCAAGGGAGCCCTCGGATTTTTCCGTTAACGATATGTTACATTTATATACCACATTTTCCTCCAAGGAGCTCAAGGCATTGTACATGGTTCTCCCTGTCCCCAGTTTACTCTCATGCCAACAAGGTAAATTAGGCTGTGAAAGACAGTGGCTGGCCCAAGGTCACCCAGTGAGAGCTTAATGGCTGAGCAGAGATTCGAACCCTCGACTCCAAGGTCATCATCCAAGCACCGACAATTTTTGACTTGCGTAGTCATCATAAATCTAAGCAGGAAGTTGAACAGACCAGAGACTGTGCCTCCTCCCATCCTGCTTTCCTTCCTCCAGCAACCAGAATCTAATCGGATCAGGGCCCAGTATCCTCCACTGGGAACGGCTCCCTGTCGAAATGCAACGGAGAGTTACACAAGATTGCAGAGGGATCTTTTGCACAAGCGAGAGAGGCCTTTCGTGCTGCCAGGATGCCTGTTTGGTTTCCTTGCCCAGCCTGAATCACAAAACGGGCTGCTCTCCCAGAAACCTCGCTCTGCTGAGTCACCGCCACGCAAGCATGCCTGATTAAGATAGCGCCAGGCGGGTGGCAGGGGAGAACGGTACTTTTGTACCGAAGCACAGCTTATCCTTGGAAGTGAACTTTGAACAACACAAGATAACTGGAGAATGTTCCACAGCTTCTAGACTGTTCTTTCTTTTTGCCCTTTAATCCCCCTCTCTTCCCCCTTCTTCTACTAATCAGAATATTATTCTATAGCCTCTGCCAACCTGGTGCCCCCCAGATGCCCCAGTCCCATCAGCCGCAACCTAGAGATCCGTAGCAACTGGAAGCAGCTGGAATAAGAGGCCAAACAGAAGACACATTGTTGGGGTTAACTGCATGAATTAGCTAGGCATGGAACCTGTCAGCCCTATAAACTATATTTATGTGCTCTCTGTTCAAAAATATAATGGAGCCAGGACTCTGCTGCATTTAAATGTCCTTCCATCAGCCGTTCTGGAGGGTTAGCCTACCCACCCCCCACTGTTAACATTAAAGTCCCAGTGAATTTGAAGGTAGAACTGGTAACAGATGTTCATACGTATTGCTCTGTTTCATGTGATATGTACAATGGGGTGGGGGAGATTTTTAAAATGTCATTTTATAATGTATAACCGAACAGCTATAAAAACATATGGAAATTCAAAGATAAAAACCGAAACTATAAAATAGGCTCGGAAAATAAGTACAGTTATACGTGAGTTAACAAAATTCAAAAGAAAAAAGTGAGCGCAAATGCTGTCTTCGCATAAAGAATATTGGCAATATCTGAGGTATGCACCAGGAGTCAATGGGAAGCTATGTCTTGGCTGGCCTGAATGGCAATGAATCATGCTTCACATGGTTGAAAAACACGAGGTTGTCCACCAATATCATCAGCCTTTGGGCTTTCCAGAGGAAGAATATCACTGTGGAGAGCAAAGTGCTGAGCTATTTATTAATCCAGGGCTCATTCTCTGATATTCTTTTTCTGGGACACCAAAATTCAGTGTTTCTGCTCTGAGGTCTTCCTGTGTGAAACTGATGGGGGGGAAACAGGAATGTTTTAACATGAGGCAAACCCTGTTAAGTTAAATGGGAAGCAATTAAACCCCTTTCTTTGGTTTTAAACTGAATTTAACATCGTCCTTTTAAATTGCCATAACCTCCCTTGGGAACTTATGGTGAAGAGCATAATAATAATAATAATAATAATAATAATAATAATAGAGTCCTCATGTCTACAAGTCACATATGTATTGACAGCTGTGTATTCCCCTTAAGCAAATCCCGTAATGGATAAATACCCTATAGCCTGCCTTTTGGCGTCCAGTAAAGGCAGCAAGAAAGGTCACAAGAAATAGATGAGGGAGAAGATAGAAGTATTGAGTTTTTAAATGAGGACTAGAATCTTGACACTGAAAAATCATAATGGCGGGCACAGAATTACGATACTGGGGAAGAAGGAAATGAAGGGCTGGCTGGTGAACATGTTATCTCCAGTGACCTTTCCTTCCAATACTTGACAGGAAGGCAAACCAAACGAGTTTGACCAGCTGCAGCAGTTTAGTGGAGTGTTTCAGGCCTGCATCTCTCCTGAGCAGCTCTGGGTGGGGACTGGGGTTTGTCAATACACACAGAAGGCTTTAGGTTACAGGAAAGAAATGAGTCAATGTGGAACTTAACTCTTGGGATGCTTTCAGAATCAGAAAACCAGAAAGCACTTATTTCTGGCCCCCTTTCCACCTGGTAGGAAACCAAATCTGGGCTTGTGATTTCAAGGCGCTTTGTATTTATTTATCATTTTAGAAGCAATTCTTAACGACTGAACAATCAGTGTGGCTCTATGGCCCTCCGGCAATGTACCCCTCAGGCCTTGTGTCGGCAGACTTCCAAGGAGCTCTGAGGATGTTTTCCTACATTAAGGATATAAGAACTCAGCTGCTGGATCAGACCTGCTGGATCAGGCCAACGGATCATCAAGTCTGATCCAGTGGGCTCTTCTTATGTTCTGTTATGAGAAGTATAATGTCTAAGATATGAATTAAATGTTCATAAATGTACCAAGCAAACACATACATAAGTATATAAACCACGTGTCTGAAATAGAACAGGAGAACAATCCTGAAGCCGTTTTTACTCTCCCAAATTGACCTCAAATATTTCTCCACAAGGAGGAAGGAAATGGGAAAACCTCCCGTTGTCTCTTTGCTCACAAATCCTGTCTTAAGGGCATATCTGTGTATGAATCGGGTGAGCCTCTGACCTGGGTTCAGGAACTGAGTATTTACCATCACAAAGGAATGACCAGACTGCCTAGGTAAATGCAATCAGTGACCATTATCAGGTATCTGGTAACAGGATTTCTGCTGTAGGCCACCCCTTCAGTGATGTATGTACAATGTATTGGGGGGGTGGTCTTGAGCTACAGGGTGGCAACTTCCAAAGTCTATATAAGGGCTTGCACCATTGTTCAGGGTTCCTCCTCCTGTGTGTGGTGAGTGAGGACCCTGTTGCAACAGTTTAATGAATATCAGGCTTACTAGCTGCTTTGCTTCTCAATATTCTCTGGCTGGCCTCTGTTATTTTCTCCTACCGATAGGGAACCTACGTAAGGACTTTATACGGGCTCTTGGGTACCCCATAAGGGAAAAGGAGCAGTTTTTTCTTATAACAGTTCTTAAGTGAAAGGTTGGCACCTCTGCTTCATCCCTATCCAATGTCCTCATTCAGCAGACGACATGCTCAGAGGCACACTTGCCTTTTCCACCGCTTGTCCCCCACAAAACCAGTTCGGGGCTTGACGGAGCCCTATGAAAAAGCTCCTTTCAAATGACTTGCCAGGAACTTGACAATTATCAGCTTTGGGGTTCACAACATCCGGTTCCCATGATCAGCGGTGATCTCATCCCCACCATTAAATGAGGCACAGAATTGGCACCCAGTAAGGGTGAGGACTTGCTTAAAGGAGGCATGGATCATTCGCTGTTTACTTCTGAGTCACCTCTGCACTCCTTGGCGTGAGGCTTCATTTATTCGTTTGTTTCTGGATTCATTGTAATTATATTCCGCATCTCCTCCATGGAGCTCAAGGCAGCAAACACGCACCTCTCCCTTTCCCTTTTATTCTCCCAGCAACTCTGCAAAGTAGGTTAAGGCTGAGAGATAGGGACTGGCCTCAGGTCCCCTGATGGGCTCCATGGCTGAGTGGGGATTTGAACCCGAATCTCCTCCATGTTCTAGCCTGACACTCAAACCACTTATACCAAACTGACTCTTCTTTCTCCCCATAATCTTTTTTATTTGATTTTCAGAAATATAAACATACAACATAAAATAGTACAAAATCCAAATATCGAGATTACTCTGAATCTCCT
The DNA here is from genome assembly GCF_964188315.1 of Podarcis muralis. Classification (NCBI taxonomy): domain Eukaryota; kingdom Metazoa; phylum Chordata; class Lepidosauria; order Squamata; family Lacertidae; genus Podarcis; species Podarcis muralis. Next base: position 42,657,080 of record NC_135669.1, read on the forward strand.
GACTCCCCCCACATCCCTTCCTTTTCTGTTTTCAGCTGCAAATCAGTACTTCTCCAATTTTTGCATCTTCCTAAATTATCTATAGGCGACACGGGTGGCGCTGTGGGTTAAACCACAGAGCCTAAGACTTTCTGATCAGAATGGTCGGTGGTTTGAATGCCCGTGATGGGGTGAGCTCCCATTGCTCGGTCCCTGCTCCTGCCAACCTAGCAGTTTGAAAGCAAGTCAAAGTGCAAGTAGATAAATAGGTACCACTCTGGCGGGAAGGTAAACGGCGTTTCCGTGCGCTGCTCTGGTTTGCCAGAAGTGGCTTAGTCATGCTGGCCACATGACCCAGAAGCTGTACGCCGGCTCCCTCGGCCAGTAAAGTGAGATGAGCGCCACAACCCCAGAGTTGGCCACGACTGGACCTAATGGTCAGGGGTCCCTTTACGTTTATTTTTCAAAATATATTTTAAAATTTCCATTTTATCATGTATATTAGAATGGGAGCAGATGAAAGTAAAAAGATGGAAAAACAGATCTGCGAAACAGGGACAAAGAATGAGTGCAGTTGCCCATGGGTTAAAATAACAGAGCACAAGCACAGTAGAACACCAGCGTTATCCGAGTATAAAGTTCAGTTCCAGATTTAAAAGTTTTGCCAGGAAGATGACGGTTCTGCTGTACATGTAAGAAAAGAAAAATACCAGATCATATAATAAAGTGTCTGGAGGCTCTAATCCCCGTGCAAGAAACGTCGGCAGCTGGTGCTCGCATGCAAAGTCGAGTTATTATTACAGGTCGATCTCAAGGCCTTTTGCGCTTTTTTGCTCCAGCCTTGGCATCCCCGAAGGAGCCCCCCCTTCCCCCCCTCCCCATAGTTCCTCCTCCACGTGGCTCCTCACCGGAGGCGCTGGCACGGCTCTGGAGCGCCCCCGGGCGGCCGAGGCGGCGAGCGCAAGAGGGGCGGCGTGGCGAGGAGAGGGGGAAAAGGAGCTATGGGGAAGGCGAAGAGGACCCCGGCGGCTGCCGCCGCGACGCGCAAAGGCCCCCAGTCCGGCGGCAGGAAAGCTCCCGCGCCGCCTCCGCCGGCCCCGATCCCCTCTTCCCCCCGGGATCGCGCCTCCTCCAAAGGCAAGGCGGCCCCGCCGGGCAAGGCGACCCCCGCCGCCGCCCCGGAGGAGCTGTGCGCCCTGGCGCTGGGGGCGCAGAAGGAGCGCTGGCTGCAGTTCCAGAAGCGCCAGCGGGTCAGCTGCGAGGAGGCGGCCAGGCTTTTGCTGGACACCTTGTGAGTAAGGAGGGAGGGGAGGGGGGCCCGATCCGGGACACGCCCCCGCCCACCTGTGCAACCTGCTTTCCCCTTTTGCTCCCGTGCATCGAAAGCTCCAATCGCCGCCGCCGCCCTTTTGGGGGAAGCGTCTTGTTTTTGCACCTGCTGGAGCGCCCGACCTTACCTTTTTTTGGGGGGGGGGGCGTTTACCTGCAAATGCAAGGTGGATGCCCCACCCTTCCAAACGAAGCCCCTTGCCCTCAAAGCACTCTTCTTCCAACTCTACGATTCTATATTTTTCAGGATTTGTTTTTTTAATGTAGCGGGTGGGGATTCCCTGCTCGTCTAAGGCTGCTGTCCTAACACCACTTACCCGGGAGTAAGTCCAATGGAATACAATGGGAGTTTAAGAAGCTGTCTTCCTAGAACATGGGTAGGCTAACTAAGGCCCGGGGGCCGGATCTGACCCAATCGCCTTCTAAATCCTGCCCGCAGATGGTCCAGGAATCAGCGTGTTTTTACATGAATAGAATGTCTTGTTTTATTTAAAATGCATCTCTGGGTTATTTTGGGGGCCTGCCTGGTGTTTTTACATCAATAGAATGTGTGCTTTTATTTAAAATGCATCTCTGGGTTATTTGTGGGGCATAGGAATTCGTTCATTCCTCCCCCCCTCAAAATATAGTTTGGCCCCCCACAAGGTCTGAGGGACAGTGGACTGGCCCCCTGCTGAAAAAGCTTGCTGACCCCTGTCCTAGAACCATGGAGTCCATACGGGAATTGAACCTGCAACCTTGGAGCTAAACCAGCTGAGCTCTCCAGGCATACTTCTGCCGAATCAGCCCATTGATCGGCATTGTCTAAACGGATTGGCAGGTGCTGTCCAGGATCTCAGGCCGGACTTGCCTTTTCCCAGTTTTGCCTGGCAATTGTGGGAACTCAACCTGGGACCTGACTCAGACCAAGGTGGCTTCTTGTGTTCCTGCTTCAACCCTTTTTTTTGGAACCATGAGGACTAGGATCTTACTTTGCTTTTATGGGAAGGGCTACAACTCTATGACAGAGTGCAAGGTTTGCATGCAGAAGGCCCCATATTCAATCCCAGGCAGCTCCTAATAGCGCTGGGGAAAATGGACCAGGCCTGAGTTGGTATAAAGGCAGCTTTTTATGTTCTTAACAAGTTTGCTATCGGCCAATAGATGTGGAAGGCTTGACTTCAAATCCCTGTTCCATCAACAAGCTCACCGGATGGCAGTGGCTCTGGAAATGTTGCTTATTGACGGATTTATTTGCCACCTTTCCCTGCAAGGTGGTGTACATGGTTCTCGTTTTCTTCCTTTAATCCCCACAACCACCCTGTGAGGTAGGTTAGGCTGAGAGGCAGTGTGACTGGCCCAAGGTGACACCCAGTGAGCTTCATAGCCAAGTGGGGATTCGAACCCAGGTCTTTCCCGGAACCTAGCATGACACTAACCATTGCACCACCACCGGCTCTCTTTTCCTCCCCAGTGAGAGATACAAAGTTCATCTTCTGCAATTTCACTGCTTCCAGAAATGGTAAATACTGTATTTTTCACTCTATAAGATGCACCCGACCATAAGACGCACCTAGTTTTAGAGGAGGAGAACAGAAAAAAATAAATTCTCTCCCTCTCTGCTCAGCGCCTCTCCAGCAAAGCGGGAGGAGAAACAGAAGGGGTTCCGTTTCTCCTCCTGCTTCACTGACGGGGCGCTGCGCAGAGAGGGAGAGAATTTATTTTTTTCTGTTCTCCTCCTCTAAAACTAGCAGCACCTTTCCAGCGAAGCGAAGCTTCAACGAAAGCTGCACAGCCTGCATTCGCTCCATAAGACGCACACACATTTCCCCTTACTTTTTAGGAGGGGAAAAGTACGTATTATAGACTGAAAAATACGGTAATTGGCCAGCAAGGCAAAGGTGCATTGATTCAGACCTAGAAGGAGCAATAACACACCTTTCCCCTCTCTCTCCCTCTAGCGAGTACCAAGGGCTGGTGAAGCACACAGGAGGCTGTCACTGTGGGGCTGTGCGCTTTGAGGTCTGGGCATCAGCCGACCTCCACGTCTTTGATTGCAAGTGAGTGCCATCCACGATCCCTCTCCACCGATCCTTTGCACTTTGAGGGGGGTTTACGGAAAGCGTTCAGAAAGCACACCAACACACATGCGTAGCAGCATGGTGAAACACAAGAGCTGCTCTTTCAGAGAACTGTTCCTGGAATGTGGCGCTTTTGCCCACAGTCCCAATCTCATGCACTCCACTCACACGTCCAGAGTTTGTTGGGTTTCCCCGACATTTATACCTTGTGAAACAAATACCCCCCCGGAGCGTGTTGAACCTCGTGCCCACGGGGAACTGATGCTCAAGAATTAGCGATCCTTTCCAAGCGTTTTTCAAAAATCTGTTTCACTAAACCAGAAAAAGAATGTAGAACTCGCAAAGCAGTGGCATAAGTGGGTGCAAAAACCAAATTAAAAACAGGAGCTCAGGGAATTCAGAGAGATTAAAACAGGATTCAGTCTTAGGGGGTCAAAGTAATCCTGGGCAAAAAGGTAGGTCTGCAGAAAGCATCTGCAGCAACTGATGGTTGTTGCACCATATATGGCAGCAGGAAGGGCATCCCATAATATTGAGGGCAACTGCAGAAAACGCCCCGTTTTGGGTCACTGGCCTATGATATTCTGTAGGGTGTGGTGCTGCAAATAGAATTTCTTCAGATGATCCTTTTTTGCTCTGCAGGCCAGGTCCTTATCAGGATCTACTTCTTGGGCCAAATTTGAGAGTTGGGTTGCCCACCTGTCCAAATTCCTTTTGCTTTGCAAGTCTCCCCATGCTCCCCCTTTAAGCCCCTGATCTTGAAGGCTTAAAAGGGAGCTGTGGGAGACTCACAAAGTGCTGTGAAAGTATCTCCCTCCTTTAGGTCCCCAATCTCAGAGGCTTCAAAGGGAAGTGTGGGGAGACTTGGAAAAAGCTCTGCAAGTTTCCTCCCAAGATTTGAGACACAGAGGTAGGGAGGGAGACTTGCAAAGCCTTTTGTTAGTCTCTCTGTGCTCCGGGTTCAAGCCTCTGGAGGCTCAAATAGGAGCATGTGAGCTGTTTTAAATGCTTTGCAGAAGCCTCTTTGTGCACAACATACTTCAAAGAGCCTCTTTGCAAAGGGCTGTAAATCCCTGCTCAGCTGATGAGGGAATTAAATCCTGCTGTCTCGACAGTGTGATCTTGTTCCCTACTGGGACGTAAATCTAATGCAGAATTAAACCCTGCCCTCCCACTTGTCAGCTGACCCCTCCTGTACGGTCAGCGGAGGAGTGGGTGGGCGTGGTTTGATCCTGCAGGACTATACGGGCATGGGGGGCAGGTGGCCTTTCAGGTAACTTAGTCCTGACTTCTTTAATCTTTCCTGCCTTTCCCAGTTGCAGCATCTGTGTGAAGAAGCAAAACAAGCACTTCATCGTTCCTGCCTCGCACTTCAAGTTGCTGAAGGTAGGTTTGGCAAGTTGGGGAGGGTGCGCCCGACAGCTGCACAACATTCCCACACTGCAGAGACAGGCCTGGATTCACCCTTTCTCCTTATTCTGCCCATCTCCTTTCCCACTTGCAATGGTGATCATGCCCTTGCTTTTCCCAGGCAGGACTTTGCTTTGCCCTTTGACCTCTCTGGCTGCAAAATAACTTGCACAGAAACTTGGCTGCCAATCTAGATAAAAGTTGACGCCTCGGCTCTTGCCTTTGGCAATGAAGGCAGCAAGCAGCTGCTGTTCCAGGCCTGGGGGAGCCTCTGGCTGCCCCCCAAATGCCCCAAGGCTCCAGCTCCCAGTGGAATGACGGGAGTTGGCAGCTCAGCAACATCGGAAGGACTGCTGGACTATTCCCAAAGCCAGATTCTCTCCCTCCACCTGCAATGATGGGATCCTTTCTTTTATTTTATGATATCTCTGGCACGGCTTCCATTTGCAGAAATCTCAAAGGGGTTTTCAAGGGAACAAACACATATTAAAACAGTTTAAATGAGGAGAAACGGAACGATGGAAAACAAAAAGGCAAAAGTCAAGAGGAGGGGCTGGTCAGATCAGGATGATGAAGAGCTTGGAGGAGTTGCCAGCTGATGACCCCAGAGAGGGACCCAGTGGGTGGAGGGGGGGGTTGAGGGCATTCCTGAGCATGGGAGGAGCCAGCCCTAAGCATGCCCTGCTTTCCTATAGCCACCAGATGACAATCAGTAGGTCACAGTTTCCATCAGCAAGCTCTCCTCCTGATGATCCTGTATAGGGGAAGGTAGCCCTTCTCCTCCTGATGATCCTGTATAGGGGAAGGTAGCCCTTCTCCTCCTGTTGATCCTGTATAGGGGAAGGTAGCCCTTCTCCTCCTGTTGATCCTGTATAGGGGAAGGTAGCCCTTCTCCTCCTGTTGATCCTGTATAGGGGAAGGTAGCCCTTCTCCTCCTGTTGATCCTGTATAGGGGAAGGTAGCCCTTCTCCTCCTGTTGATCCTGTATAGGGGAAGGTAGCCCTTCTCCTCCTGATGATCCTGTATAGGGGAAGGTAGCCCTACAGGTAAGCTGGTCCTGAGTCGTTCAGGAAATTGTATGCTAATGCATAAGGAGAGACCTGCTGGACTCAGCTAGTCCAGCACAATCGTCGAGTTGGAAGGGACCCTGGGAGTCCACCCCCCTGCAATGCAGGACTCTCAGCTAAAGTGACTGGAAGCAGCCGCCGGGACCACATAACACCGGTCCTGAGAGATCTGCATTGGCTCCCAGTACGTTTCCGAGCACAATTCAAAGTGTTGGTGCTGACTTTTAAAGCCCTAAACGGCTCAGTATACCCGAAGGAGCGTCTCCACCCCCATCGTTCAGCCTGGACACTGAGATCCAGCTCTGAGGGCCTTCTGGCGGTTCCCTCATTGCGAGAAGTGAGGTTACAGGGAAACAGACAGAGGGCCTTCTCGGTAGTGGCGCCTGCCCTGTGGAACGCCCTCCCAGCAGATGTGAAGGAAATAAGCAGCTATCTTATCTTTAAAGACATCTGAAGGCAGCCCTGTTTAGGGAAGTTTTTAATATTTAATGCTGTATTGTTTTTAACACTCGTTTGGGAGCCGCCCAGAGTGGCTGGGGAAACTCAGCCAGATGGGCGGGGTATAAATAATAATTTATTATTATTATAAAGCGTCCCTGGCAGAGAGCCCTCTAACCTCTGCTCAAAAACCTCCAAGGAAGGGGAGTCCAGCACCGCCCAGGGGTGACCATTCCACTATCGAACAGGTCTTCCTGGCTGCTGGATTCTGCACCAGCTGTGGCTCCCTTGACCAGCCTCAAGGGCAGGCTCACAAAGAGTGCGCTGCAGGGATCCAACCTTACCAGCTGGTTTGTGGGGCGCACTGCGCTCATTGGCGCAAAGCTCTTTGGGCGCCTCGGGAAAAGCACCTTGTCTAGAAAGGCTTAAGTGTCATGCTGTTGTCGTCCTTTTCGCCAAGGGTGCCGACAGCCTCGCCACTTACACCTTCAACACCCACTGCGCCCAGCACACCTTCTGCAAGACATGCGGCGTCCAGAGCTTCTACACGCCCCGCTCCAACCCAGACGGCTACGGTAGGGAGTTGTCCACAGGGGGCCTGAGGCTTGAAGAGGGTGGGGGGGAGGGGGGAGTCTTCCTTGGTTTGCTGCTTTCTGTATAGCTTCCCCCTCCCAATGCAACTGATAGTGTTACATTGCAGCACGGGGTGCTCCAGTTTGGAGTTCCAGCTACCCTTCCCCAGTATACTCTATTTCAGTCGCCCTCCTTCACTCCCAAACAGACAAGTCAGCATTCTGTGGCTGCTGAAGACCCCCAGTCCCAATAAGGTGCTTTTAGGGGTGTTTCGAACGAGTGAGAGTTCTTTTCTTAAAGACTTCTGTACTCCTGCAAAACTGGAGGGTTCTCCCAAGCCTGACAGTATCTCCATCCTGCGTACGGATGGTGCCCTTTTGACTATGTAAGAACCAGCGCTTGCAGAATTGAGCCTGCTGTCAGGTGGCAGGCCTGTGGCCCCTAAAAGGTTGTTGGACTCCAACTCACATAATCCCTGTTGGTTGGCCATGATGGTTGTGGGCTGATGGGAGTCGGAGTCAGGGCCAGATTTAGGTTTGATAAGGCCCTAAACTACTGAAGGGACGTGGGTGGCACTGTGGGTTAAACCACAGAGCCTAGGACTTGCCGATCAGAAGGTTGGCGGTTCGAATCCCCGCGACGGGGTGAGCTCCCGTTGCTCAGTCCCTGCTCCTGCCAACCTAGCAGTTTGAAAGCACCTCAAAGTGCAAGTAGATAAATATGTACCACTCCGGCGGGAAGATAAATGGCATTTCCGTCCGCTGCTCTGGTTTGCCGTGCTGCTCACATGACCTGGAAGCTGTACGCCGGCTCCCTCGATCAATAAAGCGAGATGAGCGCCGCAACCCCAGAGTCGGCCATGACTGGACCTAATGGTCAGGGGTCCCTTTACCATTTACCTTTTAAGCTACTGAAGGTAATGGGAACCCTTTATATGCCCAGCTCTCCTTTGTCAACAACAAATTGCCGCTGCTTTTTGTGTTGAATATATGCTGTATGGTAATTTGTGGACCTAATAGTTATCTAAAGCCATTTGCACATAACAAATAGGAGCCTACACAACACAAAACACTGTTGCTGTATGTAGGTTTTATTTTATTTCTTTTTTATCTTACATTTTGGAAATGTACATTCAGTTTTTCCCCCTTTACATTTTTTGGGGGGAGAGTGGAGCCCAAAGCTATAGCTTGTTTAGCTTATACGTAAATCCAGCACGTAAATCGGAGTCTAGCAGCATCTGTAGAGCCACAGCTTCACCAAACCTGGGACAAAAACACAAGAGTTCAGGGGACCATCCCTAGGAGTCCGAGAGCATTGCCTGATGAAGCTTCTCTCCCTCTCTCAGGAATAGCTCCGCACTGCCTGGATGAGGGGACAGTCAGCAGCGTCACCATAGAGGCGATCAACGGCAAGGAATGGGAGAAGGCTGTGAAGGGACACCCCACCATCAGGAGTATGTCCAAAGAGTGACCCAGTCCGTTCTTGTAGGGCAGAGGCCCCCAAGGCTGGTCATTCTCACACACCCCAATAGCCCATCTGTCCTGGATTGCTGAGAGATCGATCTCCGTTTCAAATATCTTTGGGAAATAAAACATGTATTTTTGTAAAACAAACCACTCTCTGCTGCATACTCTCTGACCCAGAAGCTCAATGGAACAGAAGGGATCTTCAGGTTTGATGCTGGCCAGTGTAGACAATAATGAGCTGCGCAAACTTAAATCCAAGGAAGTTTCCTACATTCTTTGGTGTGCCTTGTGGAAATACACAGGAACCAGATGGTCTTGAAAGACCTACACTGGCTCCCAGTACATTTCCGAGTACAATTCAAAGTGTTGGTGCTGACCTTTAAAGCCCTAAATGGCCTCAGTCCAGTATACCCGAAGGAGCGTCTCCACCTTCATCGTTCTGCCCGGACGCTGAGGTCCAGTGCCGAGGGCCTTCTGGCGGTTCCCTCGCTGTGAAAAGCCAAGTTACAGGGAACCAGGCAGAGGGCCTTCTCGGTAGTGGCGCCCTCCCTGTGGAACACCGTCCCACCAGATGTCAAAGAGAAAAGCAACTACCAGACTTTTAGAAGACATCTGAAGGCAGCCCTGTTTAGGGAAGCTTTTAATGATTGATGCATTACTGTATTTTAATATTTTGTTGGAAGCCGCCCAGAATGGCTGGGGAAACCCAGCCAGATGGGCGGGGTATAAATAATAAATTATTATTATTATTATTATTATTATTATTATTATTATTATTATTATTATTATTATTATTATTACTGGACCTTGGGACTCCATAAGGCAAAGGTGAAGGCTGAAATCAGTGAGAGACTTGAGGCACATGCTGTGTGTGAGGACATCGATATAAATAAATGAGCCTCTCAAATAATGTAGTGGGTTGAAGGCCAGGGCCTCAGTGTGGCTCCTGCAATCTTAGTGAGTTAAAATCATGTCTGCTTTATCACATTTTCATCTATTTATTTACAAACTGGCTAAACGTCGGTTTGCATTCTAACCCCACCCTTCATCAGGTGACGTACCTGGTTCTCTTCCACATTTTCTCATAGCCACAACCTTGCGAGGTAGACTTGGCCGAGAGACACAGCAGATGGCCAGAGGCCACCCAGGGGGAGGGAAAGCCTCCTAGCTGAGTAGGATTTGAACTCAGGTCTCTCCCACCCTAGCGACAATAATAATAATAATAAAATAAATTATTTATACCCTGCCCTCCCCAGCCAGAGCCGGGTGCAGGGCGGCTAACACCAATAAAATCACAGTAAAAACATAATGGGGGGGAACCAATTTAAAATACAGGTTAAAATGCAATTTAAAATGCAGCCTCATTTTAAAAGTACCCAATAGATCAAGACCATAAGGGGAGGGAAAACATAAGGGTCAGACCGAGTCCAAACCAAAGGCCAGGCGGAACAGCTCTGACTTGCAGGCCCTGCGGAAAGATGTCAAGTCCCGCAGGGCCCTAGTCTCTTGTGACAGAGCGTTCCACCAAGTCGGGGCCAGTACTGAAAAGGCCCTGGCCCTAGTTGAGACCAATCTAACCACTTTGCAACTTGGGACCTCCAAGGTGTTGTCATTTGTGGACCTTAAGGTCCTCCGCGGGGCATACCAGGAGAGGTGGTCCCGTAGGTACGTGGGTCCTAGGCCGCATTATACCACACCCGGCTCTAAAAACACATTTTGGGGAACCTTCAGCCCTCCACAGGGCTGTTGCTTGGCCCCAGGTGTTGGGGATGATGGGAGCTGGGAGTCCAAAGGCATCTAGAAAGCACTACATATCCCATCCTTGCTCCAAGAAGTTCAGCACGCAAAAGGTGCTCCTACTTCATCCCCAGGTGAGCCTGTAAGGTACGTCCGGCTGAGGATGGGTGACTGACCCAAGGCCCATCCACCAAAGTTCAAGGCAAAGAGAGGTTTGGGCTGAGTCTTCCACGCACGCCGCTTGGGACTTTACTTACTTGCCTGGGGGAGACCGCACTTTTCAGCAACTGTGTCCATTTATTGTTAAATCGCTTTGAGGTGCTTTTACAGGAAGTGGTGCGTAAGTGGAATGATAAAAAGAGACTTTTGAAAAAAGATGGCACACTTTAAACATTTGCAAAGTGAAGTCCTTCCAGGATAAATCCTCTCCTTTGGCGCCCATCTCTCGTATAATCTATGTCGCCTTGTAAAGTTCCGTCTCGCTCGCCTTCACAGAAACAGGCACAGATCAGCGCTTAGTTTCTCGGACATCCGTCATCTCAACCAGACTGCGTCAGTGGGATGGAAAGACCTTGTGCACTCAGTGAGAGTTTTAAGGAGGACCTCCCTCCTCCAGCCTCTCTTGCTCCTGCCAGCCTCCCAAGCAACGGCCCTTCCCTGTCAGAGGCTGCGAAGTGAGTTGATCACCACGTAGCGCGAGAAGAACAGGTAGAGGCGTCGGAACCAGAGGAGCTGGCTGCGGTGGCACTGCATGGCTCTCTGGAAGGACAAGAGAACAACACCCTCTTTTCAATTGGGACTTGGGGTGAGGCCGACAGAGGAATCGGCGGGACGCCTTGCGTGAAGCAGAACTTTCTCTTCCCTCGCCTGTTTGGTTGCTGCCCCTGTCCTGGTTCTGTGGAACGCTTTCCCCGGTGAGGTCTGCCCAGCACCAACATTAAGATACTTCCGGCACCCGCTTAAAACCTCCCTCTTCTCCCAAGCATTTGACACAGTCAATTTCCTTTAGTTAAAAGGGGTTTCTGGTAGGAGAGGAGAAGAAAGATCTGCCCTGGAGAGTTGCTGCCAGTCGGAGGAGACAATACAGGCCTCAACAGGCAAATCATCGGACCTCTTCTGTTTCACACACTTGGTTTTCGAACAGCTTAGTTCTCGAACATTTTGGCTTCCAAACGCCACAAACCCGGAAGTGAATGTTCCGGTTTTTGAACGCTTTTTGGAACCCAAATGTGCAACGGGACTTCCACAGCTTCCGATTGGCTACAGGAAGCTCCTGCAGCCAATCAGAAGTCGCGCCTTGGTTTTCAAACGTTTTCAGAAGTCGAACAGAATTCTGGATTCCATTCGAGAACCAAGGTACGACTGTACTCTTGGGGTTGGGATTCTAATACAACCTTCATCTAAATCGAGTAAGCTTTTTGCAACCCATTTCTCACAGATAATCTTACAGGGGCCACATGTGGGTGTTGTGGGAGCCAGAAGCAAAAAATGGGCAGGGCCCTGGGTGTGAGTTTGGCCTCTTGTGCAGTGGGCTACATTCTAGTCTTTATTACGATTTATTGCATTTATATCCCTCCTCTCCTAGCGAAGGAGCGCAGGCTGCTCAAAACCAGAGGTTTCTCTCTCTGTGTGTGTCTGTCTCATGCACACACGCATAGATGCACGTAATTATCTGAATCCAGCCGCTATCACAGCTCAAGACACACCCCAGGCAGGCCAAAGCACTAGAGGAGATCACAAAACAAGGGTGATGAGAGTCATGACCTGGGGAGAATGCCAAGGGCCGGATAGAGAGGCCTGGAGGGCCACATCCATGGGCCTAAGGTTACCCAGCTCCTGCTCTGTCAGAAAACAGCCCCACATCACCTAAATGAGGGTATGGGCCGACAAAAGCACTCAGAAGGGGGCAAAGCAAGGCTGGTGCATGGGGTGCCCTGGGGAGCACCCTAGGTCCAGATCTGACAGCTGTAGAGGGCCACATTTGGCCCCTGAGGTTCCCTGCCCTTCGTTTTGAGCATAGTAGAACCAGTGTTTGCAGAAGGGACTGTGCAGATGGCTGGTTGTCTTGAAAAACAGCAACTCTCGAGAACCTCAAGTTCATTTTCAAGGCTGCTGGGTGGGTGGGAAGATTATTATTATTCTTTATTATTATTATTATTATTATTATTATTATTATTATTATTATTATTATTATTGGAATGGGCTGCACTAGGAACTCTGGATATCCTATGGCTCTCACCTTGGCTAAGTCTGCATCCTTTCTTGCCAACACAACCAGGACATCTGGGCTCCGGAGGTAACTGATGGGGGCATCAAGGATGGAGATATACTTGCGGAAAAGGTTCACCGTCTCCAGGGTGAGGACTTGGCAACCTGGGTGGGGGAAACAGAGAATAAAGAGCCGGTGAGATCCAGCTAGCTTTCTGTGTTTAGTTGGCAGTAATTTTAATGGTGTTCAGGTGGGGCTTCCGACCAGATTAAGTGGGCAGGAGATTTTAGCCTTAGATGGGATAGTTGCAAGTGTGATAGTGAATAGTATTATTCCAATAGGTTTCTCTGGCACAGTGCTATATTTGGAAGTAAGCCCGACTGAGTTCAGTTTCTTCCTTCCTAGGATTCACTCTCTGTGTCAGGTGCAAGACCAAACACCACCGCAAAAATATGCAAAGCTACGATAACCAATAAAACCTATCAAGCTGAACTTGAGTCAGTGCTGCAGAAGCAAAAAAGCCCAATGCTATTCTGGGCTGCATCAACAGAAGTCTAGTGTCCAGATCATGGGTAGGCAAACTAAGACCCGGGGGCCGGATCCAGCCCAATCGCCTTCTAAATCCGGCCCGCAGACGGTCCGGGAATCGGCGTGTTTTTAACGTGAGTATTTAACATGTGTGCTTTTATTTAAAATGCACCTCTGGGTTATTTGTGGGGCATTGGAATTTGTCCATTTCCCCCCAAAAATTATAGTCCAGCCCCCCCCCCCCAAGATCTGAGGGACAGTGGACCGGCCCTCTGCTGAAAAAGTTTGCTGACTCCTGCTCTAGGGGGACATTTACAGCCCCCCCTGAAGATGCTCTCCAAGTCAAGCCTTCGCCAAGCTCCAGGCGGACTGGACTACAACTCCCAGGACAGCTGGGGCTGGTGGGAGCTGTAGTCCAAGGCAGCTGGAGGGCGCCAGGTCAGCAGAGGCTGCTCTAGGCCACCAGTATCGCTGCTCCCTTGGGATGATGCGTCCCGTGGCATGTCATAAGTGGACATTCCCAACAGATGGCGCTGTCTGATGCTGAACTGGCCAAATCTGACTCTGGAAGGTGATTTGCAAGCTCCAGGCATGGCGCTGCTTTTGCTAGGATGAAAAGGGACACCCCACCTGCTCCCCTCACCCTCATTTCCCCCAGAATATTCCTGTCTGTGGCTGCCAGGCCACATATACTAGAGCGCTGTAAGATTTTCCCTTTGCTGCTGCGACTTTCTCTGCAAATGCAACATTGTTTTATCTGTCTTATAGACTAAGGTAAAGGTAAAGGGATCCCTGACCATTAGGTCCAGTCATGACCAACTCTGGGGTTGCGGCGCTCATCTCGCTTGACTGGCCGAGGGAGCCGGCGTGCAGCTTCCGGGTCATGTGACCAGCATGACTAAGTCGCTACTGGCGAACCAGAGCAGCGCACGGAAACGCCGTTTACCTTCCTGCCAGAGCGGTACCTATTTATCTACTTGCACTCTGATGTGCTTTCGAACAGCTAGGTTGGCAGGAGCAGGGATCAAGCAATGGGAGCTCACCCTGTTGTGGGATTCGACCGCCCACCTTCTGATCGGCAAGTCCTAGGCTCTGTGGTTTAACCCACAGCGCCACCCGCGTCCCGGCTTATAGACTACTTGGCTGTAATAATAATAATAATAATAATAAATTTTATTTATACCCCTCCCTCCCCAACCAAGGCCTGTAAAGAAAACCTCGAAGCGGTTTACAAAAAGAATTTGTGAACCCCCCCCCCCCCACAACCGTTTGAAACCTTCAGGAAAATAATTAAACCCGGTGATAAGCTAAAAGCTGCATTAAAACAACGCCTAAACTTCGCCTAAACAATGACAGCGAAGGCGCCCGGTTGATATCAAAAGGCAGGGAGTTCCAAACTGCAGGCGCTGTCACACTAAAAAGCCCATTTCTTACAAATGTGGAATGGGCATTATGGCACTTGTAACTGCACCCATTCTGCAGATCAAAGTATCGAGTCGGACTAGATTGGGTAAGGTGATCTTGCAGCTAAACTGGTCCCAAGCGGTTAAGGGCTTTATATACTGAGTAGCACCTTGAACTTGGCCCAGTGTAAACAACATTCAGGACTTAATAGCTCTGGGGCCAGGCTATCTGAAACACCCCAGGGTTGCACCCACTGCTAATCCCGCTCAGAGCAGACACATTGAAATGGATACGACTAACTTTGGTCCATTCATTCTAAGAGGTCTACTCTGATAAGAGCTGCGTGGCATCCCAGGTGAACCTCCCCTGGTCTCAAGACCAGCCTCAGAAGCCCAAGCCATGGTCCAGCCATCTGGGCATACTGCATTTTGGGGCACGAGGGACGGGGTCTTTTTCGTGCATGTGGTGGTGGCCCCACAAAGGGCTCCTCCTTGACTGGCTTCTAAGAAGGCCCTGGAATCTGTGTCAAGCTGCTTCTTAACACATGACTTGTGGCACTGTTTCAAAGTGACTGTTTCTTAATTACTCTCGTAACTTTTTGGGGGTGCTGCCTTAGCCCATTAGGGGCGCGGGTGGCACTGTGGGTTAAATCACAGAGCCTAGGACTTGCTGATCAGAAGGTCGGTGGTTCAAATCCCCGCGACGGGGTGAGCTCCCGTTGCTCAGTCCCAGCTCCTGCCAACCTAGCAGTTCGAAAGCACATTAAAGTGCAAGTAGATAAATAGGTACCGCTCTGGCGGGAAGGTAAACGGCATTTCCGTGCGCTGCTCTGGTTCGCCAGAAGTGGCTTAGTCATGCTGGCCACATGACCTGGAAGCTGTACGCCGGCTCCCTCGGCCAGTAAAGCGAGATGAGCGCCACAACCCCCGAGTCAGCCACGACTGGACCTAATGGTCAGGGGTCCCTTTACCTTTACCTTAGCCCATTAGACACAGGGATGGGGACCCCTAGGCCCCAGGATCCAAATGTAGCCCTGCAGCCCTCTCTATGTGGCCCTTGGGGCTCTCCTTTGGCCATGCCCTGCTTCGCAACCTCCTTCATTGTTTTCGCCTGACTTGGGAGGCTAAATGTGCCTCCTGTTAAAGGTCAGATTGACATTCCTTGATCCTCCCATGTTTACATCTGGCATCGCCCACCACCGTCATGTGGCCCTCAGAAGGTTTGCTGGGAGGGAATGTGGCCCTTGGTTTGAAAGAGGCTTGTTACCACTGCTCTAAGATCTCAAATATGGGGGGTTGGGGACAGGGCAGGGACTTCCTGCGCCAGACGGATCCTCTGGGACAGCAGGCGCTGCGTTAATACTTGGGATCAAACGCCCCCTTTGCCGCCTTGCAAGTTAGATTTGGGGGGGTGAGTGACAGAAGCTGGAATTGCAGGGGGGCGGAATTGATGAGAGAGGGGGAATATTTTTGTGTGTGCTCCTTCTGTTTGTGGAGCGAGCCGGGAACCAAAAAGCAAGAGGCGTCTCGGAAAATAGCAAGCGCTCCTTTCTGCAGCTCTCCACGGCTCAGGTGGATTTTGGGATTTGCAGGAAGGCACAGGAGCAGGTGGTTCCCGCGGACAGACGCGCTTTGGGTCGGCTGCCCTCCAGGCCCCGACGTCACTGCTGCCCCCCCCCCAGGCCCCCACTTAAGCCCTCCTAATGTGACAGCCTCTCATGGCTGCCAGATCAAATTAAGACCTGCCGGGAACGGCAGCTATATTTGGAATCAGCTTAGCCTAAAGCGGGTAGGCGGGTGTTCCCTGGGCCTTGGGCGATTGTGGGTCAGGGAAGAGGGTGACGTCAATCGGAGGAGTCGTGGGCGGCAGCCGGCTGCCTTGGTGCCAGAACAGCGCTGAGGGGAGCCCGTGGTTTGGGAGGGGATGCCGGTGGCGGTCAGGGTACCCGCCTGACCCCAGGCAGCACTTTCGCAGCCAGGCGGCCGAATCTCACCCACCCCTGGCCGGCTCTGCTGTTGGGCGAGGTGGGGCAGGCCCCTTTGGACCGTGCCATTTGGAATGTCACTAAAGGGCAGCAAATTTTTTCAATTACCGTATTTCATTAATAATCTATAATTGTACAGATTCTTCTCCTACTCGGCCATGAAGCTCAGCGGGCGACCTTGGCCTGGGGGGACAGACCTTGGGGGACAGTCAATGCCTTCCTCAGCTTAACCTACCTTGCAGGGTTGTTTGGGGGATTAAATGAGGAACGGGGAGAACTGTGTTCCAAAAAATATATGGGGTATAAATGCAATCAATCAACCACTCAAAAATATTGCCTAAGCCATCCAAGACTTTTAAATCCTGCAGCTGTGAGTTGCACAGTTATGTGTCGGGTGCGCTGTATGTTTGTGTGCCCTTCTCTTTGCACCAGACGACTATGTGCAATCTGCAGTCGTACTAAAAAAGGTAAAGGGACCCCTGACCGTTAGGTCCAGTTGTGGACGACTCTGGGGTTGTGGCGCTCATCTCGCTTTACTGGCCGAGGGAGCCGGCGTACAGCTTCCGGGTCATGTGGCCAGCAGAACTAAGCCGCTTCTGGCGAACCAGAGCAGCGCACAGAAACACCGTTTACCTTCCCGCCGGAGTGGTACCTATTTATCTACTTGCACTTTGACATGCTTTCAAACTGCTAGGTTGGCAGGAGCAGGGACCGAGCAACAGGGGCTCACCCCATCGCGGGGATTCGAACCGCCGACCTTCTGATTGGCAAGATCCGCATCCTTGCAGTCGTACTGGATGGCTTTCTAAAAAATGGTCACCCAATAATAAATAAATAAGCAATGATAAGCACCTTCTGGAAACTTCTTCTCGGAATGCAGGTGCCTGCAAAATACAAACAGAACAGGGGTGAGTAAACACCGCGTGGGGTTGAATCCAGCTACCTTCAACGGAACTGCAAAGTCTCACTCCTCAAGCAATGCAGCCCTCATGAAGGACTAAAACTGTAAAAATCTGTCAGTCACACCTGTTTGCCAACAAATGGTTAATCCGATTGACCTGCATTAATCAAACTGGTTTTTTTAAAAAAAAATCTGTGGTCCCACTCCTCCCAAACAAACTAAAGAAAATTCCCACAACACTTAACAGGTACACACAGACCATGCTCAAAGCATGGAAAACACAAATAGGCAAACTATCCCCAACCCCATCCCCACTAATCCCCCTGGCATACCACCCATTATTCCACCATGCAGCACAAAACCTCCAAATAAAAACCTGGCGAGCCAAAGGCTTATATCGCCTAATAGACTTTTATAAAAATAACAAACCCCTGTCAACACAAGAAATACAAGACAAACTAGAAGACACCCAAATGCCCTGGTTAACACAACACCAACTACATGCCCTCTTAAACAACCCAACAGTAAAATCAGCAGCAACTAGGCCCCTGACAACCTTCGAAAACCTCCTAACAACAAAGGGAAACGGTAAAGGGACAGTATCCGCAATATACAAAATACTACTCCAAAATCCCGCAAATCCCCTAGACGCAATCAAAAAACAATGGGAGAATGACATAGGCTATGAGATTAACCCCACTCAATGGACCAGAATGTGGTCTAAACCTCCCTTTAAATCCATATCAACGCAAAGAAAAGAACTCACACTGAAACTCACCTACAGGTGGTACCTAACACCAAGGAAACTAGCGCTAATACACCCAGGAACCTCACCAAAATGCTGGAGAGGGTGCACCTCCACAGGCACATACCTCCACATGTGGTGGGAGTGTCCCAAAATCCAACTATTCTGGACAACAGCCATACAAGAAATATGTACAATAACTAAACAAGTAATAGACATCACCCCAGAACTGGCCCTACTAAACATCTTCCAAGACAACAATGCCCATTTACACCACAAAGAACTCATAACCCACCTGCTCTCAGCAGCCAGAAATACCATAACCAGACACTGGAGAGACCTGTCAGGAGTAAGCATGGACCAATGGTACCAAATAGTATGGGAAACAGCCCTACTAGAAAAATTAACTAATAAACTGAAACTGACACGGGGACAAACAGAAGAAGCCACCTTCACCCCGGTATGGCTCCCCTTTATCACACACACAGCCCAACAGGACAATGACAATAATCCACCAACAGCATACAAATCAATATGGCTAACCTGATCCAAAACACCCACCCACCTCACTCACACACGAAAACAAAGATCACCACAGCCAACCACAAGCAAACAATCACACCCTAGGCCAACCCCAACCTCTCTCACCACCAAAGGAACACAAGTGAACAACACAAGCAACGCTGACACCAAACTCTACACACATTAAACATAATAGAAACACCGCCACCCGACCCCACCCCCATCCATCTTCCCTCTCTCCACCCCCCCCTTTCTTTTTTCTTTCTTTTTTCTTCTCCCCCTAATGCCTCAACAAATGAAATGGATTTGTAAAAATGTTACATGGGGAAAAATATATATGAGGCACTACACTTCTGTAAAACAAGAAAATCCTTAATAAAATATTTAAAAAAAAAAAAAATCTGTGGTGGGTTAGGGAGGCTTTTTCCAGCCCGAGGGCCGACTTTTCTTCTGGGAAACCTTCCGAGGGCCACATGATGCTGGTGGGCAGGGCCAGAGGCAAAAGTGGGCGGGACAACTCATGTAAATTTTTGTACAGTAGGTTAGTTTCTACGCACATCATTCTCTGAGCGCCGTCCAGACAAACAGGAGCCGCGATCAAAGTTCAAGGAAAACGAGCCAGGGAAAATGATCTTGCGTGCAAAGCAGGGCCAGTGATCCCTCTCCTTTTGAACCCTCCCTCAGCAGTAAAGACTGCTGGGCCAGGCAACGTGCAGTGGGCAAGCCTACCTCACAGGGCTGTTGTGAGGATGAAACATGAGGAAAACACGCATGCCTAAATGTTTAGGGAAGCTTTTAAGGTTTGATGTGTTACGGTATTTTAATATTTTGTTGGAAGCCGCCCAGAGTGGCCGGGGTATAAATTATTATTATTATTATTATTATTATGCCTCAAACTCCATCGAAGAAGGGAGGGATACAAATGGCAGAGAAAGCAGCCCTTCAGCTCTCCAGCTCTGTGACACAAACACACAGACACAAACACACAGCATTCAATGCGATGAATTTGGAAGATAAAAGAAAGCCCTTATTCATGCTTAGTTACACTGCGGAACTCCCTCCCACTTGAAGCAGAGATGGCCGTCAATCTGGATGGCTTTAATAGAGGATGAGGCAAATTCACGCAGGAGGAGATGGCTGCGCTCTGCCCTCCACTGTTAGAGGCAGCGATGCTTCTGTGCTGGAAACCGCAGGAGGGGAGAGATGGTCCCGCTTGCAGGTTTCCTATAGTGGCTTCTGGCTGGCCACTATGAGAACAGGATGCTCTTCCCGTGTTGTTCTGCTCCAGGGAAGGCCAGTAGGGGGCAGCAGCGACCTCACAGCTGCTCTTTCCAGCTTGCCTTTTGCAAGTTACACCATTGTCCCTTGCAGCCCAAAAGGGTGGGGTGCGATTAGGCAGAGAGAGACCCAGAGAGTTACCGAACTCTGTGCAATAACGGAAAGAAATCCTTATTGCAGTGGTTCAAAATGGTGTGTCACCGGGTGAGGAGGGAAGCCGGCGGGGGGGGGGGGTAGGGGCTTCTTGTCTTTTTCTTTTGCTTAATCGGATAGTTAGCTTTGGTGAAGACTTGACGTTTTCATCCCCCAAAAAGCTTTTGATTTGAGTTTCCACTGAAATGAGGCTGCGTTTTAATGTTGTATTTTAATCTTGTTTTTAAGTTGTATTTCAATCAATTGTTTTAATTCGGGTGTTAGCCGCCCTGAGCCCGGTCTTGGCTGGGGAGGGCGGGGTATAAATAAAATTTTATTATTATTATTACAGTGGTACCTCGGGTTACATACGCTTCAGGTTACAGACTCCGCTAATCCAGAAAGAGTACCTCGGGTTAAGAACTTTGCTTCAGGATGAGAACAGAAATCGTGCTCCGGCGGTGCAGCGGCAGCAGGAGGCCCCATTAGCTAAAGTGGTGCTTCAGGTTAAGAACAGTTTCAGGTTAAGAACGGACCTCCGGAACGAATTAAGTACTTAACCCGAGGTACCACTGTATTATTATTATTATTATTATTATTATTATTATTATTATTATTATTATTACTACTACTACTACAACCCACCCTGGGACCTTAGGCTGGAGGGTGGGTGAGAAATCTCTTATAAATGAAATAAACAGCACTTGGGTTGCATTAAAAGTTGTAATTTCTAATGTGGCTCTTACAGGAAAGGGGTTTTTTTTGCAGCGGGGGGTGCCAACGCAACTCCTTGCCCTAGGTACGCCTCTGTGGTTCTGCATAAGGCAGCTCCTGAAGTCCCTACGAACTGAGAACCATGAGGTCTAGAATCTTGTTTTATTTCTCAGGGTTGGGGCACATTCGTACAGAGACTGCTTTGCATGCAGAAGGCCCCAGGTTCAAAACCTCCCCTCCCCAGTACTGTGGGGTTGGGGATGTCCGCTGCATGAAACCCTGGAGAGCCGCTGCCGGTCAGTGTCGACTACACTGAGCTAGACCTGGCAACCTGGCCTGTAAGGCAGCACCAGAGGTTCTTGTGGCGGCTAATTCAGAGAGGCTGCCTGGCAGAGGAGCCGCAGGGCGGGATCACAGCTGCTTTCTAGCCAGCGAGTGAGTGTGGCGGGGGGAATGCAGAGACCCTTCCCCACTGCGATCATCCTGTCCTTTTAAGACTATAGATGGGAATGGACTGAGCTGGGCAGCTTTTGCAGACATAGACGAGGGGGGGGTAGGGGGAAAGAGTTTCAGTCCTTTTCCACTCCCCCCTACCCCTCATCCTCGTAGACCCTGAAAGACAAGAGTGGCGAGGGCTGGAGCCGGGCCAAAGAGGGGAGAGGTTGCAGGCAGCTTAGCTCTGCAGCGTTGCCATTTTGGGAATGTTTGTTTTTAGAGTTTGGACTCGGCTGCGGCTGGCGTGTGTGTGGAAAGTGAAGCTGGGGCAGCCTTTCCTGATCCAGGGAATGCTATACGCAGGGAACTTTCACAGACAGACAGACACTCTCCCCTCCCCTCTCTTCCTCTCTGTATATCTTCCTATAGAAATAAGAATGTATGGCGTCGTCACGTATCGCGGCATGCGGAACAATGGCAGGCTGGCCCAGGAAAGCTGGAGCCCCTTCCCAGGGCATGACACACCCTCCCCGCTGCTTTAAATGCGGGCAGGGCTTTGGGGGTGAGCTGTGGGTTGATAGGTGAGGGGGTGAGCGAGCTTTAAAAGGGGGGAGATTGGTCAGGGATGGGGGAAAAGGTTGATAGGGTTGGCGAGTGGAAGGGTCTCTCTCTCTCTCTCTCTCTCTCTCTCTCTCTCTCACACACACACACACACACACACACACACACACACCCTCTTTCTCTTTCTCTATACCAAGGGTCTGCAACCTTTAAGACAAAAAGAGCCACTTGGACCTGTTTCCGAAGAAGAAAAAACCTGGGAACCGCAAAACCATTGCGACATTTAAAGCATGCGCGCCGCTGCCCTCCGATCTGACAGCGGGTGGGAAGGTGACGTCGGGACGGTGCGTGACTAACGCACGCACCACCCCCATGCGACGTCACAGCCAGTACAGCGCCCACCACAGTGGGGAGTGTTGGGGCGCACAATGCAACTCCTCCCCTCGCTAGTATCAACCCCGGAGCCGCGGCAAAGGTGTAAAAGAGCCACATGCGGCTCCGGGGTTGATACTAGCGAGGGGAGGAGTTGCATTGTGCGCCCCTGCTCTATACACACATATATACATTTCCTCTCCCTGGGGCTTTCTTCCCCAGCCAGAACTCACCAGAGCTCAGTTCCTGCACCTCTCAGGTGGGCGCCATTGCCATTATAATAGGACAAGGGAAGTGTTCAGGGTGAGTTCCGGCACCTCTTTTTCTAGAAAAATAGCACTGTCTCTCCTGCTCCTTTCCCAATCCCCCATGGTTAGGCAGAGAAGAAATAATAATAATAATAATAATAATAATAATAATAATAATAATAATAATAATAATTTATACCTGGCCCATCTGGCTGGGTTTCCCCAGCCACTCTGGAGGGCTTCCAACAGAATACAGTGGTACCTCAGTTTACATACGCTTCAGGTTACATACGCTTCAGGTTACAGACTCCGCTAACCCAGAAACAGTGCTTCAGGTTAAGAACTTTGCTTCAGGATGAGAACAGAAATCGTGCTCCGGCGGCACGGCAGCAGCAGAAGGCCCCATTAGCTAAAGTGGTGCTTCAGGTTAAGAACAGTTTCAGGTTAAGAACGGCCCTCCGGAACGAATTAAGTACTTAACCCGAGGTACCACTGTATTAAAATACAATAGTCTATTAAACATTAAAAGCTTCCCTAAACAGGGCTGCCTTCAGATATCTTCTAAAAGTCTGGTAGTTGTTGTTCTCTTTGACATCTGGTGGGAGGGCATTCCACAGGGCGGGTGCCACTACCAAGAAGGCCCTCTGCCTGGTTCCCTGTAACTTGGCTTCTCGCAGGGAGGGAACTGCCAGAAGGCCCTCAGAGCTGGACCTCAGTGTCCGGGCAGAACGATGGGGGTGGACATCTCTCTCTCTCACTCTTTCTCTCTGTATCTATCTATCTATCTATCTATCTATCTATCTATCTATCTATGCAAAGCAGATGTTCTGCCACTGATCTGTGGCTTTCCCCCTAGAAAGCAGTTTTCTAGTCCAGGTGGTAATTAGTGGAGAGGTAATATAAATAGGAAACTGATCCCTGTTCCATCTAGCCTACTATTGTCTACCGTGGCTTGCTGTGGCTTTGTGGGGTGTCAGATCAGGAGGGACACGGCTCATGGAATGAATTGGATTACTGTATTGCCAGCAGCTGAGACTGTCCAAGGTCTTGGGTAGATGGGATGCAGGGAGGGTCTTAAGTGTGCCCAATGCACCACCCTTGCTTGCCGAATGATAAAAAGACTGTACCTGACAGCGGTGTAAAGCGATTTGTGGTTCAGGTGACCGCTCACTCCTCTCGCGTCAAAGGTCACTACCTGTGCGGGGAGGGAAGAGAAAAGGAGAGTAAGGAAGGAAGGAATTATATAGTCCAATACTTTAAAATATATTTATATATTTAAAATTAGAGTGTTTTAAACCCACCCTCCAGTCAAAAACGGCTCCCAGAGCAGCTTACATACAGTCAACCGATACAAGACATTCCTTATATACAAGCTTGCAATGTAAAAGACATGGCAGAAGAGGAAAGGGCGATGGGGAGGGCAGAGGAGGAAAAAAGAAGAAGCAAATTCAGGCACCGATTCATCAGGTGAAAAATTAATTCTTATACTACTCCACCGGCTGTTTTGGAAACAGTTCAAGGACTGGAGAGCCACTCTGATAGAGAAGGTCTTTGTGGTGGATTGGGTCCAGTTTCCTTTTTCTTTTTTTCCCCTTTTTAATTTTTTTTAAAGTTTTTTATTTATACAACAAGAAAAACAAACAAACAAAAAACACAAATACCAAATTATACACAAATTACAAAAATAACCATAGACACATAATATTCTTAGCAAACAATAAAACAACTATTGGTCTTAACACTAAAGACCCAACCTCCCGTCTATTCCATACTTCAAATTCATATTACTTATTGCCAATACACATTTCCTTTCCTTTTTCTCCCACTGAGGCAGACAGATAATAAAATAAAGACAGCTGTGATTTGGGCAGGGAGTGTTTGGACATGATACGCCCTGAAGGATCTGATTTCAGGGTGTCAGGAGATGCTGTTTCGAGGTCTTTGGACCCTGATTCCCATTCAGTTTATTTAAAGGTTTATAACCTGTGTTGGAGGTGAAAGCCCCGCAAAGCAGCACATACAATAGGATAAAAGAAAGAGCTTCTTCACACAACACGCCGTTAAACTATGGAACTCACTGCCACAGGATATAATGACGACCAGCAACATGGATGGCTTTAAAAGAGGTTTAGACGAATTCGTGAACTCTATGAGAGGTGGCTAGTAGCCACAATGGCCAGGTTGCCCCTCCACGGCCGGAGGGCAGCCTTCCTCCGAATACCAGCTGCTGGGAATTGCAAGTGAGGAGAGTTGTTCTTGAACTCAGGCCCTCCTTGTGGGCTTTTCCGTGGGGCATTAGGTTGGCCAATGCGAGAACGGGATCCTGGAACAGATCCTGCCAGCCTCTTCTTACATTCTAAGTTCCAACCAAAGCAGGCCCACAGAAAGTAATGGTTTTTATTGACATTTTCTCAAGCGTGTAACAAACAGAACAGACATAACGCATCTTGACTGTGAACTCAGGTCCTGGAGAACTTGTAGACGCGTAGGAAAAAGGAAGGAATTGAAGCAACCTGAGGATGCAAAATATTTATTTATTTAATTTTATTTATACCCCGCCCTCCCAGGCCAAGACCGGGCTCAGGGCGGCTAACATCAGGTATAAAAACAACTGATTAAAATACAACTTAAAAACGAGATTAAAATACTACTTAAAATGCAGCCTCAGTTCAGTGGAAGCCCAGGTCAAAAACTGTTTGGGAGGGGAGAAAATGTCAAATAATCACCAAGGCCAACTACCCAGACTGGTCCTAGGTGGGCCAGAAAAAAGCCAGGGAAGTCCCCAAATAGGAGTTCCATCACAGAAGGAGGAAGGAAAAAGGAAAGAGGGGAAGGGGATCAAGTTGATTCCAAGCCAAAGGCCAGGCGGAACAACTCTGTCTTACAGGCCCTGCGGAAAGAAATCAGATCCTGCAGGGCCCTGGTCTCATGAGACGGAGCATTCCACCAGGCCGGGGCCAGAGTTGAGAAGTCCCTGGCTCTGGTTGAGGCTAATCTGACTTCCTTAGGGCCCGGGACCTCTAGGGTGTTGCTGTTTATGGGCATACTGGGAGAGGCGGTCCCGTAGGTACGAGGGTCCTAGGCTGCAAAGGGCTTTAAAATACGTAAAGAGAGAAATCTAGAAGACCAAAAGTGGTGATTGATAGGTTTTAAAGCTAAAGGCCAAAAGTGTTTAGGTATCCAACAGACGGTGGAGATCTGAAGGGAAAGAACTGCAAAACAAATTCAGTAACTGAGAAGGTTATGGATTTAGCCCCTCTAAGTTGTCTGTTTCGTTCTGGGACTTTCCCCGCTACCCTTAAGTTCTTAACACACAGATGTGGAAAAAGAACAAACTAGAGGAAATGGAACTTGAGGAAATTTGCCCTGATGCGTTATGTGTCAGAGGGGGAGGGCCAAGGGCGCTGGACCACTCCTTGGCTGGCAGGGGCAGACACCGCACACTTCACAGAATCACAGAGCTGGAAGGGACCACGAGGGTCATCAAGTCCAACCCCTCGCAGCGCAGGAATATTTTTCACCCAGCGCAGGACTCGAACCCAGGACCTTGAGATGAAGTGCCTTGTGCTCTGCCGACTGAGCTATCCCAGCTCCTGCAAAGGAAAGGAAGAAGAAGAAGAGCACCTCCCTCCTTCCTTGCTGGTCCGGTTTGACTCCTTGGGTGACGAGGAGCAGCTTTGCCCTGGCGCAGGCACCACCCCGCTTGCACAAGAAGAGACATGGCCGCCCAGAGAGTAGGGGAAAGGGCAGAGAGGGAGGATCAAAGGCTTTGCCGCCCGGCCTTCCCTACCGGCTAGGTCTCCACCCTGCTGCCAGGAAGGGCTTCACACAAACACACACACTGCTCTGCAAGGAGGCAGGGGAACAGGCAGAGCACCCCAAGAAAAGCCCAGGGGGAGAGGTGTGCCTGGCTTTTGAGAGGGCCCTTTCCTGCTCTTGCCTGGCACAAACCCAATCTCAGCACAGCCGCCGCCTCAGTGCCTCACCCCCACGGTCGAGGGTTGTTGTTTTTAAAAAAATTGTTGCTCTATTTATGCATTTAATTAATTTAACATAATTATTACAAAATATAAGCAAAATATTGCAAATACATATATATTTCAGATAAGCACACACATATATTAAAAAAAGAACAAGAGAAAAAAGAAGAAAAAATAGAGAAGAAAAAAGAAGAAGGAAAGTTGGAAGAATTTCTTCCAAATTTATTCTACAAATATCTCAATTGTTGAGCTATTTATGAGGTTGATAGCTTGCCCGTCCTTTTCAAACGGGAGGCCAAGGGCGGCAGACGTCAAAACGACGCCATCTGCTATGGCCTCCTCTGGAGATATCGCCACCAAACTCTCAAGATGAGGGGGGTGGTCTCTGCCAATGCTTGGGCGCCATTTTGATTCAAGATGGCGGACCAAAATGAGGATTGGTCATGGCTTCGCCCACTTTTTGGTGGGGTAGGTCCAAACTCACAAATGAAGCGACCCCATTTTTATTTTTATTTTAAATGTTCAGAATTCCAACGAGCTTCAGGGTCGGGGTTTAGATACTGGGAGAAGCCTTGTGGCAGGAGCGAAATGGTCTGCAGGACTCCAGCCTCCAAAAAGTGAGGGAGCAGGCCGAATAAAATAAATCTGGTTGGCTTTTCTTGTGACACAAAACTTGTGGAGGATCCAGTGAAGCCGACAGTCGGGAGACGCAGGGCAGATGAAAGAAAGGACTTGTTCGTGGGGTGCATTGTTAATCTGTGCAACTCTGGTCGGCCCCTGTGAGAACAGGATATTGGACCGGTTGGCCATTGAGCTGATGCAACAGCCTCTTCGTATGTTCTTACTTTTAAGGCCTTCTGAACGGTCTCGTTCAGTATGAGGCAACTTCCTTTGTCCATACAAAAACACCCATTAATCTGCTTCTGGCTTGGACTGTGCAAAATCTGAGATTTCCTCCGCCTTTGCATTACCTGGTGTTGCGCTTGAACGAAGGACGGCCGTGTGCTTCCCCAGGCAAGGCTTGGGGCCTCTGAGAGACCTACATTGGCTCCCAGTACGTTTCCGAGCACAATTCAAAGTGTTGGTGCTGACCTTGAAAGCCCTAAACGGCCTCGGTCCAGTATACATGAAGGAGCGTCTCCACCCCCATTGTTCTGCCCGGACACTGAGATCCAGCGCCGAGGGCCTTCTGGCGGTTCCCTCGCTGCGAGAAGCCAAGTTACAGGGAACCAGGCAGAGGGCCTTCTCGGTAGTGGCACCCACCCTGTGGAACGCCCTCCCACCAGATGACAAAGAGAAAAACAACTACCAAACTTTTAGAAGACATCTGAAGGCAGCCCTGTTTAGGGAAGCTTTTAATGTTTAATAGGTTATTGTATTTTAGTGTTTTGTTGGAAGCTGCCCAGAGTGGCTGGGGAAACCCAACCAGATGGGCGGGGTATAAAAATTATTATTATTATTATTATTATTATTATTATTATTATTATTATTATTATCTGAGAGAATGAGTAACTATGACCCCACTAGAGCGGGGAGAAGAAAGGCAGACAAGGCAACGCTGTGCAGATTCCTCTTCTCATCTCAGAACCTGCTGGGGCTGTAAGATGCTCTCCCTACTAGCAGATGGCGGAGGAATTCAGTCAACAAGAGATTTCCCTGATCTGCGAGACTTATCATGCAAGGGACTCTTAAGGAATCTCCCCCTCCAGCTCACCGCAAGCTATTTCCACCTCAGCTGACCTCACCTCCATCCTCTGTCCTGAGAGGGCTGGATAAGCAGCGTTTGCGCTTGTGAATTCTGCTCCGGTCGGCGCGTGGATCGGGCCGCAGAGTGCACCCACCCGGCTTGTCAGTTTCGCAGCTGAAATTGAGAGCAGTCGCCCACCCCTGTTTTTGGCTGGGGGTTCCTCAGAGCGAAGGGAGCAGCTCCACCCCCTGGAAGCTGCAGAGATCGCTATGGCACGCACTTCAATACACTTTGGCATCAACTAATGCCCTGCAGAAGCTTCCGCACAGTGTGTCAAGCCAGGACTGTGTGGTAACGGTGCCAGCGGAGGAATGGAGGTCTCCCTTTATTTATTTAATGAAATTTACATACTGCTTGATTGTAGGAAAACCTCTAAGTGGTTTACAAAAACATACAGTGGTACCTTGGGTTAAGTACTTAATTCATTCCGGAGGTCCGTTCCTAACCTGAAACTGTTCTTAACCTGAAGCACCACTTTAGCTAGTGGGGCCTCCTGCTGCTGCCGCACGATTTCTGTTCTCATCCTAAAGCAAAGTTCTCGAGTACCCGATACTAATAGTACCTGAGGTACTATTTCTGGGTCAGCGGAGTCTGTAACCTGAAGCGTATGTAACCCGAGGTACCACTGTAAATTGAAACATGAAAACTGCCGATGATAAAAAAAACAGTTAAAAACAGGTATCTAAAAAACTTCAAAAGACTATTACAATCCACAGCAGCCAAAAGGAAATAAAACACACAATGACTTCTACACATTTGGATAGAGAAAAAATGTTTCAAGGAGGTACCAAAAAGTGCGCAGCAAAGACACCTGCCTGAGATCAATATCAGGGAATGCTGGTTCGACAATCAGACAGGAGGGAGCTGTGGCCCGTGAGATCTTGCTGGACTCCAACTCCCATCATCCCTGAACTTTGGCCCTGCTGACTCATGGGAGTTAGAGTCCAGCAACATCTGGAGGGTCACAGGTTCCCCTATCCCTGATCTACAAGGAGGCATCCCTCTGTCTCATGTACACACAAAAATTGTCCAGTAGCACCTTAGAGACGAACTAAGTTTGTTCTGGGTATAAGCTTTCGTGTGCATCTGAGTATCTGAAGACGTGTACATGCACACGAAAGCTTATACCCAGAACAAACTTAGTTGGTCTCTAAGGTGCTACTGGACAATTTTTTTATTTATTTTGACTGCGTCAGATCAACACGGCTACCTACGTGAATCTCAGTAGGACAATACTGGCTCTAAGATTGAGGAGGAGGGACCTGTAGCCCTCCAGATGTTACTGGGCTTCAACACCCACCATGGTCCTAGACCACTGGCCGGGCTGTGTGCTGGGAGTTTGAACCTGACAACATCTGGAGTGACCTGCAAGTGACGCCCCCATCCATATCCGAAAGGAATACTCAAGGCTACACCTTACCAGGTTGATCTGGTTGGTCTTGACATGCTTAAGGATCAGAGCAGAGAGCAGCGGTGTGTCCCACTCGACAGATGGGTGGTCTGGAAGATCCCTACAAAGAAGAAGAATAAACATAAACATAAACATAAACATAAACATAATAATAATAATAATAATAAATTTAAAAAAAACATAGTCATCATCATCATCATCCAGAATGCAGCAGCTAGACTGGTGACTGGGAGCGGCTGCCGAGACCACATAACACCAGTCTTGAAAGACCTACATTGGCTCCCAGTACGTTTCCGACCACAATTCAAAGTGTTGGGGCTGACCTTGAAAGCCCTAAATGGCCTCGGTCCAGTAGACTTGAAGGAGCGTCTCCACCCCCATTGTTGTGCCCGGACACTGAGGTCCAGCTCCAAGGGCCTTCTGGCGGTTCCCTCTCTGCGAGAGGCCAAGTTACAGGGAACCAGGCAGAGGGCCTTGTCGGTGGTGGCGCCCGCCCTGTGGAACGCCCTCCCACCAGATGTCAAAGAGAAAAACAACGACCAGACTTTTAGAAGACATCTGAAGGCAGCCCTGTTCAGGGAAGATTTCAATGTTTAATAGACTATTGTATTTTAATATTCTGTTGGAAGCCGCCCAGAGTGGCTGGGGAAACCCAGCCAGATGGGCGGGGTAATAATAATAATAATAATAATAATAATAATAATAATAATAATAATAATAATAATAATTCCACTCTTCATCCTAAAGAACCCAGGGCAGGTTACAGAAATTAAAACACAATACTGCGCATAGTTTAAGACAATCTACAATTGCAGAAGTGAGGCATGCCCTCCAACACTCCTCTGATGAAAACTGGGGTGTGTCTTTCGGGGCCATGCACTCGGGGCAGCCAGCTGACTCACACAAGAGCGCAGCACCGCTATAAGTGCCATCGCTGCAGCAAGCAGCCGCTCATCCTCCCCGAATTCGGCGATGGGACAGGAGGGGAGAAAGGGGACATTCCAGGATCAAATCAGAAGCTGGGATGGCTTCTGCAATTCCGGGAATGCCGAGGGAAAACCGGGGCAGTTCTAGGATATGATTAAGGTGGGTATTAAAACATACATCTCTGGTGCCAAAGGCCGGGATACAGAGATGTGTCTGCAGCATACTCCGGAAGCTGTACAGTGGTACCTCGGGTTAAGTACTTAATTTGTTCCGGAGGTCCATACTTAACCTGAAACTGTTCTTAACCTGAAGCACCACTTTAGCTAATGGGGCCTCCCGCTGTGCCGCGCCACTGGGGCACGATTTCTGTTCTCATCCTGAAGCAAAGTTCTTAACCTGCAGCACTATTTCTGGGTTAACGGAGTATGTAACCTGAAGCATATGTAACCTGAAGCGTTTGCAACCCGAGGTACCACTGTACAATGAAGGTGCCAGACACACCTGTGCGGTGAGTGAGTCTCACAGCTTAGGAGCCACTACCGAGAAGGCCCTGTTCCAGGCCATTGCCACCCCAGATTCTGAGGGCGGAGGAACAAGCAAGAGGGCACCCTCTGCTGATCTTAGCACCTGAGAGGGTTGGTAGGGCCGAACAGAGATGCCATACCCTGCAAGTGTCCCGGAAACAACGGGACACCCCATTTTTCATTGCGAGATAACAGCGGCCATTTTAGTTGTCATGATTTCGGGACACAATTCCCCCCCCCCCAAAAAAAAAGTGTGGGGGTTTTTTGGGGGGGAACTGCAGCATAAAATCACATGAGATCACAGCAACCCAAATGGCCGCCATGCTCTTGCGATAAAAAGCGGGGAGATAGCGTCTCTGATTTTGGCTTCAAAGCGCTGGAGGGTATGAGATGTCTGGCAGGCTGGATTTGGCCCAGAAGCCTGAGGTTCCTCCCCCCTTCTCTGAGGCAGCCCTGGCAGGGTCTCTAATATGCTGCTGGGCAGGTTTTGACTCGATGCAACAGATGAAGGTCACTCAAGTTCAGTGGAAACAGACAGCTGGAGGCGGTGGGCCGAAATCCCTGAGAGCGCGGCGATGTGTTGACGGCCAGCCAGAACTGCCGCCAAAGAGCAAGGGCTGCAAAAACTCACCTGAGTGATTTGGGGAAGGGGCAGAAAGTGGGTTAATCGTGCCGATAAAGTTATAGCTGGTTAGCCTGCAAAATGCCCTTTGGTGAAAATGTAGTCTCCACAGGATCCTATCTTTTCTCAAAACAGGGGGTGGAGAACCACAGGACAGGGGCCTGAATGCGGCCCTCTGAACCTCTCCATTTGGCCCCTGACTCTCCTCAGAACGCTCCAAACCTCTTCCCCAGCCACAGGGCAGCGATGGCCTTCACGTTGGATGGGTTTAAAAGAGGATTAGATAAATTCGTGGGGGAGGAGGCTATCAATGGCGACTTGCAGCCAAGATGGCTACAGCTGGCTGGTTAGAGCGCCGTGTTGAGAAAGCCAAGGTTGCAGGTTCGATCCCTGTATGGGACAACTGCATATACCTGATTTGCAGGGGGTTGGACTAGATGACCCTCAGGGACCCTTTCTACTCTACAGTCAAACCTTGGTTGTTGAACGTGATCTGTTCCGGAAGAGCGTTCGACTTCTGAAACGTTCAGCAACTGAGGCGCGGCTTCCGATTGGTTGCAAGAGCTTCTAGCACCCAAGCGGAAGCTGTGTCCAGGTTCCAAAAAAGTTTAAAAACTGGAGCATTTACTTCTGGGTTTTTGGTATTTGGGAGCCAAGACGTTTGAAAATGGAGCCATTCGAGAACCGAGGTTTGACTGTACTATTCTATGATTCTCTCTCCCCTGTTGGAGATGGAGAATACAGGGGAAGCAGCACAACTGTTTAGTAAAAGCACACACACACACACAAACCCATCGACCTGGGCCTGATCCAAGGCATGCTTTGAATGTCCCAGCTGTGCAGCCAGCCTAAACCAGATTTAACTTCTCTGGTCCTCACGAGGGATTCGGCACCGGCTGGGTTAGCTCAGGTGTTTGGGTGCTCAAGGTCACAGGAAGCAGGGAGATGAGGGAGAAAGAGGGATGTGATGTTCCATGAAGCCAGTTCTTCCCCCCTCCGTCACACACATCCACTGCCCTGCCCCTGCTTCTCATCCTCCCCTGAAAGAACTGAGAAGGACCCCTTTCAAAAAACCCAGAGAGCTGCTGCCAGTCAGTGTGGACAATATAGAGCTCGAGGCGCTGGTGCAAAGAGCTTTTTCCCTTTGGGGAAAGGATCTGGCTCAGCGGTAGACCACCTGCATTGCCTGCGGAAGGCCCCAATCCCTGGCAGCATCTCAGTCCAACAGGTAGGACTGGGGACTGTCCCCCACCTGGAGAGCTGCTGCCTGTCAGTGTGGACAATACTGACCCCGATGGAACAGTGGTCTGGCTCGACAGAAGGCAGCTTCCTAAGTTCCTGTAATTCAGAACCACGGTGGCTAGAATGGCCACTTTCAGCTTTAAGGTTTCCCTATCCTGAAACATCCCTATCCTGGGACGCGGGTGGGTTAAACCACAGAGCCTAGGACTTGCCAATCAGAAGGTCAGCAGTTCAAATCCCCGCGACGGGGTGAGCTCCCGTTGCTCAGTCCCTGCTCCTGCCAACCTAGCAGTTCGAAAGCAAGTCAAAGTGCAAGTAGATAAATAGGTACCGCTCTGGCGGGAAGGTAAACGGCGTTTCCATGCGCCGCTCTGGTTCACCAGAAGTGGCAGAGTCATGCTGGCCCCATGATCCGGAAGCTGCAAGCTGGCTCCCTCGGCCAATAAAGTGAGATGAGCGCCGCAACTCCAGAGTTGGTCACGACTGGACCTAATGGTCAGGGGTCCCTTTACCCTGAAACAGGCAAGTCTGATTTTGAGAAGCAACGGTGGCGTTATTAATCAATGCCTTTTCAGTGGTACCCAGAAGTGAGTGTTTTGGTTTGCAAACGTTTTTTGGAAGCCGAACGTCTGACATGGCCTCCCCGGCTTCCAATTGAGTGCAGGAAGCTCCTGCAACCAATCAGAAGCTGTGCCTTGGTATTTGAACATTTTTGGAAGTCAAACGGATTCCATTCGAGAACCAAGGTACAACTGTACTGTCTACTGTCAGCTGAACATTTGAGTCTTTGTTATTTTATTTCTACGATGTAAGTCGCTTTGTGGCACTTGAGTGCAAGAATACAAAAGAATAGCAACTCCTCCTTTTCGAAGGAGGAACTTTGGAGCAAAACTCAGTTCCAACATTGCCTGAAGCCCTTGGCGCCGGCTCCATTTAAAAGGTCGCAGGACTCTGCCTTCCACTGCACAGACCACAGTCCTGTCAGAGAGCTTGACACAGAACAAGAGAACAAGGTCTCTGCCCTGAGGGGCCTACAATCTAAAAACAGAAGAAAACGCAGGAAGGGGAAGGAGATGACAGAAGGCGTAAACGACAGGCTAAAACTAGAATATTAGAATCATAGAATTGTAGAGTTGGAGTCACCGAGTCCGACTCCCTGGAACGCCAGAATAAACTAAACCAAGAAGCAATAGTAATGTTTAAACAACTCAAATATGCCTGTCAATTAAAAAATGCAAAAAAATAGCATCAGGACCCTTCTGCAGCACTGAAAAATTCTGTCCCTTGAGCATCTCTTGCAAAGGCAGCCTGCAGCTCAAAACAGAAACCTGTTCCCAATCCCAGGCTGTGCTCTGTTTTTCGGGACACCACCCAAGTATCAGCTCCTTCGAACGATTTGTGTCATGACGCGATATCATCATGAATAATATACACTGTTTCCCGGCAAGAGGCCGGGATCCTCTTCTCAGAGATGACACAAGGCCTTTATCGCAATGTGAAATCTGCCGTTCATCTGACGCCGGTGCCTCGCAGGCCTTGACGGGAGAGCAGGCAGCAGCCGGAACAAGTTCATATTCATCACCCTCGAAATGGGGATGTTTGGCAAGGTGGTGGGTGGGTGGAGGGGAGATTCTGGGCCAGCAGAAATGGAGAGGGTGGGTCTAAGGGCTGAGAAACCAGGGATAGTGAGCTCCACACAAACACATATTTAACTATCAGAAGAAATTAGGCCACTTAATATCATAGGAAGCTGAGTTATATCAAGTCAGGTCCTTGGTGCATCTAGCTCAGGCCTGTCTGCACTGACTGGCAGCAGCTCTTCAGGGTTTCAGTGGGGAATTCCCAGGCCTACCTGCAGATGCCAGGATTTGAACCCAGGTCTGCACTTTTCAAAGGAACGTGAGGGGGAACCGAAACACACCCATCTTTCAAAATGTGAACCCCTAAGGATTTGGCAGTGTGGGTCCCCAGTCAAATAATGTGCCCCATAAAATTGCATATACTGGGATGTGTTGGAAGTTTCCCAGGCGACAAGTGCATTTTGCGACTGGCGCAGGTCCAACTGAGACCACAGGGACCTCTCCATCTGGCTGCCCCCTCCAGTTTTCTTAAGCAGAACGGCTTATTTATTGCATTTATAGCCCATGGTTCACCCCCCCCCCCGCTCAGTTAATCCTGACAACAACCCTGTGAGGCAGGTGAAGAGGCTGCGACTGACTTCAAGGTCACCCTGTGAGCTTCCTGACTGAGTGGGGATTCGAACCCTGATCTCCCAGCTCCTAGTCCAACACTCTTAACCACTGAATCACACTGACTCATCACTAGAGTACTTCTGCTGTGGGGCAGCTCTATAAATTCACCAGGTAAATAAATATGGGGAAAGCAAAACGTCACTTAGAGAAGGCTCTGAAATATTTTCCTTGAAGCGTTTTATTCTGTATTGTTTGATTTGATATTTTAACGTGTTGTAAACTGCTCTGAGGTTTTTCCCTTAAAATATAAAGTGGGATAGAAATGAAATAAAGAAGAAATCTATTGCCAAAAAAGAAAAGGCACTTAGACATTCGGTTGTGGCGATCATAACCTAGGCGCCATTTGCTGATTAGCTTATACACCTGAGTTTCTAACACTGAAAAGGCTGCGTTAAAAAGGCCTTCCTAGCTTACAAAAGTGCATTAGATTGGGGAAATCTGCCCTGCAAACACGTCAGCATTAGGCAAAATTGCATACGAAGGCATGTCAATTAGGAGAATTTCGCGATGAGCTTTCAAGATGACTTATTTTTGTCTTTATTTTGCATGGGGAGTGGGGGAAACAATCAGAGGAACTAAAATGGACCAATTCGCCCGTCCCCAAGGTGGGAGCCACTGGCCCGAAAGCCGCCGCGCTCTCTTGGAGAGGAAGAAACGAGGCTTTTTGGAGAGCGCCAAGCCAAGCAACCTCTGGGCTCTTCGCAGCCTCCTTCCAAGGCAAACATTACGCAACCGCAGGAACCGCAAGAGGAACTGCCTCTCCCGTGATCTAGAGTAACCCCAGGAGCAGCGCTGGCATGCGAGGCCCTCTCTCCTGTCCCCGTTGCCGCAGGGACCCCGTGATGTAGTTCCTCAACTTTGGCCCACAAGGAAAGCCTCCCATTCAGGATGGGGTTTTTGTGTGTGTTGGGAAACTGTTTACAATAGTCACATGGAGGCGGAAGGAGGGGAGCGAGGCTCCTGGCAGCACATCCAGAAAACCAGCAAGGCAGCTAAAGGCTGGGAGGAGACGTTAACCCTTCTGAGCCCGCTCCCATCCTCCGGCAACAAAAAGCCATTTTGCTGATTTCTCTTCTTTTGCCAAGGGACCGCTGTCACTTCCAATGCTGCAGTTATTCAGTTGCAGTTTCTGTTTGGGGAGGAGACAGCTGTCAATGGCTACTGGACAGGGTGGCTGTTCTCCCTCCGCTGTGGAGTGGCTGGGGCGGCCCAGTCTCATGTGTGGGGTACAAATACATAGCTGTCAACTTTCAGATTTGAAAATAAGGGATCAGCGGCCCCGAAAACAAGGGATCAGCAGCCTCACCTGTCCCGGGGACAGTCTACGGGATATCTAACAATCCGGGATAGCAGCGGGAAACGGCGCTGGAATAAGGGAATTTCCCGCAAAAAAAGGGAAGGTTGACAGCTATGTACAAATAATAGAATTATTATTACCTCTCAGAATGTCAGCTGCAGGGAGTCATAGAATCATAGGGTTGGAAGAGACCCCGAGGGGCATTGAGCCCAACCTCACTGCAATGCAGAAATCTCTCCTTTTTATATATATACATTTT
Source organism: Podarcis muralis (assembly GCF_964188315.1). NCBI lineage: Eukaryota > Metazoa > Chordata > Lepidosauria > Squamata > Lacertidae > Podarcis > Podarcis muralis. The sequence goes on from NC_135669.1 coordinate 42,693,433, forward strand.
TATTGATTTCTTAACATATCAGTTCCAACAGTCATACAACACATCTTCTCATCTTATACAATATTTTAGACTTCCGTCAACACCTCTGATGATTTTTCCGTTCTTTATCACTTATTCTGCATTTCTTAATTTCTATACTACATTTAACTGTCCTTAACTAATCATTCTCTTCCTAGTCTTTCTTGCAGTATTTCAAATAATCCACCTTACAAAACTTCTTGAGAACTTTGGATGAAGGGCGCAATACTGATTTAATAAATAATAATAATATTGGCTGGTGGGCCAGGGAAGGAGCTGGCGGTGGGCTTGACGGATCATAGAATCATAGAGTCAGAAGGGACCCTGAGGCTCATCCAATCCAACCCCCGATGCAGCTGCCCCATACTATAAATAAATAAATAAATAAATAAATAAATAAATAAATAAATAATAATAATAATTATTTATTATTTACACCCAGCCCATCTGGCTGGGTTTCCCCAGCACTCCATACAGGGATCAAACCTGCAACCTTAGCGTTATCAGCACCAATTCTGGGAGCCGCACAGCACAAGATCCTCTCTCTCTCTCTCTCTCTCTCTCTCTCTCTCTCGCACACACACACACACACCATGTTCTGAGCTTCAAGCTTAAAAGTCGCACTTGGTTCCTGCGGGCTTTCAGCAAAGCTTGCTTCTGAATTTTGGGGAGAGGGGTGAAATGAGAGCAAGCTTCCTTTCCTATCCAAAGAAGCAAAAACGGAAGACAAAGGGTTGGCTTAGTTTGAGTCTGAACGCATTAGAGCGCATTGTGATCTCGGCTGGCAGCAGGGAGCCACGAGTGGCTCGCAGGCGGGGAGCTGGGAGAGGAGAGCAGCAGCCCAGCTATACCAGGGGCTGCACTTGTCCTCCCTTGACACACACACACAAACACACACCCCGGCCACGTGAAAGCATTCTCCTCGGCAGGCTCTGAATCAGCGAAGAGGCAACCTACCAAACAGGTCACCCTCCGAGTTTAAGGTAAAAGCTGGAAAGGGGAAGCTTAAACCTGGGGCTGCAATTGCGGCCCTCCATACCTTTCTGTCTGGCCCTCAAGATCCTCCCTCACTGACCCAGTTCTGCGCCCCTTGAGTGCTTTTGCCTGGCTCAAAAGTTGTCCTCGAACTCCCATAATGCTCCTTGCTTGGCAGAAAGAGGGGTGAATGCGAGTGTTTGTAGAAACCAGCTAAATGAACAAAGGCCCAATCGATATTTGCTGCCCTGCCCACCACTGCCATGTGGCCCCTGGGAGGTTTCTCAGAAGGGAATGTGGCCCTTTCATTTCTCTCCCCCCCACCTTATTCCTGCACAGGTGAGATTGGGAGAATCCGCCTGCCTTCCAACTTATCTCCTGCAATATGTTTGAATCAGGGCAAAATGGAAGTTGTTCTTTGTCAAACTTTGAACTGTGGTTTGTCATCCTGGCTTGTTCGGATAAAGCTCCATTGGGAGCCATTGGGAGCTAGCCATGGTCCTGACCTGCGCAGAAAGACCTTCTTTGACTTTGCCTGCCCTGGCTTTGCCTCGATCTGACTTGACTTTGCCTCGGCCTGCTTTGACTATGCCTGCCCTGACTTTGCCCACACCTAGCCTGCTTGAAAGCCTCTCCTCCCTGCTCCCACTTCAGCTTCCCCCAGCAAGCCCCATCAGGATAGGCCTGGCGGGCAAACTCAGCCTGCACCATAGGATATGCCCTAAAATCCTTTCCAAATGCACATTAAGGGTTTCATGGCCAACCCAGACAAACTCGGGCAAAGAAGTTGATGTTGTGGGGAAAGTTTCCTTCGTTGGATCAAATGGCACATTTTTACATTTTCCTCCTCCCCTAAGCTAAGCATCCCATTGGGGTGGGGAGGTTTGTGAAATCCCGCTCGTTCCAGGAACTGCTGGCAAGCAAAGTTCCCAGCCTGATGTCTGTGCTGGTTATAATTTGCCATGTTCAGCAAATTGAGCCAAAATCTGTTTGCATTTAAATAAGGGGGGGGGGGGATGTCTGGGAATTTCTCTGCCAAGACTGCTGGAAGGAGAGGGGGGAGTAGTTTTGGCCTGCAGAGTGTTAAATGTTTTCACTAAGCTGAAAGAACCATTAAGTCAGCCTCCTGCAGCCTTGTCCCCTCCAGAGGTTTTGGACTATAACTTTCAGCAGCCGCTGTCCATGGGACAGAATTCCTGGAAATTTATAGGGAAGTGGATTGTGGGGACCACGTTGCTCCCAGACTTAGCCAAAGCTTCTTCATCACCCTCAGTCTCTGCTCTCACGGCGTATGGATGGAAGGAGAGCCCAGCTCCTGGATCGGGTCGAAAGAGGCCCATTGAGATCAGCCTCCTGCTCTTACCATGGCCAAATGGAAGCCGCAAAAGCAAGACCTGAACACAACCATTGTGTATGATGAATGATCCACTTCGAAAAGTGTAGTCAAGGTTGGAAGGTTCAGAAACTCAACCAAGACCCATTTCCACAAAAACTTTATGAAAACACAACTCCGTAAAGAAGGAAAGCTTCAAACAACCACACAAAATTAAGACTGCTCAGAGGCTAAAATTTTTTTAACAAAAACTATCTTATCTAGCTAGCTGACTTACACATAAATCTTAGCAGGCTGAGCAGCAAAGCAAAATACCTTCTAAGGTCCGAACAGGCGCTGACAGTCCGTGACGAGAGATCCCTATGCTTGCCCCAGCCCAGGTTTTTAAAGGCATGCTGACTATGGGGGTTCAACCCCTTTTGCCCATTGAAATCAGCACCTGCTCCCATTTTGTGTCTTTGATCACCATTCGACACTGGTCTTGAGGTCTTAGTGAGAGGCATCTGGGTTTGGGCTCATTATTCCAGGAATTCTAACAAATTCCCACAGGACCCGCAAGCTAATCTTAAAAGGACTGTATCACCACAATGGGGTGTTAGGGGAGGAGTAGGACCTCTGGTAGGGCAGATGTTGTGTTCCTTCTGGGGTCATTTGTCCACCTTTGGTTCCCACTCTGCACTCAGCTCTCACCTGTGGCTCCTGGAAGCTGCCAGCATGCGACAGCAGCCACACCCTGGGAAATGTCTTTGACTGGCCTGCTAAATCAGGTGAGGGTAGCCCGATTGGTAACTCACAGCACCTGGTGGCAAGAGCTGGGAGGGGATATAAGGTCAGCATTTCCCTTCGGCTCTTTGCCACAACAACACGTTTCCAGCCTTGCTGTGTTTGGCTCCTTGACCCCTTGCTTCTCGACCCTTGGACCCTTGGCTTCTTGACTCCCGGCTCTCTGACCCTCGGACTCTTGGCTTTCTGACTCCTAGTTTCGGGACTCCCATTCCTGCTCCCACCCCGCCATCTTGACCCCGGTCCCGACGTCCTCAGCCAGGACTTTGATCGCCCGTGGACCGGACCGTGGCACCTGCAGCCAAGCTGAGAGGGGGGTCATCGTCTGGGCAGCCCAGGACCTCCAGACACACTGCCCAGGCTTGATGTGCACCATGGAAGGTCACTTTGGTGCTGCTAACATAGCAGTTTGACTTCACCCCCAGGGGCGCACTCCATTGTTCCTCTAGACCCACATGTGCCAACAACAGCAACACAGCCATCATGGCTTGTAGCTACTGATAGACTTGTCCTTCTCTGTGAATCCTTTTTAAGAACCTCGGAAAAGCCCTCATGGATCTGACAAAAAGAGCGGATCTAGTCTAGAATCCTGTTTTCACTTTGGCAAACCAGCTGCCTCAAAGGGACAACAAGAAGTAACCAAACAATTTAACCCCTGTGTTGCAAACAGTAGTCAGTAATATCCAAGGCAACACAATGACCAAATACAATGATACGATATCAATATACACTCTTTATGTGATTTCATATATTTCATATTATATAAACAGAAAACTTATGAATCTCTGAAAGTCACAAACTATGCAAGTCACTATTTAACTTTATGACCACTGCTCCATAGCAATTGTTGTTCTATTTTTCCATTCACCGTATAGAAGGGTTTATGAAGCATTTTTGTATCCTCCTGCTGTGCTGAAGAATTATTCCACGAAACAGTGGGTATATCTGGAATCACTGTTCGTCTGTTTGCGAACTACTTCGGCAGCATTGGACACCATAAACGAAGCTTTGAAGCCTGTTTGCACCAGATAAGAATCTGATACATTGCTTCTTTCAGAGACTTGCATAGTCTTCAAAGACTTACCGTGTTTTGCGCCCCATAGGACGCTCCGGCCCATAGGATGCACCTAGTTTTTTGGGGGGGAAATAAAGAAGAAAATTTTTATTTCCCCCCCAGGTGCAGGGCTGGAAGAACCAGGTCGGGGAACAGTGGGAAGGCGCGCTCTGCCTCCCCGCTGTCCCCCGAGCTTGTGGGACTGGCGATGGGGAGAAGTGCGCTGATCCTGGGACTGCAGGCAGCTCTGCGCAGCCATCGGGAGCCGGGTGGGACTTCGCGCCTGGCTCCCGGTGGCCGCGCGGAGCTGCGCTGGGCCCGGGACTGCAGGCAGCTCTGTGCAGCCATCGGGAGCGGGGCGGGACTTTGCGCCCGGCTCCCGGTGGCCGCACAGAGCTGCGCTGAGCCCGGGACTGCAGGCAGTTCTGCGCAACCCTCGGAGCCGGTCTCCCGAGGGTTGCGCAGAGCTTCCTGAAGCCTGGAGAGGGAGAGGGGTCGGTGCGCACCGACCCCTCTCGCTCTCCAGGCTTCAGCGAAAGCCTGCATTCGCCCCATAGGACGCACACACATTTCCCCTTCATTTTTGGAGGGGGGAAAGTGCGTCCTATAGGGCGAAAAATACGGTATGTTTATTTGGTTTTACGTTTTCTAGAGAATCCATTAAGAGTGCGTATTTTTTGACTTTCAGAGATTCATAAGTTTTCTGTTTATGTGATTTCATATATTTCATATTATATAAAGAGTGTATATTGATATCGTGTCATAGTATTTGGTCATTGTGTTGCCTTGGACAGGCAGGACTTGGGTGCTACAGCAGTGCTCCTGAACTTCAGGAACGGCCGTTCAGAGGCCTCCAATGGTGGAGAGAGGACCCAGGCATTGTGGCAGCAGCTGCTGACCTAAGAACCTAAGAAGAGCCCGCAGGATCAGGCCAGTGGCCCCTCTAGTCCCAGCATCCTGTTCTCCCAGTGGCCAACAAGATGCGCAGCAGACACCCACAAGTAGGACCTGGGTGCAAGAGCAACTTTTCCAGCAGCTGGTCTTCAGAACCATTGCTCTCTCCAGCTGTGGTGGCAAGCATAGCCTTGTGGCTAGTAGCCTTATCCTCCAAAGCATTCATTTGTCTTATCCTCTTTTAAAGACACCCATCACCTCCTGGCAAATAGAAGGGGAAGAAATGGAGGCAGTGAGAGATTTTACTTTCTTGGGCTCCATGATCACTTCAGATGGTGGCAGCAGCCACGAAATTAAAAGACGCCTGCTCCTTGGGAGAAAGGCGATGGCAAATCTAGACAACATCTTAAAAAGCAGAGACATCACCTTGCAAACAAAGGTCCGTATAGATAAATAAAGATAAAGATATCGTATCGTATCGTAAAGCCGTGGTTTTCCCAGTAGTGATGTATGGAAGTGAGAGCTGGACCATAAAGAAGGCTGATCGCCGAAGAATTGATGCTTTTGAATTATGGTGCTGGAGGAGACTCTTGAGAGTCCCATGGACGGCAAGAAGATCAAACCTCTCCAACCTGAAGGAAATCAGGCCTGAGTGCTCACTGGAAGGACAGATCCTGAAGCTGAGGCGCCAATACTTTGGCCACCTCATAAGAAGAGAAGACTCCCTGGAAAAGACCCTGATGCTGGGAAAGATGGAGGGCACAAGGAGAAGGGGACAACAGAGGACGAGATGGAGGGACAGTGTTCTCGAAGCTACCAGCATGAGTTTGACCAAACTGCGGGAGGCAGTGGAAGACAGAAGTGCCTGGCGTGCTCTGGTCCATGGGGTCACGAAGAGTCGGACACGACTAAACAACAACAACAACAAAACCTGGCCACAGATCTTTTCCGGGTGTCAAGCCATCCTTAACCTATTCAGCGCTGGAACGATGGCAGCGACCACATTGAAACAACCTGTGCCCATCCTGCTTCTTCCTCCCTGCAGTTCTGGGCTACTAGCGCTTATTTGTGTTTGTCTGGTGACATGACCCTGCCAAGGCAGGAACCCAAAGCCAACAACGCCCCCCCCCCCCGCTTCGTTAAATATTTGCCTGCTTTCAATCTGCAGCACACAGAGCTTACAAGGGGCTCCGTCTGAGGTACAGGGTTCTGGGAAGAGGAAATTGACCATCTGCAGTGTCAGCCAAGTTCACTCCCTTAAAGGAGAACCACATTGGTCTGCAGAGCGCAATAAAAAGAGAGAGAGACAGAGCACCCGATGACCTACTTTCCTGCAGGAATAAAAATCCCTTGCCTTGCCTGCTCCCGTTTCAAAAGGCAAATGGGTTTTGCACATAGGAGGGGGAGAGCAGGGGAGGGTTAAGTGATCCTTTAGACACCAAGCAGGGAAAAGGACATGTAAAACTGCAGCCGGAATTGGCATAGCTGTTTCCTGAAAGCTAGTTGGGAACAGCTGATTGCCTATGGCGAGGAAGAATAACCTCCAGGCGACTAGGGGAAAAGACCCCTTGTGAAAGTGGATCCTCTGTTTCCTTTGCATTTTGTATTTTTACTGTGTGCTAAGTCCTGCCTGGGACGATCTTTGTGCAAGGCGTCTAAGAAATGCGGTGAAACAAAAATAAATAAAAGCTCTGAAAAAATAAAAACAATTAAATACCGTATTTTTCCGTGTATAAGACTTTGTTCCCCTCCCTAAAAAATGTCCAAAATTTGGGGGAGTCTTATACACCGATAGACCCCCCCCCCATTTTCTTAAACCAGAGTCCCCCAAAATATGGGGTGTCTTATACATGGGGGCCTCTTATAGACAGAAAAATACGGTAAACAAAGCTTTGATAATTTACTTATTTATTTTAACATGTTTATCCTTGGAAAGAAATCAGGGCAGTGTTTGAAGGTGTGTTTTATGCCAATGCCTGCATTTTCAAACATATTTAATCCTAAAAATACAAACTTTTAACAAGCTTAGGGGGGTTGTTTAGGGGCTTTTGTTGGGGAGTGTAATTATTATTATTATTATTAGCATACAGTAGTATTGTGAACTGTTTTAATTATTTTTATTATGTATCTTGTGCGTTTATATTGTAATTTTGTATTGTGAACTGCCCTAAGACCTACGAGTATAGGATGGTATATGAATTCAATAAAATGACAACAACAACAATAATAAACTGTGTCACAAAATTCAGGAGAAGTGCAATTTCTGAATTACTATTCTGCACTTAACAAGGCAGGTGGTACAAAGCTCTCCTCCATCCCCGCACAGATAAGGGAACCTTCCAGCCCTTGTTTCCATCTAAAACTAGCTTGCTTGCTTTGTACGGAGAGTTATTTTTTAAAGGGTATTGTTGGAGGGGTGTGTGTGTGTGTGCGCGCGCACAACTCTTTAAAACACTGAAAAGGTGGCTGACCCGCTTTCCTTTCTTTCTGCCTCTCCCCCCCCCCGCATCTTTGAGCAAACATTCAAGAAAATTAATGATAGTGTGGAAAGAGAAAAGAGGTTTGAACGGCCCAGCAACCCACCTCAAAAGGTTATGTTTGCCGTAGTTGAGGGGTGTCAAATGCCAAGCAGGGTGAGCGGAGGTTCCCTCAAGATTGATTGGGATCAGCCACTGTTTTCCCATGGAAAGTTCTTTCTTTCTTAAAAACCTCCAAGGAAGGAGTGTCCAAAACCTCGTGAGAGGGTCCATTCCACTGTGGAACAGCTCTTACTGTCAGAAAGTTCTTCTAAACATTTAGGCAGAATCTCCTTTCTTGTAACCTGAAGCCACTGGTTAAAATCCCACCCTCTAGAACAGTAGAAAAGACACTTGCCCCCATCTTCCATGGAACAGCCCTTGAAATACTTTAAGATGGCCTTCGTATCTCCTTTTTTCCAGGCTAAACACACCCAGCTCCCTCAACCGCTCCCTCATACGGCTTGGTTTCCAGACCCTTGATCATTCTGGTCGCCTTCCTCTGCACATGCTCCCAGCTCATCAATATCCTTCTTAAATTGTGGTGTCCAAAATTGGACACGGTATTCCGGGTGAGGCCTGACCAAGGCAGAACAAAGCGGGACTACAGTTGTACCTTGGAAGTCGAACGGAATCCGTTCTGGAAGTCTGTTCGACTTCCAAAACGTTTGAAAACCAAATCACGGCTTCTGATGGGCCGCAGGAAGCTCCTGCAGACGATCAGAAGCCACAGAAGCCCCGTCAGATATTCGGGTTCCAAAAAAAAGTTCGCAAACTGGAACAATCACTTCCGGGTTTGCGGAGTTCGGGAGCCAAAACGTCTGAGTTCCAGGGTGTTCGGGATGCAAGCTATGACTGTATTACTTCCCTATAATTCTGGTGATGCTATATTTCTGTTGGTGATATTGTGATAGGAATTTTGAGGTCTTAGATATATATTAAATGTTCATAAGTGTACCAACCAAGCACGTACATAGATCAGCACAGGAAGACCGACCTGGAACCATTTTGATTCCTAAACTGAGCAAATGTTTTCTCTGCAAGGTCAAAGTGGGAAACCTCCCCATTGTCTCTTTCCTCACAAATCCTGTCTTAAGGGCACATTTAAGATATGAATAGGGTGTGAGCCTGTGACCTGGCCCAGGAACTAAGTATTTATCGTTAAAAAAGACTGGCCAGGCTCCCCAGGCAATCCAATCAAGTAACCTGCCAGACAGGAGATAAACAAGGACAGGAGAAAAACAACATTCAAATTTCTGTTTTAGACCGCCTTTTCTGTGATGTAGGTGTGATGTATCTGGAGGGTGGTCTTAGGTTACACCCCTTCTGTGATGTGTGTATGATGTTTCTGGGGGTGGTCTTGATCTACAGGGTGGCAATTTTTAAAGTCTTTATTGCGGCCATTGTTCTGGGTTCCTCCTCCTTTCCTGCGTGTGAGGGGAGCACCCTGTTGCAACAGATCAATAAAGATCAGGCTTAGTAGCTGTTTTGCTTCTCAATAGTCTCTGGGTGGCCTCCGTTATTTTCTCCTACCAATAGGGAACCTACATAAGGCCTCTATATGGATACCCCATAAGGGAAAAGGGCAATTTTTGTTTACAATACAGTCTAGAATAGCATTAGCTTTTTTTTTTTTTGCTGCTGCATCACATTATTTACTCGTGTTAAGCTTGTGGTCCACTAAGACCCCTAGATCCTTTTCCCATGTTCTACCGGCAAGCCAGGTGTCCCTCATATTATATCTGTGAAGCTGGTTCTTCTTCTCTAAGTGCCGAACTTTGGAAGCAGCTGGGGAAGGGAGCGGGAAGCTCGCCTGTTTACACAAATCTCCTCTCTCGAACTCTTATTATTTCCTCTGGCAGGGACCAGGCCAGGTCAGGCGTCATCAGATGGAAGCCGCAATGTTGATATTTATCTGCATCTCGCTGCAAGGAGGGAAACTGCAGATGTTGCTGTGAAGGACAGCCTGCCGTTCTCAGTCACCGAGAAGATAGGGTGGGGAAACAAAACATCTCGTAGAGTGCAGGGGAATAAGGAGAGAGAACGTGGTGTCCTTTCCTTTGAGTTAATAACCTACTTCAGTTGGGTGGGTGTATCCTGTTTACAGGGCAGAATGCTCATCACCCCAGAGCCCTGGCAGAAGGGTCTGATTTGGGGGGACAAGTATGGTTCATACAAGCAACATTTCTGCTGTGAAAAGGAGACAGACAGAAGCTTGTTAGGACTACTGCTGGATCAGCGGAAGTCTCCATCCCTGGACCGGCATCCTGAGCCAGACGTCTTCAGGAAACTCACAAGGAGATGGGAGAAACCAGCATCAGATTCCCAGATGTTCAGCTGGCAGCCCACAGCCCCCTCTAGGATGGATGCACCCGGCATCTGGATATTCAGAGTATACTGTCTCCAAGGATGGAGGGTGCATTTAGCCAACAGGGCTAATCCCCCCTGGATATCAATCACTGGTGATTATGAGGGGTGACCTGGCAGGCGACTTGATACAGATCTAGACCAGTGGTCCATTCTAGCTCAGAACTGACAGCAGCTCTCCAGGGTTTCAGGCAGGGCTCTCTCCCAGCCCCACCCAGAGACACTAGTTGTTGAACCTGTGTGCAAAGCAGGTGCTCCACCTCGGAGCTACAACCCTCCCCCTAAAAACAAAGCAAGATTCTAGTCCTCATGGTTCTGAATTAAGCTCTGGTTTGAACAGACACAGGAAGATGGTTTTCCCCCAAGTCAGACCGTTATATCTACACTGATTGGCAGAAGCTCTCCAAAATTTCAGGCAAGGGGCATATCCAGTCCTACTGCCAAGAATTGAAACCAGAAACTCTACTGCAAAGCCAGGGCCTTCTTTCCTATCTTCTGCTCCCTCTCCGTCTCCCCCTGTAGCGCCCCTACATTTTTCAGGCATGAACTGTCATGGGAGCCCCTTCCCAACCAGCAACAAAGTCTGGGTAACCACATTTGTTGTTTGATTGTTTATACTATTAAATTAAATTTATATGCTGCCTTTCATCAAAAGATCTCAGGGTGGTTCACAGAATAAAATACAAGATAAAACACAAGTAAATAATTAAACCAAAGCAACCAAATGATAACCCACCCCTTTCCTACAGGTACATTTAAAAGGCTGTTGGATATTAATCAGCCAAAGGCCTGGTTGAAGAAGGTTTCCGCCTGGCGCCTAAAACATAGGTAATGAAAGCAGCAGGCAAACCTCCCTGGGGAGAGCATTTCACAAACAGGGAGCCACTACAGAAAAGGCCCCGTTCTTGTGTTGCCACCCTCTGGACCTCTTGCGGAGGAGGCACAGAAAGAAGGGCCTCAGAGGATGAATGCAGAGTCCGGGACGGTTTATATGGGGAGAGGCAGTCCTAGAGGAATTGCTGTCTTTAATGAGGCTGTTCCCTGACAGATCACCACCCCTTTTCAACATCTGTGCTACTGACACTCAAACGCTGGGATTATTGAAATATATATAGAACAAAAAAATAATCAATTTGAGTTGTGTGACACAAGTTTGGTCTCTTAGACCCAAGATTTTTAAGCAATGTTCACTAAAGTCGCTTCCGGGTCTCTTCTGAGATTAGGAGCCCTGAAGCTAAAGTTTCATTAATTTCATAGTACATCCATCCCTGCTCTCCTCCACCCCGACCCTCCTCTTGGGAAACTGTTCTGCATTTTTGCACCGTTTTGTTTTTTACAGCAAAAGGGAAATCCCCAGGGTGCTTTGATTACTCAATGCTGAGAGAAAAGGGACCTATTAACTGGAGCAAAGGGGCTCTGGGAGAACTGCCACAAAACGTCAAGAAGGAGGAAAGAAAAAAACACAACCGCAAATGAAAAGGAGAAGTGGTCATTGTGTCCGTACGATGATCTCAGGGCTCGAACGGGAAACGGCAATGAGCAAGGATGATGGGAAACTTGCGGCCCTCCAGATGTTGACCTCCAACTGACATCATCGCCCCTAACTACTGGCCATGCTGATGGGCACTGGAGTCTGATAACATCTGGAGGGCCACATGTCCCCCCCTCCCTGATCTGCAAAGAGGCACTCCCCTCTTCTCTTGCATGCAGTAGGGAATTAAGAGTCTCCAAATTGGAACATCAGGCAATTATCAGTAACCGGGAGCGAAGGATCCATTGCTCCATAGAAAGCGTTTGATCTTCCCCATATCAGAAGCAGAACAAATTGCTCTGCAATTGTTTTGCTAGGTGGTGAAGTTACATGCCTACAGGCCTGCCCAGTGATAACCTGTCACTTTCCTGCTTCACCCAGCGCAGACCTTCACTGGTCCGTGTTTTTCTCAGATCTGTGTCTTGATCGCTCCTCCCTGACTTGAGGGAGAAGTCACAGGGTCACTGGGGCTGTGGAGCCTCTGTAGATACAGCCCTGCAAGGCTGAGTCACTATGTCTTCCTCTCACTTTCCCCGACCGGGCAGGAATTGCAGCACTGCGATGGACACATTTGGTGGTGATGCTGTGATTGCAACATCAGACTGGGACCTGAGATCACTCCCTAGTGTGCATATAACATGCACGACCTCTCCCAAAGAGTCCTTGGAACTGTAACCCCTCACGGAGCTACAATTCCCACGACGCTGGACAAACTACAGTTCCCAGGATTTTGGGGGCAGGAAGTCACACGATTTAAATTGGCTTTAAACGCATGACTTTGAGAGACTCGGGTTCAAATCCCGACTCAGCCACAGAGTCAACTGGGAGGCCAGTCGCTGTCTTTCAGCTTAACCTACCTTGCAAGGTTGTGGGGAGGATAAAACGGGAAGAGGAGAACCGGGAACACCACGGCTGAGCATGGCGGTAGATCAGTGGCGTGTGGTCAGTGGACTAGGGGGCCTAGGCTAGTCCCATAAATGTTTCCCTGCCGCCTCCTTCTGAAAGCCTGGGAAGCTTCTGCCTGGCTTAGGGAGTGAGGAGCGAGGCTCATGTGCACAATGTCACAACGTCAGCGCTTTCACCCTCGCAAGCTGTTGACTCCGGCCCTAACAGTTCCTCTATGAAAAATTTCACTGCTGTAGATCCAAACACAAGAGTAGATCGGATCAAGAACAGAAAGCCCACAAGTTGGATCTGCGTGCAATAGCAACTCTCACTGCTTTTAGATTTGTCCAGAAAGGATTCAGACAAATGAACGGAGGGCGATAATGCGATCAAAGGCTACTAGCCACAAAGGCTATGCTCTGTTTTCACAGTCAGAGGCAGTGATGTTTTTGAACACCAGTTGCTGGTAAGAAGGACACTCTTGTGCTCAGGAACTGCTTGTAGGCTTGCCACAGGGATCTGGGCAGGCCACTGTGAGGGCAGGATGCTGGGCTAGATGGGCCATTGGCCTGATCCAGCACAACTCTCCTTATGTTGCTGGAAACCACAGGAGAGGAAAGCCTCAAATGGGGGAGAGCACTGTTGCACTCAGGTCCCGCTTGTGGACTTCCCCTTAATAGGCACATAGTGGCCTCTGTCAAAACAGGCTATTGGACTGGATGGGCCGCTGGCCTGATCCAGCAGGGCTCCTCTCATGTAAGAGCACCAGCATTTTAAGTGTAGAAAGCTACCTGTGGTCAATGATGGTCACATTGGAAGGCGGGATCCCTAGAACCAAACAGCTGTCCAGGAGTTCCTTCTTCCGGACATCCCCTTGGCTGTAGTAATTCCCTGGAAATACGAAAGAAGACAGCTGTCACACTCTGCAGCACAGAATCCTCCCTCCTGTGGGAAATTGAAAGCACCAAGGGACCGGCAGCTTGCGTTAAAATAACGGAGCAAAGAAGGGAATATTAAAGAGATTTTCCTGAGTTTAACAAAACTGGTGACGTTAAGTCTGCTGCATTGTAAAAAGTTCCAAGAATTCTACAGCGCCTCAGTACAGGCTGCTAGGTTTGCCAGGATATGAAGGCGATAGGCTGCTGAAGTTGCTTTTTGGGGGAAGGCTAGGAGTAACATTTGGAAATCTGAGAGAGTGCTGTGGGCGCCAGTCACAAAATGGCCGCAGTGGGAGGGGCAGGGGCATGGTATAACACAAAATGGCTGCCGTATCGAAAACGAGACAGGATCACAAAATGGCGCAGGCATGCCCCTCAATCTGTCACCACCATACTCTCTCAGAGAGAGAAGCTCTTTGAATCTCTCCTCTGTTCAGAACAGAACGTAGGGCTGGTGTTATGTACTGAGTTGAATGGGATCCAAAATGCAGCAGTCTGATTGGTCCGCAGGAGCCACCCAATCCAGCTCCTGGTGGAAGTTAATCCGTAACCTGATTGGCCTACAGGAGAATCCCGGAATTAGCCAATCACGTGGGGCCCGTTGTGTAAATAATGTATATAAAGCAGACATTTCGGGAGAACTTGCATTCCTCACGACTATGAGCTGAATAAAGAGCATGAAATCCACACTTGACTCTGAGTATATTTCAGCTGGGGTCCAATCCTGGCAACCAACTGAAACGTGGGCATGTTTAAAAGAGTGTGTTTGATGTGGGAGAGGCGTAGCCAGTGAAAACAGGAACCGAACAGTAAAAGAAACAGCACTGAGGATTTTTGAGGGGGACATTTACTGAGACCTTTTGCAGGTACCATAAAAGGTGCTGTTGGGCATGCTGGCACCCATGGGCGCTTGCACTGGAGACCCCGCAACCAGAAAGTAATCTGAGAAAGTGAAACATATTTGGCCAACTGGGTTAAGTGCTTGGAGTCTGTAAAGCTTCCAAGGGAACTTTTAATGTCTATTTTTTTAAAAAAGATTTCTATAATGCTAGGGTTAACTGCAGGTCTTGAGTGAACTTCTCAAATCCTGCCAATTCCCTACCTATTTATAACATTTATAAGTGCCTCTTCTGACTCACACACCAAAGTGTTCAAATTAGAGGATGTTGTTAAAACCTTAACATAAGGAGAGCGCTGTTGGAATAGACCAGATGCCCAACTGTTCTCACAGTGGTCAACCAAATGTATACAGGAAGCCCGAAAGTGGGGTTTGACCGCGTTAATTTATAAAATCTCAAGGTAAAAGCAGCAGAATATGCACAGAAACGAACATATACGTATATATGTATTAGAGGAGAAGTACGCCTGCAACAGCCTCCCAAAAGCATACAGAGAAGAATCTACAGTAACTGCTAAATAATTCCAAAGGGAGGAGGGTGTCACCACTAAAAAGGCCCTGCTACATTGGTCTAGTTCCTCCCTGTTATTTTTAAATTGCAATTTTTAGATTGGGAGAAGAAACTACTTTATACCAGGTCACTGGATTTCTTCACCTAGCCCAGTGCTGCCTACTCTGACTGGCAGTGGCTCTCTAGAGTCTCAAGCAGAAACGGGCCTTTCTCATCCCCTGATACGTGCTAATTGTTTTAAAAAGAAAAACGAGATGCTACTGGTTGAGCTTGGGACCTTTTGCAGTTATGTTGTACCCAGTTAAGGAACAGTGTGTGGATGTAGTGGCCTCGCTGGCTTTTACTTCTTTTGCCTGGCTGGAATGTGTCCTTGAACCCTAATAATACCTCTTGCTTGTCTGGGTGGAGAATAGCCAGGAGTGTGTAGAAACTAGCCTACTGTACAAATGGCAAATTTTACGTTTGTTGCCATGCCCACTCTTCCGTCTGGCTCCACCTTCCACTAGCATGGTGCCCCTGAAAGGTTGCCCAGAAGAGAATGTGGCCCTGAGGCTGAAAAAGGTTCCCTGTCCTTAAGATAAGCAATGCTTCAAAAATCTATATATTTATAAATAAATAAATCTCTTACCATTCCATGTAGGCTGGCTAGTCAAACGTTGTTGTATGCAAATATATAGCAGTAGTTTCAATTTTGGGGGAAAGTGGTGTTATACCCATTTTACTAATATGGCAAACTGAGGAGGGGGCCCATCACCTGGGCCTTCCACCACATCCTGTAATTCTCACTTAGCTGGCACTATATAATAAAACAGTAAAAAATAAAGTATAAAATAATAGAATTCTCACTTATATATTCTCATTATATAAAAAAATACATAATATTGACATAATAATAAACACACTGCAATATATTATTTATTTATACAACAAATATATAGTATTTATTTATACAATAAATAATATACTGTATTCAGTAACAATGACATTATTATGATTAATAATAATCCTGTGACGTCAGAACGACCTGTGCGCGCACTTCCGATCAATATAAAATGGCTGCCGCAGCGTGATGACGCCATACGCACAGCTCCGGAGAGACGGGAGCGCTTCGAAAACAGACGTCATGGTTGCTAGGCAACGCTACGCTAGCCTCCTCCTCCTCACCTGTGGACCCGCAGAGCAGCCATAGCCTGGCTTGAGCCAAGCTGAGGATGGTGGGGGCGAAGAACATTGCTTCGTCATCAGGGTGCGCCGTCACGAACAGGGCGCGCGTCGCCGGTCCGTCGGCGAAAAGCCTCCGGTCGCTCCCCCGCCGCCACCTCGCTCCGCGTTGCCTCCTCAGCCACCAGCAAGAAAGCAGCCATAGCAAAGGCAGAGGAAACAGCAGGGTGAACAACCCCGTTGCCTCCATGACGGGAGAAGCGGGAGAAAAGGGGAGCGCCACGCATAAAGAATCCGGCCAGAAACTCGTTCCGCGACGGAATGGTTCCGTCTGTTCTGTGCAAAAGGGCGCTCTCCCGAAGAGAGAAGGCGAAATGAGATTCACGCCAGAATCAGTCGGAAGCTTCTCGTGGGGTGGAGTGACCTGGACCCATGCATAAACAGCGCGGAAGGGATAGCAGAGGTTTGCAACAATCAATCCACTCCCCTGACTGCCCTTCAACAAACTGCTTCCCCAAACTTACCTTATGATCTAATAAAAGAGGATGAGCCTCCTGCATCAGGCCAAAGGGCACGAACTAGTCAATCATCCTGCTCTCGCAGTGGCCAACCGGATGCCCCAAGGCGAAGCTTCTCCCCTCCTGCGGTTTCCAGCAATTGGCATTAAGAGGGATAGGCAGAGCACAGCCATTGTGGCCGATTAATATCCATTGATAGCCTTCAACATGGATTTGTCCAATTATTTTTCGAAGCCATTGAAATTGGTGGTCGCACTGCCTTCTGTGGGAGCAATTTCCATACTTTTAATTCTGTGCTGCTTAAAGAAGCCCTTTTTTATAAGTCCTGACGCTTCCAACATGCAGCTTCATTGGATGCCCATCACTTCTAGTGCTTTGACAGAGGAGAAGAACTTTTCTTTATCCACTCCCTCCATGCCATGCATAATTTTATAGTCCATCAGACTTTTTGCATTAAGGAAAGTTACAGAGAAAAGCACTGGAAAATGTGGAATAATGCTTGGGCTTGGATGCAATGGAATCTAGCCAACATCTCCCAATCCCCCTGTAAATGAATCAGGATGAATGCTCAATAAAGAGGTTGTCTGGCAGAACCCTTCATTTCAGTGTTATGCATTATACATCTTCAAGCCCTGACTCATTCAATACTCTATCCTGAATCTTATACAGATGGGTAAAAATAAAGCTATCACCAACTGCTTAAAAAAATCAACAAAGGAAAATCCTACAATCTTTATGCATTTCATTGCTGGTCTTCCTATATATTTTTAATAATAATAATAATAATAATAATAATTCATTATTTATACCCCGCCCATCTGGCTGGGTTTCCCCAGCCACTGGGCGGCTTCCAGCCGAACATTAAAAACAATACAGCATCAGACATTAAAAACTTCCCTAAACTTCTATTATACAGTATAAGTTCTATTATATATTTATAACTTCTATTGGCTAGCAGCCAAATAATTATAAGGTTGTCACATTTTTATGGACATAAATTATGTGCTTCCTACAGCTAATTAGCAGGTAAGAAAACAAAGGTGAACTTTTGACCATCACTATAATTCCATACCCCCTACCACATTGATTTCTTACCTTTTATACTCTTAAAGGTACAGAGATGTTGTCCTTTAAGAAAAAAATGAACAGCAAAGAAAAACAAGCTCAGCAACCTTGATAATATGGCATATTTATTTGACCTTAAGAAAGAGTTTGTCGGGGGATGGGAAGACACAATCTTTCTGGTTATATGCTGGCTGTTCTAATCAAAGTACAATCCAGGAAATGGGTATGGCAGTTGCCCAGTGAATTATGGGGAAAGAAACACCTGTAAGCTGGTGAGCACTCCTAATGCTGCTGTCTTTAGGAACCAGCATATCAACCTCTCTCAAGTAGAAAGAATATATTTTAAAGTATTCCCCATGCCCCTCAACAAAACACCCCAGGGCTGAATAGATGGAATTTGGGACTCTGGATTTAAATGGCATTTTCAGCACCCTCTTTAGAGGAAAATCTGTTTTTCTCCGCTTTCCTTCAAAATGTGACAAGCAATCAGTGCTGCATGGAGGCGTTCCTCATTCTGCTGGGTGGTGGCTGTACTTTTGCACCCCAAATCCTGTCTCATTGTTTCCTCTGCTTGGGTGACCGACTGCAAGAGAGGAATGGGCTCCTGAACCTTTAATTGCTTGCTTAATTCCTTTTTCCAGCCAACTGTTAAAGGTGCAGAAGCCCCGCCTGTGTGACATCCGACCAGGCGACTTCCTTTTTTTTATTTTTGTGTGGTTTCCCTCCTGGCGCTCCATCGTTTCCCGGAAGTCTTATCTGATGCGTCTCTCGCTACACCCTGTACCTCTATATACTCCCCGACCTCTCCCTCAGAACCCCGCTCCCTTCCCTTCCTCTCTCTTATCGCGTCCTCCCATTGGCCGGCTGCTCAGAGCCACGCCCCCCTCGGCCCTTCTTCGCTATTGGCCGGGGTCTGCCGTCTTGCTCTCCCGGAGAGGGAGCGTTTGCTGCTTCGCTGCCGCGCAGGTCCTGAAAGAGACATAGTGAGCTCCCCTCACCCAAGCACCCATTACAAAATACACTTCTGGAGGGTCAAGAGAAATAGAGAGAGGGTGGCAATGCACCCTAAACCCCTTGAGCCGAGGTGTATATTCTCTCCGTTGTTATAACGATTTCGCATGGTTGTTTGGATGGCGGCTCTACGGAGCTGCCAGGACTCTTCGCGGTGAGGGAGAGGGAGGCGGGGGAGGAGTGGGCGGAGCCTCCGCGGGGCCGGAGGGAGGGGGAGGGAGGGAGGGAGTCAAGATGGCGGCGGTATTGCTCCTGAAACCGCCGAAGTGCTGGAGGAGGAGGAGGATGGTGAAGATGGGGATGAGGTAAGGCGCCCGGGGAGGGGTCGAGGAAGGCGGAGGCGGGGAGGGGGCCGCCATTAGCCCCCCCTCATTGGGAGGGGAGAAGAGGGAGGGCGAAGGGAACGGGTGGGGTCGGGTGGGGGGAGGGGAGGCAACTGACAGGTCGGGTGGGGGAGGGGTGACTGGCAGGTGGGGGGAGGGGGACTTAAGGGAAGGGGGGGCAAATGGGAGGGGAGTAACTTCATTACCCCCCCCCCCCACCACCAAAAAAAGGGTGACTTAAAGGAGGGGGGATGTACCCGCCTGAGCTCTTACTCAGAGTAGACCCATTCGAAACTGGGTCTACTCTTGAGTATGGCTAAGTGAGGGGTGGGAGGTTGAAAACGTGCAGAACTGAAAAGAAGAGTCTGGATTCCCTCTAGGAAGGAAGCCTCCCCCTAGTAAGTGTGGCGGCCCTATAGGGCGGTCCTTTAAGAACATCTTATAATCATCATCATCATCATTAACTGAATTTTAATGACGCCAGTGTAATGGAACAGAAAAGCTCACCGGAGTTCAAAAGAAAGACGTGTTATCTTCCAAAGTGTTTACATAGGGCTGGGAGGGGTAAACAGGCAGTACTGTATTTGGGGTTGACGGAGGCGGCGTGGTGAATCGTGTCCCAATATTCAGTCGCGTTGTGCTCTTAACTTTTAAACATACTCTGAGTAAACCTCTTGAAGAGTAATGGGGATGAGTTAGCTGCCTGCGACGCTTTCAAAGGGTCTACTCTTGAGCGGAACTGAAGTTTGATTCCAGCCTAAGAGGCAGCAGGGACGGTTCAAGGCATGTTGATTGAGGATTAAGAGCCCTTTAAGCTCAGCGGGGTCCTAACTGCGACCCTAACTACATCAACTCAGGAATGAGTCCTGTTGAATTGCAGAAGGGGTGTGTAGGTCTTACTCCCAGGTAAAAGGCTTATGGGGTTAGGATTGCAGTACAGAAGTGTAGCTGAAAAGACTGAACTCTTAAGCATATTTTTTTGGAAGTAAGCCTTGGTATTTGTGTATTTTTATGATGCAAGCCTTGGAGGGCAGTTTTTATACATTTAATCATAGACTCATAGAATTTTAGAGTTGGAAGGGACTCCTTCAATACAGGAATCTCAACATGAGACCCCCACACATCCAATTTGAAAACATACCAGATCTTGCTTAGCTTTGCAAATGTTCTAGCAGTTTAATTGCTGCCTATGGGAGTAAATAGACAAGGGGGAGATTCCTTCTTCCTTCCCAACTGAGTGGACAGTGCAGCACTATAAATCTCTACTCACTCACTGGGACTTGCTCCCAGGTAAGTGGGTATAGGATTGCAGCCAAATTGCTCAGAAGCTTAAGCATATTTATTCAGAAATAAGCTCCTTTTGCTTTGAGGGGGCAGGGCTTCCCCCTAGTAAATGTGGTTTGTATAGTACTCTAAACTCTACTCAAAATGGACATCCTGAAATTATTAAGGTAGTCATGTCCATTAATTTTGGTGGGTCTGCTTTGAGTAGCAGTAACCTTGGAGGGCAACCCTGTGTGTTTTAGGATGGCAGCCTTATAGGGTTAATAAGTGAGTCTTAGGATGGCAGCTTTCCTCCTGAGTAGACCTGCCTGGTGAGGTTGACACCACCAGTTTCTTTTGGATTGACCCCCAGGTTGATGAAGCCTGCAATTGTTGCTCAAAAAGCAAGGCCGCTTATGTTCAGCTGGCTTTTATCCATTACTCCTGAGAAAGTGCACCTTGAGTTCCTGCTTTGCGGAGCAATTCTGTTCACATTTGCGCAGAAGTAAGTCTCACTAGGCTCAGTGGGCCTTACTTCCAAGTAATTTAAACATAGATTGGTTGCAGTCCCAATGCACAGTTAAACTGTTGGTAAACCTCATGGAAGACAGTTGTGTTAGGGTCTTACTTCTGTGGCCATCCAAATAGTTCTGGCCTCCCAGCTCCCACCAGCCTCGGGCCAGTATGGCCAAGTCTCTGGGATGATGGGGTAGTAGTGGGTAATGGTTAGATTATCCCACCAGGACCGGGGAGACCCAGGATTCAAATCCCAGCTTGGCCATGAAACTCACCGGCTGTGAACTTGGGCCAGTCGCTGCCTCCGTATTCCCTCATACAAACCTGCCTGGCTTTTGAGATCATCAGGGGAGGGCCTTGTCTCAGTCCTGCCACCCTCACAGGCATGCTTGGTTGGGACGCAGGACAGGGTCTTCTTGGTGGCTGCTCCCAGACTTTGGAACTCCCTAGAGAAGCTAGAATGGCTTCCTCCTTGTTGTCTTCCCACCAGCAGGTGAAGAATTCCTTGTTCCCACAGGCTTTTGAGAATTGAATGCTTTGAATGAAACAGCTGGCGCTGTTTTTATTGTAATTATTTGTATGTTTCATGTATGTATATAGCTTCATCTCTATGTTTAATTGTTTTTAATGGTTGATTTTTCTGTGATTTTAGCGGTTCTTGTTTTTATCTGCAAGCCACCTTGAGTCCCGCCAGGAGAACAGGCAGGGTATAATTATATTTAATAGTAATAATGAAAGCAACAATAACAACACCAGCAAATCCCATCAGTCACAGCCACCTGGCTGGGGGCTGCTGGGAGTTGTAGTCCAAGACAGGTGGAGGACTAC
Source organism: Podarcis muralis (assembly GCF_964188315.1). NCBI lineage: Eukaryota > Metazoa > Chordata > Lepidosauria > Squamata > Lacertidae > Podarcis > Podarcis muralis. Next base: position 42,714,821 of record NC_135669.1, read on the forward strand.
TGATTGCCACATATGGAGATTTTAGTAGGCATAGTTTAGGGGGAGTTGACATGGAAAAGGAGTGGGTTATATTGGTTCTGGGCAAGACTAATATAACAGGGGGTGCAACTTGTAATCTTGTCTGCATTGATTCTGCAAGTGAACTCCCCTGAACTCCATGGGGCTGACACCTGAGTAAACCCATATAAGATCATACTGTGCATCCCCTTCAGATGTCAACGAGAAGAAGAACTACACAACTTTTAGAAGACATCTGAAGGCAGCCCTGTATTGGGAAGTTTTTAATGTTTGATGCTTCGTTATGTTTTATATATTCTGTAAGCCTCCCGGAGTGACTGGGGAAACCCAGCCAGATGGGCGCGGTATAAATATTAACATTATTATTATTATTTAAAATGCACCGAACTGAGCTTTTCCTTATTTTGCTCTCTTTCTTTTTCAATGCCATGTGCATTGGCACATGGATGCCAACGTCTCATTAACGCTGCTCTTCCAGTTTTATCGTTCTCTGTCCGGGGATGTGTCTAGGCTTGGGGAAAGAGGTGGAACAGCTGAAGAAGTCAACGTGCAGCGTGGGTGTGTGGTCAGGGGTGTTTTGCTGGTGTTTTTGGGGAGAACAACAGCAACAAAAAAGAAAATAATATTTCCAGTGCAACATGGGCGGGTATAGACTGAAGGGACGGAGGGAATGTTTCTCCAGGTGATAAAGCTATTGGTGGCTGCTAGCTGTGATGGCTGTGTGCAGGGTTCAAAATTAGCAGGGCACCAGGTGCATTTTGCCCCCAAAGATTCTGCATTTTCGAGCATCTCAAGAGTCTGGGCGCCATTTTTTGCCCCTGGCTGACACTCCAGGATTACTGAAACGTACAGTGAGGGGAAAACGTATTCGATCCCCTGCTAAATTTGCCCATTGGCCCCCTGACGAAGAAATGACCAGTCCATCATTTTAATGGTAGGTTTATTGTAGCTGTGAGAGACAGAATAACAACAGGAAAACCCCCAGAAACTTAGAAGTCAAAAGTCAGAGATTGATGTGCATTATAATGTGTGAAATAAGTATTTGATCCCCTATCAACTAGCCAGATGTCAGGCTACCTGGGGATCAAATACTTCCCCCCCCTCACTGTATGTGCTTTGAAGCCTCGAAGTATATGTTAAGGATAGACAATACTTTAAGGAATTAAACAACAAAGAGTAGAGTGTTTTGAAAACTGAAGTATGGTACCAATATTTTTATTGTCAGCACCAAATTAAACACGTATGAACAATTTCTGCTAAAAATGTGATATTAGCAATGTGTCACTTAAGTAAATTGCATATTAATTCATGCTTATCCAAAAAATAAACAAAATGTGTTGCTGCCCCCCCCCCCCCAGTGGCGACTAGACATTCTGTTTTGGCGCCCACAACCTAGGTCCCAGAAGCCTGGGTTTTGGCTCCTAGCTTTTCCACCCCAGTTTCTAACACTGCCCAGAGAATAAAGCTATAGGTGGCTACTAGCTGTGATGGCTGTGTGCTGTCTATACTCTTGGAGTCAGTATATGCCTCCGGACTCAATTTGCTTGGAATCACAAGGGACAAGAGTTGCTGTTATGCTCAGGTCTGGCTTGCAGGTTTCCTGAAGACATCTGGCTGGTCCCTGTGAGGATGGAGTGCTGGACTCAGGTCTGATCCAGCTGCAGGGTTTTCATGTTTAGGACTCACAACTTCCACTCAGCCCCAGCAGCAGGCATGGCCGATTGTCCGAAGGCCACCAGGTTGGGGGCACCCAGGCTTTGTAGTCCAACCCTAGTGTGTCAGCTGTACCTCTTCCTGGCGATGTCATGGCCACACCCCTTAATCACATCCCATTTGGATTACTGTGGCACGATCTACATGGGGCTGGCTTCGAAAAGTGCCCGGAAACTTCATTTGGCCCAAAGAACCATTCCCCAGGGCTGGTTACAGGGAGCCCTTGTTACAGCAGCTCCATTGTGGCTACCAGCTTGATTCCAGGCACAGTTCAAAATGCTGGCTATTACCTATAAAGCCCTATAGGTTTTAGGCCCAGGCTAGCTGAAGGACCTTATTCTCCCATATGAACCTGCTTGTTCTCTGAGGCCTTCAGGGGAGCCCCTTCTCTCAGTCCCACCACCCTTACAGATCTGCTTGGTGGGGACGCAGGAGAGGGCCTTCTGGGTGGCTGTTCCCAGACTTTGGAACTCCCTCCCTAGAGAAGCTCCTCCCTTGCTATCCTTCCGCTGGCAGGTGAAGACTTCTTGTTCCAACAGACTTCGTGGAACTGACTGCTTTTAAGGAAAGGGTTTTCAATAGCTCAGTATCTGTGTCCTTTTTATCTGTGTTTTAGCAGATTTGGTATTTACGTTGTTTTAACCCCATTATGAGGGACGCGGGTGGCGGTGTGGGTTAAACCACAGAGCCTACGACTTGCCGATCAGAAGGTCGGCGGTTCGAATCCCTGCGAGGGGGTGAGCTCCCGTTGCTCAGTCCCTGCTCCTGCCAACCTAGCAGTTCGAAAGCACCTCAAAGTGCAAGTAGATAAATAGGTACCTCTCTGGCAGGAAGGTAAACGGCGTTTCCATGCGCTGCTCTGGTTTGCCAGAAGCGGCTTCGTCATGCTGGCCACATGACCCGGAAGCTGTACGCCGGCTCCCTTGGCCAATAAAGCGAGATGAGCACCGCAACCCCAGAGTCGGCCATGACTGGACCTAATGGTCAGGGGTCCCTTTACCTTTTAACCCCATTATAGATAGTTTCATTACTTTTTGACTGTTACCTTTTCTTTGTTTTTAGATACCTGTGTTTTATCCATGTTTGTTTTGGATTTTTGTGAGCCGCCTTCGAGTCCTCTGTTCTGGGGGAAAGGCAGGATATAAATACATAAAATAATGGGGAAAGGCTGCTCCCATGCTTGACACAGTGAGCAGGAAGAGGTCGCTCAGAAAGGCCGGGTCCCACTTGAGAGTTGACGCAGATGTCGAGGAAGAGGCGAGTTCTGGCAAGGGGAAGCCCCAGGCACCCATAGTCACCTCTCTGTGCCTATATGATGTGTGCTTCTGTCTAGACGCTGGAGGCTGGTGGGAGTACAGCCCTCCCACCTCTTACCTCCAGCCTCTTTCAGAGGAGCTGCAGGTTGAAAACTTCATCACCTTTCCCCTGTTCACCTGCACTTTTGGGTTGCTGCCTGCCTAAGTCGGGCATTGCCGGCGTTGCTGCTTGCCCAGGCTCACTTGTTTGTGGGACTCCCATAAGGGTCTCAAGCCTCTGCTGGGTCTGAGCAACTGAGTCCTCTGTGATCAAAGTCATTTCTTGCAAAGCTGCACCCCAGCTGCATGATTTTGCCTGCAGAGAAGTGCCTGGCTTCTCTCCCCTAGCCCCCCTCCCCACAACCCCGCTTGTGGGTCTTGAATGACGTTGTGTAGACGTGCGTTCCCTTTGCAACTCTCTGAAGGTCACAACTGCTGCCCAAAGTTACTCCACGCCCCCTCCTGCCTCCTTCCCCCCCCTTACCCACCCACCCCTTTTGTCCAGGACAGGGCCATTATTCCCTCCTGAAGTCCTTCAATGATTTACAGATATTTCTCGCTCTGGTAGGTTAGCTCATTATGTCAGTGTTTCAAAATGCTTGGGCATGTGTGATTTATTGATTGATTTATTAACTTGGCGAGAGCTGTCGCAGAGCAAGAGTCTAGGCCACTCGTCTGTGAACCAGGAAATCCCCATTTTCAGATCTCACAGCTGCCGGGAGGGACCAGAAACGGGTGTCAGAGAGAGCCCCTACTCTGAGAGCAGAAGGTCGGTTCAATCCTCAGCATCTCCAGTTACAAGGATCAAGTGACGCATGACGATGATTTGTTCAGTTTTTATTCCCCCATCCCCTGCCAAAGGGGTCCTGGGCAGTAAACATTTTAAAAAATGGTTAAAAACACTTGAAAAACAGTGATCTGGAGCAATATCTTTCAGGCATCAAAATGCCTGCGTAAACAGGAGTCTTTTTTAAATCCCTTCTGAAAGCTAATAAAAAGAGGGAGCAGGTGCACCTCACTAGGGTTGCAGTTTCCATGGAAGGGGAACCACCACGGAGAAGGCCCTGTCTCTTGTGTGAAAATCACCAGGGCCGCCTCCTCCCCTGACAATGGTAGGGACCAAGATGGGAATCGGGGAAAGGCAGCTATTTTTTGCAAGAGAGATGGCCCGGGTGTTTCTCCTTGTTCTGACTATTCCCAATGTGCTCAAAGCGCTTTGCATTGGCATGGCAGGCTCTCCCAGGATTTGGGGGTTTATTTTTCCTTTTTGCAAGGTTGGCTTCTTGTCCCAGGGTGGTTTGATCGAGCGGGATGACTTGCTGGCTGCCTTCCAGCTCTGCGAAGTGTCACGAGGCGCCTTGGGACGGTGTGTCAGCTGATCGCTGGGCAAAGGTGTCCCTGTTTGACTGTCTCTGTGGATTTAAAGAGAAAGCAGGCCTCGGGTCTTCCCCTGCTTGCTCCAAAGCTAGCCTGGTAGGAGGCGGTGGAGAAGGGGGTCCGGGTGGGAGCTGTTGCCAAATGCCGGGGTGTGGATTAGATATGCAGGGCTATATCTGGGCTGGCCTCATGGCGGGGGGCCTGTCACGGAGTGAATTGCCATACAATGGATTAGGAGCTTTGAACTGTGCTGATCCCTCTAGCTCAGTATTGCCTACACTGACTGGCAGCAGCTTTCCAGGGTTTCAGGCAAGGGAACATTGCTGGCCCTACCTGGAGATGCCGGGGGGGGGGGGGGGCTTCTGCATGCAAGGTGGATGCTCTGCCAGCGAGCTACAAGATTCCAGTCTAAACGATTCTGAATGAAGGGCTGCTTTAAATGGGAACAAAGGAAGCTGTCATACGCAGAGTCAAACCATTGATCCATTTAGGATCAATGCCAGGGATTGAACCCGGGATCTTCTAAATGCAGAGCAGATACCCCACCGTGGAGTTTTGGCCTTGCAGAAGGATGAGGTAGTTAAGACTGCAAGGAGAGCTTTCCCTTCTTGTCAATTTCTCTTTCTTCTAATTTCCCCCAGGCTTAGGAGGATCAGTTTGCTGCGTCTATATTTAATGTATCTCTGTGTTTATAGTATGTATGTACATTTCAGAACATCCCTGTACTGCTTGATTGCAGTAAAACTTCAAGCACTGACTAGATATATATGTTATGAGGGAATCGTAAGAAGGAATTCCAAGGCTGACCAGTGATCTGAACCTGCTGCAAGGCAGCAGCCTCCGTACGTATTTAGTTCAACTAGCAGTTTGTAAGCATCCCAATGCAGTGAAAGAGCAGAGCAGAGAGCACTCAGAGAACTATTGTATGAAACAGTTAGGAGCCCCGCCGCAATAAAATTCATTAAGGAACAGCATGGGCTGGCCGCTTGTCATTGGGGATGTCACAGGCGCTGTCCAGTAGGTGCCTGTGGCACTTGCCCAGCGACATTCCATGTAGCAACATCCAATGGGGCTGTGCTGGTCAAGGAGAAAGCTGCCCTTTCGGAGCACCGTAAGTGCTTCCTTGGTTCTGCATTGTTCCTGGAGGTGATTTTGAAAAGTGCAAGAGAGGAAGTGCTGGTTCTCAAATCAAGCCTTTCCCCATTCTCTCCCCCCCCCACCCACTTTTCTAAAGCACCATGCATGCTAATTAGGTTGCTATAACAATTGAAAGCGTTCGGGATTTTGATAGTGCCCAGCGGTGTGATCCAACACCTCTGGTCGTGCAAGCCCCACGTGCCTCTCTTCTAGTGCAAAATGTATATCTCCCAAGCGATGGGAACTCTGAATTTAAGCTTTCCGTTGGCTGCGCTTGTAAGGACACCAAGCGAGATCTCGCACTCGGAAGACTTAGCAGCACAGTCAGTTGCGCGTTTGTTGGTATGCTAAGTCCCGCTGTGTTCAACAGGGCTTAGTGAGTGTGTGTAGGGTTTCCCAGGGGTAAATTCTACCCAGAGGAACACAAGAAGAAGCTGCCTTTTACCAAACTAGATCACTGATCCATCTAGCCCAGAATTCTCTACAGCCAGAGGCACTATTGCTTCTGGTTACCAGTTGCTGGAAACCCCAGGAGGAGAGAAGAGGGTGCTCTTGAACTCAGGTCCCGCATGTGGCTTTCTCAAATCTGCCATCTGGTTGGCCACTGTGAGAATAGAATGCTGAACTAGATGGGCCCCCTTTCGCCTGATCCCACAAGCTCTTCTTACATTCCTATGACAATAATAACAATAACAATAATATATTATTTGTACCCCGCCCATCTGGCTGGGTTTCCCCAGCCACTCTGGGCGGCTTCCAACAAAGATTAAAAATACATTAAAATGTCACACATTAAAAGCGTTCCTACCCAGGGCTGCCTTCAGATGTCTTCTAAATGTCAGGTAGTTGTTTATCTCTTTGACATCTGATGGGAGGGCATTCCACAGGGCAGGCGCCACCACCAAGAAGGCCCTCTGCCTGGTTCCCTGTAGCTTTGCTTCTCGCAATGAGGGAACTGCCAAAAGGCCCTCGGAGCTGGACCTCAGTGTCTGGGCAGAACGATGTTGGTGGAGACGCTCCTTCAGGGATACTATAAGCAGCTCTCCCTGCCCTGCCTGGAGATTGAACCTGGGACCTTCTGCATGCAAAGCAGATGTTCTGCCTCTGATCTATGGCCCTTCCCCAATCTATGAAGCTGCCGTACGCAGTTGGTCCATCCGGATTGGTATTGTCTATCCGTTGGCAGGGTTTCAGGCAGGGAGTCTTTCCCCCAGGCCTATCTGGAGATGCCAAGGGAAAATAAGAGAAGAGAGAAAATATTTAAAGCAGCCTGACAAGGATGTGTGAGTTTCTGAGGTGTATGTAATATAGTAAAGGTAAAGGGACTCCTGACCATTAGGTCCAGCCGCGGACGACTCTGGGGTTGCGGCGCTCATCTCGTTTTATTGGCCGAGGGAGCCGGCATACAGCATCTGGGTCATGTGGCCAGCATGACTTAGCCGCTTCTGGCGAACCAGAGCAGCGCATGGAAACGCCGTTTACCTTCCTGCCGGAGCGGTACCTACTTATCTACTTGCACTTTGACATGCTTTCGAACTGCTAGGTTGGCAGGAGCAGGGACTGAGGTACAGGAGCTCACCCTGTTGCGGGGATTTGAACCGCCGACCTTCTGATCGGCAAGTCCTAGGCTCTGTGGTTTAAACCACAGCGCCACCCTCGTCCCTTATGTAATATGGAGGGATAGACTAAACTGGACAGGGATCCAGGGAGAGGGGATTTGCCTTGTCACACCCAAACTAGCTTGTAGAAAGTATGTTGGAAGGCGGGTGAATTAGGGGTGGGCAATGGTTGTTGTGAAATCCAGCAAACAAACTTTCCCCCACCTGGCAGGGATTATTCCTTCCTTTTTGTTGGTGAGGCCTGTGGCTCAGCAGCAGAGTATCTGCGCTGCATGCAAAAGTCCCAAGTTCATTCCCTGCAGGCGTCTCCAGGTAGGGCTGGGAAAGACCCCCTGCCTGAAACCCTGAAAGTCTGCTCTGAGCCAGTGTAGACAGCAGTGAGCTAGATGCAGCAGTGGTCCCACTGCTCCTGTTTAAACCAGCCCTTTGTTCAGAACCATGAGGACCGAAAGCTTGCTTCATTTTAAGAGAAGAGCTCTTCCCCTGCCACCACTCACCAGTTCAATACAGCTGCAAAGAAGTCATCTTTTGGGGGGCTAACAGCCAGCCCTAAATCCGAGTCCCTGATAATGCTATGTAGCCCAGCAGGGGAGGGGGCTTTAGGGGAGGGGGCAAGAAGAAAACTATCCTCTCCTCCCTGCCTGAATAGCTCTACAAGGCTCCTGTGTGTGGTGTAGTGGTTAAGAGCGGTAGTCACGTAATCTGGGTAACCGGGTTCGCGTCTCCGCTCCTCCACATGCAGCTGCTGGGTGACCTTGGGCCAGTCACACTTCTCTGAAGTCTCTCAGCCCCACTCACCTCACAGAGTGTTTGTTGTGGGGGAGGAAGGGAAAGGAGATTGTTAGCCGCTTTGAGACTCCTGAAGGGGGGTGAAAGGCGGGATATCAAATCCAAACTCTTCTTCTTCTTCTTCTTCTTCCTGTTCCAAACTTCCTGAGCCCTGGACGGAAGCGAGCCTACGCTGCAACGTGTTGTTGCAGTTCTTGCTTATCTCTGCCGTTCAGGTGGATGCCTGGGCTCATGTAGATTCCTGCAAGTGCATGATGCAGTGAGTAAACAGTGGCTTGTCTAAAGCCGCCCTGTGAACACACTGGGCAGAGGTGCAATTTAAATAGCTGACTTCCTGACTTGTAATCCGCTATGGTGAACCAGCTCTTCTCTTCCCTTCTCTCCCCGCCCCCATCAAAAACTAGGGGAATGCCCAGGTCAACCACACGCTCACATTGCTCAGCCTGACTCTTACGTTCCTCCACTGGGACTTGTCGGGGTCTCCTGTTTTGCAAGTGATTCTCATCTGGGTTCCTCCTCTACAAGGGAGCAGAGTGGGGCCACCCCTGAAATGTTTGACTGCTGTAGCAATAATAATAATAATAATAATAATAATAATTTTACCTTGTTGCACAGGTTTAGGAAGCTTTTTCGCAGAAGCTCCCTTTGTTCCTCTTGCCTTCTTATTGTTATTATTATTATTACATTATTAATTATTATTATTATGGTTACGTACTTAATTCGTTCTGGAGGTCCGTTCTTAACCTGAAACTGTTCTTAACCTGAAGCACCGCTTTAGCTAATGGGGCCTCCTGCTGCTGCTGTTGCTGCTGCACCGCCGGAGCATGATTTCTGTTCTCATCCTGAAGCAAAGTTCTTAACCCAAGGTACTATTTCTGGGTTAGCGGAGTCTGTAACCTGAAGTGTATGTAACCTGAAGCATATGTAACCCGAGGTACTGCTGTAATTGAAATTATATACTGCCCTATACCCATAGGTCTCAGAGCGGTTCACGGGATAAAATTGCCTTTGTAGCGTGGTGAATGTCTGGGATGCAGAAACAAACCATGCTTTATTTATCTATTGATTACATTTATATCCCACTTTTTCTCGAGGTGGTATACATTGGTCTCCTCCTCCATATTTTATCCTCTCAACAACCCTGGGAGGCTGAGAGTTAGCTTAGGCTGAGAGTGAGTGACTTGACCAGGTTCACTCAGTGAGCTTTGTGGCTGAGGGGGATTTGAACCCTGATCTCCCAGGTTTGAGTCTGACTACACCACACTGACTGCCCAAGGTTAAGGAAGAGCACTGGGTTCTTGCAAAGCGCCACACCATAGTTGAAACCGGCCGAGGGTTGTAAGCCCCCAGCAATCCATGGCTTCAAATTGTGGTTCTTTGGCAGTGAACACACCATTGCTAAGCTGCTGGGCAGGATTTGGATGATTAGGCAGACTGTGGTTTAATAAACCATACCTTGGTAAACTGTGGTTTTGCATTGCGTGCGAAAGAGGCCATAGACCTTGTTGCTTTCTGGGTTCCTGCAGATCGCTTAAGGCAGCCTTGCCAAATGCACGTCTCTGAGCTGGGATTGGGTGCTCAAACAAACCACGGTTGAATAAGCCATTGTTTGGTAAACCGTGGCTAGGTACTATGTGCGAACCTGGCTATAGCACACCCTGTACTTTTCCAGCAAATGGCTTAAGGCAGCTTTGCCAAGGATACACCCCTGGCCGGCCTTTATCTGCAAGAAAACCTAGTGCAGGCCATGCTTTCCAACTGCAGTTGAGAACTACGCTCCTCTGCTCCTGGCTCAAGGGGGCTTGCAGTTGGGGTCTCCACTGGAATGACGTGACCTTTTTAGACCAGCTGCGCGGCCCAACAGAGCGCTTGAGAGCAGCGTTCCTGGTGAATCTGAGCGAGGGTGGGTGAGACAGTTCCCAACAGCTGTTAACGGTAGCGGAGGATTATTGTTTTTTTAGCGGGGGGGGGGGTCCCTTTGCTTCGATCGTGTCTCCCTCTGTCTCCAGCGTAAGTGGTGCTATTTTTGACATATATGGGATTATCAGGTCAACGGGATGTGGCATTCTGTCTCTGCTGCGGATCGGATTCTTTTCGGGGCTTGGTGGACGAGACCGTCCTTATCCCGGGCAAAGCTCGCCGTAGCGGGGAGGGGAGGGGAGGGAGAGAAGAGGAAACTGTGAAACCTCAGGGGAGAGAAGTCAGAGCGCTGGTTTCCTGTCCCAGAATGCACGAATCCTGCGTCAGGGTAGCAGATCTGGGGCATAGAGCATCATTTGGGATTCCTGCAGGAAGATCTTCTCTGATCGCTGAGAAGCCACGACTTCTGCATAGCCAATTTTTTTTTTTGGGGGGGGGAGCTGTGTTTTAGGTGCCATACAAACAAACAAACAAACAAACAAACAAACTTCATTCACCCTTGGGTGACCAGGTCCCTGGGACTTTCTTTCCGTGCTGACTTGGCAGAAACACACGCAGCAGCGTTCTCGACTGTTCCATCTCGGAAGCAATTGGTTTCCTGCACAATGGGGATTCACCCTCATTAACACTAATTACTGGAGGCTAGACGGGTTTGGGGAGGGTGTGTGGCTCGCCACAGTAGTTTAAAAAACAAAACACAGTGCGGTGGCCATCTTAATTTTTTTTTTTAAAAAAAAGAGCAAGTTGTTAGGGTCATAGGCTGTGGAGGAGCCTGGACAACTGCCCAGATGTCACCTCCATACTTGGAAGCATATATTTGAATCCATAAGGACAATTAACTTGCTTCACTTGCTCGAGTGATTTTTGCCCAAGGATGGAAAGAAGAAAACATCTCAACGGAAGAAGAACGGCAGCCGAAGTTATTAGAGCACTCAGAAATGGCTAAACTTGCTGGAAGATGATAAACCCTCTAATGTAGAATGGAAACAATTTACTATTGTAAACAAATTAAGACTTTAGTAGGATTAAAGTAAAAAATGCATAGTGACAGAAAACTTAGACTGATTATTTGGGATAAATAATAGTTAGGGATAATTTGGAAATGTGTTAAAAAAGCAGTACATGTGTAAGAAACCGCAGAAAGCGGGGGGGCGGGGCGGGGGAGAGTCGAAATACGATGTGGAATAATTTAAATTTATGTCTTGTGTTTGTTGTAAAATGAAAAGTATAAATAAAAATGGGTTGTTCTTGTTGTTTTTTTGCAAGTTTCATCCCTGTATGGGACAGCTGCATATTCCTGCATTGCAGGGGTTGGAATAGATGATCCTCAGGATCCCTTCCAACTTCAGTTCTAGGATTCTGTGACCTGAGATGAGTCTTGAAGGGCTGCTTCTGTAATCACACAGAACACCTCCCCGCTTTCCTGCCTATGTCGACTGTCTGCAGAGCAGCGCAGTGGTTGTGGAAGCCTCAAACACGTGCCACGTTAGCCTGAAATCTATACGGCCACACAAGTTTGAGGTTGGAGTGATGGGGGCAGGAAAGGCAGGAGCCAGCATATAATAATAAATAATAATAATAATAATAATAATAATAATAATAATAATAATAGAAAAGTCTTGAGGCTCCTGAAGGCAGTGTTAGAAACACAGACATGTAAGCTAATTGCCACAATGGCACCTTAAAACTAAGTTACGATCGCCACAATTGAATGTATAGGAGCCATCTTTTCCATTATTATTATTACAGTGGTATCTCGGGTTACATACGCTTCAGGTTACACACTCTACTAAGCCAGAAATAGTGGTTCAGGTTAAGAACTTTGCTTCAGGATAAGAACAGAAATCGGGCTCTGGCGGCGCGGCGGCAGCAGGAGGCCCCATTAGCTAAAGTGGTGCTTCAGGTTAAGAGCAGTTTCAGGTTAAGTACAGACCTCCGAAACGAATTAAGTACTTAACCCGATGTACCACTGTAATTGTTATTCATTTCTATGATTTCTATTTCTAGAACCTTCTCTAAGGGACATTTTGCTTTCCCCATATTTATTGACCGACTTAATTTATAGAGCTGCCCCATAGCAGAAGAACTCTAGGAAGCCAGTGTGATTCAGTGGTTAAGAGTGTTGGAGAGATCAGGGTTCGAATCCCCACTCAGTCAGGAAGCTCACAGGGTGACCTTGGAGTCAGTCGCAGCCTCTTCACCTGCCTCACAGGGTTGTCGTCAGGATTAACTGAGCCGGGGAGAGGTGTGTGAATCATGGACTCCTTGGAGAAAAAAGTGGGCTATAAATGCAATAAATAAGTTCTTCTTACCTGCTTAAGCAAGCTGGAGGGAGCAGCTTTCCCACTCCAGGTACACCTTTGCACCCCTTCCCAATAGCATTTAGGTCCTGGACAATTTCTTCTAGACTTTTCCGACGGTCCTTGAGCGCATCCTTCCCGAAACCTCTTTATAAATGTGTGCAGTCTCTCAAAATACATGCCCAGAATCTACCTTCTGACCCTGAGTGCTGGTTAGCACCATTTAGAAGGAGGTGCAAAAATCCAGAGGTTTGTCCAGGTCCTGATCCACTTGCTGGGCAAGAGGGGTATTTCTGCATAAGGCTTCACGAAGATCTACCTGCTCAGTCTCTACCTGCTCAGTCGTGTGCCTGGCTGCATAGACACAGAGCACATGGAAAGCACCTGAGTCATGGTTCGTGGGCCACTATCCGCCCCCCTTACCAGTCCTCCAAACTCCAGCAGGAACTAGCAGGGAGAGGGATAGGACACAAGGAGCTTTGAGGCACAAGCCCAAACAGTAGAAAGCGGCCACCACCTCCTTTCCTGGGCCAAGCCTTGAAAAGAGTCCAAGGAGAAAAATCCCCTTTCGATATTTACCGGGTTGCCCAACTCTGTGTCACTGTACAGTGATGCAGACAGAAATCCAACTGGTGTAACCAGTAGGTGTCCGAAGTGGCCAGGCGCTGCTTTAGCTTTGAGGATTTGCATGGCAAGATGGTCTGCAATTTGCATCTCAATTCCCCCAAACCTTTATTCCCGGAGAAAGTGTTTAGGGACCAATCAGGTCTTTAGATTAATTACCAATTTGCCAAGGGCTGTATGCGGAGACAATAACTCTGGATTGTCAGGAGACTTGGGATAGCTGAACTCTGTTTAGTCTCCGAGACCTTGAGGATCAAAGACTCCCCCTTCATTCCCAGACTCTACCAGGTGCTTTGAGTGACTCCCAGCTGCCTGAATTTACAAATCAGATAACAGCTTCTTCCTGCCCAGAGAGGAGGCAATTTGATGCACACCTCCAAAGACAGAGAGTTTTACAATTAAAGAAACCTGACACACATTTCCCAGGATGCCACAGTTTTAACCCTCCCACAATGCTTCACTCCTGTATGAACCAAAGTTTCAACGTACAAAGATTTCCCAACTTCACTACAGCCTGACTACCCCCAAAGAATCCTGGGAACTGTAGTTTATTAAGAGTGCTGGGAATTGCATTCCTTTGAGGAGTAAACTGCATCTCCCAGGATTCTCCGGGGGAAGCTATGTGCTTTAATATAAGGTGTGTGTGTGTGTTTGTGTATGAGAGAGAGAGGGATTGGGAGGTCAGGTTAGGAAAGCATGATTTGGCTTGTATGAGTCACCCGGCGTTATGACTCAGTGACGTGGGTGGCCGGCCTCCTGCACAGACGCCGCTGGTGGCAGGCTTGGGTCAGAGATGGAGGTGTGTGGCTGCAGGGCTGCAGCTGCATTGCAGAATGGTGCTTTTTCAAACCCTTTCCCAGGGATGGGCGGTGTTGCAAACAAAAATTGCCCTTTTCCCTTATGGGGTATCCAAGAGCCCATATAGAGTCCTTACGTAGGTTCCCTATTGGTAGGAGAAAATAACAGAGGCCAACCAGAGAATATTGAGAAGCAAAGCACCTACTAAGCTTGATCTTTATTGATCTGTTGCAACAGGGTGCTCCCCTCACGCGCAGGAGAGGAGGAGGAACCCAGAACAACGGCACGCAAGGCCTTATAAAGACTTTTGAAATTGTCACCCTGTAGATCAATACCGGGGGACGCGGGTGGCGCTGTGGGTAAAAGCCTCAGCGCCTAGGGCTTGCCGATCGAAAGGTCGGCGGTTCGAATCCCCGCGGCAGGGTGCGCTCCCGTTGCTCGGTCCCAGCGCCTGCCAACCTAGCAGTTCGAAAGCACCCCCGGGTGCAAGTAGATAAATACGGACCGCTTTCTAGTGGGAAGGTAAACGGCATTTCCGTGTGTGGCTCTGGCTTGCCAGAGCAGCAATGTCGCGCTGACCACGTGACCCGGAAGTGTCTCCGGACAGCGCTGGCCCCCGGCCTCTTGAGTGAGATGGGCGCACAACCCCAGAGTCTGGCAAGACTGGCCCGTACGGGCAGGGGTACCTTTATCTTTACCTAGATCAATACCACCCCTCCATACATCATACATACATCACAGAAGGGGTGTAACCAAAGACCACCCCTCAGATACATCACACCTGCATCACAGAAAAGGCGGTCTAAAACAGAAATTTGAATGTTGTTTTTCTCCTGTCTGGCAGGTTACTTGATTGGATACCCTGCTTACTAGATTGGATTGCCTGGGGAGCCTGGCCAGTCTTTTGTAGTGATAAATACTTCGTTTCCTGGGCAAGGTCACAGGCTCACACCCTATTCAAACACAGACATACCCTTAAGACAGGATTTGTGAAGGAAAAGACAATAGGGAGGCTTTTCCATTTTCCTTGACCTTGCAGAGAAAACATTTGCTCAGTTTGGGAATCAAAAATGGTTCCAGGTCGGTCTTCCTGTGCTGATCTATGTATGTGCCTGTTTGGTACACTTATGAACATTACCATATATCTAAGACCTCAAAATTCCTATCACAGCAGCCGTGGCCCTCTGGCGTGGGGTGGAGTCCAACTCCGGCATCCTGCCTAGCCCAAGGGCCTCCTGGACCAGGGCAGTGGCCCGTCTAGTCCAGCATCCTGTATCCACAGTGGCCCCAAAGACACCTGCGGGAAGCAGGATTTGAGCATGAGAACCCTCTCCTCTCCGGTGGTTTCCTGCAGCTAGTATTCAGAAGCATTACTCTTCCTTTAAGTAATTTAAGGTGCTGGTTTTGACCTTTAAAGCCCTTCGCGGCCTAGGACCCTCGTACCTACGGGACCGCCTCTCCCGATATGCCCCAAGGAAGACCTTAAGGTCCATAAATAGCAACACCCTAGAGGTCCTAAGGAAGTCAGATTAGCCTCAACCAGAGCCAGGGCCTTTTCAACACTGGTCCCGGCTCTGCCTCATGAGACCAGGGCCCTGCGGGATCTGATATCTTTCCGCAGGGCCTGTAAGACAGAGTTGTTCTGCCTGGCCTTTGGCTTAGAATCAATTTGACTCCCTCCCCCTCTTTCTCTTTTTTCCTTTGTCCTCCTGTGATGAGGCTGCGTTTTAATGTTTTGATGTTTTATTTTAATCTTGTTTTTTAAGTTGCATTCCAATCAACTTGTTTTTATTATTGGTTGTTAGCCGCCCTGAGCCTGGTACTTGCTGGGGAGGGCGGGGTATAAATAAAATTTATTTATTAATTATTATTATTATTATTCTCTGTCCGTGAAAGCAGAGTATAGCCATTGTGGCTGTGAGCCATCAAGAGCCTTTCCCCCTCTGGATTTGTCTAGTCCTCTTTTGAAACTATCCATGTCGGTGCTCCAGTGGCAGGGAGTTCCACAGTTTAACCACGTGCTGCACGAAAAGAAGCCCTTTCTTTTCTCCGTCCCAAATCTTCGAACACTCAGTATAGTTCCTGGGAGTGTTTATATATGGGGGAACCTAGGGAGCTGCATTATATGCCAAGCGGCTCACTGATCCACCTACAGTACCTCCATACTGACTGACCATGGCTATCCTGGGTGAGGGGCCGTGCCTAAATGCCTCTGATGTTCTCAGTTTCAAATTTCTGAGGTTTAATTTATGTCTTCAGTTTTGCACGCTGTTTTTTTTTAGCGTTGTAAGCTGCTTTGAGACGCAGGTGGTGGAAAGTAAAGGTAAAGGTACCCCTGCCCGTATGGGCCAGTCTTGACAGACTCTAGGGTTGTGCGCCCATGTCACTTAAGAGGCCGGGGGCCAGCGCTGTCCGGAGACACTTCCGGGTCACGTGGCCAACGTGACGAAGCTGCTCTGGCAAACCGGCACCAGAGCAGCACACGGAAACGCTGTTTACCTTCCCACTATAAAGCGGTTCCTATTTATCTACTTGCACCCGGGGGTGCTTTCGAACTGCTAGGTGGGCAGGAGCTGGGACCGAAGGACGGGAGCTCACCCCGCCGCGGGGATTCAAACCGCCGACCATGCGATCGGCAAGTCCTAGGCGCTGAGGTGGAAAGTAGGGTGTTGATTATTGAAATAATAAATAAAATACAAGTAACAAAACAAGTAGCAGACTTTAATTGCAAAAGCAACCATGAGCTCAGTCCGGTTATGGCACAGAAAATGAATTTTATCTGGTTGGAATGCTGAACTGTTGAAGTGTGAGTGTATAAGTTTGTTTGTGTGTTGCACGTAGCTCTTCTTTGAGCTTGTATAAGAATAACTGTATAAGAATAATGTTAAAATCCCAAATTTATTTTACAAATATCAAGGCACATGGTCACTCAGTGCCACCAGTATATGCAAATATATAGAATCTTGGTTCACAATAAAAATGGAACTGGCTGGCGAATACTTTTCTTTTTATAAATCTTTACTATTTGCAAAGGGAATCTTTGCATGAGTTAATATTTTACTATCCCTTTGGAGCTGCTCTGCAAATTTCTACTTTTCTCCTTGCTGGCCATGACTCTTTACAGTTTAAATTTTTGATGCTCGGTTTCTTTTGTGTGTTTTTTATGTTTGCACTTTTTCTGCTGTTAACAAACTAATGATAAGTAAGTAAGTAAGTAAGTAAGTAAGTAAGTAAGTAAGTAAGTAAGTCAGTCAGTCCCAAAGCAGGTCGGATGAGCCTGAGACCCACTTTCCCCTCTGCTCCGATATCTGACGTACGCCACCTTGGGCAACCATGCCAACCTGCTGGCATGTTTTTACCGTCACTCACAGCTGCTCCAAAGTAAACCGCGATGGTGAAGGTGATGGCATGGGGTTTTGGCAGCTTCTTACCATTTCTTCTTTTTTTAAAAAAATACTTTTATTTTGCTTTAAACAAATACAGATAAATATAGACAACCAAAATTACGAAAGAAAATTCCTTAATAATATAGGGACGCAGGTGGCGCTGTGGGTAAAACCTCAGCGCCTGCCAACCTAGCAGTTCGAAAGCACCCCCGGGTGCAAGTAGATAAATAGGGACCGCTTACCAGCGGGAAGGTAAACGGCGTTCCGTGTGCTGCGCTGGCTCGCCAGATGCAGCTTGTCACGCTGGCCACGTGACCCGGAAGTGTCTTCGGACAGCGCTGGCTCCCGGCCTATAGAGTGAGATGAGCGCACAACCCCAGAGTCTGTCAAGACTGGCCCGTACGGGCAGGGGTACCTTTACCTTTTATAGACAACCAAAATTACGAAAGAAAATTCCTTAATAATAATAAAATGAAAAAAGCTAAAAAACTACAAAAAAATTAAAGTTATAGACCATAAGCCATTATGGGAAAGAAAAAAGGAAAAGAAAAGAAGGAGGAGAAGGGGGGGGGGGAGAGAAAGGAAGGAAGGAAGGAAGGAAGGAAGGGGGGGGGGAGAGGAAGATGAGCCAAAACCCAAGAAGGTTCATCTTGTACGCTTCCGTCAAGGTCACAACAGATCATTAGTCTTATCAAATCTCTCTATCTGCATTCCATAGAATCCCTCATCTTGGTATCAGGAAACATTTCCCTATGCATTATCATTCTAAACATAACCAGGTCTTTCTTGATGAATGCTTATCCCCTTCTTACCATTTCTTTCTCTTTCCCCCCATTCCTCTTTTTTAACAGACTCTTTCCCGGAAACACGATCGCTCGCCGGCCTTGATCTCGCATCGCGGCCAGGAGCCCTCCTCCCAGAATGTCAAGCTCGGGCTACCCTCCTAGCCAAGGAGCGTTCAGTGCAGAACAAGGGCGCTACCAGACGCATTCGGTCCAGTACACATTCCCCGGCGGCCGACACCAGCAGGTAAGGGGGGGACGCGGGGGGGAGGGCGCGCTCCCCAGGCACTGGCGCCGGAGGGCTCTCCATGGCTGCTAGAGCCACAATGGTCGTGCTCTTCCTCCACTGTTGAAAGCAATTCTTCTTGGTTGCTGGAAACCACAAGAGGGCTCTTGTGCTTGGGTCCCGCTTGTGGGTTTCTTCTTGGGGCTGCTGTGAGACCAGGATGCTGGACTAGAAGGGCCACGGGCTCAGTATTGTCAACACTGGCCGGCAGCAGCTCTCTAGGGCAGCGGTTCTCAACCTGTGGGTCCCCAGATATTGTTGGACTACAACTCCCATCATCCCTGAGCTCTGGCCCTGCTAGCTAGGGGTGATGGGAGTTGTAGTTCAACAACATCTGGGGACCCACAGGTTGAGAAACTCTGGTCTAGGGGATGGGTAGGCAAACTAAGTCCCGGGGGCTGGATCCTGCCCAATCCCCTTCTAAATATGGCCAGTAGACGGTCCGGGAATCAGCGTGTTTTTACATGAGTAGAATGTGCCCTTTTATTTAAAACGCATCTCTGGGTTATTTGTGGGGCATAGGAATTTATTTATTTTTTCAAAATATAGTCCGCCCGCCCCCCCACAAGGTCTGAGGGGCAGTGGACCGGCCCCCTGCTGAAAAAGTTTGCTGAGTCCTGAGCTAAGGGGACATTTACAGCCCCCCCCCCCCGAAGGTGCCATTGGGGATCAAACATGGGAACGTCTGTATGCAAAGCTACAGTCAGTAGTATTTATTGTTACCATCATTAGAATAATTTAAGCCAGTGGTTTCCCGTCCCTGAGCTCAGGAAGATGCATGACAAGAGTAGTTATCATGATGATGACAGGTCAGGAGAGGCTGGAGGAGCAGACAGTCTACAAAGTAAATGGATAAACGTTTATTGAATACACGGGGGGAAATGGTGTACACTTGAAAACATTGGCAGCATTAAGATAAATTCAACAGTGTAAGTAAGTTTTGATGGATGTAAGAATGGAATACTGAATGGTTTAGTTTCTGTAAAATATTCAGGGATTTATGATATGCAAAATGAACCATGGAAAGAGAGGAAGGGAAATCATTAATATTTTAAGGATGTTTAAATGAGTATTTCAAATTGTAAAACAGAAAATTTAATTGTGTGTGTGTGTGTACCGTATTTTTCTGTGTATAATATGCTTGCGGCTGCAACCAGTAGCCCATCCCCCCTCTGCACTATCCGTGTATAAGACGACCCCCGATTTATAACAACAACAACAACAACAATAATAATTATTATTATTTATACCCCGCCCTCCCCAGCCAATGCCGGGCTCAGGGCCGCTAACAAGCAATAATAAAAACAAGTTGAATGAATACAACTTAAAAACAAGATTAAAATGCAACATTAAAATATTGAAACATTAAAATGCAGCCTCATTTTTAACATTATTTTAGAGTAAACCTCGTCTTATACACGGAAAAGTACGGTAAATAAATAAATAAATAAATAAGTGTGTGTGTGTGTGAGAGAGAGAGAGAGAGAGAGAGAGAAAGTAAATGGATAAAATGAGCAAATCGAAGCAAAGGAAACACGGGTCATTTGAAAAGCAACGACCCACCAACCCCTCAGCTTTCTTGAAAGTGGTTGTGCTAAGGAGGCCTGTTCCTTAATTATTGCCAGCCTCGTGGCTCCTTCAAAAAACCATCCTCAAGTAACTGTCAATATTTGAGCAGCCAGTTGACCACTGTGCCAACCCCCGGACCAGGGAGCTAGAGGCGTGGGTTATGGCAGGCCCAGTTCTTAGCAGCTCATGTGAACCTCTGTGGCTGTGTTACAAGGGGAGCAAAGTATGTCCCTTCCTCCTCCTCCTCCTTCTCCTCTTCTTCTTCTTCTTCTTCTTCCTCCTCCTCCTCCTCTTCCTCCTCGTCCTCCTTCTTCCAAAAGAAACGAAAGGTTCTTCCCGGTTGGGGCTGCTCGGTTCTTCAACCTTGAGAGCAGAATAGCTGGTCAGTTGTCAATGTTTGACCAGGCAGGTGGCTGGCGTGCCAACCCTGAGTCGTAAGTACATTAGAGGAGCCCTGCAGGATCCGGCCAGAGGCTCCCAGAGCAGCTTACGTACCATCAAATAAAACCGGACAGTCCCTGCCTTCAGGCTTTACAATCTAAAAGACTCGGCAAAGAAAGAAAACAGGGATGGGGGCAGAAGAGGGGGGAAGCAAAGGCAATTTCTTAAAGTAAAATTGTAGTTCTTACAATGAGTGGCTGGAACAGTAGCAGTTCAGGGGCAGGAGGTCACTTTGGCGGAGCTGATGATACGAGCCCCACTTTTTGTCTAGATATTCTAAGCATGGGAATTTTTGGCTCACCAGAGGTTGCTGGACTACAACTCCCATCATCCCCAGAGAGTGTGATAGCCAGTGGCCAGGGATAATGGGGTTGGTTCAGCACCTTCTGGAGGGCCAAAAGTTCCCCGGTGCCTTTTCCGGACGCTGTTGTGACCAAAGCCCCATCACAGACACCCCAAACATTGGCCATTGCAGCCAGGGGCTGAAGGGCGTAACGGTTAAGAATGCTGTACTGTGGCCTGATAGAGTGGGGTTCGAATTCCCACTCAGCCATGAAGCTCACTGGGCGTGACCTTGGGCCAGTCGCTGACTCTCAGCCTAACCTACCTCACAGGGATGTTGTGATGAAAAAATGGGAGGTGAGGGGAGAGCTACATATGCCAGCTGGAGCTCCTTTGAGTAAAAGGTGGTATACAAAATAAAATGAAAATAAACGACATCTGGGCAGTGCCAGCTTGGGGTAGGCTGCCCTAGAAGGCGCTGCTCCCGTGAACATACAACTTGCAGAAACTTCCTCGGGAGGCGGTGGACTCTCTTTCCTTCGAGGTATTAAAGAAGAAGTTCGACGGCCATCTTGTCATGAGTTTCCACTGAAATGTGGCTGTATTTTAATGTTTTAATGTTGTATTTTAATCTTGTTTTTAAGTTGTATTTCAATCAAATCGATTTTATATCAGGTGTTAGCTGCCCTGAGCCCGGTCTTGGCTGGGGAGGGCGAGGTATAAATAAAATCTATATAATAATAATAATAATAATAATAATAATAATAATAATAATAATAATAATTTATTATTTGTACCCCGCCCATCTGGCTAGGTTTCCCCAGCCACAGCCACTCTGGGCAGCTTCCATAGAAACCAAAAATACACTAAAATCTCACACATTAAAAACTTCCCTGAACAGGGCTGCCTTAAGATGTCTTCTGAATGTCAGGTAGTTGATTATCTCTTTGACATCTGATGGGAGGGCGTTCCACAGGGCAGGTGCCACTACCGAAAAGGCCCTCTGCCTGGTTCCCTGTAGCTTTGCTTCTCGCAATGAGGGAACCGCCAGAAGGCCCTCGGCGCTGGACCTCAGCGTCCGGGCAGAACGATGAGGGTGGAGACGCTCCTTATTATGATGGATGCTTTAGTTGAGATTCCTGTATTGCAGGGGGTTGGACTAGATGACCCTCGGGGTACCTTCCAACTCTACAATTCTATTATTCTTTCTCCTAGGTTGGGGCTGTTCATTGTTTCTTTTTAAAAAATACTGACAAGGTAACCTGCCCCCCACTTTTTATCTCGTAGGAGTTTGCTGTTCCTGACTTCCGCCCTTCTCACTTGGAAGTCAGCCAGGCCACCCAGCTCCTGCAGCAGCAGCAGCAACAGCTTCGGAGGCGGCCCTCTTTGCTGTCTGAATATCACCCTGGCTCCGACAGGTAGGGTGCCCTCGATCTCTGACCTATTGTTACCTGATCACGTCACCTTTCCCTATATGCACCAACTCAATCGCTCCAATCTGCTCACCAGCCCTGTTGCAGGTTTCCGCATAATCCTTTTTCCAAAGTAAAAAACAACAACCCTTAGATTGGTTAGATTGGTTTCAACTAGGGCCAGGGCCTTTCAGTACTGGCCCCGACGTGGTGGAACACTCTGTCACAAGAGAGTAGAGCCCTGCGGGATTTGACATCTTTCCGCAGGGCCTGCAAGACGGAGCTGTTCCGCCTGGCCTTTGGTTTGGACTCAGTCTGACCCTTATGTTTCCCCTGATGGTTTTGATCTATGGGCTACTTTTAAAATGTGGCTGCATTTTAAACTGCATTTTAACCTGTATTTTAAATTGGGCTTTCCCCCCTATTATGTTTTTACTGTAATTTTACTGGTGTTAGCCGCCCTGAGCCCAGCTCTGGCCGGGAAGGGCGGGGTATAAATAAAATTTACAGTGGTACCTCGGGTTAAGTACTTAATTCGTTCCGGAGGTCCGTTCTTAACCTGAAACTGTTCTTAACCTGAAGCACCACTTTAGCTAATGGGGCCTCCTGCTGCCACCGCGCTGCCGGAGCACAATTTTTGTTCTCATCCTGAAGCAAATTTCTTAACCTGAAGCACTATTTCTGGGTTAGCGGAGTCTGTAACCTGAAGCGTCTGTAACCTGAAGCATATGTAACCCGAGGTACCACTGCATTATGATTATGATTATTATATAACTTAATAAAAGGAGCAGTACGTAAGAACATGAGCTGTCAGTTCTGCCTCTCCGGGTTCCCGGGGGCATTTGCGTTCATAATAGGGGATTTCATTTTGGAACCTCCCCTCTGGAACTGCTGACGGAAGGATGCTTAAACACGCCGGATTAAAGGCTCTGCCATGTTTTGGAGCGTCAGCGATATTTCAGCAGAGACTGGGCGGCCCCTCGCCAGGGGTGTTGCCTCTGCGTCCTGCATTGAAGATCTCCACATTGAGCAGGGGTTTGGACGCAGCGACCTCTTAATTTCCCTTCCGACTCTGCGATGCTGCGAAAACACCCCTGCCCACCCCAGATGTGCAAAAACGGGGCTGTGATTTACTAAGTAAATTGGAACACTCCCTGGTAAATCAGGGACAGCTGGTGGGTATGCCATTACACTTATTTCCTCTGCCTCTCAGGCCTCAGGAAAGAAGATCTGGCTACGAGGCCCAGTTCCACCCCGGCTCGTCGCAAGCTGATCATGATGCGCTGGATTCGAAGAGGCCGCGCTTGGACCAGGTTTCCGACTCCCACTACCAGCGGGTCAGCGCCGCGACGGTCCTGCCACTGTCCCACCAGCTGCAGGATGGGCTGCGTTCGTCAGACTTGAAGAAGGTAACGCCGGCTGGGGAGAGGCCGCTGCCAAGTCCTGCCTTTTTGCCCAGTTTGAGGCATCGGCTGTACAGCGGTTCCTGGTGTCCTTTTGGACTGGTAGGGCCGGAGTCAGGGAGCCCAACAGTAGGTGGCGCCAGAGCCAGTGACGAGGGGAGCCCACTCTAGGAAGCTCAGAGCTCCTCTGCCAAAGGAGTCTCACAGGAACAGAGGAAGCTGTGATACACCGAGTTAGACCATTGGTCCATTTAGCTCAGTATTGTCTGCACTGACTGGCTGCGGCTTTCCAGGTTTTCATGGGGGGAGTCTTTTCTCAGGCCTACCTGGAGATGCCAGGGATTGTACGTGGAGCTTTCTGCTCATGAGGCAGGAGTCTACACCTGAGCAATGGCCTTTCCTTGCTAAGTCACTGCGGCAAACTTGGGTAGACTTGGGACACTGAAGGGCAGCGGTCGGGGCTCAGGGCTAGGGCCCTTCAGCTAGCAGTATTCAGCAGCCAGGTTGCCTTCTGAAGCAAGACAGTTTGCACATATTACACCGATCCTGGCCCGACTGCATTCACTGCCAATTAGCTTCTGGGCCCAATTCAAAGTGCTGGTTTTAAACGGCTCAGGACTGCCATATTTCAGGGACTGCCTCTATCTGTACGAACCAACCTGGACTCTGTGATCATCATCTGAGGCCTTTCTTTGTTTGCCTCCTCTGCGAGAAGGGTGGCAACACGAGAACGGGGCCTTTTCTGTGGTGGCTTCCTATCTGTAGAATGCTCTCCCCAGGGAGCTTCGCCTGGTGCCTTCATTACATATCTTTAGGCACCAGGCAAAAACGTTCCTTTTTAACCAGGCTTTTGTTTGATTAATATTCTACGGCCTTTCAGAAGTGTTTGTGGAAGGGCGGGGAGTTATTTTTATTTTATTTTTAAAAAATGGTAACTGTTTGTTTGTTTGTTTCTATCCTCTATTTTTATCTTGTAAGCCGCCCTGAGATCTTTGGATGATAAATTTATAAATTTAACAAAACAAAACAAATATATTTCTCCTCTCCCCCCAGGAGTCAGCTTATGGAGGCAAGCATGACGGGCCGCCATCGCCGCTCTCAGGCCAGCCCTGCGGAGATGACCAAAATGCGTCTCCGTCCAAGCTGTCGAAGGAGGAGCTGATCCAGAGCATGGACCGGGTGGACCGGGAGATCGCCAAAGTGGAACAGCAGATCCTGAAGCTGAAGAAGAAGCAAGTGAGTTGCCGGAGCAGGGAGTGGGGATCACACCTAACCCTAGGCCTGCTGGATTAGGAATGTGTGTGTGGAAGTCTCTTGGCAGAGAAGAGATGGGATGGGGGGCAGGGAAGCCTTTGGCCGAGGATGAGGGGGTGCTGCAGGTAGGCCAGGTAGGGCTGCAGGTGGGCAGAGGCAGAGCAGGTTGGCAGGGGTGGGGTAGCAGAGGACGGGGCTGCCGGTCCTGTTGATGGGATCTGGCTGAATCAACAAAAGGTTGGTCCAACCAGGGATCTGGCTGTAGAGCAGGTGTGGGGAACATCTGTGAGCCTCTAGCTGTTGTGGTCCTCCAGATGTTCCTGGGCTCTAACCTTCCCATCAGAGTCCCAGGGATGATGGGAGTTGTAGTCTAGTAACATCTGGAGGGGACTGCAGGCTAGCCACCCCGGAGCTAGCTAGCAGAAGGGTGTCTATTTATTTGTCTTTAATAATAATAATAATAATAATAATATATTTATATTTATACCCCGCCCTTCCCGGTTCAAAAAACAACAAATTTAAAACACTTAATTGATGCAACAAAAAAAAACAGTATAAAATGTGATTAACAATAAATTCAGAATGCAAAAATCAATTTAGGGGGGAAATCCATCCAATAAACATTAGATGATCACCAGGGCTAGCTGGCTAAGTTAGCCCTATTTGGACCAGCGAGGAGACCACGGGAGAATTAGCTGTGGGATCCCAGAGCAGGTAATCTTAATAAAAAGGGGAGGGGGAGGGAAGGAAGGGGAATAAAAGATCAGGCTAAGTTCAAGTTGAAAGCCAGGCGGAATAGCTCTGTCTTACAGGCCCTGCGGAAGGAAGTTAAATCCTGAAGGGCCCTGGTCTCATGGGACAGAGCATTCCAGCAGGCCGGAGCCATCACTGAGAAGGCCCTGGCCTTGGTGGAGGATAATCTGACTTCCTTAGGGCCTGGGACCTCTAAACTATGATTATTCATGGACCTTAAGGTCCTCTGTGGGGCAGACCAGGAGAGGCGGTCCCGTAAATAGACAAGCTTTGTATGCATTGTGATGCCACATCAAGAGTCTTCCCGGGAGTTAAATGAAGTTTAATCGTAATCGTATATTTATATGCCGTTTAACCGTCGCAAACCGCAAGTGGTCTTTTGCAGAAAAGCAATATAAAAGTTTGTTAAAAAAATACTGATTAAAAAAGCAAACTTTAAATGCAACTCAACCTAAAAATTGTTTTAAAAGACATAATTCCAGTGTTGACAGTACTGTGCTAGATGGACCACTGGTCTAATTCAGGATAAAGCAGCTTTCTGCGTTCCTCTCCCTGTTCTAACAGGAGATGCTAGAGAGTTTCCCAAACTTGGGTCTCCAGTGTTGGACTACAACTCCCATCACCCCTGCCCCCCCCCGGTCCTGCTAGCTAGGGATGATGGGAGTTGTAGTCCAGCAGCAGCTGGAGACACAAGTTTGAGAAACACTAACATATTCTTGTCCACACCAGGGGGTGGAGAATCTCTGTGGCTTTCCTGCTGCCATTGGACCCCAATTCCCATCAGCCCCAGCCAGCGTGACCCTGTCGGTGGTCAGGGACAGATGGGTGCTGGAGTCGCAACAACAGCAGGAGGGTTCCACATTGGTGACTCATGGAGGAGGCAAAGCAAAGCATTTGATTGTTTGCTTCACCCCTGGTTTACCAAACCCAGTTTTTCCCCGGTGTAGACTTTTTAGTCTCCCTCTGCATGATCCCTGAAGGACCAGGTGCGCAGCCTGGGAGTCATTTTGGACTCAAAGCTGTCCATGGAGGCTCAGGTCAAATCTGTGTCCAGGGCAGCTGTCTACCAGCTCCACCTGGTATGTAGGCTGAGACCGTATCTGCCTGTGAACTGCCTCGCCAGAGTGGTGCATGCTCTGGTTATCTCCCGCTTGGACTACTGCAATGTGCTTTATGTGCTTTATGTGCTTTGAAGGTGACCCGGAAGCTGCAATTAATCCAGAATGCGGCAGCTAGACTGGTGACTGGGAGCGGCCGCCGAGACCATATAACACCGGTCTTGAAAGACCTACATTGGCTCCCAGTACGTTTCCGAGCACAATTCAAAGTGTTGATGCTGACCTTTAAAGCCCTAAATGGCCTCAGTCCAGTATACCTGAAGGACCGTCTCCACCCCCATCGTTCTGCCCGGACACCGAGGTCCAGCGCCGAGGGCCTTCTGACGGTTCCCTCGCTGCGAGAAGCCAAGTTACAGGGAACCAGTCAGAGGGCCTTCTTGGTAGTGGCACCCACCCTGTGGAACGCCCTCCCACCAGATGTCAAAGAGAACAACAACTACAGTACCAGACTTTTAGAAGACATCTGAAGGCAGCCCTGTTTAGGGAAGTTTTTAATGTTTGATGTATTACAGTATTTTAATATTTTTTTGGAAGCCGCCCGGAGTGGCTGGGGAAGCCCAGCCAGATGGGTGGTGTATAAATAATAAATTATTATAATTATTTTTTTTTTAACGTCTCTCTTTTTTTAAGTTCAAAAGCAAAAATACTCTGCAGCCTTGTGACTGGCACAGCCTGGTGGCTCTGCAATCTCTTTGTCCCTCGTTCCTACCTTTACAAATTTGCACCTTGCAGCAAACTGTTGATTCGGAGGCTGGCTTTCCCTCCCTCTCTGGTGACTCATTCCCGGTGAGAGCAAGGACCTTGGTACAGATGGCTGATTCTCTCTCCCTCCCCCCCATCGCTTTTTTTGTCTCCTAGCAACAACTCGAGGAAGAATCGGCAAAGCCCCCTGAGCCGGAGAGACCTGTCTCCCCTCCCCCCGTGGAACAGAAGCACCGCAGCATCGTCCAGATTATTTATGATGAGAATCGGGTAACACTTGCTTCTCCCACCCCCCTTTTCAAAGCCTCTTTTATATTTGATGCAGGGATTTGTACCGGGCACCAGTTCTTACTTGTGCCTGCGAGAGAGAGGATTCCCGTGTTTGCATGTTGTGATGAGCTGGGGTTGGTGACCTAGTGTGGTTTCATTTCGCATGCCAATTGATCGCACTTTCCCTGGGATGAGCGAACCCGGAAGCCGCCAGTTCCTATTAATGTCTGAACCCAGAAGTGAGGGTTGTTGCTGGTCTTTTTTTTTTAAAAAAAGATATTTATTAAAGTTTCAACATTTTACAAAAATAAGAAAAAAAAGAGAAAAAGAAAATACAAAGTAAAAACAGTTAAAAACAGATCAGTCATTCCATATCTTATCTTTCATTTGCTTGTTTCCCTGACCTCCTCACACCTCCCTTTTTTGTATTCCAGTTCAGTTAGTTAATTCAGCAAATCCTTTCCCTCTTTGGTTTTATCTTAATCTTTTATCTTAATATATTATAGCTTTAGATTATCACCTGTTAACAATCCAATTTTACATATTCCTTTATAACATTGCTACTAAAAACCACTTAACTTCAATCCAACATCATTCTAACATTCATTAATTTTGCAGTATTTCTGTAAATAGTCTTTAAATTTCTTCCAATCTTCTTCCACCGACTCTTCTCCCTGGTCTCGGATTCTGCCGGTCATTTCCGCCAGTTCCATATAGTCCATCACCTTCATCTGCCAGGGTTGTTGCTGGTCTTTTTAGGCTCATGGCTTGGATTTTTGAGCAAGTGCCTTGGGTCCCACCCCCTCTGGCCCCACCTCTTCCCTCCCTCTGAGGGATGGAAAAAGAGAATGTGGATGCAGAAACACACTTTGCTTTCCCAGAGCCTGGTCCAGTAGAATTAATGCGAACTTTTGAAAGCACGTAGAGCAGAAAGTGATGTATGGAAGTGAGAGCTGGACCATAAAGAAGGCTGATCGCCGAAGAATGGATGCTTTTGAATTCTGGTGCTGGAGAAGACTCTTGAGAGTCCCATGGACTGCAAGAAGATCAAACCTCTCCATTCTTAAGGAAATCAGCCCTGAGTGCTCACTGGAAGGACAGATCGTGAAGCTGAGGCTCCAAGACTTTGGCCACCTCAGGAGAAGAGAAGACTCCCTGGAGAAGACCCTGATGCTGGGAAAGATGGAGGGCACAAGGAGAAGGGGACGACAGAGGATGAGATGGTTGGATAGTGTTTTCGAGGTTACCAGCATGAGTATGACCAAACTGCGGGAAGTAGTGGAGGACAGAGGTGCCTGGCGTGCTCTGGTCCATGGGGTCACGAAGAGTCGGACACGACTAAACGACTAAACAACAACAAGAGCAGAAAGAGGAAGTGGGAAAGAGAGCCGCTCTTCCAACTTCCTCCTTCAGCTCTATGTGCTTTTCAAGGGAGAGAAAGGCAAA
The DNA here is from genome assembly GCF_964188315.1 of Podarcis muralis. Lineage (NCBI taxonomy): Eukaryota > Metazoa > Chordata > Lepidosauria > Squamata > Lacertidae > Podarcis > Podarcis muralis. The sequence continues at coordinate 42,743,515 of NC_135669.1, forward strand.
CCTCAGAAGTATGAGGAGAGGGTCTGTGAGTGGGGAGTGGTGCCTCTTTGGCAACCCTTGGCTCCCTAACAAGCCAGAATCCCTAACAAACCATGGTTTGTTTTTGGGCTATGTGGCACTCCTGCTTTCGCTAGGCTAGTGAGTTTCGTGCTGCACCAGAGACTGCCTTGTTTTCTATGGCGAGAGCCAGTGTGGTGTAGTGGTTAAGAGCGGTGGACTCGTAATCTGGGGAACCGGGTTCACTTCCCCACTCCTCCACCTGCAGCTGCTGGGTGACCTTGGGCCAGTCACACTTCTCTGAAGTCTTTCAGCCCTACTCACCTCACAGAGTGTTTATTGTGGGGGAGGAAGGGAAAGGAGAATGTTAGCCGCTTTGAGACTCCTTCGGGTAGTGATAAAGCGGGATATCAAATCCAAACTCCTCTTCTTCTTCTAAGGAACGAGGTTGTCTTCATGAGTTCCCAAGAGTAAGTGCACCCTGTGTACAGTGGTACCTCGGGTTAAGTACTTAATTCGTTTCGGAGGTCCGTTCTTAACCTGAAACTGTTCTTAACCTGAAGCACCACTTTAGCTAATGGGGTCTCCCGCTGCTGCCACGCCGCTACTGTGCAATTTCTGTTCTCATCCTGAAGCAAAGTTCTTAACCCGAGGGTACTATTTCTGGGTTAGCGGAGTCTGTAACCTGAAGTGTCTGTAACCTGAAGCGTCTGTAACCCGAGGTACCACTGTATATAGCAGAAGTCATTTCTTTATTCCAAGTTCAGCTTTGCAAGAGCTTCCAGGGCAACATTTTGAAGCAGGCTTTAAGCTTCTCGTCTGCAAAGCACGTGGCCAGAGATCCACAAGTTTGGGGCTCGCTCAGAGCTGAATACAATGGTACCTCGGGTTACAAACACCTTGGGTTACAAACCCTTCAGGTTACAAACTCCGCTAACCCAGAAGTTGTACCTCGGGTTGCAAACTTTGCCCCAGGATGAGAACGGAAATTGCGTGGCGGCGGCAGCGGGAGGCCCCATTCTCAAAAGCGCGCCTTAGGTTAAGAACAGTTTCGGGTTAAGAACGGACCTCCGGAACAATTTAAGTTCGTAACTTGAGGTACCACTGTAAAAAGGTGTACTTGTTGGGACTTTCCCCTCTATCAGTTCACCATAATAAGACTAATAAGAATGATAAATAAATTTTGCATTTAGGAAGATGCAGTCCTCCAGATGTTGCTGGACTCCAGCTCCCATCAGCCCCTGCCAGCTCAGCCATTGGTCAGGGATCTGGAAGACTACATTTGCAGGGAGGGACACAGGTTCCTCGCCCCTGGTATATTCCAGAGGCTTTTTAAGCACCAGTCAGCCGGATCCTCCAGTGCCCAACTCTTTTCTGGTACCTTTCCGAGCACGGAAAGTGTGTGTTGCCATGCCAGGATATAGCGTAATCCTGTGGTTCCCTAACTTTTTGGGTGCACGACCCCCTTGGTTCCATAAACTCTACCCCATTGTCCCCTGCCCTGCCTCGTAAAAAGCATTATTTAAATAGCGGTTTGCGTGACCCACTAAGGAACATAACAGCACAATAAAATTCAAAACAGTTACAATTAACTGCACATTGATTCAAATCCAATTAGAACTATTTAGTTTAATTAATTCATCACAATTGGTGTCCTCAGTCCAGTGACACCAGCTTTTTAAAGTCCGAGAGGCATTTATACCTTGAGCACCCCATTGCCTCTTAGTGCCCCCCATGCAATCCCACCGCCCCCTAGGGAGCTGTGCTGCCCACTTTGGGATCCACTGGCGTAGTCCATTCCACATTTGCTAATCACCTGAGGGGCAGGTGGGCCGTGAAGCCCCTTCCCCGGACATCCCACCCAGCCACCTCTCTGACTGCTTTAATTGAGGATGCCCCCCCCCCCCCGATCTTTTGAGCACAGCCGTGGGAACAGTGCTCTGTGTCTGTTACCAAACTCCTGCCTGATGCAACATGGTGGTGGCGACACTGAATGTACACAGGCCTGGCTGTAACCTGTGTGTGTGTGTGTGTGTGTGTGTGAGAGAGAGAGAGAGAGAGAGAGAGAGAGAGCGCTATCTCTATTCTCCCCGTTGTGCAAGCGAGAGCCATTTCCATGGTCAAAGAGGAAGGCGAGGTCAGCGCAAATAACCTCCGTTTCAGCTGGAAAGTTCAGCTGGTCTTGGGGGAGGGATATTTTTGCCAGGACGCAAGACCTTAAAATTCGGATCCCAAAGCTCTTTGGATACCAAGGAAACCCCTGGGTCCAAGTGCAAGTATCCAAGCAGCCTCCTGGCCCTTCAGGCATGGTAGACCTTTCCCCCTCCATCATCGCCATCAACGACAACAACAACATATTTTAGCACCGAAGCATTGAGGGGGAGCTTTGCATCTCGGTTGTGAATCATAGAATCATAGAGTTGGAATAGACCAGAAGGGCCATCGAGTCCAACCCCCTGCCAAGCAGGAAACACCATCAGTGAAGAACCAGGGTTGGGCAGGGGAGAAAAGAAATAGGAAACACTTCCCCCACCAGGGCAGAAATGGAACTGGGTTTGGGATGGACAACCCTCCTTAGAAAATATTTTTGCTCTCAGAATGTTGTGTGAAATGTTTCCTTAATATATGTATGTGTGTTTGTATATATCTATATGTTTGTGTGTGTGTGTATTTTCTCTTAAGTGCCCCAGTGCTATGTCTTAGAATAAGGGACAGATTGAAGGAGGGAGCGTGTGTGTGTTTGTTTATAGACAGCTATCTATATCCATTTAAACCTGTGTGGGTGTACATATCTGTCTATCTATCCATAGAAACTTATCTGTGTGTAAACATAATCTAGATCTATCAAAATCTGTGGGTGGGTGCCCACATCTATCTACCCATAGAGAACTCTCCGTGTATACCTACCTTATCTGTTGAAACTATGTATTTGCATACACATCTATCCATAGAAACCTCTTTCTGTGTGTAAGCCCATCTATTTATATTGAAAGCTCTCTCTGTGTGTGTACACCTCTGCCTATCCGTAGAAACCCCTGGTGCGTGTGTATACCATGGGTAGGCAAACTAAGGGCCGGATCCGGCCTAATCACCTTCTAAATCCGGCCTGCGGACGGTCCGGGAATCAGTGTGTTTTTACATGAGTAGAATGTGTGCTTTTATTTAAAATGCATCTCTGGGTTATTTGTGGGGCATAGGAATTCATTCATCCGCCCCCCCTCAAAATATAGTCTGGCCCCCTGCTGAAAAAGCTTGCTGACCCCTGTCCTAGAACCATGGAGTCCATACGGGAATTGAACCTGCAACCTTGGAGCTAAACCAACTGAGCTCTCCAGGCATACTTCTGCCGAATCAGCCCATTGATCGGCATTGTCTAAACGGATTGGCAGGTGCTGTCCAGGATCTCAGGCCGGACTTGCCTTTTCCCAGTTTTGCCTGGCAATTGTGGGAACTCAACCTGGGACCTGACTCAGACCAAGGTGGCTTCTTGTGTTCCTGCTTCAACCCTTTTTTTCGGAACCATGAGGACTAGGGTCTTTCTTTGCTTTTATGGTGTATATCTATATCCGTTTATTGAAATGTGTGTACATATCTCTGTCTACATACAGTGGTGCCTTGCAAGACGAAATTAATTCGTTCCGCAAGTTTTTTCTTCTTGCGAGTTTTTCGTCTCGCGAAGCACGGTTTCCCATAGGAATGCATTGAAAATCAATCAATGCGTTCCTATGGAGACCGTCCGGGGACAGAGAGGAAGCGCCGCGCGCCTTCCCCTCTGTCCCTGGAGATTGCGGGGCTGGCAACGGGGAGAAGCAATCTTCTCCCCGCCGCCCCTTGCTTCAAAAGAGGTCCGGGGACAGAGGGGAAGGCATGTGCGCCTTCCCCTCTGTCCCCGGAGATTGCGGGGCTGGCAACAGGGAGAAGCAATCTTCTCCCCGCCGCCCCTTGCTTCAAAAGAGGTCCGGGGACAGCGGGGAAGACGCACTGCGCTTCCCCGCTATCCCCGGAGCTTGCGGGGCAAGCTTCATTTTGCGAAGCAAGCCCATAGGGAAATGCGTCTTGCGAAGCAGCTAAGAAAACAAAAAACTCCTTCGTCGAGCGAGTTTTTCGTCTTCCGAGGCGTTCGTCTTGCGGGGTACCACTGTACATGGGTGTATATATATATATCACCTTGCTGATATGCCATCCCATGATGCCTTTCTTCTCCCCACCCTGGTTTTGCAGAAAAAGGCCGAAGAAGCCCACAAGATCTTCGAAGGCCTCGGCCCCAAAGTCGAACTGGTGAGCAACCTGATAACTTTGGTGGCCTTTCCACGTGTGTCTCTTTCTCAAACTTGCTTTTAGCTCTTCCAGCGCAGGGGTGGGGTGGGGATTCTCCCCACAGTTTCTTGGGCCCCGCTTCCCAGTGAGTTGGGAGCTCTCCAGATCTGGGAGGGCACTAAGTGTCTTGGTGGGTCGTGAACTTCCTTTGAACTGGAACGCCCTGGCCCAGCTTTCTAGGGCGGGCGGGTGTTCCTGGCTGTGCTGGCTTTGTGCCTGCCGCACGTGCGTGGCGGTGCTTAAAGTGCCCTCTGAGTGAGGTTTGCTATTAAACAAAAAAAAGCTTGCCCTGATGTTTTCTGTGCTGTGGCTCTGCCTTTGCAAGGGGTTGGGCCAGACAACCCTTTGGACCCCACCCGACACTACAGTTCCACAATTCCTTGTGCTTCTTACCTTGTGTCAGATGGCAAAGGTTGTTGCTCGCGAGTAACCGGGCAGGACTCCAACCTGTGTTTTACAGGTTTCATTTAGGTGCAAAACTATTGAACCCTCTCTCTGGGTGTGCAGAACCCCAAAGTTCATGTCTGCCTCAATCGCTAGCAGAATCCGGGAGTGCTTGTTTCCTAGACCTCCCCCAGCATAAAAGTCTTGTTATGCCCAGCCTTTTCCTTCCCTCTTTGCGCTTTAGACTTCTGCGCAGGGTGGGTGACGGAAGGGGCGTGCTTCCCTCCTGGCCAGCTTTGCCAGGAGCGGTGTTGAGGCTCCCACCAGCATCCTCTGGTCCTTTCACCTCTTCCCCCCCAGAGGTGGGGTTTTCCTCATCACCGGAAGAAGAGCTGCTTTGCAAGATTTTCGGAGGCTCCCTGTAACACAACTTCCCCTCTGTTTCCCACCCCTGATCTGATGGCACTTCCCTGACACCTTGTTTCCTTTCCACCCCCTGCTCCACAGCCGCTCTACAACCAGCCGTCGGACACAAAGGTGTACCATGAAAACATCAAAACGTAAGTGCCTCGCATCACCACCAGCATGATGGTTCCCCAGCCTAGATGGCTTTGAAAGAGGGTTGGACTCTTGTATATGCAACTGAGAGATGGATAGTGAGAAGTCCTTTTTACTCACTTCTCTCTCTTTTTAAGAAATCTTTCTTTTCCTTTTCATTCCATTCTTGTTTCCTTTAATACAGTGGTACCTTGGTTCTCAAACTTAATCCATTCTGGAACCAAAGCGTTCCAAAACCAAGGCACGCTTTCCCATACAAAGTAATGCAAAAACAGATGAATCCGTTCCAGACTTTTAAAAACAATCCCTAAAACAGCCGTTTAACATGAATTTAGCCGTGTTAAATTTAAAATTTAGCCATGGATCCATAAACTGAAAGCAGTAAACAATGTACTGCAGTCACACAACCAGTCCATCAGTAGCTCCACACAGCCACAAAAACATTACAAAAAAGAGCCGCAAAAACAAAAACGCAAAATTAATAGCAAAAAAAGACAGACAGCAGCGTAACACTCAAATCGGAAGCATTAACACTCAGAACAGAGCACATTTGGCTTCCGAAAAAGTTCACAAACCAGAACCAGAACACTTACTTTCGGGTTTGCAGTGTTTGGGTTCCAAGTTGTTTGAGTACCAGGGCATTGGGGGAACCAAGGTACCACTAATTAATAATAAAAATAAAAATAAAATTTTTATTTATACCCGGCCAAGACCGGGCTCAGGGCGGCTAACACCAAATATAAAATACAGTAAAAACATTTTTTAAAAAACCAGTGGATTAAAATACAGGTCCTGTATTCTTATCTCTTGGCTCTCTTTCCTTTCCTGCTCTGCTCTGGTCTTTTGTATTTTGTGTGGTCTTCTGCATGTTAAGGTGCAGGTGAAGGTGATGCTTCGTGGAGAAAGGACCCTGTGTGAAAGGCAGGGAAGGGAGGATTTCCCGGGGTGGGAGGATGGAAGGAGAAAGGAAGGCTCCCAGGTGGGAGCTCGGAGGGCCTACCTTTCTCTGTGTGGGACAAGTCAAGATTTACCGGTGAAAGATGACTTTGTAACACCCCCCCTTCTCTTTTTCCCAAGTTTTTATTTAGTTTGGGGTTTTTGTTGTTATAAAGACTTAATAAAAAAGAGGATTGGACATATTCATGGAGGAGAATAAAGCTCTCAAGAGCTACGCAGGGCTGCCCTTGAAGCTGTCCCAGAAACTCCAGAATGCTTCAACAAGACTCCTCACGGGGTCTTTGCCATGGGAGCATATTCACCCAGTGCTTTTCCTGCTGCACTGGCTCCCGGTGGAGTACAGGGTCAGATTTAAGGTGCTGGTTTTAACCTTTAAAGCCCTTCACAGCCTAGGACCCTTGTACCTATGGGACTGTCTCTCCTGGTATGCCCTGCGGAGGACCTTAAGGTCCATAAATAGCAACACCCTAGAGTTCTCGGGCCCTAAGGAAGTCAGATCAGCCTCAGCCAGAGCCAGGGCCTTTTCAACACTGGCCCCGACGTGGTGGAGCGCTCTGTCTCATGAGACTAGGGCCCTGCGGGATCTGATTTCTTTCCCGCAGGGCCTGTAAGACAGAGTTGTTCCACCTGGCCTTTGGCTTGGAATCAACGTGATCCCCTCCCCCTCTTTCCTTTTTCCTTTCTCCTTCTGTGCTGGAACTCCTATTTAGGGACTTCCCTGACTTTTTTCTGGCCCACGTAGGACCAGTCTGGATAGTTGGCCTTGGTGAAGAGTTGACGTTTACATCCCCAAAAAGTTTTTGATTTGAGTTTCTACTGAAATGAGGCTGCATTTTAATGTTGTACTTTAATCTTGTTTTTTAATCAATTGTTTTTATACCTGGTGTTAGCTGCCCTGAGCCCAGTCTTGGCTGGGGAGGGTGGGGTATAAATAAAATTTATTATTATTGCCAGCTACAATAGCAATGCTCTGCCTCTGAATATTTCCAGTTGCTGGAAAGGGAGGCGGGAGAGAGTGTTCAGATCCTGCTGGCAGGCCACTTTGAGAACAGGATACTGGACTAGATGTGCTACTGGCCTGATCCAGCTAGGCTATGCTGTGCCTCCGCTGTTGGAGGCAAGATGTCTCTGAAGCCTAGTTGCTAGGGATCGCAAATTGGGATGTCCCTCTTGCAGGCTTCCCATGGGAGGGTGTGCCTCTGGTTGGCCGCTGTGAAGACGGGATGCTGGACTCAGTGGGCCCCCTTTGGCCAGATCCAGCAGCCACGCTCTCTTCTTATGCCCTTCATTCTCTTTTCTTGTTAGGAACCAAGTCATGAGAAAAAAACTGATCCTCTTTTTCAAGAGAAGGAATCACGCCAGGAAACAGAGGGTATGGATCTATTTATTTGCTTATTTTTTTGTCCTCCTGCACATAAATTTTTGGGAGCGGCCGGTTAGCTTGTTGTTAGCACAGGCTGTCTCTTCCCTTCCCTTAAAACGCACCACAAAACTCGCTGTCATTCGTCAGTTATGAGGGTATTTATTTCGGTGCTGAGAGTTGTCCGTTATACACAAAGCACAGCACACGTCATTCACCTACCTGTAAGTGGGCATAGGTGGCAAATACCCAAACCTTACAGATGGCTCTCCTTTCTGGGTTCAGAACTCAGCACCCCAAGCCCCACAGGTAAGAGAAATGCCCCTAAATATGGAAGCTGTTAAATTTGGGTGTGAATAAGCTAACTGTGACATTAAGACATACTAGCTCACTCGATGAAATAAAAAATGAATGGAATTTAGCTACACTAGGATGCATCAAAAAGGGTGTGTTTTACATGAGAAGTGCCTACAAAATTACCAACCATTTGATTTTGTGTGTTCTTTGTTAAAAACGAAACAGAGCTCTGATTGAGCTGAAACAGGGCAAAATTAGGCGGCTTGGTGCATTTCTGGGTTGCACATAATGCTAAACCGTGGATTATTAAACTATATTAAATTGTGACTTAGCATTATGTGAGAGCCCAGATCAGTACCTAATTTATGGTTTGTCAGCTTGTTTTAAGATTAATCATTAGCCAAGGATTTGTATCTGGCTTATAAACGTTAGTTGGTATTAACCATAGCTTAGCATTACGTGCAAACTCGGACCTCCTCCTTAACCATGGTTAAGGAGCCATGAGTGAACAGCAGCGAAAAATTCGAGCTGCTGTCAAGGATCACCTGTTCTCCCTGATGCTTTTAAGTATCCTGTGATGTGACAAACCCAGGTTTAAGTGATGGGCTTCAAGGTGCCTCAGCTTTAATGATGGTTTACGCTAACCATGGTTTAGCAGTATTTGTGAACCAGGTCTCTATGCCCTGCTGAAGACGCCATCTTTTCAGTTTCGTGTCACTCAGTGGCATTCTAGCGTTCATGTGTGCAAGAGAGACCTTTTTTTAATCCAGAAATTGGGGGGCTCGGGGCTGTGTGTGGAATTAACCAGGAGCAGAAAATCTGTCAGCGTTACGACCAGCTGATGGAAGCCTGGGAGAAGAAAGTAGACCGCATAGAGAACAACCCCCGCCGGAAGGCAAAGGAGAGCAAGACCCGCGAGTATTACGAGAAGCAGTTCCCCGAAATCCGGAAGCAGAGGGAGCAGCAGGAGCGGTTTCAGAGGTAAACGGGAGTGCGGGTCCAAATGGTCTGGAGGGCACCAGGCTGGCAAAGGCCAAGCTGGTCCAGCCTTCTGATTTCCCCCAACAGCACCTGGGTGGTGTCTCCCAAGTGAGACATTGATCAGAGGGCCATATCACAGAGTGGTGTAGGAGAGGCAGTGTGGTGCAGTGGTTAGCGTGCTGGACTAGGACCTGGGAGACCAGGGTTCAAATCCCCCTACTCAGCCAGGAAGCTCAGTTGGTGATCTCGGGCCAGTCACTCACTCTCCGCCCAACCTCCCTCACAGGCTCGTCGAGGACAAAATGAAGAGGAGAACCACGTCCGCCACCTTCAGCTCCTCAGAGGAAAGGTGGGTTTCAATGAATGAAATAAGGAATTCAGTTGGGGATTCCTTCTGCCTGTTTTGTGATTCCTATCCTCCTCTCCTTTTAAAAGCTACCTTAAAAGGAAGAGGCCACCCCACACATATCCTATGGTGGTGCAAATTTCACGCATCAGTTGGGGGCTCTCTGAAATGGGCGCAGGCCTCCTTCCCTGGGCTGGATCAAAACGTTTTGCAGTTGCATCAACATTGTGTTAGGATAGCCTTCTTTACCACCCTTGAGAGCAGCAGGCTGTACACAGCACATTCATCTCTGCCCTCCAAAATCTTGTCGCTGTTCCTTGTCCCTCCGTTATCTGCCACCTGAGGCGGCTGCATTACTCTGCCTCATGATAGGGCTGACCCTCTTGCTGCTGATAAGGTGATCCTCAGTTCTCATCTTATTTATATGTAAAAGGTAAAGGGACCCCTGACCATTAGGTCCAGTCGTGGCCGACTCTGGGGTTGCAGCGCTCATCTCGCTTTACTGGCCGAGGGAGCCGGCATACAGCTTCCGGGTCATGTGGCCAGCATGACTAAGCCGCTTCTGGCAAACCAGAGCAGCGCACGGAAACGCCGTTTACCTTCCCACCGGAGCAGTACCTATTTATCTACTTGCACTTGACGTGCTTTTGAACTGCTAGGTGGGCAGGAGCAGGGACCGAGCAACGGGAGCTTACTCCGTCGCGGGGATTCGAACCGCCGACCTCTGAACGGCAAGTCCTAGGCTCTGTGGTTTAACCCACAGCGCCACCTGTGTCCCCTATTTATATGTAGGAGAGAGCTAAAAACAACCTTTTCCTCACATCTTTTGCCAAAGCTAGCATGCATTCTGTCCCGTCCAGCCCTGAAGAGGCTGGCTGACCACACCTCACCCTGATACTGCCAATTGTTTTCCTGTTCTCAAAAAGAGCTACTTTATATCTTTTCATTTTGGTTTCCCTTTCTGTTGTTGTTGTTGCACCCCCAGGGTGGGGCAGAGAGGGACCGGACTTTCGGCGACCATCGCCCGGAGCGAGCACGAAATCTCGGAGATAATCGACGGGCTCTCGGAACAGGAGGTGAGAACCAGGCTTCTTATTTATGTTATGTATCCAGGGCAGCTGTCTACCAGCTCCATCTGGTACGCAGGATGAGACCCTACCTGCCCGCGGACTGCCTCGCCAGAGTGGTGCATGCTCTAGTTATCTCCCGCTTGGACTACTGCAATGCGCTCTACGTGGGGCTACCTTTGAAGGTGACTCGGAAACTACAGCTAATCCAGAATGCGGCAGCTAGACTGGTGACTGGGAGTGGCCGCCGAGACCACATAACACCGGTCTTGAAAGACCTACATTGGCTCCCAGTACGTTTCCGAGCACAATTCAAAGTGCTGGTGTTGACCTTTAAAGCCCTAAACGGCCTCGGCCCAGTATACCTGAAGGAGCGTCTCCACCCCCATCGTTCTGCCCGGACACTGAGGTCCAGCACCGAGGGCCTTCTGGCGGTTCCCTCATTGCGAGAAGTGAGGTTACAGGGAACCAGGCAGAGGGCCTTCTCGGTAGTGGCGCCCGCCCTGTGGAATGCCCTCCCATCAGATGTCAAAACGATAAACAACTACCTGACATTCAGAAGACATCTTAAGGCAGCCCTGTTTAGGGAAGTTTTTAATGTATGATATTTTAGTGGGGTTTTTGGTTTCTATGGAAGCCGCCCAGAGTGGCTGGGGAAACCCAGCCAGATGGGCGGGGTACAAATAATAAATTATTATTATTATTATTATAGAGCATCTTTACCCTTCTCTTCAGCCGAAAAGGCTCCCAGAGCAGCTTACATACGATCAACGAAAACAAGACAGTCCCCTGCCTGCCTTACAATCTGATAAAAACCAAAACATGACACACATAGCATCTTTGAATTTGGAAGAGGGAAGGGTGCAGTCACCTTGTGCTGAGTCCCTTGCCAGATATATTCTTACAAGCTCCATCCTCTTCTCCTTGTCAGGAGACCCCGTAGTCCCTTCCCAGAGCTATAATTGCCTTCACAGGGAACTCAGGGGATTGTAGCTCCGGGATGGGAATAGGTATACAGTGGCACCTCGGGTTAAGTACTTAATTCATTCCGGAGGTCCGTTCTTAACCTGAAACTGTTCTTCACCTGAAGCACCACTTTAGCTAATGGGGCCTCCTGCTGCCGCCGCACCACTGGAGCACAATTTCTGTTCTCATCCTGAAACAAAGTTCTTAACCTGAAGCACTATTTCTGGGTTAGTGGAGTCTGTAACCTGAAGCATATGTAACCTGAAGCGTATGTAACCCGAGGTACCACTGTACTAACAACTCTCAGCATCCTTAACAAACTACACTTCCCAGGAGCCTTTGGGAGAAGCCTTGAATGATTAAAGTGATCTCGTAGTGTTTTAACTGTATGGGTGTGAATGTGCCCTTGGCCTGACCCAACTGGGCTCTTCTGAGGTAGGCTAGTCAGAGGGGGCTTTGTGGGTCGAGACGGGTCTGGCCCAGACCAACGCAGCAAGCCTTATGGCTGGGACATTCTTACGTGTGTGAACATGGATTCGAATCCTGAAGTCCAGCGTGGTGCACACATCCCATAACCTGTGCTTTTTATAGCCTGATCTTATGCCATGTTCAGCACAGCATGTTTTCCCTGTCCTAATGTGGATTTTCTTAGAGCGTTGGCAAACCCCTTAAATCATCTGCAGCAAAGGGTAGCTTTTCATGAACAAGCACCACCATCTTCCCTGTTTCTTCTTCTTCTTCTTCTTCTTCTTCTTCTTCTTCTTCTTCTTCTTTAGTACTTGTAACTAAGGAAGTCCAAGATGTAACCGCAAGAGCTGACACCCCCTCCCCCCCCTTTTTAAAAAGCAATTTTGGCTCTGTGTGGCTGACTTGGGGGATCCATTACTTGTAAACAGAAACTTCACTATAATTTTTGTGTGTGTGTTTTTCCTTCTCCGGTCTTGCAGAATAACGAGAAACAAATGCGCCAGCTCTCGGTCATTCCTCCCATGATGTTTGACGCGGAACAGAGGCGGGTGAAGTTCATAAACATGAACGGGCTGATGGAGGACCCCATGAAAATCCACAAGGACCGGCAGTTCATGAACGTCTGGACAGACCACGAGAAGGAGATCTTTAAAGAAAAGTACTTTTATTTATTTTGTGTGGGGTTTGTTAAGGGTGTGCATTGCGCAGTAGAAAAATCGGTTGCATGGCGACAAACTAGGGCCAGTAAAGGCAAGTGATGGTCTAATTCAGGAATGGGGAATCGGTGGTCCTCCTGTGGACTACAGTTCCCATCATCCTTGATCATTAGATGGGGCTAATGGGGCTTGGGAGTCCCAGCAACACCGGGAGGGATAAAGGTTCCCCATCCCTGAACTGGACCATCACTTGCTTTTACTTTCCCTCCATCACTTGCCCTCACTGCCCCTAGATACCTCCAGCATAACTCTGCCTCCTTTTAAATCAGGGATGGGCGACCTGTTCACCTCCAGGTGTTGCTGGACTACAGCTCCCATCATTCTTGTCGGTTGGTAGGGTTGAATGGGGCAGATGGGAATTGTATGTTATTAGGACCCCTGGACAGTTAAGCCCAGTCAAATTCGACTATGGGGTGCGGCACTCATCTCCGCTTTTAGGCCGAGGGAGCTGGCGTTTGTCCGCAGACAGCTTTCCGGGTCATGTGTCCAGCATGACTAAACCGCTTCTGGCGTATGGAACACCATGATGAGTGCCAGAGCGCATGGAAATCCCATTTACCTTCCCGCCGCAGCGGTGCCTATTTATCTACTCGCTCTGGTATGCTTTTGAACAGCTAGGTTGGCAGGAGCTGGGACAGAGCAACGGGAGCTCACCCCGTCGCGCGGACTCGAACTGCCGAACTTGTGATCGGCAAGCCCAAGAGGCTCAGCGGCTTAGACCACAGTGCCACCCACGTCCCTGAGTGTATATATTATTAAGTCAGCTTCAAACCAATGCTTTTGTAGCCTGGGTCGTTCTGAAGCTGGGAACTGTAATATCTACGTATGGACACAATGGAAAAACTGGTTAATTAAAAGACTTCTATTTTGTTGGCTCGCCCTGTGAAAGGTCTGTTTGCGGGAGCAGTGGGTTCATTTCACGTAGCCGCTTATTCAGCTTAATGATTGACAAAACACAGATTGATAATAAATACTCACAATTACTTCGGATTCAGCTGTCAGAGTTGTTTGTCTTCTGTGGTTGCCATGCAAGTGGCGCATATTCGTCAGGCTTGGTATTCAACCCTGAAATGCTCACCTTTCGTTAAAAAAACCAAAACAGAGTTTCTAGTCCTGATGGATGATGAGAGTGTAGACTTTTTGACCCTGCAGGAGATGTCCGGCAAAGGAACACAGAATGCTGCCTTATAATGATCCAGGCCATTAATCCATCTAGCTCAGTATTGTTTGCACTGTTTGGCAGCAGCTCTCTAGGGGTTCAGGCAAGGAAGCCTTTTCCCAGCCCTACCTGGAGACTAGGGATTGGACCAGAGATCTTTGTGATTCTGAATTAGAGGGCTGATTTAATAGGAACCTACACAGCTGCCTTCTGCTAAGCCAGCCCATCCAGCTTAGTGTTGTCTGCACAGACCAGCAGTCTTTCACCTGGAGATGCCAGGACTCGAACATGGGACTTTCTGCATGTGAAGCCAGGGCTGTCCCACTGGCCTATGGCCCTTCCTCCAATTAAATGCCAGAAGCTGACAGGGCGACCAAGCAGGGTTTCTTGAAAATGGGGCGGGGGTGCTTTGGCTATTTCGAATCCCTCCTTTTTAATATTTGAACTTGCCTTTAACCAGGTTGCAAAAGGGGTCTAGCAAAATGCAGCCCTGGTAACTGTGATGGTTTTAATTTTGGATGGCAAAACATGATGTTTTCTCTGTGTGTTTTCCTCAGATTTGTCCAGCATCCTAAGAACTTTGGCCTAATTGCTTCCTACTTAGAAAGAAAGGTGAGACGATGCGTTTTTGGTTTTGGTTTTTTGTGTGATGGAATGTCCACTTAATTCTCAAGATGGCCTCTTAAGTGGTTTGCACTTGCAAACTATGCCTGATTAAAATTTTCTACAACAAATATTCACACAAGCCACACTTTGGTTAAAGGCACCTGCGGTGTGTAGCGTTATGTGTGACCCAGGCTAATGTAATTCCCTCACTTCTAAGCCTGGGGCTGCACAATTGACAGTGAGAGCATTTACATGGCGTATCCCACTGAGGGTCCGTAAGTAAGCAAATCTTTCCATTTCAGAATGTTCCAGACTGTGTCTTGTATTATTATTTGACCAAGAAAAATGAGAACTACAAGGCCCTTGTGCGAAGGAACTACGGCAAGCGGCGGGGAAGGAACCAGGTGCGTTGCGTTGAGTGTTACGACCCGCTCGTTTTCTCACGACTGAAAAAGGCAATTTTAAAATTATTATTATCTTACAAATATATATATATCTATCTATGTAATTTTCTATGCAAAGTTTTGTGGGGCGCTGTTTTTAAAGAAGTTTTCCCCACCCCAAAAGTACTGATGGCTTGGGCAAAGGGTTTTTCCTTGGATTAAAACGAGAGAATTCACTGTTGTACCAAGAAAAAAGATCTCTCTCTCTCTCTCTCTCTCTCTCTCACACACACACACACACACACAGAGCGAGAGATGCCCTTGCCCTTCCTCCCTGTGGGTTCCCCAGGGGTGTCTGCTTGGCTTGTGTGTGTTTGTGTCAAAGGGTACTGGATTAGATGGGCCTTTGGCCCTGACCTAGCAGGACTTTCCTTATCTCGTTTTGGAGTCTAACCTCATCGACAACGGGGTAGCCAAACTGAGCCTCTGTGTGCCAGGGCAGTCTACCTCCAGTTACCAAATGACGAGTGCAGCAGCACCACAGGGCTGTCGGTCTCCTTGCCCTGCTTGGGGGCTTCGTGGAGGCATCTGATGGGCCAGTGTGAGAACAGAATGCAGGACTACACTGGTGGCCTGATCCAGCTGTAGGGCTCTTAAGTTCTGACATGCACAACTCGCTCACCCCTCTTATATTCTTACAAACATACACACTTCTTCTTGTAAGTACCAGGAATTGCCCAGTGAATTCTCCCTCCTGTTCCTCCTTTCCCCCAACCATTTGGGACCTGGGAAGCTTCTGGAATCCCCCTCTGCTTATCTGATGTGACGCCGGCTGGAACACAGAGTCCCAGTAATTCTCTCCCCACCCTCTTGGGATGATGTTTCTGCTTGTACATTGGCGGCGAGAACAAGGAGTCAATGGATCTGACCCGTTAACTTTCCAAGGAACATTTTCTGGCTGGCCTTTCCCCAATCTGGTTTCCCTCCGGCTCTTTTAGGGACAAACTAAACAGGGACATAGGAAATGGCCATGTACAAGTCTAGCTCACAGTGACCGGCAGAGGCTCCTCTGCGGTTTCAGGCAGTTTGTAGAGCGTGAGACTCTAAATCAGGGTTGTGGATTCGATTCACCAGGACACAGATATTATGTTAATCTTATTGGGCAAATTTTGGCCACAACTTTATTGATTACGGACTGTGAGCGGTATTGGCTTAGGCACTGAATGGACCCGACTATATCTGACTCCTGCCCTCTGCGCAGAAAGTCTGGTAAGGGTAAATCACCAGAAGGGGGAGCCCCGTTGATGCAGACCAACTCAAGCTCCCCCAGATGTTCCCGTCAGGGTTGTGTCATGGCCCTAGCCCCGCCCCAGGCTTCGGACAAGATCCACACCTCCGGATTCCTTTAACAGAATACCCTTAAGCTTGGAGGGGCAGGTGATGGCCACACCTCCCCTCCCCCATCATAAGGTCAAACAATGCCTAACCGCAAAACCTTACAAGTTGTGACGTTTGCTACGAGGTAGGCGAAAACCAAATGGCCCCATGCCAATTTGCCAAGTGGCGACCAACCGAGGTCCATAGCAAGGCCAATGCAAATTAAACCTGAAAATTAGGGAGGGAGGGCGGGAGTTTAAAGCAGCGAGCCAAGAGGAAGTCCTCCGGCTCGCGCCACTGTTTAAATTGTTCCCGGCCACGCCCTCCAGCCACCGGATTGGCCGGATGGCGCTGACGTGGCCGGGATCCCCCCCCCTCCCGGGCAATGTGGGACTTCGCCCCCTGCCCCGGAGGAGAGAGGGGGTGGCCACACGGTCCACCGCAACTCCTCCCCACAGCTAAGTGGAGCGGATTTCCTGCATTGCAGAGGGGTTGGACTAAGTGATTCTTGTGGTCCCTCCCAACTCTACAATTCTATGGTCCCATGTGGGTTTCTCCCAACCCCACCTGGAGATTCTGGGGATGGAAGCTGTGGACTGTGGCTCATAATAATAATAATAATAATAATAATAATAATAATAATACAGTGGTGCCTCGCAAGACGAAATTAATTCGTTCCGCGAGTTTTGTCGTCTTGCGATTTTTGTCGTCTTGCGAAGCACGGTGTCGGGAAAGTTTTGGAAAAGCTTCAAAAATCACCAAAGTCTTTAAAAACCTCAAAAAAGGCTACCACACCACGTGCTATGAGTTGCTCCTCGAAGTCAAGTCGCAACTGTATTAACGGTGTTAAGAAAAAGGAAACAAACTTGCAAGACGTTTCCGTCTTGCGAAGCAAGCCCATAGGGAAAATCGTCTTGCGAAGCAGCTCAAAAAACAAAAAACCCTTTCGTCCAGCGAGTTTTCCGTCTTGCGAGGCATTCGTCTTGCGAGGTACCACTGATAATAATAATAATAATAATAATAATAATAATAATAATAATAATAATAAATGCCTTTATTGTCATTGTACAACCTGTGTACAATGAAATTAAACGGGCCTCCCCCCCAAAAAAACCCCACTCAATCTTTTATCGAACAACACACGACCTCGCAATTCAGTTTCGCTATGTTATTTTCCGTTCAGCAGCCTAACAGCCCACGGATAGAAGCTATTTTTTAGCCTGTTGGTACGGCTGGTTATACTTCTATATCTCCTGCCCGAGGGTAGCAGATTAAAGAGGTGATGGCCGGGGTGTGAGTCATCCCTGAGAATTTTTCTCGCTCTCTTAAGGCAACAATCCCTTGCGATATCATCTAGCAGACTCAAGGGACAGCCCATGATATCATGTGCTGTATTCACCACCCTCTGTAGAGACTTTCTGTCCGTGGCTGTCAGGCCAGCATACCACACTGTCATACAATATGAAAGGACACTTTCTGTTGTGGACCGGTAAAAGGAGTTCATCAATTGTTGTTTTAACATTATTCTTTCGCAAGACCCTGAGGAAATGGAGTCTCTGTTGGGCCTTTCTGACCGCTTGAGTTATGTTGATTTTCCAAGTGAGGTCCTCACTAAGGTAAACTCCCAGGAATTTAAAGGAGGAGACTCTCTCCACACCCCACACACCCTGATATACAACGGGGCAGGTTCCCCTCTCTTCCTCCGGAAAAGCCAAGTTTCCAGCACTCTTGGTTCTGAATTAAGGTCTGATTTTAAAAGGAACATAGGAACCTGCCTTATACTGATTCGGACATTGGCCCACCTAGCTCAGTGTTGTCTGCACTGACTGGCAGCGGCTCTCTCCAGGGCAGGGGGTCTTTCCTAGCCCCACCTGGAGACACAGGGTTTCGAACCTGGGAACTTCTTTAGGCAAAGTGTGTGCTCTGCCACTGAGCTATGGCCGGAGGCGCTTGTGGAAGAGCAGTGATCGCTCATCAGCTTCACTCCCACTGGCTGAAACTGTTTGAGGTCAGGAGGTGGGGGGCCATGGTTGTGGATCGAAGACAGCAATGTGTAGAAAATTTGTTGTTTGGGGGCTCCGGGAAATCTCTGAATAGCTGTCACTCGTCCGTTGATGTTTTTAGGGGTGTTTTAGCAGTGATTTGAAAACGGAGTGTGTTCAGCCACAAGGTTTTGGGTTACGTGCTGGCTTGCATTGTGCCCACCTGCAGAGAATTGTGAGAAAATGGTTGTGTCGATAGAAGCCTGATCTCGACTCTCCAACACGGGGTGGATTTGATTTAAATCAAATCGATTTAAATCCCGATTTAAATCACTAGTCAGTAAGACTTGATTTAAATCATTTTATATTATTGCTGGTCTAATCTTAATATTTACAACCAGATGAAGGTTTCATTTTTGGAGTAATAAATTTTCAGAGCAGTTTTTACAGTTATATAAAAAATTACTGATTTGGTTATACTATTAGAAATACATTGACAGATAATTATGAAATTATTGTGAGGTTTAATAAGTTAACTGTTTACATTTGGACAACTTTTCTGCTGCACTTTATTGGAAGGAGAAAAATAATCATTTCCTTAATAACAATTGAAACAATTTATTTAACTAAAACAGTAACATTATAGCATACGTATCCATGTTTGTTAACTGATGTGGGATATTTTTGGGAGAAGAAAAGGCTTAGGGGTAAACCCTACACCAGGAATGTCCAACAGGTTGATCGCTATCTAGCGGACGATCCCTGGGAGGTTTAGGTAGATCGCAGTCGATCGCTGGGTCCTCCATCTATTCCCCGCCCTCTAGATCGCTAGAACGGAAGAAGGAACTCTCACTGTTTCATTAGCAATTTCCTGGCAAGGTACATTTCTCTTTTACTCCTTTCCCCTGAATCCCTTCCAAAAGTGTGATTTTCCTCCGCAGAAAAAAGCTCAACAACTTTGACCTGAAACTCCCTTCCCCCAAAAAAAGGGGTAGATCACTGCGAGTTTTTAATTGTGTGAGTAAATTGCAGTCTCTTGGTCATCCCTGCCCTACACAAATCCAGATTGGAGCCTCTTAGTTGGCTCCTTATACTCCTCCTTCCTGCAACTCCTGCAAGCAAGCTGGTGCCAAACGTCTTGCTTTGCTTTCCCTCGAGTCCAGTTTTTTTATTCTCATTGACAGTCTTGTTTTAATCTGCAAAAGCAAAGGTCCCACCTGTTCCATATCAAAGATGCTGCTTTGGTTCCGGTATGTTTCCGCAGCAGGAGGTGGAAATGAAAACACCAGCTTTTTCTCTCCTAACAATGAGTCATTATTCGTCCCCTTTCTGAAAAAAGGGAAAGTCACTGTGCACTTCCTGCAGGATCTCAAAATGACCTCTAGATTGTTTTATTTATTTAATAGGCAAGCATTAAAAAATTAATACAGTGGTACCTCAGGTTACATACGCTTCAGGTTACAGACGCTTCAGGTTACAGACGCTTGAGGTTACAGACTCCACTAACCCAGAAATATTACCTCAGGTTAAGAACTTTGCTTCAGGATGAGAACAGAAATCGTGCTCTGGTGGCGCAGTGGCAGCGGGAGGCCCCATTAACTAAAGTGATGCACAGTTTCAGGTTAAGAACAGACCTCCAGAACGAATTAAGTACAGTGGTGCCCCGCAAGACGAATGCCTCGCAAGACGAAAAACCCGCTAGACGAAAGGGTTTTTTTTTTTTGAGGTGCTTCGCAAGACGAATTTCCCTATGGGCTTGCTTCGCAAGACGAAATGTCTTGCGAGTTCTTGCGGGTTTGTTTCCTTTTTCTTAAAGCCGCTAAGCCGTTAATAGCCGCTAAGCCGCTAATAGGGTTGCTTCGCAAGATGAAAAAACCGCAAGACGAAGAGACTCGCGGAACGGATTAATTTCGTCTTGCGAGGCACCACTGTACTTAACCCGAGGTACCACTGTATTGGCTAGCAGATTTCGGGTGGTTAAAACTTAATTATAACAGCTGCTGCATCTCACACACCTGAAAGGCCTCTTCTTTCTCTACAGCCCCTCGTGGGTGCTAAGATCTTGCTTGTTCCACCACATCCGAAACTCAATTTGTTTGTGTCCCAGCAGCATCCCTGGGGTAGGGCCTTCTCTGTGGCAGCCCCTAAGTTGTGGAACTCCCTCTCCACAGAGAGGTGCATCTGACACCTTCATGATACAGTTTCCCGTGAATGCTGAAGACGCAGTCTTTATCCTGGCCTTTGGCTCTTGAGGTTTCTATTTTTAGGACCAACCTTCTCTCTGCGATTTTAAGTTGTTCTAAACCGTTTTAAATATGGTGTTTAAAGTTTTGTAACCCGCCCCAGGAGGCTGAAGGGTGCGCAAACAATATCCATGCAGTAATATATAGATAAGGCAGATTGACAGTATGCAAAGACCAAAATCGACGACAGGTAGCTGTTTCTGCATCCAAGTAACTATCCTCATTCATTTACTGATTGCCTTCTAAACCACCATCTCAAGGCAGTTAACAGGAAAGAGCAGCACTTTTTTATGGGGAGACGCAGGGGTACGCATACCCCCTAAATATTTTGTGAATCTTTGTACTTTTGTCCATTTACTGTGTTTATTTCCCCCGATTTGAACTATAAAATGGTGATTTTCTCGAGCCAAAATGAGAGTACCCCTAAACGTGTTTTTTTAAGAAAAAAAGCACTGTGAAAGAGTATTAAAAACATAGAAACAGGGACTGAAACTCTAACAAGTCGACACTCGTGGTCTTGGCTGATAAATCCTTGGGAATCGCCCTGCTCTGTGCTTGCGACATTCAGATGTGCAGAGGCAGAAATCAGTTTAAAAATCCTGGGCCCGGCCTCCAGATGTGCGAAACGCAACCTCAGATCCTCCTCTCCGTTTTCCTTTTGCATCCTTTTTGGGAGCGCTTGATCTGCCGCTCAACCGGCCTGGGGTGAGGGAGGAGAGAGACCCTTCCTTGCTGTCCCTAGTTGACACAGTTCCCAGCACGAGCCGCCGTCCCTCGTGGACCGGCCCCCCTCCCCTCCCTCCCCCCCCCCCCCGTCCGCACGCGTGTCCTTCCTTGCAGCAGCTGGTTCAGCCGGGAGATCTGACTAGACAGAAACGCCTGGTTCTCCTGTGACGGCCAATCAAGGCTCCGCTCCGCGCAGGGATTACCTCGTGTGACCCCGGTCGAGATTAGAAGCTGGCATGTGTGGCCAGCCAACTCTCCTCCCTGCTTAGGTGCTTTGCTTTTTCCGTTTTTTTAAAGTGACCAGGATGACACCGTGAGATTCTCTCTCTCTCTTTCTTTCTTTCTTTCTTTCTTTCTTTCTTTCTTTCCTCTCTTCTTCCCCTTTCCCCCTGGAATCTAAAAGTTGGGCAGTCTCCCCCTCTCCAAATTTAGGGGGGAGGTGCTGCCGACAAGCTCGCCTCCCCCCCCCCCCCGTGTCATTTGAGCCGTTGGAAACTTTGCCCGATTTTTTCCCCCCTTTGACCCCCATGCCTAACACAGACCGGTATCTCCCTTCTCCGGGCTGTGGATAATTTAAAACAAACAAACCAAAACCCTTTTTATTTTTAAGCAAGAGTCAAGCATGCAGGTACGTCGAACCGCGAAGCCTCAGCCGACCGAAGGTTTGTGTTCCCAGAACTTGCCTTTTGCTTCTGTTCCATCCGCCGGATAAGCCGACTTTTAAAATCTCGTTAGCCGGTTTATTTTTAAAATTGGGGGGGGGGCGTGGGGGGAGAGAGGTTTAAAATTAGGAAGCGGGTGATTAGCTCTGTCTAATTTTTGTGTGTTGCTGTGCAGGGTGGGGGGGGGGAGAGAAGGGACTCCCCCCGTGACTTTGTAACGTTAACCCTTTACATCTGGGGCTGCTGTGATTTGGTGACAGGTGGGAGCATGGCAAAGGACATCCCCCCACCGGTTTTTTAATTTAAACCTTGTTAAAGAAACACTTGGGATAACCAGTTAATGCCATAAACGCTTTGGAGTCGTAGCCGTAAGCAAGGCTTGTGGAGTCTACTGTGTGCATGTGTTTTTAAGAGCGTCACTTTGAGTTTTAAAGCGTTTCAAAGGTAATCTCATTTTCACTCTAAAAATAACTTTGGGGCTTTTCTCCCCCTGCCTCCGCCTTAACTGTAATAAAGATATCTGTTGCTTAGGCTTAAGGAAGGTTTTTTGTTTTGTTGTTGTTGTTGTTTTGGAAATTATTAAGTAGCCTGCATGTGCGATTTTAAAAATATATTTAAAGCACCTTTTTTCAAAAAATGAACCTTTAGAAACAATAATTTAATATGCAGTCTTTTTCTTATGTCTGGCTCTTAACTCCCATTTTCTTTTCCAAATTGGGGCCAGCCTCCAAGGCATTTTGGTGCCTAGTTGGAGATGCAAAATTTTGCCAAACTCCCCCCAGCACCCACAAATGAGGGCCTGATCTACTATGTTCCTTTACACTCACCCCTCCTCTCCCCAGCAGTCTGCCAGAATATTTATGTATTGCGTTTCTATCCCACCTTTTTCTCAAAGGAGCTCAAGGTGGTGTTCATGGTTCTCCCCCTCCCCATTTAATCCCCACAACGACCCTGCGAGGCGGGTTAGGCTGAGAGACGCAGTGTGACTGGCCCAGAACCACCCAGTGAGCTTCGTGGCTGAGTGGAGATTCGAACCCTGGTCTTTCCCAGGCCCTAGTCCTATATATAATTTAACCCACGGGTTTGATCTGCCTTCCTTGCTCTCCTCCAGCTTAGCCTGCCCTTAACGGTCTCAAAATCGCCTCTCATTGCGGCTGATGGGGGCCTGATTTAACCACCTGCTTTGTTGATTTGGAAGCACCAAACCTCCCTTCGGCAGGAGTCAGGAACGCTGTGTCTCATTCCTCCAGCTGCCCTGTCCCGGGCTTTCTGCTAGAGTTTGCTTCTCTCTTAAATTTAGTAAACAACCCCCCTCCTCCTCTTTGCTTGAGTATGTGTGTTCCCTGGCACATCTGGGGGCACTGCGTGACTATTTATGTTGGCAAACCCTTCGGACTCTTCTGAATAGACCACGCAGGCCAGGACGTTTTCCGGGGTCGTCTTGCGCACCAGAAGCACAATCCAGTTTCTGCCAATGCGCACACTCGACCCGCTGCTCTCTCTAAATATTCCTTGAGTGTTTTAGAATCGGAACAGCTGACTTCCAGCGACTGAGGCTGTTCTCTCTGAGTGCGTATGAAGGGAAAGACCTAAGTTGCAATGAAGAGTACTTCTCTTTATATTATATGTGTGTGTGTGTGTGTGTGTGTGTGTGTGTGTGTGTGTATATATGAGAAGTACAGTGGTACCTCGGGTTACATACGCTTCAGGTTACATACGCTTCAGGTTACAAACTCCGCTAACCCAGAAATAGTACCTCGGGTTAAGAACTTTGCTTCAGGATGAGAACAGGAATTGTGCTCCGGCGGCAGCAGGAGGCCCCATTAGCTAAAGTGGTGCTTCAGGTTAAGAACACTTTCAGGTTAAGAACGGACCTGCAGAACGAATTAAGTACTTAACCTGAGGTACCACTGTACTCTTGTATAAGATAAGAAAATATGTTAAATGACTGTTGGAAATGATATGTTAAAATGTTTTTATATGTATACAGTATATATGTAATTTTTGAACATATCATTCCCAACAGTCATTTAACATATTTTCTTATCTTATACAATGTTTTCGACTTCCATCGGCCACATATGAAGATTTTTCAATCGTTATCACTTTATCTACATTTCTTAATTTCTCTATTACTTTGGTCGTTTAACTAATAACTCTCTTCATAGTCTTCATTGCAATATTTTGCCCAATCCTCCTTACAAAACTTCTTGCAATCACAATGACGAGTACTTCTCCCACCCCCCACCCCCTGAAAAGTTATATAAATGCTGGCTTTGCCCAGCGATCAATTTAAGGCTGTCGCTTCTTATATCCTATCCTCAAAAGAAGCCAGCGTAGTGTGTAAATTGAGGATGCCTTGTTTCTCCTCTCCTGCTTCGCCCCTCACAACAGCCCTGCGAGGTAGGATAGGCCAAGAGGGGATGAGCAGCCTTGAGGTGGACTCAGGCGCCGAGCCAGGGAAGTGGACTTGGAAGTCTCCCTGGTTGGTACCCGCGCCTCTCGTCCAGGGGCTGGGGAGGCTGCGGCCCTCCTGCAAATGTGGCTGGACTCCCAACTCCCATCAACCCCAAGGCAGCGTTTACCAACCGTCAGGGATGATGGGAGTTGTAGTTCGTCAACATGCAGGAGACCACCGTTTCCTTGGCCCTGGGCCAAAGTGGTAGAGTTGATTCCTAGAGTGGGGGCAGAGAGGGAGAGGCCACAGAGAAGGAAATGGCTAGAGTAGCCTTCCTCTCGACCTCTTGCCCTCCAGATGCTTTGGAATGCAACTTGCATCATTCTGACCATTGACCGTATTGGCTGGAGTTGATGGGAGTTTGACAGCACCGGGTTGGGGGTGGTGGTGGTGGAAGACTGGGCTGGATCTGCGCTTTGTGGCCAGGTGCTGGGCTTAGGGTCATGTTGGGCTTTTTTGAATAACAGCTGGCTGCGCCGTACAGGAAACCGATGGGGGAATTTTAAAAGGTTGCGCTGTGTGTATGGGAATGTAGTGGTTTGGAGTTGCTCGTGCGTAAACCGACCCCGTCTGGGTGCTTGGTTGCCTGGTTAAACCCTTCGGACTGCACAGCCCATCTCCGCGTGACTGCCTCAGTCACTGGCAGAATCTGTCTGTGGGCGTTTCTTAAACCTCTGCCAGCATAAAAGCTGTTTGACACCTAATCGTCTCCGCCTCTCATTGCGCGGGAGTCTCCTGCGCAGGGTGGGCGTGGGTAGCGGAGTCCCTGGGCTCTCTTCACTGACTTCCAGGGAAGAATCCCGGAGCCCTTCCACCTCCTCTTCCCCTTGCTCTCCTGGACTCTTGGTGTAACGCGTATTTCCTTGCCCTTCCACCGAGCTGAGTCTCCCCCTTGTGCTAGGACCTTCACCTGCAGAATCTGAGACCCTCTCCTTCTCCCGTGTCTCTGATGTCAGTTCCCTGACAGGGAAGTATGTATGAATATTTCGGAGTCAGGGAGAGAGAAATCAAAGATCCACCTCCGAAAGAGAAAAATCAGAGATCTGCCTAAAGTGGTATCATATAGGGCAGGCATAGGCAAACTCGGCCCTCCAGATGTTTTGGGACTACAACTCCCATCATCCCTAACTAACAGGACCAGTGGTCAGGGATGATGGGAGTTGTGGTCCCAAAACATCTGGAGGGCTGAGTGCCTATGCCCGATATAGGGTGACGGAAGACATTTAAGTCGGGCATCTGCTCTGCGGCAATGCCAAACCCGTGGGTCCAGAGGTGTTCTCTGTGGCAGCCCACCTGGAATTTATCTCTTGCATTTATTTATTGCATTTATATCCCACCTTTTCCTCCAAGGAGCTCAAGGTGGCGTACATAGTTCCCTTCCTCCTCCATTAATCCCCACAACAACCCTGTGAGGTAGGTTAGGCTGAGAGGCAGTGACTGGCCCAAGGTCACATGCAGTGATAGCTTTATGGCTAAGATTTGAACCCTGGTCTCCTGAGCCCTAGTCCAACACTGACCTCGGCATCACACTGCTTTGGGCACCCTTCAGAGAGCTACATGGCCGCCTTAATATAAACCTTAAACGCCTTTCACTCTGTCATGGCTTCCCTCCCACCAACGCATCCTGGGGTTTCCGCTTAGTTTCGCCACGGGGGCCAAGCATTCTCCCCGCAGATCCCAAGCCTTATGCCAGATTGGTCTATCTGGCCCGATATTGTCTGCACTGACTGGCAGCGGCACATTCCTAGCCCTCCCTGGAGACGCTGCCCCCAAAACCATTGCAGGCAAACAACATCTTTTTGAAGCCAGATTAGGCCTATAGTATGAGTTTGTTCTGCTAGAAGGCAGGCAGAGGGGCAGGAACATGTATCGGGAGGGTACCATTGACTCTCCTCTTCCTTACCGTTAATACTTTTCTTCATTTATGGAACCCAGAAGCCAAAATTGCATTTAGCTCAATCCCCGGCTCTGCATGTAACTAGCCACTTTCCAGATCCCCTAGGGCAGAGCTTTCCTAACTGTGTGTTGTGACAGGTGAGTGTGTTGGCTGCAGTGTGTAGGTGTGTCTTCTGAATGCTCTCCACGCTTCTCCCGGGGCTGGAAAAGGGTTAGTTTAACCTCCGGTTTGCTAGTAAAACTGAATTACTGTGTCGCGAATCGATAAAAAGTGTGTCACCAACAGGAAAAGTTTGGAAAGCTCTGCCCTAGAGTAGCAATAGCCTATAGGCGACTAGGCAAAATAACCCTTTGTAAATTTGGATTATGGTTGCTTCTTTTTCATCCAGGCTGTGAATGTCACTTCACGTGGGAATCTTAAGATTTGAATGAGTAATTCTACCCTCTTGTTGTGGCAGTATTTGTGAGGTTTCCTCATGTTGGGAATATTTCACGGGTTGCTCCCAGTTCTCATTCATTCTCCTCTTTCTTTCTCAAATGCCTGGTGTAAGTGAACTTGCTGTTGCATCTCTGATTTGTGGGGTGGGGGGCGCCAGGAGGATTCCCGTCCCCGAGATTTTAGCTCGGGCGCTTGCAATCTCCCAGCCCTGATCCCGCCGCTGCTGCTGGATGTATCCCTGTTGTGTAATTCCGATTCCTTCCATTTCAGCAAATCCCACGTCCTTCCCAAGAAGAAAAAGTCGAGGAAAAAATAGAGGAGGAGAAGGCCGAGAAAACTGAGAAAAAAGAGGAAGAGAAAAGAGATGAAGTGGAAAAGGACGAGAAGGAAGAATCCAAGTGAGTTGTGTCGCAAGAAGCCCTAGCTCTGCACCAAGGGGGGGTGGCGGCGGAGGGGGGGAGCAGCCAGGGGGGAGCCAGTTTAGGCGCCTGCCTGCCGGTGTCAAACCACTGTCAGCCATGCAGGAGTTGGAGGAGAACAACCGGGGGGGGGGGCGGTGGCACATGTTTCCTATCCACCTGTGGAACTCTCTGCCACAAGAGGCAGTGATGGCCACCAACTTAGGTGGCTCAGAAACAGAATTAGGCAAATTCACTAGCCACTAGCCAGGATGGCTCTGCTCTGCCTCCGCAGTCAAGAGGCAGCAAGGCTTCTGAATACCAGTTGCTGGAAACTCCAGGAGGGGAGAGTCCCCTCGTGCTCAGATCCTGCTTGTGGGTTTTCCACAGGCATCTGGGTGGTGGCTGTGAGATCAGGATGCTGGACTACTTCTTTGGCTTTGTGACTGTGCAGGCCAATTCTGGACCCACACGTCCTTCCACAATGGGGACATGGGTTTCCGGGTGGGAGTTGATCACGGTGTGGATTTGCCAAGCATGCCTTCCTCCTAGCACGCTTCTCCCTTGCGTACTGAGTGTCTTCAAAGCCCATGACACCTTTGGCAAAGGCTGTTCTCCAACTGGAGCATTCTCAGGCCGGTGTTTCCCAGTTGTCAGTGTTCATACTACATTTTTTTAGATTTGCCTTGAGACGGTCTTTGAACCTCTTTTGTTGACCACCAGCATTACGCTTTCCATTTTTAAGTTTGGAATAGAGTAGTTGCTTTGGCAGACGATAATCAGGCATCCGCACAACCTTTACAGTTAAAGCACCTTGATACCCCGTTAAACTGTAATGGCTTCCCCAAAGAATCCTGGGAGCTGTAGTTTGTTGGGGGCATAAAGAGGTGCTTAAGGAGAAAACCTCCTTTCACACCCTGGCACCCCTCCAGTGTGCCTTCTTTTTCTCCTCTCCTACACTCGCAGAGGAGTTCTCTCTCTCTCTCTTTGGCCCTTTTTTTGGGCTTGTTCCAGCAGTCAGTCTCGTACAGATTTTCAGTCTCACAAACTCAAAGTGTTTTGCATGGGCTCTTTACGCTTTCCATTTTTTAATTCAGAATAGCGTAGTTGCTTTGGAAGACAATCATTGGGCATCCGCACAACATGACCAGTCCAACGAAGTTGATGTTGAAGAATCAGTGCTTCGACACTGGTGTTTGCCTGACCCTGCAAGGCTCTCCTTATGTTCCTGTGCTTTAGCTGCTGCCTAGTGGACAGGAGGGACGCGGGTGGCGCTGTGGGTAAAACCTCAGCGCCTAGGGCTTGCCGATCGAAAGGTCGGCGGTTTGAATCCCCGCGGCGGGGTGCACTCCTGTTGCTCGGTCCCAGCGCCTGCCAACCTAGCAGTTCGAAAGCACAAAGTGCAAGTAGATCAATAGGGACCGCTTACTAGCGGGAAGGTAAACGGCGTTTCCGTGTGCTGCGCTGGCTAGCCAGAGCAGCGATGTCACGCTGGCCACGTGACCCGGAAGTGTCTCCGGACAGCGCTGGCCCCCGGCCTCTTGAGTGAGATGGGCGCACAACCCCAGAGTCTGTCAAGACTGGCCCGTACGGGCAGCGGTACCTTTACCTTTACCTAGCGGACAGGAGTCCACTTTCCTGCTCCCGTCTCAACTCCAGATGAAGGGCCATGAGGATGTGCGTGTCTCTGCTTGCAGCTGATGTTTGCCACCTCTAACGACTATTCGCACCCATCAAATTTCCTGCGGCCCCCATTGTTCCCGACTGTTGCGCATGCTGGCTGCTTAGAGCCCAAGAAGCAGCAGGTGCTGGGGCAGGGCTGCTTCCCTGACCTCTGGCTGGCCATGTTGCTTCCGCTTACCAGGAGGTGAGACCACAGGGTCAAGGGTAGTGCAAACAGAATGGCAGGAAACTGGCTCGTTGTGCAAGAGCTCTCCTTTAGTTATGCAATCAAGATGCATAATTGAACCTTGGTTGTGTTTGTCTGTCTTTCCCCTCCTCCCTCTACAGTCATACCTCTTCTTACATTAGCTTCAGGTTATGGCTTTTCAGGTTGCATCCTGCGGCGACCCGGAAGTACCGGAAAGGGTTACTTTCGGGTTTCGCCGCTTGTGCATGCACAGACACGCAAAATGACGTCATGCGCAGAAGCGGCGAATTGCGACCTGCGCAGACGTGGGTTGCGTTCTCTTCAGGTTGCGAACGGGGCTCCGGAACGGATCCCGTTTGCAACCAGAGGGTACCCCTGTACTGTGCTTAAAACTCTTCAGCTTTTCCTGTGGTCTGTTTGTAACTTGACTTGAGACGTAGGTAAAAGGCAATGGATGTCTCATTTATCTATTTTATGAAAAACATCTTTATAAAAGTAGTTGTATACCACTGTGTCATTGGTATATATGTCGTTTGCAGCAGTACAAACATAAAACTATCCCAAGAAAGACCTTTAAAAAGTTAGAAACTGACACCAGTTAGGCATCGTGGAAATTAAATAATAATTATTGACAACAACCCCTTTGAGGAGGGTGTTGGTGTTGTTTTTACAGTCCAGCTGTATATAAATTGTATGAAATAAAATAATAAATTGATTCCCCCCTGTAAAATGGCAGCTGCCTTGGAGGCATCCATTGGCACTTTGAGGGGAGAAGGGACCCCCGTCTTCCATGCAGTCGCTTCACAGTTCTGGGTTTCATTCTTCTCGCCCCCTTTCTTTCCCCCTCTCAGGGAGAATATCAAAGAGAAGGACAAGGTTGAAGTTGTTCCCGAAGAGCCTGAGGAAAGGGAGCAGGTGGCCCCGCGAGGCCGGAAGACGGCCAACAGCCAGGGCCGGCGGAAGGGCCGGATCACCAGGTCGATGACGAACGAGGCCGCGGCGGCTAATGCCGCGGCGGCTGCCGCCACCGAGGAGCCACCACCGCCACTGCCTCCGCCGCCAGAACCTTGTGAGTAGACGCCCCGCAAAGCAGTTGTCGGCCAGCGGGCAGGGTAGGGCCAGCGCTGTGATGAGGCAGAGTGAGGCAGCTGCCTCAGGCGGCAGATGCTGAGGTGCGGGGAGTGGGCGGACCTGCGAGGGCCATAATAATAATAATAATAATAATAATAATAATAATAATAATAATAATTTATTTATTTATACCCCGCCCAACTGGTTGGGCTTCCCCAGCCACTCTGGGTGACTTCCAACAAAATATTAAAATACCATAATACATCAAACATTAAAAGCTTCCCTAAAATGTGGTCTGCCCTGTACCTGCCATGTTAGCCTCCTGCCCTTAAGTGCAATGGAAGGCACTATGTTTTCACCGGTCTTGGATTCAGCTAACAAAACGCCCCCAAATGCCTAAGTGCTCTGCCAAGGAACTGTTCTCCCTTCCGAACGCAAAAGGAAATTAAAATTTGCCACTCGTTGTGGAAGCGGCAGAGCCCCTTGCTTTGCAGGTAGACATTCCTGGGTTCGATCCGCGGCAGGACTGGCCAGCTGCTGCCGGCCAGTGCCCAACAACACTGAGCTAGAGGGGCCAACAGTCTGACTCTGCAAGAGGCAGCTTCCTCTGTTTAAACCAGCCCTTTGTTCAGAACAGGGTGAGCGGCCTTTTAGAAGGGGGCAGGATGTATTTAACGTATTTTCCCCTGCTTGGTTTTAATGCATCTGTGTGGGGTTTTTTAGTCAGTGGGTGGGTAACCTTAGTCAAGATAAAGCAAGCAACACCTTGTAAGAATAAGAAACCGGTGTAAATACCGAGCCAAGAATTTGTCCTTTTAGCAGCAACTGTTCAGGGTTTGGGGCAGGGAGTCTCTCCTACAGCCTTACCTTGGGGACTGAAACCGCACTGAACTAAACAACAACAACAGTTTTATTATTTGTACCCTGTCCATCTGACTGTGTTGCCCCAGCCACTCTGGGCAGCTCCTTATGGCCCCTTCCTTGGCAACAGAGGAGACTGCTTTCTGCCAGGTCAGACTCTTTGCTCATCTAGCGCAGTACTGTCTGCTCTGGCTGGCAGCAGTGCTCCAGAGTCTCACACAGGGAAGCATCTCATCCTCTTTTTTTTACCTGGAGGTGGTGGGGATTCAGCCTGGGGGATTCTTCATCTCCACCTCCATCGTTCTGCCTGGACACTGAGGTCCGGCGCCGAGGGCCTTCTGGTGGTTCCCTCGCTGCGAGAAGCCAAGTTACAGGGAACCAGGCAGAGGGCCTTCTCGGTGGTGGCACCCGCCCTGTGGAATGCCCTCCCACCAGATGTCAAAGAGAAAAACAACTACCAGACTTTTAGAAGACATCTGAAGGCAGCCCTGTTTAGGGAAGCTTTTAATGTTTAATAGGTTATTGTATTTTAGTGTTCTGTTGGAAGGCACCCAGAGTGGTTGGGGAAACCCAGCCAGATGGGCGGGGTATAAATAATAAATTATTCTTATTCTTATTCTTATTATTAATGCAAAGCAAGCACTCTGAACCACTGAGCTCCATAGTACCTGCCCCATAATACAAAAATGATTAATGGCACAGCAGTTAGAGTGTCGAACTAGGACCTGGGGATTCACATCATCACTCAGCCACGAAGCTGCCTCTCTCTCAGCCTTCCCTACCTCAGAGGGTTGTTGTGGGGATAATATGGGTGTTGGTGTGGAGAACTTTGTACGCCACCTTGAGCTCCTTGGGGGGGGAAAGGTAGAATATAAATGCAATAAATAAGCTCAAAATGGAAAAAAACCTGAGAAAATAATTCACCTCCCTAACTGTAAGTTAAGAGAAACGGAACCCAGACCTTCAGATAGCAACAGACAAAAATTATTTTAAAATGCCACTCCCCGCTTTGCTTCCTTCATTGTGTTAATGCTTTCCATGCAGATGTGCTCTGAAAGTTTTATTTTATGCGCGAGGGTCTGCCTTGTCTGTCTTGTCCTAATTTTAAGAACAGCAGGCCAATAAAAAAAAAGCGAACGAGGTCACTCCGTCTGTGGAGACGTGGTGTCGGTGGCCTTGATGCGCTTAAGAAATTCAGTGAATACTTCCCTCTTTACAATGGCCTCGGGACTGTTGATTCCGGTCCGTGGCTCCCCGTGGCGAATAAAAGCTCTCCGCAGTTATTTCCCTCAAAGAAAAGGATGATGCCCTGTCATTCTGTTCTCAGGAGGTTGCCCATTTATTTGTCTGTAAAGAGACGAGAAGAATCCAGGCAGCCGTCTGTATTGAAAATCAAGTCCATTATAAATATATTGCCATTTTGTGGGATAATAATAATAATAATTTATTATTTATACCCCGCCCATCTGGCTGAGTTTCCCCAGCCACTCTGGGCGGCTCCCAATCAAGTATTAAAAACAATACAGCGTTAAATATGAAAAACTTCCCTGAACAGGGCTACCTGAACAGGATCTCTTCTTAGGTATATTGGAAGGATTCTAGTTTATAAATATATGTAAATTGGAAGGGAAATACATCGCAGATGCCCTTTCCTATGCAAAAACACCCCAAACGTGCTTAAGCTTCCTATTGTCATAAGTTGTGTGTGTGTGTGTGTGTGTGTGTGTGTGTGTGTGTGTGTGTAAAAAAACAGTGACCCAAAGTGGTGTCATTCGATTAAGCCGAATGCTGGAAGATTCGGGAAGAAAGCCCTTCTTCATGCAGCACAGAGTTAGTCTATGGAACTCCCTCCCACAGGAGGCAGTGGTGAATACCAACTTGGCTGGCTTTCATAGAGAATTACACAAATTCATTGATATCAGTGGCTACCAGCCTTATGTTCTTCCCTCCACTGTAGGAGTCCTTTTTTTAAACAAAAATAATTTTTATTGATTTTCCAATAAAAAACATCGAATTAAATATCCAATATAATACTTCAATTAAAATAAAAAAGATCAAATTATAGTCCAAATTTACCGTATTTTTCACTCCTTATGACACACTTTTTTCCTCCTAAAATGTAAGGGGAAGTGTGAGTGCGTCTTATGGAGCAAATGGCGCTGCGCAGAGAGGGAGAGCTGCGCAGCGCCCCTTCAGTGAAGCGGGAGGAGGAACAGAGCCCCTCTTGCTGTCCTAGCTTCTGCCTTAGCCCTGCGCAGCCTCTTCGGACAGGGGGAGCCTTCATCCCGCTGCCCTGAAGAGGCTTCGCGCGGCTATCCCAGAAGCCAGAACAGCAAGAGGCTATCCCAGAAGCCAGATCCCTCTTGCTGTTCTGGCTTCTGGGATTCAGAATATTTTTTTCCTTGTTTTCCTCCTCCAAAAACTAGGTGCGTCTTATGGTCTGGTGCGTCTTATAGAGCGAAAAATATGGTGTTGATTTCTCGGTGCTCCCCACAGTCTGGATCTCTGAAGCATATCTCCACACCTTAGTCCTGCTTCTCCTCGTTGTTTCCATATTTCCCACATCTCCATTTTAACGCTTCGTCCTCCGCTGTAGGAGTCCTGATCCAGCAGGACTTTTTTCATGTTCTTATGGAACTTCCAGGTCCAGTGGCAGTCTATCCAGGTTCCTAGATTCTTAGGGCCCTTGCGAGAACCCAGCGCTGGGCCTGTTCCAGCAGCCAGCCTCGTGCGGATTTTCAGTCTCACGAACTCAAAAATGTTTTGCGTGGGCTCTTTGATAAAGAGGTGCTTAAGGAGAAAACCTCCTCTTGCACCCTGGCACCCCCCCTCCCAGTGCGCCTACTTTTTCTCCTCCCTTTGCACTCACAGGGGATCTCATGTCCTCCCTCTCTCCCCTTTGATTGCACTCGCAGAGGAGTTCTCTCTTTCTGCCCTTCACTGGCGCTCGCAAGGGATCTCTCTTCCTCTTCCTCCCTCCCTCTGCCCCTTGCCTTTTGATGTAATAGGAACCGACTCTCTCCCGCTGTCAGTGGGCATGGTTCCCGAATGGCCTCAGCAGGCCTTAATGTAAACAGATTAATAGATTACGCTGAAACCGCAAGTCTTGGCCCTTTCGCCATCTGACGGGGCTCTCCCGCCTCTCTCTCTCTCTCTCTCTCTCTCTCTCTCTCTCTCTCTCTCTCTCTCTCCTTGCTCTGTTTCAGCTTCGGCAGAGCCGGTGGAGACATCCCGCTGGACGGAAGAAGAGATGGAAGTTGCGAAAAAAGGTAAAAGCACCTTTTTCTTTCTCAAGGAAGTGTTTTATTGAAGATTGGGCGAGTGTGTCTTGTACAGTGCAAAGAGATTCTTCAGTGTTGTTAAACCTTTTTGCAACAGCCAGGAACCTTTTTTTTTTTTAAAATCAGACCATTGATCCATTCAGATCAATGTTGTTAGCACTGGCGGGCAGCAGCTCTCCAGGGTTTCAGACTCAGCCCTACCTAGAGATGCAGAGAGGCCTGTAGATCCCTGGAACCTTCTCATGCAAAGCCGGGTGCTCTGCCACTGACCTGAGGCCCCTCCTGGCTTCAGAATGCAGAGTTTGTCATTTTCAAATAATTCCCTGAACCGGATGAAACAGACTAGAAAAGAAAGATAGAATAGGAAGGGACCCTGAGGGTCATCTAGTCCAGCCCCCTGCAATGCAGGAATATGCAGCTGTCCGTTAACGGGGATCCGGCCTGCGATGGGACTGTCTCTGAAGATCTCCTTCCCCAAACCAACTCATGGTGTTTGGTTAGCCCTCTAAAACGCTGAGGAGATTAGGCTGTTCCGGGCGTCAACATTTCAGTTTTATGAAGCTGGTTGCCTTGCAGCAATAAAGGCCGCTCTTGACATTACCTGGGCTGAAAACCTGTGTGTTGACACACCTTGGTGGCCTTGGGTGCCATTACCATTCTGAACGCTTCTTGCAAACCTTTGAGGCTTAAATCGGCAGATGTTCTGAGTTGTATAAAGTGGGAACTCCCTTGTCATCAGATACCAGAGGTGAATTCTTGCCAGATACTTATATGTGGGTGAAGAGAGAGGTTTGGGTCCTGTGTGGGAGGGAGAACGTTAAAAACGTGCCGGTCGAATTGGAGAGAGGCAGTGTGGCGTAGTGGTTAGGGTGTCAGGCTGGATTCAAGTCCCCACTCTGCCGTGAAGCTCAACCGCCACTTGCCTCTCAGCCGAAGCTCTACCTCACAGGGATGTTGTGAGGGGGAGATGGGGAGAGGAAGAGCCATGCGTCCTCCCTTGAGCTCTTTTATGCAGGAAAAGTGGGATATAATACAGACTAATAATACAAATCACCATTGTCTGTCCACGATAATAATAAAAAACAGTTTAGGGCTCCTGCTCTTGCTGTTCACTTGCTGGCACCTCCAACTGAAAGGGCCCCAGGAAACACCTGAATGTGGCTCAGGGGCATTTGTATCTAGACAAGTGGAGACTGCAACAAAGTGTTGCGGTATATCTCCGGTCCTGACATGGCGGGTGGAGAACCTCAAGTCTCCCACTCCCAGAGGCGGGGGGTGAATTTGGTCCTCCAGGTCCCTCTACCTGATCCTTGGGACTGTCCCCAACCCACAGCACCTGGCCACACTGCTTCCATGAACCACAGTTACGCCTCTTTGCTTGTGAGAGGTGTTTAGCGGTGCCCATCTGCGGAGACTTTTGCATGGCTGGAATGGAGGTGGCTGCAGAATGGTAAGAGAGCCCCATCCTTTGCCCCGCCCACCTTTGGCCACGCCCACCCCTGGCATGTGGCCCTCAGAATGTTGCCCACCTGGGGATGTGGACCTTGGTCTGCTCGGGGCTCCAGCCACACCTTCTCCAATCCTCTTTTCCCTGTCTTCCAGATGATTCCTAGTGATTACTGAGCATCCTTGTGGCCCCTGTTGGACTGCTTTTTTAGGAGGTGGGGTTTCCCCACTTTGGATTGGCTCTGAAGATTTTTAATTTACTTTTTTTTTTTGGCTTCTCCTTCTGCAAGCATCTTGTTTCCCCCCTGAATATACTGAGTCGCTGTTTCATCCCGGACTCATTCTCTCTCTCCACCCCTATCAGCACGGAGACACCAGTTTTGTTATTCGTAGGATAACCCAAAAAGTTTTGGTTCTGTAGAAAGAGGATCAGATCCTGCCTGAGGAGTCTTTTTCTATCATTTTCACCTGGAAAGGTCTCTTAGCTCTGTTTTGCTCCCACCATCTCCCTCTCTCTCTCTATGCTTAATACCGGTTGGGGTTTTGTGGGGGGAGGTTTAGCAGCTTTACCGCCCAGGGAGAATTAGGTTATGTCAACCAGGGAGACTGCATGATCCAGTAGATAAGCTCTCGGCGCTGCGGGGTCAAGAGAGCTGAGTTTTTCCCCCTTTTATTCTTGGCGCTGACATGGAATGACCTTAAAAGAGTCGTGCTCTTCCCCCCTCTTCTCTTCCTCCCTCCCAAAGCCGCCTCTGAGCCTGTCAGTTTCACTGTGTGGGAAAGGAGGCTAATTCTCATCTTCAGAGGAGAGAATTGCCAGCCTCAGGTGTCCTCCTTGGTGGTTTGTCCAACGCTCTTGTCTTCCTGGAAGGAGTACGGGAATCGTGCGGCCCTCTGCGGATTCATTCCTGCACCCTGACTCCTCAGCGGGATAATTAATCTGCATCCAGAGCTTCCCGTGGGGCCATTTATTTATTTATTTTAATGCTCACGCCGCTTGGTTTTAGCTGCTTTATTAAAAATAAAATGCTCAGTTTACAGAGAGAAGAAAAGGATAAAATTATCGGTAAAAGGTAATTATCAGTAAAAGGTAACAGGTAATAAAAAACAGCTCTACAGTCATACCTCGGGTTAAATATGCTTCAGGTTGAGTGTTTTCAGGTTACGCTCCGCGGCAACCTAGAAGTAACGGAACACGTTACTTCCGGGTTTCGCCGCTCGCACAGACGCTCAAAATGGCATCATGCGCATGCGCAAACGCAGCGAATCGCGACCTGCTCATGCGCAGACGCAGGTTGCGTTCGCTTCAGGATGCGAACGGGACTCCGGAACGGATCCTGTTCGTATCCCGAGATACCACTGTATAAAACCTTCAGAAGGTAAAATAAGCTAAAAACAGATTAAAATACACATGGACATTCTGCATACGTTGGTGAGCTTGTTTGAACATAAACGTTTTTAGCAGGTGCGGAAAAGAGTACAGCTGCCTGACGTCAATAGGCAAGGGGTTGCAGACTGCAGGTGCCGCCACGCTAAAAGATAGAATTCCTTCAAATGTGGAAAGGGTATTATGCGGCGCTTGTAACAGTGCCAGTTCTGCAGATCAGAGCAGCTGTGTGGCCTGTGTGGGGTCAGGCGATCTCGTAGGTAAACTGGTCCCAAGTTGTTAAAGACTTAATAGACTAATAGTAAGTAACACCTTGAACTTGGCCTGGAAGCAGCTTGGCAGTCGGCGCCGGTCTCTGAGCACAGGTGTTCCATGCTGAAAGATAGCTCAGTCGATAGAGTCTCTCAAAATCTCAGCCTAGTGGATTTGAGCACCACTCCCTCTGTGGAGTGGGGAGTCCTGTGCGTCTTAATTTGTGGTGTGTAAGATAAAATCCCGCCAGACAGCATACAGTGGTACCTCGGGTTAAGTACTTAATTCGTTCTGGAGGTCTGTTCTTAACCTGAAACTGTTCTTAACCTGAAGCACCACTTTAGCTAATGGGGCCTCCTGGTGCTGCTGCGCCGCCGGAGCACAATTTCTGTTCTCATCCTGAAACAAAGTTCTTAACCTGAAGCACTATTTCTGGGTTAGCGGAGTCTGTAACCTGAAGCGTATGTAACCCGAAGTACCACTGTAGAATTTTTCAGGGTCCTCCAAACCTTTGGCAACACGTAATTTTTCCCCCCTCTAGCTCACGCTAAACATACTTTCATACCACTGCAAATTGCTCTGATATCTGCTTTCATGAATGGCAATCTGTGCCTATTTTAATTAAATCAAAATCTGAAAGGCTGCAGGTTCGTAGGCCTGCATCCTGGG
The DNA here is from genome assembly GCF_964188315.1 of Podarcis muralis. Classification (NCBI taxonomy): domain Eukaryota; kingdom Metazoa; phylum Chordata; class Lepidosauria; order Squamata; family Lacertidae; genus Podarcis; species Podarcis muralis. The sequence continues at coordinate 42,781,095 of NC_135669.1, forward strand.
CTGTGTTGCTGTTTTTTGAAGCAAAGAAACCTTGGTGTAGACCCTGAGGGGAAAAAAGCCCAGAGGTGTCTTGTAAATAAATCACAATCTTCTCTTTGACCAACCTCAGTGCTCCCACCCCCCACCCCTCCAACGCAGTTTTGAAAGCCAGAGATTTTTGCGGTTGTGATTCCTTTTTTTAAAAAAAAAACCAACAACTGTCTCTCTTCTGCTTCCGACAGGGTTAGTGGAACACGGGCGCAACTGGGCAGCCATTGCCAAGATGGTGGGAACGAAGAGCGAGGCCCAGTGCAAAAACTTCTACTTCAACTACAAGAGGAGACACAACCTCGACAGCCTCCTTCAGCAATACAAGCAGAAAGTGAGCAGGAGAAGGAGTGGGGGGGGGGTCACAGAATCGCAGAACTGTAAAGTTGGAAGGGACACCAAGGGCCATCTCTTAGGGGTCCCTAAGGGGTCCTCACTGCGGGATCACATTCACTCGGTGCTATACCAGCTGCACTGGCTCCCGGTGGAGTACAGGATCAAGCCCTATATAGCCTAGGACCCTCGTACCTACAGGACCGCCTCTCCCGGTATGTCCCACGGAGGATCTTACGGTCTTCAAATAAAAACATCTTGAAGGTCCCGGGCCACAGAGAGGTTAGGCTGGCCTCAACCAGAGCCAGGGCCTTTTCGGCCGTGGCCCCGATCTGGTGGAACACTCTGTCACAAGAGACCAGGGCCCTGCGGGACTTGACATCTTTCCGCAGGACCTGCAAGACGGAGCTGTTCCGCCAGGCCTTTGGCCAAGGCACAGCCTGACCCCCTCCTTTGGCAATCCTCCCATAACTCTAGCCCAGTGGTTGCCATTAATTTGATTTGAACTGATTTTATAATGAATTGATTTTAGAATGCTGTGTTATTATTATTTTTTTAAATAATATTTATTGAGTTTCCAAAAATTTAAACACTACAAGCAAAAAAGCAAAAAGGAAACAAACAAATGAAAAACAACACAGTACAGTACAAAAACACTACAAAACACTAACACATAAGACAAATAGAACAAAACAAAAACCATTTACAACACATTAAACAATTTCAATGTCATATCTTTTCATTCGCTTATTTCCACGACTTTCTCACACCTCCCTTTTTGTATTCCACATCAATTAATTATTTCAGCAATTCCTTTCCATCTTCCTCTGTTTTCTATCCTATAATTATCTTAACACATTCTAACCTTATTTTGCTGTATTATTTTACTGTTGTTAGCCGCTCTGAGCCCAGAGGGCGGGATATAAATAAATTATTATTATTATTATTATTATTATTACTACTACTACTATCTAGTCCAACCCCCTGCAATGCAGGAATCACAGCTAGAGAATCTCTGACACCCAACCTCTGCTTGGAAACCTCCACTGAAAGAGATTTCACCATCTTCCGAGGGAGCCTGTTTGGCCGTCAAACAACTCTTGCCCTCAGAGAGTTCTTCCTGATGTTTAGTCAGAATCTCTCTCCTTGCAGTCTGAAGCCATTGGGTCTGGTGGCAGCCCTTCAGATATTGGTCAGCCTTGGGTCAAGCGCTGAGGCGGGGGCAAGGAGCGTGCGGGCAAGGGCAGGGACGTTTTCCGTCTGGTTTGGGAAACCAGAGCCAGGTTCAAGAGAGGTCCTTCCTCATTTTTTTAAAATCATTTTTATTGATTTGCCAATAAAAAACATCCAATTAATATATCCAATCATAATACTCCAATTAAAATAAAAAACTAAAATCAAAAGGACCAAATTCTAGTCCAAATTATAATTATTATTTTTCGGGGCTCCCCACAGTCTGGATCTCTGAAACATATCTCCACATCCCAGTCCTGCCTCTCCTCGTGGGGTTTCCTCATCTTGAGTCAGAGCCATCGGTCCCTCTAGCTCAGTATTGTCCACACTGACTGGCAGCAGTTCTCCAGAGTTTCACACAGGGAGGGTCTCTCCAGCCCTCTCTAGGAGGTGCCAGGGATCGATCCTGGGACCTTCCGCACGCAGAGCAGGGCCCCTGACAGAGAGCTGCAGTCCCTCCCCTCTAAAAGCAAAGTAGGGTTCTAGTCCTCATGATGAAGTGGTTCAAACGGGAACATAGGAAGCTGCCTTGCACTGTACAGGAAATAAATGAGCACAACTAACTTAGCACAATTAAATTTCAATAGCACTTGGTTGGATCTAACCTTTTATATTTGAGTGTATGCTTTTTAAAAAAAACCAAAACCCTAAGATCTTGACTGTAGACCCCACCCAAAATGTAGCGTGTGAAGAAGCCCTTGTGATGTAGTCAGGAGACTGTTCTGGGTTTGGCGCTGGGTTAAGGGGTTAAAACTACAGAGTTGGGAGGAACCATAGAGCTGGGAAGAATCTAGCTTAACCAATGAGCCATGTGTGTGTGTGTGTGTTTGTGTCTTGTCTGTCTGTCTGCAGCCATATATATATATTTGAGTAACCACCTTCCCCTTATTTTTCTGCCTTTTTTAGTCTTCTCGAAGGCCCCGCGAGGAGCGCGAAGTCTCACAGTCCGAAAGCGTGGCATCGACCGTCTCCGCGCAGGAGGACGAGGACATCGAAGCGTCCAACGAGGAAGAGAACCCAGAAGACAGCGAAGGTTACTATTGGCCCTCAAAATCCCAGCTGGATTTGCAGGTTTTGCTTCCCTTTCGATTGGGAAACAAGCTGAATGGGATGATGGGAGTTGTAGTCCGTGAGCCTTGGGAGTGCCCATAGAGCCAGAGTGGCCAGCAGTGAGTCATGATGGGAGCTGTAGCTCAACACTGTCTGAAGGGGTCCAGGTTCCTCACCTCCGGAGTGCAAAAAGTAGAGAAGGTTGCAGTAGCGAAGACCAGAGCAGGATACTCCACAAACCAGGGTTATTACTATTATTCATTTATGAAAATACTTGTATACCGCTGTACCTTTAAAAAAAATTATAGCGGTTTACAAAAAAAAAAAAGCGAAACCTTATAATAAAGCCACAAAGAGCTTAAAAACAGGCATCAATTAACCACTTGGATGGATGTATTCTTAACCTGGGCATTTGGCGGAATACCAAAATGTTTTAAGCAGGCATTTAAAAGTTGGCGCAGAGGGTGCCTGTCGAATCTCTAGTAGCAGAGTGTTCCACAGGACAGGGCCAATGACACCCAAGGCTCGGTTTCTTGTTCTCAAATGAGCCTCCCCACCTGGGGGAATCATTAACGACACTCCTGCGGGTGATCTCGGTGATTGAGCTGGGATATTCGGGGGTCAGGCAGAGGGAGGACTGAGTTTTCATCACCTTGGGTAGGGTAGCTGCCGTGGTCTGGTTTGGTTCAGTTGCAAGAGCACAGAGTCAATTGACAATGTCCATCCCCCTCCAGTGCTTTTTTCCCCGGAGGTACTCAAGGGCACACAGTACCGGAACCACTTTCCATTGTTGTTAAAAACTGTGGCACTTGCTATAACAGCTTCATGGTGACTAAGGTAAAGGTAAAGGGTCCCCTGACCATTAGGTCCAGTCGTGGCCGACTCTGGGGTTGCGGCGCTCATCTCGCTTTATTGGCCGAGGGAGCCGGCGTACAGCTTCCGGGTCATGTGGCCAGCATGACTAAGCCACTTCTGGCGAACCAGAGCAGCACACGGGAACGCCGTTTACCTTCCTGCCGGAACGGTACTATTTATCTACTTGCACTTTGATGTGCTTTCGAACTGCTAGGTTGACAGGAGCAGGGACTGAGCAATGGGAGCTCACCCCGTCACGGGGATTCAAACTGCCGACCTTCTGATCAGCAAACCCTAGGCTCTCTGGTTTAGACCACAGCACCACCCGCGTCCCTGACAGCACCACCCACATCCCTGCAGCACCACCCACATCCCTGACATGGCACCTATTTTTCTAGAGAAAAGTCACTGACCCCACCCCATTGACCAGAGGCCTGAGGTCTGTGAGGTGCCAGCTCTCTCCTCTTTTGAGAGTGCGTTGACCGGCGCCGCTAAGCGGTAATCGTCTGGCATCCCGTTAAAGCTCCTTAATTACCGTTCGGATGCTTACACCCGACTTAATGCCTTTGCAGGTGCTGAAAATAGCTCCGACACTGAGAGCGCGCCGTCTCCTTCACCGGCGGAGGCTGCCAAGCCCATGGAGGAGGCCCCTCCCGAGAGCGTCTCTTCTGCTTCCAGGATGACGACTGCCGAGGCCGCGGAGCAGGAGCCCCCCGTGAAAACAGCGCCCGGGGCCTCCCCTCCCTCAGCAGCCCAGAGCGCCAAGCCGGTAGCCGAGAGCAAGAGCCCTGAGCTGCAGGTGAAGGAAGAGGCGGGGGCCGAGGCGGAGGAATCCATGGAGGCCGAGAGCGGGAGCCAGCTTGCGGACACCAAGCCTGTCCTCCCCGCAAACCCCAAGGTGGAGCCCCTGGAGCCCGAAGCGAGGCTTCCGGAAGACGTCCAGGTGAAGACGGAGAGCGATGCCAAAGAAAGGGAAGAGGAGATGATGGCCAAGGAGAAGACGGAGCCGGAAGGCATGGACTTTGGCTTGGCCCAGGAGGCTAGCGCCCAGAGGATGGAGCCCACCTCGGACAATGACTCCAGCGCCACTTGTAGTGCCGACGAGGACGTGGACGGAGAACCCGACAGGCAGAGGTAAAAAGGTCCGCCCTCCGGTCGAAAGCTGGAGAGTTTTCACAAAGAATTGGTGCTACTGATTGTGGCCAGATGAGGAGCCGTTCTGGCCCGCTGTGTACCACCTGCTTTGCGGTCTTGTCCACCTAAGTTGGATAGGCGAGCAATGCAGTATGTTCCCAATTTAGAGTAGGGCTTGGTCTCCTCCATCCTATGTGCCAGGCCTGACCTGCCAGAGGTTCAGATTTGGCCTTGGCTCAGGAAATCACTGCCCCACACCTGACATCGTATGTGATGTCAGGTGTGGGGCAGGTAGAGGCACGTCTGGCAGCGCACAAGCAAATGCACTCCCCATTGTGCTTTCGGAGGTATCGCTGAAGCCTCAGGTCTCTTAATGCGCCACGTAGCACTCTCTGCAAATCCTGCACGGTGCTTCGAAGACCCACTTTTGGGACTTCAAAGCATCCACTCACCTCACAGCATTGCAACATTGGGAGGCTGGCAGCTCCACAGCCCCTCACACCTGTCAAATGTGACCTACATGCTTAGGATCTGAGACGGATCTGTCTGGCCTGTGGAGCCCAAAAAGTTCCTCAACCCTGATTTAGAGACAAGGGGTTTTTTTTAGTCCAAGACTCCTTTTAGCCACAGGCCTCCTTCAAATGAAGCTAAGGATCCCTATAATTTTGTGTATGTGTTTAGGCCAGGAGTACCCAATCTACTTGGGCCCTGTGGGAAGGGGAAAGGGCCATTTGGAAATCTAGGAAGGTGTTGCAGGCACCATGAAATAGTGAGAGCCAGTGTGGTGTAGTGCTGGACTAGGAGGACCTGGGAGACCAGGGTTCAAATTCCCACTGGGCCATGAAGCTCACTGGGTGACCTTGGGCCAGTCACACCCAGAGGTTAGATGGCCACCTGTCAGGAATTCATTAGCTGTGATTCCTGCTTTGCAGGGGGTTGGACTAGATGTCCCTTTGGGTCCCTTCCAACTCTACAATTCCGAGATTCTAAGATGTAGAGGGACACGGCGTTTTCCCAGCCAAGCCATGTAGCAGGAGGGCGCTCCTTCCCCTCTTGCTAGCCTGGAAATCTGGCTTGCTAGCCCTTCTCCCCCCCCCCCCCAATCATTCTCGGTTTCCTGCCCCTAAAACACAGAATCCAGTCTGGCCAGGGGTGAAGAGTGGAGCTATCCATCCCTCTTCCAGCCTCGCCATCTGCACATATCTCTGTGATCTCCCCTGCACAGAATTCCTTGGTTGCCCATTTCAGCCAGGTGAGTTGTTTAAATGCAAGGCTGGGCTGGACTGAAAAAAGCAACCCTGTCACTCCTAACACTCAAGTCTCGGTGGTGTTGGCCCCGCAGTTTTTCTGCTGCCGAGAGTGTGCAGACTGCTCTTGCACAGCGTGGGGAGTTTGTGTGCTGTCCGGGGAACCATCTCCAGTTGTTTCCTTCCGCCTTCCTCTCCAGGGTTTCAGTGCCGTCTGCGATACACCCGGCCCCTCTCAGTGTAATGGAAAGTTTCCTCTCTCCCGCTCAGGGTTGGCTTGGAAGCCATCCACGGAACGGTCTTAGTTGGGCTTGCCCTGGACAGGGTGTTAAATGTCAAAGCTATTGAGTTGCTCTGTTTCCATTTTTTTCTTCTTACCAAGAGTATTGCAGAGAACTTTCCCTTCTAGCCAATGGAGGGGCCGGGGGAAGAATCTCCGCTGTTGGTCCATAAAAGTCCCAGACCAGCCTGCTGCAATCAGCTACCCAGAAGTCATTTCCCTTTTTCTTTTGAGTTAGGATTGCTACCCCCAAGTTGTTGAACTTTTTTTTTATTATTATTTACAAAAAACACCAAAATAACACTCCAGGACAAGGTGCCACCTTTCAGATATTCCCCCCAGACGTCAGTTCCAGGAAAATCTGAATGTATGGCAGTCCTGTTTTTAATATTATTGCTTAATTAATGGTACCCTGTTTTTATCCTACCATTCCTCCAAGGAGCTCAAGGTGGCATACATAGTTTTCTTTCTCCCCATTTAATCCTCACAGCAAACCCTTTAAGATAGGTTAGGCTGAGAGTGACCACAAGGTCACCCACGGAGCTTCATGGCTGAGTGGGGACTGTTGCTTAGAATGCAACACTCTAACCACTATGCTACGCTGCACGTCGATGGATCATTCATTTCCCCCCTTTTTTTTCTTTCCTCAGCAAGTTCTCTCTTTCAAAAAACCCAAATCATTAGTTTCATAATTTACAGCAAAACCAATAATTACTGCACAACAAATACAGCATTTAAAAAACAATTAGGTACGTCAGTTAGTTGAAGACTCTGCCTTATGTAATTATCTGTATTTGCCTTTTTCACTCTTTTCGGTTACATTTGGTTTAAACAAGTCCTGCCCTAAACAGATCAAGCTGTTCCAATTTCCAAATAAGAGCGTACTGAGTTGGTGATGCTCTACCATTATCCTTTATCTTCCTATATAGTATTTGTGTAAGGGAAAAAAATCGTCACGCTGCAGTTCGTGTGCCTGCCAGCTGGCGGTGTTGGTGAGCAACGTAAGCAGGGGCAGCAACAGCCCCAAGTGTTAATATTAAATAGTGCAGTTACTCCAAGATAAACCTAATCCGCTTTCTTACCTCCCTTCACTGTTCTTATTTTTTCTGCACATGCAATAGTCCCGTTCCCCCGGCGTGTGTTCTGATATCATTTCCTTCCCCATGCAGAATGTTTACGATGGACTCGAAGCCTTCCCTGTTGAATCCCACCGGGCCCCTCCTTGTGTCGTCCGCGATAAAACAAGTGCCGATGGACTTGCAGCAGCTTCAGCACCGGGCGGCTGTGATACCACCCATGGTACGTTCCGTACGGCGCTAGGGATCCCCTGGACCAGGAAGGCCCCTAGCTCAGCAGAGTGGCACCCATCATTCCTGGCAGTGTGGGCAGTGGTTAGGGTCAGAGGGAGCTTGGAAGTACAGCAGCGCCTGGACCTTAGGGAGCAGGAAGGCTTCCGATCAAACCAGTCCCACATTAGATGTTTTGCCAGGCAGAGGGAAGCGGGTGGCGCTGTGGTCTAAACCACTGAGCCTCTTGGGCTTGCTGATTGGAAGGTCAGTGGTTCAAATCCCCATGACGGAGTGAGCTCCTGTTGCTTTGTCCCAGGTTCTGCCAACCTAGCAGTTCGAAAGCACACCAGAGCAAGTAGATAAATAGGTACCACTGTGGTGGGAAGGTAAACGGTGTTTCCATGCGCTCTGGTGTCCTGTTGTGCCAGAAGCGGTTTAGTTCTGCTGGCCAAATGACCCGGAAAGCTGTCTGTGGTCAAACGCCTGCTTCCTCGACCTGAAGCGAGATGAGCGCCACAACCCCATAGTCGCCTTTGATTGGACTTAACTGTCCAGGGGTCCTTTCCCTTTTTGCATTGCCAGGCAATTTGGGCCTCGAAAATCCAGGCTCAATCCTGGAAGCTCTCCTTTTGATGAATACATGGCTTCTGATTGGCTCCGTGCAGATGTCCTCCAAGTTGAATCCTGATAAGACGGAAGTACTGTTTCTGGTGGGCAGGGAGCAGGCAGGTGTTGTGGACTCCCTGGTCCTGAATGGGGTAACTGTGTCCCTGAAGGACCAGGTGCGCTGCCTGGGAGTCATTTTGGACTCACAGCTGTCCGTAGAAGTGCAGGTTAATTCTGTGTCCAGGGCTGCTGTTTACCTGCTCCACCTGGTACTCCAGTTAAGACCCTACCTGCCCGCAGACTGTCTCGCCAGAATGGTGCATTCTCTGGTTATCTCCTGCTTGGGCTACCTTTGAAGATGACTTGGAAACTAAAACTAATCCAGAATGCAGCAGCAAGGCTGGTCAGTGCGAGTGGCCACCGGGACCATATAACCCTGGTCTTATAGGATCTACATTGGCTCCCAGTACGTTTCCGAGCACAATTCAAAGTGTTGGTGCTGATCTTTAGAGCCCTAAACGGCTTTGGCCCAGTAGACCTGAAGGAGCGTCTCCACCCCCATTGTTCAGCCCAGACACTGAGGTCCAGCGCTGAGGGCCTTCTGGTGGTTCCCTCGCTGCGAGAAGCCAAGTTACAGGGAACCAGGCAGAGGGCCTTCTCGGTAGTGGCGCCCGCCCTATGGAACGCCCTCCCGTCAGTTACCAAAGAGATAAATATTTTACTTTTAGAAGATATCTGAAGGCAGCCTTGCACTGGAAAGTTCTTAATGGTTGTTCTTTATGTTTTGTTGCGAGCCATCCAGAGTGGCTGGGGAAACCTAGTCAGGTGGGCGGCATATGAATAATGATATAATAAAATTATTATTAAGCTGTTGGGAGCTCTCCTTGCAATGAATAAGTGGCTTCCGATGTCCTCCCAAATCCGTTCCGAGCCATTTTTGCTTTTCTTTTTTGACAATCAAGTGTCGTGCAAATTTCATGAAATGAGCCGCGTCTGTTTCCTTCCCCCTCCTGCTTCTCTGCAGGTCTCTTCTCCTCTGCAGGGGCTCCCCATGAGTGGCTACACCCTCTTCCAGCAGCACATCAAGGCCATGCACAAGTCCACCATGTTGGAAGAGCGGCAGAGGCAGGAGACCATGGAGGTGGATTGCCGGAGGCCAGGCAGCCCCTGCGGCCCGTCCAAGAGCCCAAACGTCGAGTGGGACGGTAGGTGGAGCCTGCAACCCTTCCACCCTCGTCCCGTCTCCTGTGCCCTTCTCCAGTCTTCCACCCTCCAGAGGTTGCTGAGCTGCGGTGACTGTCACAGCCCTGGCCTGCGCAGCTTCCCAGGGTTTCAGACAGGGTGTGCGTTCTCAGCGCTGCCTAGAGATTTCTTGGGTCGAACCCCAGGAGAGCTACAGTCCTGTCCCGTAAAACAAAACAAGGTTCCGTTCCTCATGATTCTGATTTCATTAGGAAGCTGCCTGGTACGGAGTCAGACCAATGGCCTGCCCAGCTCAGTGTTGCCTACTCCGACTGGCAGAGGGTGTCAAGGATTTCAGACCAGGTGGGACGTTCCTAGCCCTCCCTGGAGATGTCGGGGAGCGAACCTGGGATTTTCTGTGTGCAAAGCAGATGTTCTACCACTGAGCTGCACTCTTTCCCCATCAAATTTTAGTATACTCATACCTTGGTTCTTGAACCTCTTGGTGCTCAGACGTTTTGGCTCCCGAACTCCACTAACCCGGAAATGAGTGTTCTGGTTTGCGAACGTTTTTCGGAAGCCGAACGTCCGACACGGTTTCCGTGGCTTCCGATTGAGTGCAGGAAGCTCCTGCAGCCAATCGGAAGCTGCGCCTTGGTTTTCAAACCGTTTCAGGAGTCAAACGGACTCCCAGAACGGATTAAGTTCGACAAGGAAGGTACCAGTGTATTATGAGATAGCGGGGTAGCCCCCTGTTCTTCCTTTTCTCCTTTTCCATAATTTGTACAGATCTATGATGTAGCTCAATGGTAGAGCCTTGCATGCTCAGGGTTCCAGGTTCCATCACCCCACACTTCTCCCTGGGGAGAGTGTTCTGCAAACAGGGAGCCACCACAGAAAGTCCCTGTTCTCGTGCTGCCACCCTCCGGACCTTTCGTGGCTCCTTTGGGTGACACCCCCTGATGCTTGGAATAAAAACGGAGGGGTCCTCTGCGGTCTCTGGAATCCCCAGCCTGACTTGTGCTGCTTTCCTTTCCGCAGGGAAGTCCGTTGCCTACATGCCTTACGCCGACGTCAAGCGAGCCATGGAGCAGGAGGCCCACATGCAGAGCACGGTGGTGAGGTCAGCCTCGCCTTACCGCCTGTCTCCGAGGGAGGTCAGCAAGGTCTCCCCACAGCCTGACATGAACGCCGCTCGCTACAGCGTCCCCCCAGGTATTTTTGGCCCAGCCAACTGTGCCCCCCCCCCATTTGCTTGCTGGGAGGATCGGGGTAGTTAGGGGTGCGTTTGTTGATGATTGGGTTCTTGGAGCCTGTTTTTTTTAATTTAAAATTATTATTATCATCATCATCATCATCATCATCATCATCATCATCATACCCCAAAGAATTAATAAAACAGTGAAATTACCAGTAAATGATAGAATGCTAGAGTTGGGAGGATCATCTAGTAATTCTAGTTCCCATGCTCTGAGCTAACCAGTTAAAAACAACCATTTGAAGGGTTATTGGATGGGGGTTGTTGGGTTGTTGTTTTTATTTTGATTGTGTATTTTGTGGTTTTATATTTTGATATTATTCTGTGAACCGCCCTGAGACCTCCAGGTATAGGGCGGTATATAAATTAAATAAATCAATAAAATAATAAAATAATTTTAAAACACCCACCAAAATAATTAAAATCAGCTCTAACCTGAAAACCAGATTCAGGCATATGTAAGCATTCTATGTATCTGGGCAGGATTGCGGAAACAAAAATGTTTTTATTAGGCTTCCGAAAGAGTGCCTGCCAGCCTGATGTCAATAGGCAGAGAATTGGGAGTGTAAGTGATTCCACACTAAAAGATTCGATTTCTTGTTTTTTGTTGCATTCACTTGAATATTTAGGATCCATGCTTTTGTGACATGTCTCAAGGCAGCTTGCAAAATGAAATGCCAGAAAACCAGTTGATAAATAATCTGAAAAACATAATTTAAGACATGGATAGAATTGTAATATACTAATTGGTGACAGGGAAGGAGGAAGGACCACAGCTGAACGCTTTGAATGCAGACGGTCCTGGGTTCAGTTCCTGGCGTCTCCAGGTAGAACTGGGGGAGACCCCTACCTGAAACCCTAGAGAGCTGCTGCCAGTCAGTGTAGCAGGCAATCCTGAGCTGAGGACTTGACTCTGCATAAGGCAGTGTCCCGTGATCCTGCCCACACTGATAGGGGTTAAGCCCCATTCAGTTTAGCGAGAATTTCCATTCACTAAATGAGCATAGCGTTGGGCTTTGAGTGTAGTTTTTGAATGCACAATTTCGCTTCCCGCGATTCGGGTTTTCAGACAAATCGCAGGCACTCTCGAAGCTTAAAAACGGCAAATTAAAACAGATTTCTACAGACGAAAACTGGTTAAGTCGAAGCTTTTTGACTATGGCTAGAAACTTGGAAAGCGTACAGAGCGCGGCTCATCGTTCAGTTCTGATATTTGTTAGCTTTCTTTAAAAATGATGCAGATTATTCACCCTGTTACTTACGGAGGCCTTTCCCTTCTCTCTCCCTCCCCTCTTTCCAAGTCCTCCAACCTGCTCCTCATCAAGTCATTAGCAACCTACCTGAAGGGGTCCGGCCCCCAACCACACGGCCCACCAGGCCGCCGCCCCCCCTGATCCCGTCCTCCAAAACAGTGGTGTCATCGGAGAAGCCTTCTTTCATCATGGGAGGGTCCATCTCGCAAGTAAGGCCGGGGGGGACGGGGACTACTTTCTATTAAAGGGGCTCATTTTAGTAACATGCCATACTGGGGCTTACCGTATTTTTCGCTCTATAAGATGCACCAGACCATAAGACGCACCTAGTTTTTGGAAGAGGAAAACGAGAAAAATAATATTCTGGATCCCAGAAGCCAGGACAGCAAGCGGGATCGTTGCGCAGCTCCTCTATATGGAGGATTTCTTCCCGCTGCACATCCAGGGCATTATGATAGTCATCTTTCAACAAACGTCGTTGTTTTCCTAGCACTACTGTCAAATCTTCCTACACATAATCAAAATCGCAAATTACACACAGTATACCTTTACAAAACAATAAAGCAAAGGCAGACATTTGCGCCAGAAAAATAGACCGCATTTTTCGCTCTATAAGACGCACCAGACCATAAGATGCACCTAGTTTTTGGAAGAGGAAAACAAGAAAAAAATTATTCTGAATCCCATAAGCCAGGACAGTTAGCGGGATCATTGCGCAGCCTTCATCCCCCTGCCCGGGGGGAGGCTGCGCGCGGCTAAGGCTCCCCTAAGAGCCGCGCTCCCTTTAAAGAGCACACAGCCCTTCTCCCTCCTCATGGCAAAGCCCCCAAGAGCCGCACACATACTCCTTTCGTCTCAGGGAGCGCTGAGCAGAGCCTCCCACCTGCACTCGCTCCATAAGACGCACACACATCTCCCCTTACTTTTTAGGAGGGGGAAGTGCGTCTTATAGAGCGAAAAATATGGTAAATGGTGATACGCAAGAAGCAACAAAGGAGGTCCGTTGCGGCCCTTGTTTCCCGTTTCTTCTGTCGAGCGAATGCCAAGTGGGACCTCTGCAGCAAAATGTTGCAGTGCGAAGTTGCTCCCCTGTACCTGATTCCAGTCGTCCGCTCCTCAGACTCCGCAATCAGCATCTGAGGCCCTGCTCTCTCTGCCCTCTGCAAGAGATACTTGGAGAACAGTCCTTTTCTGTTGCGTTGTGCAAAAACTTTCAGAAGGCACCAGGATGCGGAAGCCTGGTGTGTGTGCGTGAATGATTTTGCGCAAGCGTGCATGCAGCCATTCCATGGCAGGGCAGGATGCGGTTGGTCAGTGTGGCTGCTGCTGTTGCATTATTTACCGTATTTTTCACTGTATAAGACGCACCAGACCATAAGACGCACCTAGTTTTTGGAGGAGGAAAATGAAGAAAAAAAATATTCTGAATCCCAGAAGGCAGAACAGCAAGGGGGATCGCTGTGCAGCGAAAGCAGCGATCCCTCTTGTTGTTCTGGCTTCTGGGATAGCTGCGCAGCGTGCATTCGCTCCATAGGATGCACACACATTTCCCCTTACTTTTTAGGAGGGGAAAAGTGAGTCTTCTAGAGTAAAAAATATGGTATATGTTGCTTTTTTTCTCAGGCCAGGGCTTGAGTAGCTGACGCAAATCAGAACAAGACAGGGGAGGAAATGCAAAAACCTAAAAAGGATCGCAGTTAAAGTGCAACAGAGCTCTAACAAAATAAAAGCAATGTAAAAACACGTCTGTTAAAAGGCAGATAGTTAAAGCAGCACAGCACTATTAAAAACCCTTTCCATTAAAAACAGCCAGTCCCCCCAAAGCAATGATGGAGCCAGCCTGGCTTGTCTGCGGAAGGAGTTCTAGACTCTCAGAGGAGCCACCGAGAATGTTCAGTTCCGCTCTTGTTTCTGCATACCAACCAACAGCGTGATCCGCTCTGCGCTGGCTTCGAACTGAATTAACACCACATTTTTGCTTCTCTCCCCTTCCGACTTCCAGGGGACACCGGGCACTTACTTAACGTCCCACAGCCAGACGTCTTACAGTCAAGAACCACCTAAGCCCTCTGTGGGATCCATCTCCCTAGGGCTGCCCAGGCAACAGGAATCTGCCAAACCAGGTAAGTGATGCTGTGGGGCAGGAGAGATCTAGTTTCTGCTCCAGTCTCTGGTGTGAAGTGGGGGAGAGGGAACCCACTGTTTTCTTGTGAATGGATCCCACTCATAATTCCCTGGCTGTCGTCCGTATGTTCTGAGAATGGTCCCCATGTGGCTAGCCGTGAGTCAAAACCTGTCTTTGGAACGTGTGAACAGGGGAGCAGCCCTGCAGGATCAGGCCCAGGACGCCGACAGTCCGGCAATCTGTTCCATGCTCTGCTCTGCTTCCAGAACTAGAGGCACTGATGCTTTTGATGGAAACCGCAGGAGGGGAGAGGGCTCTTGGGCTCGGGTGCTGCTTGTGGGTTTCCCCACATGCATCCCCTTCCTCATTTAATCGCCACAACAACCTTGTGAGGTAGACCCAGAGGCAGTGACTGGCCCCCAAGGTCGCACCCAGTGAGCTTCATAACCGAGTGGGAATTTGAACCCTCGCCTCCCAGGTCCTAGTCTTTTATTTACTTCCGTCCACTCCCCCTCTTGGTTCCATTGTTTTGTCCTTGTTCATGCACGTCCATAAAACCTTATATTCTTAACAGTCCAATTTTAGAACCTTCTTCATCTTACGACAAGTGACTTTTAAAAGTTATACTAATGTAGAAATCTATACACAAAGCTTAAGGAATGTGCATTAAACATTTGCCCTTTTTTAAAGGGAAAAAACCCCAAAATTCAAAGTCCTCTTTCTTTCTTGGGTTTAAATGATCTAATATGCCCTGCATAGTTCAATAATTTGTTTTGCCAATCTTCTTTGGCGGAGGCTTCTTCCTTCTGTAGGGATGGGCCGGTCTTGGCCTGCCATCCACTCTCAAATACAGGGACAAAGTCTTTCGCTCTATGAGTCCACCAAGTCCTGTACATCTCAAAATCAAAACTTCCGTTTTTTAAACAACAATCATTTTCAACATTCTCTTCAAATCTTTATATGCCTTTTCCCAGGCCTTTTTAATAATTTTACATTGCCACCACATAGAGTAACTGTTTTACTTTTTGCCCTCCCTTTCTCCTCAGGTCATAATCTGACACTACACTAAACTGGCTCCTATTATTATTTTTTCCTTGAAAAGTGCCCTGTGTGTCCTAGGGTGGTCTTTGTTGAAAGAGTGCCGTATACATTTCTGAAATTTATTTTAAGGGGGCAGGTAGCGTTGAGTCCCCGCAACTGTGCTTGAGTCCCCGCGCCTGTTTATAAAGGCCTGGAAACAGGCCGTTATATATTGCTTGCAATTTTTGCGAGTTTGAAAAGCATGTGTGTTCCAAATGCTGGCTAGAAACCTCATACGTCCGTTTCCTTTCTTCCCTTTAAAAGCTTCCATGCCGTACATCAAACAAGAAGAATTCTCTCCCAGGAGCCAAAACTCGCAGCCCGAGGGCCTCTTGGTCAGAGCCCAGCACGAGGGAGTGGTTCGGGGTAAGCTGTCTGAGATCTGCGGCTTCGGCCGGCAGGAGCTGCTTTACGCTGAATGAGCCACCTAGCAGAGATGCCACAGGAGGGGATTTCCTGCATAAGCCGGGGGTTGGACTAGGCAGCCTTTGGGGTTCCTTCCAGCTTTGCAAATTGACAAATCACATGCTTGTCATAAAGGGTGGGTAAACCTCAGCCCCTAACAAGAAGGAAGGCCAAGTTGCAGGACTGGGGATCCGCTTCGTTTTGGGTGAAAAGGGGTTACGGTGGTACCTCTAGTTACGAACTCAATTCGTTCCGAAGGTCCGTTCTTAACCTGAAACTGTACTTAACTAGAGGCGTGCTTTCTCTAATGGGGCCTCTTTCTCCCGCTGCGCCGCCGGCACACGATTTCCATTCTCATCCTGGGGCAAAGTTCTCATCTCGAGGTAGCATTTTCTGATACATACCAGGGTAAACCTGGGGGTCAGGGTGGGGAAGATAACGGAAGGGATGCGGTAGAGCCAAGAGGGGGAGGGTCACATTCAGCCACTCTTCCCCACCCCAACCCCTTGACCAACGACACAATGATTCTGAAAATATACTGACTGGTGTCAGGAGAAAATTATCCCTTGGCATCATTGGGGGGTTTACTTGGGGGGGGGGCGACAGCAGGGAGATGTAGGGTGTCCCACCCACTTTAGGAACACAATTGCAAGAGATTTGGGGTGGCAGAGAGTGGGGAAGAAGGAGGGATTTAGCAGATTGTCCTGGGTGCTAATGAGTAAGCGCCCCCAACCCCCATAGCATAAAATAAGAATCGACAATCACTTAACACCAGCAACACATATACACATGCATACAAACACAAAGAGAAACACACAGCCTCGGACCCTCCGTTTCCCCACAAGCTGTTGGCTCCCAAAGGGCCAGAATCAGCCCACCTACCCATCTCCCCCCTCCCTCCCTCCTTCAACGAGTCGTGAAGAACGGTGGGGGCTTCTTCACTGTGCTGTCGGAACGGACGGAGGACTCCGCTGTTTTACAAGTCCTCTCTGGGGTCTCAAGTGGGTCAGCAGTGGGAGCAACACCCCCCCCCCAACAACTCGAGGTAACTCTTCCAGGTTAGCGGAGTTTGTAACCTGAGGTGTCAGGGAACTGACATCAGAGCGAGAGGCGAAGGGGAGGCTCCCAGATGATGCTGGCGAAGGACCCAGCACCAGGGGGAGAAGCAGCTCCGTAGAGGGGGAAGGAAATCAGCGCAACACCAGGGATAAAGGGGGGGCAGATGGGGGAAGCGGAGAGAGAGCTCCAGGACTCTTCACTGGACATCAGTGAGGAGAGCACAGGTCCTCCACTACCCACGCCCTCCCTGCGCAGAAGACTCCCGCGCAGTGAGAGGAGGAGGAGGAGACTGGGAGTCAAACAGCTTCTATGCTGGAAGAGGTTTAAGAAACGCCCACAGACAGATTCTGCTAGCGACTGAGACAGCCACGCGGAGATGGGCTGTGCAGTCAGAACAGTTTAACAAGGCAATTTAGCCTAGAGAGGCGGCAGTTTACGCACGAGTAACTCATACCCATTACATGAGGCGTTGGTAACTCGAGGTACCACTGTATAGAGAGGGAGGGAGGGAGATACTTAGGACAAAATACTTCTGGGTGCATGTTTGGGTGTGCTGCGTTTGTATGAGTGGCATTGAATCTGTACCCTCAACCAGGTACGGCGGTGACCCTCCAAGAAGGAAGCATAACTCGAGGGACCCCAGCCAGCAAGGTTTCTGTTGAATCCATGCCGACCTTGCGAGGCTCCATCACTCAGGTATCTCCTTCTGTCTTGTGACCTTGATGGACCCAAGGGAGGGGGGCAGTTTCGAAACCATCACTTGGGTTTTCATGATTTGCGGGAAGAAGGCCTCACCCTCACCCCACACCCTGGGGTTTAGTCCCTGGCGTCTTGACATAGAACCAGGGGAGGCCCCCTGTCTGGTTATGAAAGTAGAAGAAACAATAATATTTTGCTGCTGTTGCTGTTTCCACATTTTAAGTAGCAGAATTAAGCAACGATAAATATCTCGAAATGGCGTCTGTAAAAGCAAATCCTATACAAAACATTCAAACGCAATATTAAAAACAGTATAGATGAAAAGCTCAATAAATAAACACCACAACAAAACAACCCTCACGTGTACTAATACAATTAATAATAATAATAATAATAATAATAATAATAATAATAATAATAATAATTTATTATTTATACCCCGCCCATCTGGCTGGGTTTTCCCAGCCACTCTGGGTGGCTTCCAACACAATATTAAAATACAGTAATGCATCAAACATTAAAAGCTTCCCTAAACAAAACCCTAAACCCAAATCCTTCAGATGCACATTCACACTACACAAACGGGTCTCCAGCCATTTTTGGACTACAACTCCCATCATCCCTAGCTAACAGGACCAGTGACCAGAGATGATGGGAATTGTAGTCCAAAAAAAACCAAAACAGCTGGAGACCCAACTTTGGGAAAGCCTGCACTACACAAAACAAAGTAAACGCACAACACCCACCTAGCCCAATCGCTCAACAATTAAACTCTCTTTGCGGCCACCACGTGACTCCATATGCTCAAGTTTCCCACTTCAGTGAAACAGCCCAAAACATTCAGCCACTGTCTAATCGAGTCTGTGAGAGCCAGAGCCTGTCCTGGAGAGCCATCGTTCTAGAGGAGGCGGCTTCCTCTGTTTCCATTTCCAGAGCCTGGCTTGGCCTGAGTTCCTAGCTCCCTTCGCTTTCATTGCAGGGGACGCCAGCTCTGTCGCAGTCGGGGATTGCAGCTGACGTGCTGCTAAAGGGAACCATCACTCGCTTGGCCACGGAGGACAGCAGCCCGGAGAAGTGCCGGGAAGAAGCTGCCTCTTCCAAGGGCCACGTCATCTACGAGGGCAAGAGCGGGCACATAATAACCTACGACGGTAAGTCTCGAGCTCAGGGTGCCATTGGTGTCTGGCACAAGACGTCCCACGACTGAAGAGCGGTGATGCTGGTCCGGTGTTTCTCAAACTCAGGTCTCCAGCTGCTGTAGGACCACAACTTACATCACCCCATCCCTGATGGGAGTTGTAGTCCAACCCCGGCTGGGGATCCAAGCTTCAAAAACACAGTGCTACCTGGGAGAAATTCCCAGGTGTCAAAAAGTTATTTATGTGTGCCACTACTGCGGCCTGTTTTTCGTTAGCCCACAAATGGAAAACGAGCGAAGTCCCAACTAAAGAAGAATGGCAACTTAAAGTGATGGAATATGCGCAGCTCGCGGACTTATAGAATAAGAGAGCAAGAAGAACAAACGTTTAAAGAAGATCAGAAAATGTTTATTGAATATACGGGGGAAATTGTGTACATTTGAAAACGTGAGCAGCATTAAGTTAAATTCAACAGTGTAAATAAGTTTCGATGGATGTAATAATGGAATACTGGATGGTTTACTTTACGTAAAATATGCAGGGATTTATGATATGCAAAATGAACTGTGGAAAGACAAGAGGGGAAGTCATTGATATTTTAAGGTTGTTCAAATGAATATTCTAAAATGTAAAACAGAAAATTTAACAAAAGTTGTAGGAAAGAAAAAGAAACACATTTCTAGTTGCTGAGCATTGATGGGGGGGGGGTGTAACACTAGTTGACCAGTCTTGACTTGATGGGCGATGCTAACAGCTAAGCGTCACCTTTTGGAGTGGCACTACATGGCAACCAAAGAGCCACTTCAATATCCCTCCCCACATTGTTTCTGCTGGTGTCCTGACCCACGTTTCTGCATTTTTGACAGCAATCAAGAATGTCCGCGAAGGAACCCGGAGCCCACGGACCGCTCACGAGATGGGGCTGAAGCGGACGTACGATGCTATGGAAGGCAACATCAAGCAAGGGATGTCGATGAGGGAATCTCCTGTCTCTGCACCGTTAGAAGGTGGGAGGCCTGCCACGTGGCGCTTTACCGTTTCTCTTCAGATGCTTAGAACCTGCCTCGCAGTGCGAATAATCCAGGGGTCGGCAAAAAAATTTAGCTGGTCAGGGGTCCCTTTACCTTTACCTTTTAGGTCCATAAATTACCATATAGCATATATTCAACACAAAAAACAGCGGCAATTTGTTGTTTACGAAGGACACCTGGACATATAAAGGCCCCCCCCCCCCCTTTAGCAGCTTAGGACCTAAATCCGGCCCTGTCCCCATCTTCTTGCATTTAACTCACGGTATTTCAACCAACTGGCCGTCAACCACATATGGTTGAAACCAAACAAAATTACACACGCGTTAGATGTGATCATACTGGAAGAGATGTTCGGCTGGAGATGTATAAACTTTTGTGCATGCTTGATGTATATGTATTTTATTGTATGAACATGCCACTCTCGTAACGTGAAATGGCATGTGTCATTTGGGAGAGGAACGGCGTGGTTTTGCACCCGTCTTAAGTCCCCATCCGTCTTTTTCAGGGTTAATCTGCCGCGCTCTTCCTCGGGGCAGCCCCCACTCGGAGTTGAAAGAGAGGACTGTGCTGTCGGGCTCTATAATGCAAGGTGGGTCTCCCCATGGGCTTTTGGGGTGGGGAGGGAGGAGGTTAAAAGCTCTTCAACCCCACCAATCCGGGTTCTGATCCAGCTACTTATTGAAAAACAAATCTCACATATTAACAGGGTAGAGCGTGAGACTCTCAATCGCAGAGTTGTGGGTTCGAGTCCCACGTTGGGCAAAAGATTCCTAGACTAGATGACCCTTGAGGTCCCTTCCAATTCTATTATTCTATGAATTGTGAGTCTTTTTATAATAAATATGGTGATGATTATTAAATGTAAAACAGACAAGACTAAGGAAGTATTCCAACCATTCAAAAGAAAAAGCACCAATTGAGCCTGGTCAGGTGTAAAGACAGTAGACAAAAGATTTACAGTGGTACCTCAGGTTACATACGCTTCAGGTTACAGACTGCACTAACCCAGAAATAGTGCTTCAGGTTAAGAACTTTGCTTCAGGATGAAAACAGAAATTGCGCGGCGGCAGCGGGAGGCCCCATTAGCTAAAGTGGTGCTTCAGGTTAAAAACAGTTTCAGGTTAAGAACGGACCTCTGGAATGAATTAGGTAATTAACCCGAGGTACCACTGTATATTTATATTTATATATACACCTTATGACGTAGATAGAGATATAATTAAAAGAAACTTGTAGAAAAGAGGCAATATGACAATATACCTAGATGGTAAATAAACAGTGGATGGTAAATAAAGTGGACCAGAAACTTGTATTTATCAATGGCTAGTTTTACTGCTAAGTCAACGTCCATGCTAAATACTTTGAAGTATCTTTTGCAAAGGCCATGGCATAACTACATTTCAGCCCCTTTCATTTAGCCCCCCCAAGTAGCCAAGGGGCTTCAGAATTCAGTGCGTTTCCTCCAAGGCTCAGAAGGCCGGATGTCAGAACAGCTGAGCCAACCTCAGCATCATATTGCACCTTGCAAGCCCAAGGCCAAGCGGCTGATTCAGTTGCAAGCAGTGACATTAAACACGTAAAAAACAAACAAGCCATGCTTAACACGGCCCACTTAATACTTTCATTAAAAATGGATTGGAGCTGCGGCTCATGGAAAGAGATCTTTCTGGAGGGACGAGCAGTCGAGAGGCATTTGCGGGAGCAAAACAGCATTTTCTCCCGCCAACGTTCAGCTGTTTGGTTGTGTGAGCTCTTCTGAAGCATCCGTCCCTCTCCCTGCTTTCCCCCACAAAAGGCACCCCGAGGGCCGCGGCCGAGGGCTACGAGGAAGGCCTCAAGTACCCGAAGATCAAGAGGGAGTCCCCTGCCCTGCGCAGCTTCGAAGGCGCCATCACCAAGGGGAAGCCCTACGATGGGGTCACCACCATCAAGGAGATGGGGCGCTCCATCCACGAGATCCCCAGGCAGGACCTGCTGAGCCAAGAGAGCCGCAAGACCCCCGAGATCGTCCAGGGCTCCCGGCCGATGATCGATGGCTCCATATCTCAGGTAGGCAGGTGCCGGACAGGTGTCAAAGCCCACCGGAGCAGCTGGGCGTATTCACTCTTAAAAAGAAAGGAAGAGGGCGCATTTTCTCACTGCAAGCTGAGGGCCTGCCCAAGACAACGAAGAACTACAACTCCCATCAGCCCCAGCAGGCACAGGGTGATGGGAGTTGTTGTTCAGAAACATCTGGAGGGGCAAAGCTTCTCCGTACCTGGTTTAGATCATTATTTCATTACATGCCCTAAACGGCCTCAGTCCTGTATACCTGAAGGAGCATCTCCACCCCCATCGTTCAGCCCAGACCCTGAGGTCCAGCTCTAACTGGGGGGTGTATTTTATCTTGTTTTGTGTATCTCACTTCATAATGGCAACAGAAATAAAGAAACGGTAAAAGACTTGTAGGGACGCGGGTGGCGCTGTGGGTTAAGCCACAGAGCCTAGGGCTTGCCGATCAGAAGGTCGGCGGTTCGAATCCCCGTGACGGGGTGAGCTCCCGTTGCTCGGTTCCAGCTCCTGCCAACCTAGCAGTTCAAAAGCACGTCAAAGTGCAAGTAGATAAATAGGTACCACTCCGGCAGGAAGGTAAACAGCGTTTCCATGCGCTGCTCTGGTTCGCCAGAAGCGGCTTAGTCATGCTGGCCACATGACCCGGAAGCTGTAAGCCGGCTCCCTTGGCCAATAAAGCGAGATGAGCGCCATAACCCCAGAGTCGGCCACGACTGGACCTAATGATCAGGGGTCCCTTTACCTTTACTTTTTAAAAGACTTGTATGGAAAATAATTGGGGTGGGGGAAAACGTGTGCGTCTGTGGGGTTTCTGAGGTGACTTCCCATAGCTGTGGACCCCCCGAGGCCTAGCTGACACTGCAGCCCCCCATCCTCTTCCCTCCTCCAGGGGACGCCCATCAAATACGAGAGCGGCTCCGGCCAGTCGGCCATCAAGCACAACGTCAAGTCCTTGATCACCGGCCCGAGCAAACTCCCTCGCGGGATGCCTCCGCTGGAGCTGGTGACGGAGACCGTGAAGGCGGCGGAGCGAGGGAAGTACGAGGAGGCCAAGTCCTCCGGGGAGGTCCGCCAGCGCCACACGGTGGTCAGCTCCGGGACCTCGGTCCTCCGCTCCACCCTCCACGAGGCCCCCAAGTCGCAAGTGAGCCCCGGGATCTACGAGGACGCCAACGCCAGGAGGACGCCCGTGAGCTACCAGAGCATGTCCAGGAGTTCCCCCATGATGAACAGGGTGTCGGAAGGTGAGTTTCCCTCGGCCCGAATGCTGGTGGGAGTTGAAGCCTAAACTGTAGCCAGGGGTGGGGGGAGCAACTGATCATTAGGGGACTCTCTGGCCAATAGTCAAAGGTAGCACAGCTGCTTCTGCAGGTCTGGGTACCTGAGCCCACCAATCTAGGGCAAACTCGGCCCTCCAGGTGTTTTTGGGACTACAACTCCCATCATCCCTAGCTAACAGGACCAGCGGTCAGGGATGATGGGAGTTGTAGTCCCAAAACATCTGGAGGGCCGAGTTGGCCTCTGCCCGATCTAGGCAGCTATTCCCAGGTTCCTGCTCTTTGGAGCAGCTGCAGCAACTGGGGACCACTCTCCCCCCACCAGTTTATGTGCCTTCCCACTGTTCTTCTGCATCCAACCGGTCCTTGACAATTACCCACCATGAATTTATCTCCTCCTCTTGTAAAGTCATCCAACTTGGTGGCCAGTGGCTACTGCTCATGCATGCTGAAGGTCTCAGGCTCATTCCTCAGCAGGGTGAGAGCCTTGTTTGAAACCCTAGAAAGCCTTTGCTGCTGGTCAGTGTGGGCAGTCCTGGGCTGAATGGCCCAGTGATCTGACCCGGTGCTCCTATTTAAGCCAGCCCTTCATTCGGAACTGTGAAGACTGGGATCTCACTTAGGGGAAGAGCTGCAGCTGCCAATCAGTGTAGAGAACACTTAAGTCAGATCCGACTCTGTGGAAAGCGCTCGCACACGTGTTCCTTAGGTCCCCAATGCCTACGTTTTGAAATATTTCATTCTTGGCACCGTTCCTAACTCTGGCTTTTCATTTGCACCCGGCCCCTCTTCAGGGAAGTCCTCCAACCACGAGAGGAAGTCCACCCTGACGCCAACGCAGAGGGAGAGCATCCCGGCAAAATCCCCCGTCCCCGGGGTGGATCCCGTCGTAACTCACAGCCCCTTCGACCCCCACCACAGAGGGGCTACTCCGGAGGTCTACAGGAGCCACCTCCCATCACACTTGGACCCAGCCATGCAGTTCCACAGGGCGCTGGATCCCAGTACGTCCGGTCCTTTTTGAGCTACTTATTGATTTCATTTTTCTGTCTTAACTTTATCACTCTACCATATTTTTTGCTCCATAAGACACACTTTTTTCTTCCTAAAAAGTAAGGGGAAATGTCTGTGCATCTTATGGAGCGAATGTGTGGTCCCTGGAGCCGAATTGCCCAGGGGCGAAAAGCAGAACATGCTTTAAAAAAAAAAAAAGATGGAAGTGGGTGTTTAAACAAAGCCCCTGATCGGCAAGCGATCGGGGAGGGAGATAAGGGATGCTAGCAATAAAGGAGGCTGCCTGGGAGGGGGGGAGGTAAAGACAGCGAACTTGCAAGGAGAGGAGACAGGAAGACTAAAGCAATGAGGAGAGAAATTAGAAGAAAAGGAGGAGCAAAAAACTGCTCCAGCTAAGGAAAAGACACTAAGGCAAACAATAGGGAAGGGAGTGTTGAAAGAAAGCAGCTGATCGGCAAGCAATCGGGAGGGAGATAAGGGACGGTGGAGATACAGGAGGCTGCCTGGGAGCGGGGAGGTAAAAGCCCATGGAGCCTCAGGATTTTTACATTGGGTCACCCCAAATTTACCATCAGATCACATAGCATGTCCATGGCTACATCCTGCACCCAAAAAATGATGCACCCACTTTTGCGTGGGACCGCAATGGCGCAAAAACATGATTACAAAGTATGGCTCCACATGGATCCTCAGGATTTTTGCATTGGGTCACCCCAAATTTCACATCCATCTCTTGCGTCTGCTTTGCTTTCTTGGCCTTTAAGGCAATGGTTCAGGAGCTTTCCTTTCAAGTCAAAGGTCAGGTTTTGACAGGTGGGTCAGGCCACAGTCACCTGACATCGAGTGACACCAGGTGATTCAGATTTGAAGCTGTAACAAAAGACAAAACCCCCGTGTTGCAATACAGAAAAATCTGCTCAAATCCAGCCGCAACACACGGCTAATAATATATTATAATTAGTTAGATCATAATCCAGAATTTACAAATCTTAATCATTCACAAATAATGTACGTATAAGTCCATAAACAAGAAATGGTAAGCATAAGGAATTGCTGTCAGGGAACCCCCACGACGAAGGTAGGATGCCTTTCATAATGTCCAACGTTGCAGTGATAGATGCTGCAACGTGTAGAATGCAGCAATGAACAGCAAACAAAACAGGAACAGAACAGAACAGTGTTAGATTCAGGTAAGTAGCCATGTTGGTCTGATGCAGTCGAAATAAAAATAAAATAAAAAAAATTGTCCCATAACACCTTATAGACCAACTAAGTTCGTTCTGGTATAAGTGTGCATGCACACTCCTTCAGATACACAGTTAGTGAGCGCTGGTCTATAATCATTATATGTACCTGAACGGACAATTCATTTGGAATGTATTCGCTGATGAAGATTTGTCCTTGAAACAGTTGACTTATCCTGGAAACACTCTTCCTGTTTTGTTTGCTGTTCATTGCAGCATCCTACCTTTGCCATAAGGGACGCGGGTGGCGCTGTGGGTTAAACCACAGAGCCTAGGACTTGCCGATCAGAAGGTCGGCGGTTTGAATCCCCGTGACGGGGTGAGCTCCCGTTGCTCGGTCCCTGCTCCTGCCAACCTAGCAGTTCGAAAGCACATCAAAGTGCAAGTAGATAAATAGGTACCGCTCTGGCAGGAAGGTAAACGGCGTTTCCGTGCACTGCTCTGGTTTCTCCATAAGCGGCTTAGTCATGCTGGCCACATGACCTGGAAGCTGTCTGCGGACAAACGCCGGCTCCCTCGGCCTATAGAGTGAGATGAGCACGCAACCCCAGAGTCGGTCACGACTGGACCTAATGGTCAGGGTTCCCTTTACCTTCACCATGGTGTTCCCAGACAGCAGTTTATTACGCTTACCATTTCTCATATTTGAAGCTGGCAGCTCAGTGCTGTGGATGGGCAGATCCTGCCTTTTTCCTCCAGAAGGTGGTGCAGATGGTTCCCTCTACCACCCACCCCCCTGGCCCAGCTCCCCCATCTAATTATTATCTTCACAACAACCCTGTGAGGCAGGCAAGGCTGGTCAATGGCAACAGGCCCGCATTGGGATCTGAACCTGCGGGGCCCCGCAATGCAGACTCAAACCTTCCCTTTTTAAAACGATCCCTTTCTCCCTTCTCTGCCCGCCCAGCCGCTGCCTACATGTTCCAGAGGCAACTTTCGCCCACCCCAGGCTACCCGAGCCAGTACCAGCTCTATGCCATGGAGAACACGCGGCAGACCATTCTCAACGACTACATCACCTCCCAGCAGATGCAAGTCAACCTGCGGCCCGACCTGACCAGGGGGCTCTCTCCCCGGGAGCAGACCTTGGCCCTCCCCTACGCAGGAGCCAGAGGTGAGTCTGCTTCCTCCGGGGAGGATAACCGATGGCAACCTCTCGCACGCCTCGTCTCTTTCCCAGCCAGCAACTTTCAACGCCTCTAGGTTTAGAACATAGGGCTTGTTTGTTTTTAAGCAGGTTGAGGGGTCCAGTATCAGTGGAGATGTGCTGGCAAATGGGTTTGGCGCACCCATTCTTTAAAAACAGAGGCTTTAAAGCAGGGTGGTTGGGAGACTTCGGCCTTTGGGCCAAATCCGGCTCGCCATTTGACCTCGGTGAGGCTGTTTGGGGCAAGCCACACCCGCCTGCCCCACACCCTGGGTTCCGTGTGACGTCAGGGGCGAGAGTGGGAGTGGTTTAACGGCCAGCCCCTCCCCACAGGGAACTCTGGGAATTGTAGCTCTGCGAGGGTGGAATCGGGATCTCCAAGCAACTCTTGGCACCCTTCATAAACCATGGCTCCCAGAATTCTTTGCGGGGGGAGCCATGACTGTTTAACGCGGTATCGCAGCGCTTATGCGGTCAGAGTCCTTGTTCTTCAACTGATGGGTCACGGCCTGATTGACGCAGCAGCGGCAGCCCCATCCTACAAATAAATGGTTTTGGAAAATTAACAAATGCATATTTGGGTTAAAGGTGGGTCCCCAACCCAAAACGGCTCAAAGACTGCTGGCCTGAGTGATCTTGTGCATATCTCCATTATGTCTCCCCCCCCCCTTTTTTAATTAGGGATCATTGACCTGAACACCATGGCACCCACCATCTTGGTGCCCCACCCAGGAGGGCCCAGCACCCCTCCGATGGACAGGATCACCTACATCCCTGGGACTCAGCTAGCGTTCCCCACCAGGCCTTACAACCCTCCTTCCATGTCTCCAGGTGAGAGCTGCCGCCCCGCTAGGTGGGGAGAGCAGGGGGCACACCCCCTCCCCCCAAAAACAACAGTGGGCCGCCGACCCTTCCGCCCTGGTGGGGAAGGCAACCCATGGCCACTACCACCACCCCGGAGTTCCAGGCAGGCTGTTTCCACACCCAGCGTCATCAGTCAGATTCTCAATCTTTTTTTGGGGGTATGCAAAACCTAGCGGCAGCACCCACCTTTGATGTCTTCTGTGCCAGTGCCCCCCCCTCCCTGCTTTGGTGGATGCTTCCAGGCCATCCGTCCTCTTCCCACACTGCCTTAAGGGCCACCAACCAGCTGTGAAGTTAATGGCGTGATTACACTTAACATACAAGGTTTGGGGCTTTTCTAGCATGTCACGTAACTATTTACTATTACATTGGAACCTCGGTTTTCGAACGTAATCCGTTCCAGAAGACTGTTCGACTTCCGAAACGTTCAAAAACCGAGGATCAATGGGCTGGCTGCAGAGCGAATGGGGGAAAAGTGAAAAACGCACCCCAGAAGCCGTTCGACTTCTGAGGCACGTTTGAAAACGGAAGCAATTACTTCCGGGTTTTTGGCGTTTGGGTTCTGAATCGTTTGGCTTCCGAGACGCTCGAAAAACGAGTTTCCACTGCATTTGCTTATTTCATAAAATGTATATGCTTGCTTTGTTGTTTTCTAAAAGGCCTAAAGCAAGCAGCGGTTTATATTAACAGGATTATTGGCGGCACAGCTTTTAACTCTCTCCCACTGCAGAGAGTCTGACAAAAATCCCTCTGAGGTTCCTGCATTAGTAAGGGCTGGATGAGTTGGCCCTTATGGTCTCTAGCTGCTTTTGGCATTCTTAGGGGAGCTTCAAACCAGGAGTGTCTTTTCTAGATAAATCCCCATGCTCTTTCCACTGACTTCCGCCAGCTTTTACCAGATGGCATCCCTCCCTCCCTGCCCCGTTAGGCTTTTTTCTAGCAGTAGGAACATGAGGGGCAAGGGGAACCCTAGATGTCAGGAGGACTTAAGAATTTCTTGCGGACTCTGGCACCCTCTCCAAACTACAATTCCCAGGATTCCTTGTGGGGAGCCATGACAGCAGCGAAACCCCTGCGGGCTGCGTCATGTCGCCTGGCCTTGTTACACAAAGGGACCCTCTTGTCTTGTTTCCCCACCCACAATTCTCCTTTCCCCTCCTCGCCAGGGCACCCTTC
Organism: Podarcis muralis; assembly: GCF_964188315.1. Lineage (NCBI taxonomy): Eukaryota > Metazoa > Chordata > Lepidosauria > Squamata > Lacertidae > Podarcis > Podarcis muralis. The sequence goes on from NC_135669.1 coordinate 42,809,154, forward strand.
GCATCTGGCAGCCTCCGCCGCAGCCAACGCCGAGAGGGAGAGGGAGCGCGAGAGGGAAAAGGAGCGGGAGCGCGAGAGAGAGAGGGAGCGTGAAAGGGAGCGAGAGAGAGAGAGGGAGCGGATAGCCGCCGTTCCCAGCGAGCTCTACCTGCGCCCAGGTGAGTGCCCAGAATGCCTTCTCCAGCTGCTGCTGCTGCCCCCTCCTTTTTGATACCTCAGAGCCTAAAGTGATTGTGTGTGTGTGTAATCTGTTGAATGGTCACTTTAAAATGTGAAGGTTCATTATTATTTCACAAGTTGTGTATGTCTTTAAGAGCCAGGGCCAAGGCAGATAACGAGACCCAGTCTTGCAGCTGTGAAATATAGCAGGTGCTGCTAGGTTGTGTTAATCAAGCTGTGTCAGCAATTGGGTATAGTATATAAGGAGCAGCACCTAGCTCTCCCATTACCCTGGGGGATGGGTTGGTGGTTGGGTCTGGTTTGTTCTTGATTTATTTAATGTATAAGGATTTTTTGTTTTTGTAATTAAAACCTTGTTTAAGTTATTTTTGAGTCCCTTTTTAATGCATGGTCTCCCCAGCAAGCTCTCTGCAGCGTTACTATACTGCAAATAGCCAACATAATCTTTAATTTTCTAGTGGGAGGGAGTTCCTCTGTCACTAGGAGGCAGGTGGTTTAAAGAAAGCTTTAGCTAGGGCTTCTGATTGGTACGGGCGCCCCGGAAACAATAGCTGGCAGTCGCATCAGATGTCCGGCTTCTGAAAAACGTTTGGAAACCGGAACACACACTTCCAGGTTTTTGACGTTTGGGAACCAAGGTACCACTGCACAGCTCCCAGAATCCTTTGGGAGAAGCCACAAAAGTGGTACCGCAGTGCTTCAAAGTACAGTGTGGATGTGGCTCTAGAAGCAGTGGCTCAGGCTCAGACTCTTCAAACCTCCTGGTTCTTTTCCGCTACTGCCGGGTGGGACGTTGCTTCGTTCCTAATATTTATTATATTCTTCAGGCACTGAGCAGCCAGGAAGGCCAGGAAGCCACGGCTACGTCCGCTCGCCATCCCCGTCAGTCCGCAGCCAGGAGAGCGTCATGCAGCAGCGGCCGAGCATCTTCCAGGGATCAAACGGGACAAGTGTCATCACCCCACTGGACCCCTCCGCACAGCTGCGCATCATGTACGTTCGTATTAATTCTTTTGTGCAGCCGGGATCCCGTTTGCCCGTGACTGCTATTCCCTGTGGTTTAAGCAAAGTTGCATCAGGCACTCCTGAGGCGGGACGGCTGCTCTGTGCAAACAGGGACGCACTCAGTCTTCTCTTAAAGCAGTTCCCCAAAGTTGGGTCTCCAGCTGTTTTTGGACTACAACTCCCATCATCCCTAGCTAGCAGGACCAGTGGTCAGGGGTGATGGGAATTGTAGTCCAAAAGCAGCTGGAGACCCAAGATTGGGAAACACTGTCTTAAAGGGATACAGCTGTCCTCAAAGCCCAAGTTGCTCAGTGCTTGTAAAAAAGTGTGTTAATTCCTTATGGCTGATAGAGCTTGGAGACGGGGTTATTGTAAGGAATGGCTGCAGGAGAAGACCAACCGCCTTTCAAATCTTTCAAAGGGCTGCCAGGAGGAAGATGGAGGGAACCTGTTCCCTGTCCCTCAGAATTGGAGGGGCTAAGATTCTATTGAAACGTTAGGAAAAGATTTCTGACGGGAAGAGCTTTTCAGCACTCTCCTTCGCAGGAGATCTTTGAAGCAGAGGCTGGAGAGGAGGAATCTCTCAAGGGGGGGGGGGCAGTTGCAAGACTTACCTTTGCTGAAGCAGGGGGTCAGATTGGATGGCCTCTATGGTGCCTTCCAACTCAGTCAGTTGCACCCAGCAGTAGTTGGGCTCAGAGTCAACCCGCTGTAATGAATGGATGTGGCGTTCTGAAGGCAAAGGACGGACTAGACCCTGATTAATACAACAGGCACGAGGCTTGACCAGCAAGACCCTGGGAGAAAGTGCGCATACTCACTCCCTGGCCCAGGTCGTTTTATTCACAAAAGAACTTTAACACAGCGTTTCTAAGAACCAATCAGATTTCCTCTGAGCAGTTCAAAAAATCCCCAGGTGGGGACAAAGTCAGATCAGAGGAAGCCTCTTAATTACAAAGAAATATTTCCTATTTGAGCATGCATACATGTTCAGGCTAAATAAAGAGGAACTAAGGAGGAATGCATTTAGCAAACCCTGGAGGTCAGAAAAGGAAAGACAGGCATTTTACCACCTCCATGTGAACTCTGTTCCTGGCCCTAAAATCTACCTAAAGATTAACAAAAGCTACATCAAAGCTACCTCCTTATTTTTATGTACCCAGGATACCTGGTGAAGCAACTGGTCTGTATGTGCCTGTCAGGCCTAGAGAAAATGGGGCAGAGATGCAGAGGCTTGTGGGATTGGATCAGAAAACATGTCAGTGACTCAAACCCAGTCAAAGCGATGCTTTCCCCGCTGACACAATGGCTTGCTTTATTTTTCATAATTCCTCATAGCAATCCTAGATGACCACTACAAATGGATACGGCTAAGTTGATGAAGGGACGCGGGTGGCGCTGTGGGTAAAAACCTCAGCGCCTAGGGCTTGCCGATTGAAAGGTCGGCGGTTCGAATCCCCGCGACGGGGTGCGCTCCCGTTGCTCGGTCCCAGCGCCTGCCAACCTAGCAGTTCGAAAGCACCCTCGGGTGCAAGTAGATAAATAGGGATCGCTTACTGGCGGGAAGGTAAACGGCGTTTCCGTGTGCAGCTCTGGCTCGCCAGAGCAGCGATGTCACGCTGGCCACGTGACCCGGAAGTGTCTCCGGACAGCGCTGGCCCTCGGCCTCTTAAGTGAGATGGGCGCACAACCCTAGAGTCTGGCAAGACTGGCCCGTACGGGCAGGGGTATCTTTACCTTTACCTTTAAGTTGGTGAAACTTAGCTGGACGCAACCCTATGAGTCTGTGCCGACAGTTGACGATAGCGCCACTCTTGCTGTATAACTCAAAATGTCCTAAGGTGTTACCGCCCTCTTTTTGTTCCGACCAACAGGCAGATCCCCCCCGGCACTCCCACTATCACCCAGGCCTTGCCCACCTCCCGCTACAACACGGCCGCCGACGCTCTGGCCGCCCTCGTGGATGCTGCCGCTTCCGCTCCCCAGATGGAGGTGGCCAAGTCCAAAGAGGGCGGCAAGCACGACGGGGGCCGCATCGAGGAGAACCCGGGCCGCAGATCGGTCGTGAGCGAGCAGCAGCAGCAGCAGATGGAGCAGAAGGCGATGGAGGCAGAGAAGAGGGGCCCCCCTGGCCTGTACCCCTCGTCTTCGTCGAGCTACTCTTCCTCGGGGAAATCCCAGCCTTCCTCGTCCATCTACTCGGACGCCGGGAAGGACAAGGGCCCGCCTTCCATATCCAAGTATGAGGAGGAGCTCCGGACGCGTGGCAAGACCACCATCACGGCGGCCAACTTCATCGACGTGATCATCACCCGACAGATCGCCTCCGACAAGGACGCCCGCGATCGCGGCTCCCAGAGCTCAGATTCCTCCAGCAGCCGTATGTCCCCATCGTTTCCTTTGGCCTCCTTAGCCTGGCTAGAGGTTTGGCCCGTTTAGGTGCAGGGCAGTAGTATCAGTGTTTGAAAAAGAAAAGGTTCTGACCTCCGTTTTACTCCTTTGCCTAGTCCTCAGACCTTAGTTGACACAAAAGAGTCCTTGAGAAAGAGTATTCTTGCAGAGTATTGCTGCTTTTATTGTTAAAAAGTCTTCTTCTCCAACCACAAACGACAGCTTTTACACACACCGAACGCAACCAGCTTTCTACCATCCAACCAACCCACACCCAACACTAACATTGACCACTCTATATATACAGGTACAATTTTGTGAAAGGTTGCATGAGTCATTGTAGGCCGCTGACTCATGCTAACTTAGTACTTTTAGCATTAAAGAAACTGTAGCCAATTTTTAGCCATGACAAGTGGTTCTCAAACCTTTATGACCCTCAAACCCATCCCGAACTCCCCCTACCCTTTACAAAGTATTATTCAGGGTAGCAGTTTCCCTCTTGGACTACTCCAATGCGCTCTATGTGGGGCTACCTTTAAAGGTGGCTTGGAAACTACAACTAATCCAGAACGCAGCTGCTAGGCTGGTGACACTGGGAGTGGCCACCAGGGCCGTATAACACTGGTCCTAAAGGATTTATGTTGGCTCCCAGGATGTTTCCGAGCACAATTCAAAGTGTTAGTGTTGACCTTTAAAGCCCTAAACAGCCTCGGCCCAGTATCCCTGAAGGAGCGTCTCCACCCCCATCGCTCATCCCAGACACCGAGATCCAGCTCTGAGGGCCTTCTGGTGGTTCTCTCCCTGTGAGAAGCTAGATTACAGGGAACTAGGCAGAGAGCCTTCTCGGTGGTGGCACCCGCCTTGTGGAACCCCCTCCCATCACATGTTAAACGAAACTGTCCCGAAAGGGGTTCAGCAAAATGTACTTTGTAAACACCTTTGAGAAGAAAGGCTTTCAAACATGGATGAATGAAAAGGTTAATCGGGGATCCCCAAGCTGTTTTGGCATTGGGGGGGCTGAGGACACCTATGGAAATCTAAGGAACAGTCTAAAGCACTACAAAATACCCATTTCACAGAATTAAAACAAGTGGGTGCTCAACTCTTCTCTCTGTCAACAACAGACAAAACACCTGCACACATAACCTAAAACACAGACAGAAAACAGGACTCCTCTCTAAAATATTTAGAAGGGGGACCTATAGTGTCTCCCCCAAAGGCAGGATACCCATCTGCACCCCTATTTATACGGGTTTTGCTGGGAAACAAAGTCAGCCATTTCTCATCTAAAGTGCGAATCACACTTCTACCCCAGCAGACCTAACACTACCAGAGGCAGGTCAGGGTTGGGCCTTACGAATGACCTCTGTCTCTCTCTCTTCCTCGATCCATGTAGTTTCCTCCTCCCACCGCTACGAGCCCCCCCGAGACGCCATCGAGGTGATCAGCCCCGCAAACTCGCCGGTCCCTCCCCAGGAAAAGATGCTGCCTTATCAACAGGAAGCCCCCAAAATGAGCCAGGCAGAACGTAAGTTCTCACTGCGTGGGATTGGGGCAGCCTCTCGACTTGCATCTTCGCGCAGGGAGGGCGAATTGGGTGCAGACGGTTTTTTTTATTCATTTATTCAGAGTCGTAGGTCACAAACAACAAATGACGAATCTTAAAACCGAATAGAGTCGCAGGCCAAAATGCGTACATATGTCTAGGCGGAACAAGCTTGCAAGTAATTCGCAATTAAGAGTTGCATATCTCTTTTTGCAGTGCGGAAAGAGAACCTTGCAGCCCTGTAGCTGAAGCGTTTCTTATCAAGTCCCACCGAGCGCCATTGGGACGTTCTGCTGATTTTAGGAGTGATCTTTTCTGAGTGCAAATGAGTTCCTCTCCCGGTTACCTACGTCAGGGCTGATGGGATGTGGAGGCCGAGAAGCCCTATAGAGGACCACAGGCTCCCCACCTTATTGCGTTGTGAATCTCTTCTTCTTTTCTAACTAGGAGACTGCAGCCGTCAGTATGAGGGGTCGATCCACTCCTACAGGCAGCAGCAAGATTCTCCATCGCCACAGCAACAGCAGCAGCAACAGCAGCAACCTCCTCCGCCACCTGCGCAGGGCGAAGGGATGGGGCCCGTGCCACGAACACACCGCCTGATCACCCTGGCCGATCACATCTGTGTAGGTTTGCGTACTTGAGCACCTCTTTTGGAAACTTCCCTGATGCTTTCATCTGAGGCAGGCATCTCCAAACTCGGCCCTCCAGATGTTTTGGGACTACAACTCCCATCACCCCTAGCTAACAGGACCAGTGGTCAGGGATGATGGGAACTGCAGCCCCAAAACAGCTGGAGGGCCGAGTTTGGGGGTGCCTGATTTGAGGTTTACCCCCCGATTCTCACCGCTGCTTATAGGAACTCGCACGGTTGCCTTTATACTTGTATTGTCTAATACGGTCCATTTCTAGTTCCAGTTCATCAAATCTGTACAGCGCTTGATTGAAAAAACAAACAAACAAACCTTCAAAGAGGTGTACAGTGGTACCCCGCAAGACGAACGCCTCGCAAGACGGAAAACCCGCTAGACGAAAGGGTTTTCCGTTTTGGAGGCGCTTCGCAAAACGAATTTCCCTATGGGCTTGCTTCGCAAGACGAAAGCCCATAGGGAAATCTCCGGGACAGCGGGGAAGCGCAGCGCGTCTTCCCCACTGTCCTCGGACCTCCTCCCGCCGCCCGGCTTCGGAACGAAGCTCCGATGCCGGGCGGCGGGGCGGGGACGCCTCCTCCCGCCGCCGGCATCGGAACGAAGCTCCGATGCGGGGCGGGGACGCCTTCTCCCGCCGCCCGGCATCGGAACCAAGCTCCGATGCTGGGCGGCGGGGCCGCGAAGCCTGGGCGCGCTGATCTCAGCACGCGCAGGCTTCGGCATGCTGGCAACTCTCCGCAAGCAGCAGGAGCGCTCCCGCTGCTTGTGGAGAGGTCCGCGAAGCCTGTCCAGGACAGCTTTTGAAGGGGGGAGAGAAGCAAAGACTTTCGCCCCCCGCCCGCCTTCAGAAGAGGTCCAGGACCTCTTCTGAAGGCGGGCGGGGGGCGAAAGTCTTTGCTCCCCCCTGCCTGCCTTCAAAAGCCATCCGGGACAGCGGAGAAACGCGCTGCCTTTCTCCGCTCTCCCGGGAAGGCAGGCAGGGGGGAGCAAAGACTTTCGCCCCCCGCCCGCCTTCAGAAGAGGTCCAGGACCTCTTCTGAAGGCGGGCGGGGGGCGAAAATCTTTGTCCCCCCTGCCTGCCTTCCCAGGGGCTTTTAAATCGCCCCGGACAGCGGAGAAGTCCTCCGCTGTCCCGGGCGATTTTAAAATGCCGCCCGCCAGCATTTTAAGATTGCCCCAGACAGCGGAGAAGTCCTCCGCTGTCCCGGGGTTTTTTAAAATGCTGGGGGTGGGAAGAAAAGCCCTTGTCCCCCCCCCCCCCAGCCTTCAGAAGAGGTCGGGGGACAGAATGTCCCCGGACCTGGTCTGAAGGCGGTTTCCCTAGGAACGCATTAATTGATTTTCAATGCATTCCTATGGGAAACCGTGCTTCGCAAGACGGAAAAATCGCAAGACGACAAAACTTGCGGAACGAATTAATTTCGTCTTGCGAGGCACCACTGTACAATAAAGGATAAAGCAAAAATGACCCATAAGAAAAACTAACAGTCGTAATTCAAGACTTTCGAAAAGTAACAACCGACTAAAATTAAAATGCACACCAGCTTTCTAAGCATCTGGATAGGCTTCTCTAAGCAAAAAATATTCAGCAGGAAGGGTATAGTGATGGCACCTGCATAATTTCAGTAGGCAGGGAGTTCCAAAGTGTAGGCGCTGCCATGCTAAAATACTGATTTCTTACAATTGCAGAATGGGTATTATGTAGTTTTGAGTGGGTGTAGATGTGATCTTGTAGGGAAACTGGTCCCCAGTTGCAAAGGGCTTTATCTACTAATAGCAGCACATTGAACTTGGCCCACTAGCAAACTGGCAACCCGCTTAGGTTATCTACAGCACAGAGAGAATTCTTCACTCGACGTTATATAGTTAGATGGAGACAAGGGTGGAATAGTTAGCCTGAGGCTGTAGTTCACTGGTAGAGCCCCTGCTTTGATTGCAGAATGTCCCAGTTCCAGTCCTCCCCATCTCTAGGCAGGGGCTGGAGAAAACTGCGGCCTGAAACCCTCACTGGAGAGCTGCTGCCAGTCAGTACTGGGAATACTTAGCTAAATGGGCCCACTGGTCTGACTCAGTATAAGGCGGCTTCCTGCTTTAAATCAGCTTTCTATTGAGACCCATGAGGACTGGAAGCTTGGTTTAGTTTCACGGGAAGGGCTGGAGCACATACTTTGCTTGCAGAGGGTTCCAGGTTTGATCCCCAGCACCTCTGGGTAGGACTTGGAAAGCCAGCCTTCCCGAAATGCTGGAGAGCTTCTCCCAGGACGAATGCTGAGCTTGGTGGATCATCAAGGCAGTTTCCTAAGCAACTGCTGGTCATCATCAGGGCAAGAACTGAGTTGGTTTGTGGGGTGTAATTGAGAAGGGTAGGCATGCGTCACTACCAGCACTCTTGATCATATAATCTTTTGCAAACCTGCTGAAGTGTTTTTGGAGGTGATACTAAAATAATAATAATAATAATAATAATAATAATAATAATAATAATAATAATAATATTGGGATTCTCTGCAAAATTCCTTATCCCCAAAGCCAAGTAAACATTGAGTCTACACTGGCTAGTTGCTTTATTTTGTAGAAAAATTTTTTGGGCATCCTTCATCTTGTAATTTCTACAACACGCTGCTTTTACACAATTCACAACAAAAATAATTAAAGGTTTCTCCCCTTGACAGCAGTCTGCAAATCAATCACACATGATTCCTGCCTTGGGTGCTGGTTTGGTTTTGCAAGATTATTTGCTCATAATTCATTTTGTCTTTTCCGTTTCCCCCGCAGCAAATCATCACCCAGGATTTTGCCCGCAACCAACCTACTACGCAGCCATCCCCACAGACTCCCACTAGCACATTCCAGACCTCCGCCCCAACTTCCATCGCCACCACGAACCGGGTGAAGGCCTCAAACCGCTACAGCCCTGAGGTGCAGATCCAGTCTGCGCCACACCAGCGCCCCGGGTCGCGAGTGTCCCCCGAAAACCTCTCGGAGAAAAGCAGGGGAAGGTAACGATTCATGGGACTTTGCACCTTTTTTGCTGTGTGGTCTTGTGTTAGAAGGCTGTGCCGCATTGAGAAGGGGGATCGTTCTCTCTCACCCACTCGCTCGGAACTGGCTTTGGAGCTCGTCACTGACTTGGCTCGTCATTGACTTTGCTGCTCCCCAGTTTGCTAAGAGCCCCTGATTCAGGCCTTCCTGAGAACTGAGGTGGAGGCTGCATATGATAGCTGGAGTTCTAAACACCAACTACTGGTCTCTTCTGTTTAACATGCCCTGACTTACAAAGTTTCATACATTGTCGTTTATCACCTGGTGATCACTGGATGAAGGACAGCCTAGAAAAACAACTGCCGTATTTTTTCGCTCCATAAGACGCACCTAGTTTTTAGAGGGGGAAAGCAAGAAAAAAAATATTCTGCGCAGAGCATGTAAGCGGCTCTCGCTTTTCTTGCTTTAAAGCAAGCAAAGCGAGAGCCGCTTACGTGGCTTGTGTCCCACTTTGTGCAGCTTTCCCTTTGCTCGCCCATCCCTCCTCCTGCCTCGCTGTAAAAGAGGAGGAGACACCAGGACAGGTGGTTTGCTTGCTTTAGAGCAAGGCGGGTGCAGAGCAGCCGCAGAGCAGAGCAGAGCAGCGCCTCTCGCGGAAAAGCCAGCAAGAGCCGCACTCACGCTCGGCACGGCTCTTTAAAGAGAGAGCTGAGCAGAGCCTCCCGCCTGCATTCGCTCCATAAGACACACACACATTTCCCCTTACTTTTTAGGAGGAAAAAAGTGTGTCTTATGGAGCGAAAAATACGGTAATAATCATACAAAGTAAATAACACACTAATGATAATAATAAACCATACTAATGGTAAGTAATATTACTAGTATTTATTTGATAAATGGCGAAAACATAAAAATTACATACTGCTTGATTGTAAAAAGACAACAACCTCCAAGCAGTTTGTTAAAATGAAACAATGCTTTTAGTATTGCTAATTTCAACTGTTTCCCGACATTTGCTAGATCCTTAAAAGGGACGGGATGCTGGACTAGATTGGAGAGCCAGGGTAGTGTTGTGGTTAAGAATGTCAGACTTAAGACCCGGTTAAGAAAGAGGCTCCTGGTCCCCACTCGGCCTTCAGGAAGCTCCCTGGGTTTACTCTCAGGCTAACCACCCTCACAGGGCTGTTGTAAAAATAAAGGGGGGGGGGGAGAACTATGCACACCGCCTTGAGCTCTTTGGAAGAAATGTGGGGTGTAAATATAATAATATGGTATGCACCGCGGAGGACCTTACAGTCCACAAACAATAACATCTTGGAGGTCCCGGGCCTCAAGGAGGTTAGACTGGCCTCGACCAGAGCCAGGGCCTTTTCGGCCGTGGCCCCGGCCTGGTGGAACGCTCTTATCACAAGAGACCAGGGCCCTGCGGGACTTGACATCTTTCCGCAGGGCCTGCAAGATGGAGCTGTTCCGCCAGGCCTTTGGGTGGAGTTCAGTCTGACCCCTCTCCTTTTACAAGACCCTGCATATAAGTGGCCTCTCTTCTCACTGGCTCATACAGTTTAACCTCAGCCTCCGTCCTCGAAAGTTTGGGGCAGGGAGACCAGGAGAGGATATCTGCGTGTTTATAATTTGATCTGCTTTTGTACATTTCTTGCCCCGCAATCTCTCTAGGCTTGGAAAGTCCCCAGAGAGGAGCCACGTTTCCTCCGAGCCATACGAACCGATCTCGCCCCCCCAGGCCCCGGCTGCTCACGAGAAGCAAGACAGCCTCATATTACTCTCCCAGCGATCCGAGCCTTCGGAACAGAGGTACACGAGACGGGCATCACAGCAGTTTCACATCCGTGTCTGTCAGTTAAGTTGCTTGCCTGTGGTCTTGAGATTGACAGGCGCACACAGAGCCCAAGGTGCCCTGATAGAAATTTCGGATGCAAGAGTTTGGCAGAAACGTAGCTCTAATAAGCCTGTTAAAACGTATGTGCAGGTCCTGATATCGCAGGGGTCTGCAACCCGCGGCTCCGGAGCCGCATGTGGCTCTTTTACACCTTTGCTGCGGCTCCGGGGCAGATACTAGCGAGGGGAGGAGGCGCATTGTGCGCCCCAACACTCCCCACTGTGGCGGGCGCTGTACTGGCTGTGACGTCGCATGGGGGCGGTGCATGCGTTAGTCACGCACCGTCCCAACGTCACCTTCCCGCCCGCTGTCAGATCGCGGCTCCGGAGATATATTTGCTTTAAATGTCACAATGGTTTTGCGGCTCCCAGTTTTTTTCCTTCGGAAACGGGTCCAAGTGGCTCTTTTTGTCTTAAAGGTTGCAGACCCCTGTGCTATCGGAACACAGCCCATCTCTGTGAAATCATTCGTCAGGCGAGCGTTCGCATAACAAACTGGCGACTTCCCTTATTTCCTTTGGGGAAATTTCTAATGCGTGATTTCCCCCTTCTGCCTTTCCTCTGTTGTTTCTGCCCGAAATGGCAGCCATCAACCAGCAAAACACAAGCAAGGAAGTAGACAAACTTTAAGGCTGATATCTGAATCAGCCATTCCTGTAGCAAGGTTCTGGGTGCTAATTCACCGTGTTCAAATAAGCAGATTTTCACGTAGCGAGTGTCAAGATAGCGAGAAACATGTGTATGCCTGTGGGTGTTTTCTTTTTTTAAGTATCGCCCGTTTTCTTTCTGCGTCCCTTCTCAACCCTTCATTCTCAGCAGGACGGACTCTCGTTCTCCGGGGAGCATGAGCTACCTGCCTTCGTTCTTCACCAAGCTGGAGAGCACCTCGCCAATGGTGATGTCGAAGAAGCAGGAGATCTTCCGCAAGCTGAACTCCTGCGGGGGAGGCGACAATGACATGGGTAACGAAGGATCTCCTTTCGCTTGCCTTTTCCTTTTCTCAGAAATAATTCCCCAGCCACTGTGTGTTTCCCGAGTGCAGTCCAAGATATCCTCGTTTGGCCCCGATGAAGTAGATTGATTCCTTCATTAATGCCTGCTAGGATCACTCCCAAAGCGCTCTCCTGGGCAAGGGACTCCCTGTCTGTCTCTCTGCGTGAGTTGCTGTTCTGTCCTCACCTCCTCCATTCAATCGACCTTCAGCCTCATCTTTGCTTTCGGAGGCATCTGGGTCATTCCACCCACTCTTCCTCAACCCGGTGCCCTCCAGACATTTTGGACTACCAATCCCATCAGCTGCAGCTATGCTGGGGAAGGGCTGATACTCACTCCTGGTGCAGAGATAGGGTAAAAGCCACATCTGTCGCTCTGCCCACTTTTGCCTCTGGCTCCGCCCCCTCCCCACTGTGGTCCCAGAAGAAACCCAGCCCTTGAGTTCAAAAAGCTTCCTTATCCCTGGTTTTTAAAAAAGCAGGGCAGAGGAATTGAAAAGAATGTCATTTGGATGAGGACATGTTTGAATTTACCTGAGTTGATTCTAACTGGGATATGTGTTTTGTGTCTCTCTTTTTCAACAGCCGCCGCTCAGCCAGGGACTGAAATCTTTAACTTGCCCGCCGTCACTACCTCAGGTGAGCCTTCCTTGAAAGCACCCAGTGAGTTGTGGGACAGAGGAGGGTCCCTCTTCCTTACCGCAGTCTTGAGCTGCTGTTGGGCGACAAAGCTGCTCTCGCAATGGAGCCCGTGGTAACCTGAGAGTTTGGATGCTGCCTTCACAGCATTTTAGGAAATGTTTGCGTGTGGGGAGAAACCTCAGAAATTGAAACGATGAGGTCTAGAACCTTAAATAGACGCAGCAACGATCCTGCCACAAGAAGGGGAGGGAGCTACAGAGGTAGCTGCTGACACTTTGTATGGGATTGTCACATCGCAGCCACATTCGCTTTTTAAAAAACAACAACTTGTCCACATCAGTGAGCTCAACAATCATGGAATTGTAGTGCTGGGACTCCCAAAGGTCATCGAGTCCAACCCCCTGCAATGCAGGAAGCACAGCTAAGACACTTGCATTTCATCAACCAGGAAGCAGGTCCTGAAACAATCTTAGGTCTGTAGATCCCATCAGGGGACGGGGAAATTTTTAATTCCTGAGGAATTGGTGAGGTGATCGTGCAAGGTGTCATGGGGGGGGATGTCTGTCAGTCCGGCACCCGTGTAAATCCCTTTGCTCTTGCATTTTCATTGCACACGTTAGCAGCCTTCCATGCCGCAAGCCTCGATGATTTCCCAACCAAAACAGTGCTCCTACTCTCAGTCGCTGGTATGGTGGACTTTTTTCAGCTGCTTCACAGTTTGCAAACTGAAGCTTTGGAGCATGGGTAGGCAAACAAAGGCCCGAGGGGCCGGATCTGGCCCAATCGCCTTCTAAATCCGGCCCACGGACGGTCTGGGAATCAGCGTGTTTTTACGGGAGTAGAATGTGTGCTTTTATTTAAAATGCATCTCTGGGTTATTTGTGGAATTGGTTCTTTTTTTTTTCCTTTTCCAAAATATAGTCTGGCCCCCTGCTGGAAAAGTTTGCTGACCCCTGCTTTGGAGCATTGCATCAACTGTACTCACCATCTTCTTTCTCCCTCTCCTCACTTTCTCTGCCCCTCTTGAAAACTGCCTCTTCCTCTCCTTCCTCTCTCCACCTCCCTCCTCCTCCTCTTCTTCCCTCCCCGTCTCTCTTTCCTCCTCCCAGGTCCAGTCAGTGCTCGAGGTCATTCCTTTGCAGATCCTGCCAGCAACCTGGGCCTGGAGGACATCATCCGCAAGGCCCTGATGGGCAACTTTGACGACAAAGGGGAGGAGCACGCCATCGTCATGGCCCAGCCCATGGGGCTGGTCTCTGCGGGCTCCAACCCCTCTCTGGCAGCCAGCAGTGATCTCCGGAGGGAAGACGCCAACCCTTCCCCCAACCCAGGTAAGGGCGGCCGCGGCACGCTTGGAGGGAAGCTTACGGCGGCTGCACGGGCACGGCAGGTCCTTCATATGCAAATTTTGCAGCTTCACAGCTGCAGGTAGCAATGCTTCCTTTGAGCACCAGCTGCCATGAACCACAGGAGGGGAGAGTTGTTCTTGCGCTTGGTCTTGCTTGAGGGAATCTGCAGCTGCGAGAACAGGATTCTGTACCAAATGGGGGCCCCTTTGGCCTGATCCAGCAGGACTCGCCTTAACATTTATGTCACATGCCCTCAATCTCCAGTTGACTTCACGGGTGGCGCTGTGGGTTAAACCACAGAGCCTAGGACTTGCCGATCAGAAGGCCGGCGGTTCGAATCCCCGCGACGGGGTGAGCTCCCGTTGCTCAGTCCCAACTCCTGCCCACCTAGCAGTTCGAAAGCACGCCAGAGTGCAAGTAGATAAATAGGTACAGCTCCGGTGGGAAGGTAAACAGCGTTTCCTTGCGCTGCTCTGGTTTGCCAGAAGCGGCTTAGTCCTGCTGGCCACATGACCCAGAAGCTGTACGCCGGCTCCCTCGGCCAATAAAGCGAGATGAGCGCCGCAACCCCAGAGTCGCCACGACTGGACCTAATCATAGAATCATAGAATCATAGAATCATAGAGTTGGAAGAGACCACAAGGGCCATCGAGTCCAACCCCCTGCCAAGCAGGAAACACCATCAGAGCACTCCTGACATATGGTTGTCAAGCCTCTGCTTAAAGACCTCCAAAGAAGGAGACTCCACCACACTCCTTGGCAGCAAATTCCACTGTCGAACAGCTCTTACTGTCAGGAAGTTCTTCCTAATGTTTAGGTGGAATCTTCTTTCTTGTAGTTTGGATCCATTGCTCCGTGTCCGCTTCTCTGGAGCAGCAGAAAACAGCCTTTCTCCCTCCTCTATGTGACATCCTTTTATATATTTGAACATGGCTATCATATCACCCCTTAACCTCCTCTTCTCCAGGCTAAACATGCCCAGCTCCCTTAGCCGTTCCTCATAAGGCATCATTTCCAGGCCTTTGACCATTTTGGTTGCCCTCCTCTGGACACGTTCCAGTTTGTCAGTGTCCTTCTTGAACTGTGGTGCCCAGAACTGGACACAGTACTCCAGGTGAGGTCTGACCAGAGCAGAATACAGTGGCACTATTACTTCCCTTGATCTAGATGCTATACTCCTATTGATGAGGCCCAGAATTGCATTGGCTTTTTTAGCTGCCGCGTCACACTGTTGGCTCATGTCAAGTTTGTGGTCAACCAAGACTCCTAGATCCTTTTCACATGTACTGCTCTCAAGCCAGGTGTCACCCATCTTGTATTTGTGCCTCTCATTTTTTTTGCCCAAGTGCAATACTTTACATTTCTCCCTGTTAAAATTCATCTTGTTTGTTTTGGCCCAGTTCTCTAATCTGTCAAGGTCGTTTTGAAGTGTGATCCTGTCCTCTGGGGTGTTAGCCACCCCTCCCAGTTTGGTGTCATCTGCAAATTTGATCAGGATGCCCTTGAGTCCATCATCCAAGTCGTTGATAAAGATGTTGAATAAGACCGGGCCCAGGACAGAACCCTGTGGCACCCCACTAGTCACTCTTCTCCAGGATGAAGAGGAACCATTGATGAGCACCCTTTGGGTTCGGTCAGTCAGCCAGTTACAAATCCACTGAGTGGTAGCATAGTCAAGACCGCATTTTACCAGCTTCTTTACAAGAATATCATGGGGCACCTTGTCAAATGCCTTGCTGAAATCAAGGTAGACTACATCCACTGCGTTCCCTTCATCTACCAGGCTTGTAATTCTGTCAAAAAACGAGATCAGGTTAGTCTGACATGACTTATTTTTCAGAAATCCATGCTGACTAATGGTCAGGGGTCCCTTTACCTTTACCTTAGGCAGGAAGAACCAGCTGCACAAATGTAAGATGGGGACACCTGGCTTGCACGTGAAAAGGATCTAGGGGTCTTTGTAGACCGCAAGCTGAACACAAGTAAATTATTATTATTATTATTATTATTATTATTATTATTATTATTATTATTATTATTTATTTATACCCCACCCATCTGGCTGGGTTTCCCCAGCCACTCTGGGCGGCTTCCAACAGAATATTAAAATACAGTAGTCTATTAAACATTAAAAGCTTCCCTAAATAATGTGATGCAGCAGTAAAAAATAAGCGAATGCTATTCTATTCTGCATCAACTGAAGCATAGAGTCCAGATCAAGGGAAGTAATAGGACCATTCTATTCTGCCTTGGTCAGACCCCACCTGGAGCCCTGTGTCCAGTTCTGGGCGCCACAATTTAAGAAGGATGTTGACAAGCTGGAAGGTGTGCAGAGGAGGGCGACCAAGATGATCAAGGGTTTGGAAACCAAGCCTTATGAGGAACGGTTGAAGGAGCTGGGGGTGTTTAGCATAGAAAAGAGGAGAGTGAAAGGAGAAATGATAGCCCTCTCCAGATATCTCAAGGGCTGTAACATGGAAGGTGGGGCAAGCTTGTTTTCTCCACTCTGGAGGGTAGGACTTGAACCAATGGCTTCAACTAACAAGAAAGGAAATTCTGGCTAAACATCTGGAAGAACTTTCTGACAGTAGGAGCTGTTTGACAGTGGAACAATCTCCGTCGGGAGGTTGTGGACTCTCCTTCCTTGGAGGTCTTTAAGCAGAGTTTGGATGGCCCTCTGTCATAGATATTTTAGTTGAGATTCCTGCATTGCAGAGGGTTGGACTAGATGACCCTCAGGACCCCTTCCAACTCTTACGATGCTGTGCCTTCAGTGAAGGCAGCATGTAGCCAAAGATGGCAACTGGTTGGCTACTGTGAGAACAGGATGCTTGACCTTGCATTCCTCTATAAAAAGGATTTGAATGCAACTTTTGAAACCAAGTCCGCTGCCCACGCAGCAGCCCGTGTCCCCTTCTCACCCCACATGAAGGGGCGTCCCCCCCGCTCTGTTGCAGAGAACCGGGCAGTCTCTGTCCGAGGGCGCGGAAGAGGCCCTGGCATCCCTCCCTCCACCTTTCCTTTTTCCCAGGTGGTGTCAGCAAGCAAAAGCTGATGGGGAAATCGGGCAGCAGGAAGTCCAAGTCTCCGATCCCCGGGCAAGGCTACTTGGGGACAGAGCGACCCTCGTCGGTCTCGTCGGTGCACTCGGAAGGGGACTACCACAGGCAGACGCCGGTGTGGTCGTGGGAAGACCGGCCCTCCTCCACAGGTGAGCCAGGCCAGTCGTGGGCGCCACGAGGAAGCGCCTTCCTGCGGGTGGCAAGATCTTCCAGAGGACTGTTTTTATTTGTTCGCGTAAAGCATGGGTAGGCAACCTAAGGCCCAATTGCCTTCTAAATCCGGCCCGTGGACGGTCCAGGAATCAGCATGTTTTTACATGAGTAGAATGTGTCCTTTTATTTAAAATGCATCTCTGGGTTATTTGTGGGGCATAGGAATTCGTTCATTCCCCCCAAAAAAATGTAGTCCGGCCCCCCCACAAGGTCTGAGGGACAGTGGACCGGCCCCCTGCTGAAAAGGTTTGCTGACCCCTGGCATAAATCAAAGCAAATTAGGCAGCTTCTTTAGTCCTCCAGGCCACCTAGCAAGGCAGCTTTCCTTTCCAGTAAGCTGCAGCTCTTTCCTTAAAAGGAAAAGCCAAGTTTGCAGTCCTCGTGGTTCTGAATGGAGAGCTCCTTTAAACAGAGCCACAGGAAGCTGCCTTAGGCAGAGTCAGACCGTGGGCCATCGGCTTAGTGTTGTCAACGCGGACTGACATTATTGGCTCCCCAGCGTTTCAGACAGGAGTCAGGCATGGATATGCCATTGAAAGAAAACAGAGCAGCTTAGACACCAAACCATGTTAAAAAGGCAAATGGAAAAAGGATACAGGGGTGGCCAACTCTCAAGAGACTGCGATCTACTTTCAGAATTAAAAACTGGCAGTGATCTGCCCCCGTTTTGGGGGGTTCAGCTCAAAGTTGTTGAACTTATTTAGGGAGGAGAAAAGCCCTGTTTTTTAGGGGTTAAAAAAAACAGCTTTTGGGGGGGAAGTTCCATGGGGGGGGGGGTTAAAGGCAAGGGACAAAGGGGTAAAGTCACAAAAGATTGCTATGGAACAAAACATCAGCACAGAGAAAGCTCTGTCTTCCCTTCCAGAGATCATACAATGGAGGGCGTGGTGTGGCAGGAGTCAGTTTTAGTGACGCTAAGGAAAGGGAGCCGCGATCTACCAAAACCTCGTGGGGATCTACCAGTAGATTGCGATCAACCTCCAATGAAAGAAAACGGGTGGCTTATAACCAGAACGAAATCTCAATTAGATTGAAATGGATAGGATGCTCTGCTGTCCTTACAATCGAGAGCTGTATAAGTTTTGTGAAACAGAAACAGTCAATATATTGGGACAGGGCGATCCCCAGGTGCAGGCCAGTAATACCGATGGCTTGATATGTCAAACGAGCCTCCCAGGGAGGAAAGGGCAGCTGGAGGCAGCCATGCTTCTAAATCCCAGTAACTTGGATCCTGAACGCCTTGCAAGTCGAAGGTTTTGGCTCTCAAACGCCACAAACCCGGAAGTGTGTGTTCCGGTTTGCAAACGTCCTTTGGAACCCGAACGTCCGACGGGGCTTCCGGAAGCCGCACCTTGGTTTCCAAACATTTGGAAGTCGAACGGACTTCCGGAACGGATTCCGTTCGACTTCCGAGGTACGACTGTAGCTGGAAACCGCTGGAGGGGAGATAAGCTATTGGGTTCAGATCCCGCTTGTGGATTTCACTGGTCTGTCATTGCAAGAGCTGGAGGCTGGACTAGAGAGGCCATTGATTGGCCTGATCCAGCATTCTCTTACGCCAGGCATGTCCAAAGTCCATTTCGGGGGCCTAATCTGGCCCACCAGTTGGTTTATTTCCTGGAGTAAAATCCCCCAAAAAGCTCAGCAACTTCAATCCTAAAAAAAACCCTCAACAACTCAACTTCAATCCTAAAAAAAGGTTAACAACTTTGTTCACTTCATCAAATCTGGCCCTCTTTGAAAAAAGTTTGGGCACTCCTGCCTTAAGCTATTCTGTTCAGGTAGACAACCAGTGGGTCTCCTGCAGCAGAGCTTGGAGGACTCTATTGAGAACCACCTGGAGGGGGAAGGATTTGTGAACTGCACAGCAGCTGATGCCACAAGATTGTATCCCCCACCAGTTGCACAGCGCGGTAGTTCAGGTTTAACCTCCTAATCTAACATTCAATTCATCTTGAGTCTAGTCAACCCTGGGTTGGAATGTGCTTGACCCAAAACGCAGGATTGGGCTGGGTACTCTGTTCACAGGCTGGTAGGACTGGGGACGATATTTCAACCCCTCATTTCTTCTTCTCCTCTTTTCCCTCCCCCCTTCCAAAACCTTGACCCTCCAGGATCCACGCAGTTCCCCTACAACCCTCTGACCATGCGCATGCTGAGCAGCACCCCTCCAACGTCCATCGCCTGCGCCCCTCCCTCGGTCAGCCAGGCCGCCTCCCACCAGCCCAACCGGATATGGGAACGGGAGCCGGCACCCCTCCTGTCCGCCCAGTACGAAACGCTTTCGGACAGCGACGACTGAACCAGCAGGAGACGGCGGCACAGGGAGGCGAGGGGAAGGACCCTTTTATAAAAGAAACTTCATTTCTGCCTCGGAAGCTGTTGGGTTGCGCTTTCTGTTTTTAAAATGACACGTCCCCCCCCCCCTCCAAAGACTTTGCAAGCGAGAGCCGGGACCTTGGAAGATGAAGGAGTTACAGGAGCTGGTTTTGTGGGGGGGGGGGGGTTATTTTTATCAAGACTCCCTTTCTACGCAAGCCTACGTGAGCAAGGGGAGGCTCAGTGCCCTGAAGATAAATATGTAAAGAGGTTTTGTTTGTTGTTTTTTTAACAAAAAGAAAGAGGAAAGGAACGGAAAGGAAGGAAAAAAGGACCTATTCCTGAGCGACATCTTTTATTTGTAAAGAGAAAAAGACTAACATAATGTCTCCTTAAGGAAAAAAAAATCATTCTTATGTAAATAGAGGTAACTTTTTTTTCCTGCTGTTTCCCCCCCCCCCCTTCCCACACTCCCCTGTCCCAGCTCTATTGCTAGGTATCTGGTGTGCTTTTGTTCAATCAAATCATTGCATAAATGTTTTTGGGGTCATTTTAACTTTTATTTTTTAAGGAAAGTGTTTTATCAAAGGGTGTAATATTTTGAGCACGCGATACAGCCCAGGACATCTCCTGCCTGTGAGCTCCGGTTTTGAGGGGCACCCACAGTCAACGTGTCCCCCAACCAGGCTCACGGCCCCAAGTTCCCCCTCCGCGTCCCACCCTTGCTTGATCTTCTTGCAAGTAGCCCCAAACAATCTTTCCTCTCCCCCCCCCACCTAATTCTAGGGACTTCCCCCACCCCCACCCCTTTTCTGTGGTTGTTCAACACCTTGTGGGAAAACTTTTTTTTTTTTTAACTGACCCCGTTTAATGAATCCTGTACATTTATTTTTATTTTTTAATACAAACCAACTCTGGCCCCCTGGCAGGTGAGGGAGGTCTTTTTAATGATTCTGCCACGCTGTAAATTTTCTTTCCCCATACAGTTGGGTTTCTGTTTGGCAACACTGTGAAAATACTTTTATTGCATGGGTACATAATGGTGAAGCTCCCTTCTCTCGCTCCCCGATAACTCAGACATGGCGAGGGTGTTCCCTCGCCGGCCACACACTGAACTGCTTGAATGGCACAGCCTGCCCCGGTCCCGATAATTCTCTTGCTTCAACATTGTCTGTTGTTTTTAAAAGGGGGGGGAAAAAAACCCCACTTGTTGCTTTGACGGGCAGCCCTAGTAAATTTGTTTCCCTAAATCAGAAGGCTCTGGGTGAGTTTTGTCTTCTTTAAATTCCATTACTGGGGCACACAGGGTGTGGGTGGCTGGGGTGGAAAGCTGTGGTTCTGCTGGAAGTCTTTTTCCCTTCTCCCAATTTTGTTGGAAGATTCAGGGTGGATAAAAGGAAATAGTTCTTCGTGCATCGCATAGTTGAACTGTGGATCTCGCTGCTGCTGCAGGCAGTGATGGCCACTGACTTGGATAGCTTCAAAAGAGGATTGGGCAATTCCATAAGAGGATACAGCAATCATGGTGTAAGGGACGTGGGTGGCACTGTGGGTTAAACCACAGAGCCTAGGGCTTGCTGATCAGAAGGTCGGTGGTTCGAATCCCCGCGACGGGGTGAGCTCCCGTTGCTCGGCCCCTGCTCCTGCCAACCTAGCAGTTCGAAAGCACGTCAAAGTGCAAGCAGATAAATAGGTACCGCTCTGGCGGGAAGGTAAACGGTGTTTCTGTGTGCTGCTCTGGTTTGCCAGAAGTGGCTTAGTCATGCTGGCCACATGACCCGGAAGCTATACACCAGCTCCCTCGGCCAATAAAGCGAGATGAGCGCCGCAACCCCAGAGTCGGCCACGACTGGACCTAATGTTCAGGGGTCCCTTTACCTTTACAGCAAGCAAGACCTGGGTTGCAACAGCAGCAACTCTCCCAGCAAGTGAGATCTGGAGACATCAGTGCCTCCTGAATGGAGACAGTGTTCCTGGGAGCCACCGGCAGCTTCATCCTCTGTGGATTTGTCTCCAGGAACTAGGATCCTGCAGCCCTGCAGCTGCTCCTGGACTCCCAGGACGGTTGGGGGGAGTTGCGAGTCCAGTGATGTGTTGCACACCCAATGGGTCAAGTTGGCTTCCCTTGCATGGGCCAGAAGAGGGACGGCAACTGGACTTCTGCAACTCTTCCCTGCAGCCCACTGCATGGGCCGCATCCTGCCCCCTAATCTCTCCCCCGACACACTATGTAGCACATCCTCTTGGCTCCCAGTCATGCCCAATGCTCCCCAGTACACGTTAATAGGGACGCGGGTGGCGCTGTGGTCTAAACCACAGAGCCTAGGGCTTGCCAATCAGAAGGTTGGCGGTTCGAATCCCCGCGACGGGGTGAGCTCCCGTTGCTCGGTCCCTGCTCCTGCCCACCTAGCAGTTCGAAAGAGCATCAAAGTGCAAGTAGATAAATAGGTACCACTCCAGCGGGAAGGTAAACGGCGTTTCCGTGCACTGCTCTGCTTCGCTAGTCCTGCTGGCCACATGACCCGGAAGCTGTACGCCGGCTCCCTCGGCCAATAAAGCGAAATGAGCGCCGCAACCCGAGTCGTCCGCGACTGGGTCGAATGGTCAGGGGTCCCTTTACCTTTACCACACACGTTGCCCTGTTTGCAAAAGGGACTGTCTTGTCGCCCTGCTTCCCTGGGGGTGCTTCTCCCCTGTAGCTCTATGTTTAGGGGAGTCCTGAAGTCTGGCCAGCAGGAAGGCCCCTGTTGTGGAGGGCTGGTCAGGAGAGGCAGACAACCCAAAACAAGATTCTTCCGTCCTAAGCGCTGCCCCAGTCCTCACCACCAGATGGGGAAGAGCAGAGGCAAAGGAAGAGAGAGCAGAAGCTGGCTTGTGACAGAGTTGGACCCAGGGGTCCATCTACACCAGTACTGCTGGCACTGACTGGCAGCATCTCGCCAGGTCTAAGGCAGCCCTACCTGGAGCTGCTGGGAAATGTACCCAGGACCTAAGAAAAGCATGCTGGATCAGGCCAATGGTCTGCCTAGCTCAGCATCCTGTTCTCACTGTGGCTGATTAGATGCCATTAACAGGACACCAGCAAACAGGATTTGAGTGCAAGAGAGCCCTCTCCCCTCCTGCAGAAACATTTCTGCTTCGTGCCGCCAAAGGAACTGTGTGTCCCTTTCCCAGGAGTTGAACTGGCTCCCACCAGCTCCTCTGAACCGCTGGGGTCGGGGAAGGAGGAGGAAGAAACAGAAAGGGAAGCAAATTCTCCCATTCCGCCACACACTTATTTCTTTTTCCCCAGGGCCCTTCACCCCGATTAAACACCCCCCCTGCAGCAGGCCAGTGCCAGCCCTCTTAAATCCTCAGAGTAAATGTTGTCAACTCTCTTCTTTCTTTCTTTTTAAAGATCCACCCTTAAGAAGCTGCAGTCATCTTTATTCAGTTTTGGGATGCAAAGCGTAGCTTTTCGTCTCCTTTCCCAGCCAAGAGATTTACGGAGACGCCTGCCCGCATCGTATATTTCGATGGCACAACCTCACCCCAGCCTCCTGGGGTCTCTGACCCACCGACCCCTCTTGACCTTTTTACCAGGGATGCTTCATGGGGTCGCCTTGGGTTTCCCGCAACACATCTGTCCTTGCCGCGCAATGGGAGACGCTGGGCTTCTGAGGGTTTTGCGGCCGACGCTTGCGCCACCCTCTCCCTCCTGCGCCGCCTCCATCACTTCTGTTCTCCTCCTGAGGAACTGGCCGTAGAGACTGGCCCCTTCCTCTGCCGCCTGGCAAGCTCGGCCAGCTCTTTCCGGATGTGTCTGACGGAAGCCCCGTCTCCAGCTGCCTCTGCCTTCTGCAGGGCCTCTCTGTAGACAGCTTTCGCCGATGAATACTCTTCTGCATTTTGTGGGAGAGAAGGGGGGGACGGACGGACAGGGAAGCAAATGAGGTAAGTACCCACGTGACAGAAACACAATTTTCTCCTATGATGCAATTGATGTACATAGCGCTTCACAAAGTCTGCCGGAAACAGGCAACTGGGGACTGGAAGATGTGATTTTGGTTGCAGATACAGTGGATGCTCAGGTTGCGAACGTGATCTGTGTGGGATGCACGTTCGCAACCCGCAGCGTTCGCAACCCATGTCTGCACACGCGCAGGTTGCAATTTGGCGCATCTGTGCATGCGCAACCGCCAAAACCCGGAAGTAACCCATTCCAGTACTTCCGGGTTTCGGCAGTCCGTAACCCGAAAAAATGCAACCTGAAGCAGCTGTAACCCGAGGTATGACTGAACTAAGCTGCACCGACAGAATCCTAGTACAGAGGTATCTCTGGTTACCAACGGAATCCGTTCCGGAGGTCTGTTCATAACCAGAAGCTGCTTGCAACATGAGCTAACGGCGCCTCCCGCTGCACAATTTCTGCTCGCATCCTGGGGCAAAGTTCGCAACCAGGAGAGGCTACTTCCGGGTTAGAGGAGTTCGTAACCCGGAGCGTGCGCAACCAGAGGCATGCACCACCGGAGGTAGCACTGTGTCCAGGTCAAGGGAAGTCATGGTCCCGCTCAATTCTGCCTTGGTCGGACCACACCTGGAATGCTCTGTCCAATTCTGGGCACCACAATTTAAGAAGGATGTTGACAAGCTGGAAGGTGTGCAGAGGAGGGAGACTAAGGCGATAAAGGATCTGGAAACTAAGCCTTACAAGAAACGCTTGAAGGAGCTGGGTACGTTTAGCCTGGAGAAAAGGAGACTGAGAGGAGAGAACGACAGCCATCTTCAAATACGTGAAGGACTGTCCCATAGAAGATTGAGCAAACTTGTTTTCTCCTGCTCTGGTGAGGAGGACTCAAACCAGTGGATTCGAGCGACAAGAAGGGAGATTCTGACTAATTATCAGGAAAACACTTTATGAAAGTAAGAGCTGTTCCACAGTGGAACTGACGTCCCCCTTGGAAGGTGGTGGACTCTCCTTCAATGGAGGTTTTTAAGCAGAAGTTGGATGGCCATCTGTCATGGATGCTTTAGCTGAAATACTTTATTGTCACTTGTACAACTTGTATACAGTGAGATTACACAACTCAGCTCTCTTAGTCTTAATTCCCCTCGTTTACTGACACACACACACCAAACCCGAAAGTCAGTTGCCCTGTTGTTATCTTTTCATTCAGCAGCCTAACAGCCCACGGATAGAAGCTGTTCTTTACCCTGTTGGTGCGACTAATCATGCTTCTATATCTTCTGCCTGAGGGCAGGAGATCAAGAAATTGCTTGAGGTTGAGTTTTTCTTAGGTCCTGGGTACACTTCCCAGCAGCTCCAGGTAGGGCTGCCTTAGAAGACCTGGCGAGATGCTGCCAGTCAGTGCCTGCAAGTAGTTGAGATTCCTGCACCGCAGAGGGTTGGACTACAGGACCCTTAGGCTCCCTTCAACTCTACAATTCCACGGTTAACAATGCAAGGATGTTAATACAGGCATCCTCCTTGACCAAAAGAGCAGAGAGGAGTTACTTGAGGGAAACTGGAAGCAGGGCAGAGTAGCCTAGGAAGCTGACTTCAGAACATGAGAAGAGCCTGCTAGATCTTGTCCTCTCGGTGGTCACCCAGATGCCCATTGCGGGAAACCCGCAAGCAGGGCTGGAGCTCAGCAGCCCTCTCCCCTCCTACAGTTTCCAGCAAGTGATATTCAGAAGCCTTGTTGCCTCCAACTAGGGGGGCAGAGCCTGCCCATCCTGGCTAGTAGCCATCAATAGCTTTCTCCTCCTCCGCAAATTTGTCCCGTGCTTTCTTAAAGCCATCCAAGTTGGCAGCCATCGCTTCCTCCAGTGGGAGGGAGCTCCACAGTTTCAACTTAATGTGCTGCCCAAATAAGAACTTCCTCTTTATCTGCCTTGGGAAACAGGCGGGCTAGAAATACAGTGGTGCCTCGCAAGACGAAATTAATCCGTTCCGCGAGTCTCTTCGTCTTGCGGTTTTTTCGTCTTGCGAAGCACGGCTATTAGCGGCTTTAAGAAAAAGGAAACAAACTCGCAAGAACTCGCAAGACGTTTCATCTTGCGAAGCAAGCCCATAGGGAAATTCGTCTTGCGGAACGACTCAAAAAAATGGAAAACTCTTTCGTCTAGCGAGTTTTTCGTCTTGCGAGGCATTCGTCTTGCGGGGCACCACTAATGAAACAACAACACAGTATTTTATATATTTGTACTAAGTTTTCTTGTTTGGATACTAGTCGTTGACCATAATAGACCGAGAGGACTATTTGGGAGGTTGGGGAGGTGGGGGACAATTGTCCTTGTTTTTGATGGCAGCTCTCCAGTTAAATGCCCATTCCACCCCGCCTGCTGTCCTTCAACCCCCCACCCCAACATCTTACAACCCACCTTTGTGCATGAGAATCCCAGCAAAGTTGTTCAACACAACATAGGTCTCTGGGTGCTCTGTCTGCTGGGCCAGCTCCGACGCCCTCCTTACTCGCACGTAGGCATCTTCGTAGAGGCCCTGGGCATCCAGAGCCGTCGCCAAATCGTTCATCAGAACCACCGTCTGTGTCGGGGGGGGGGGGAAAGGAGCGGGAGAGACGATCTCTCATCAAAAGGAATCCATCCTCGACTAGCCTTGCCTTGTCTATCTAGCAAGACCATGATCTGCTCTGAGAACATCTAAAGGGCGACCAGAGGCCCCTTTCAGCAGCGAATCTGCTCACACCAGGGGTGGGGAACCTCAGGCCAGCTAGGGGCCGAGTGTGGCCCCCCCAGGCCTCTCGACTGCGGCCCTCGCCAGTCCTGCTCCACTTCTTTTCTGACTGGCAGCTGTTCTCCTGGGTGAGGAATATCCAGCAAGGATCCCACCAGCTGATAACTTGCAGTTTATGGTTTCTTTAAACTGGAGGTGTTGGGAATCAAAACTGGGAGTTCCCCAAATGCATTGCAGAGGCTCTTTCCCGGCATAGCTGTCAACTTACAGATTTGAAAATAAGGGGCCAGCAGCCTCGAAAATAAGGGATCAGCAGCCAAAATAAGGGATTTTCCGGGCACAGGTATGTTCAACTTCTGAGCCCCTCCGAGCCAAAGGCAGAAAGCCCAGCCAGCAGCCAAACGAAGCCTCATCAATAAGGGACAGCAGCGGGACATAGCGCTGGGTTAAGGGACTGTCCTGCCAAATAAGGGACACTTGACAGCTATGTTTCCCGGAGCTACGGTCTCGACTCTTAGCTTTGTTTGCGGAGAAAGTTTGGTGTTCTCCACTCCCGAAACATAACTGCTCCGCTCACATGCTGTGCCCTCACCTGGGGGTGTGTCTCCCCTTGAACCTCCATGGAGATCTGCAGGGCTCTCTCGTACATCTTCTGGGCCGCGGGTGCCTGGCTGTGCGCCAGGAGGTAGCGGGCGTACGAGTCGAGGGTCATCCCCAGGAGCAGACGGGTGTTGGATTTCTCTTCCTCTGTGGGGAACAGGAGGGGGAAAGAGAGTGGCGATGAGAGCCAGTGGGGTGTACTGGGGGGGGGGGAAGGCAAATTTTGGAGGTGGGGACGCACATTTCTGAATTCGTGTGTCAGTATTGGGTTCAAATCATGCAAGGATAAACCTCGGGCGACCTCTGGGCTGCCCTCTCTTCCTCTGCCCTGACTTAGGGTTGTTGGAAAGGAAATAGGAGAGGAATTGTGAACACCAACCCGAGTTCCTGAGTTTGATAACGGGGGGTACTACATTTGGTTTTTTTATTTACAGTGGTACCTCGGGTTAAGAACTTAATTTGTTCCGGAGGTCCGTTCTTAACCTGTAACTGTTCTTAACCTGAAGCACCACTTTAGCTAATGGGGCCTCCCGCCACCGCCGCATGATTTCTGTTCTCATCCTGAAGCAAAGTTCTTAACCCGAGGTACTATTTCTGGGTTAGCGGAGTCTGTAACCTGAAGCGTCTGTAACCTGAAGTGTCTGCAACCCGAGGTACCACTGTATTTAGGGAATGGGATCGTGATAGAGGTGTTTGAAACTATGCACAAGGCTTTCCCAGACTTGGGTCTCCAGCTGTTTTTGGACTACAGTTCCCATCATCCCTGACCGCCGCTTGGGATGATGGGAGTTGTAGTCCAAAAACAGCTGGAGACCCAGGTTTGGGAAACCCTGATGTAGAACATCATCTACGCTAGCTGGCAGCAGCTCTCTAGAGCAGGCATCCCCAAACTCAGCCCTCCTGCTGTTTTGGGACTACAATTCCCATCATCCCTGACCACTGGTCCTGTTAGCTAGAGATGATGGGAGTTGTGGTCCCAAAACAGCTGGAGGGCCGCGTTTGGGGATGCCTGCTCTAGAGTTTCAGGCGGGGGAACATCCCCAGCCCTACTGGGAGATGCCATCAGGGACTGGACCCCCAGGGACCTTCTGCATTCAAAGCGGGTGTTCTGCCTTCCCACCATACCTGGCAACTCATCAACAGGGATGTCCTTTTGTTTTGCGACCTTCTCCTCCAGGGTCAGAATGCAGAACTCGTAGCCAGCCAGGGCCAACTTGTCCCTAAACCAGAAAAATAAAGTAAGTTGGGAGAAGGATACCATCATAATCCAAAAATGGGGAGCTGCATTGTGTTTTCTTACTGCTAAGCTGCTTGGGAGGAAGGTGTGTTTTCAGGGCTGCATTACTTAAATCGGTTAAATGAAACTTTATCTGTATATTCCATAAAACAACTGAAATATCCTCTATAAGACTCACTTTTTCCCTCCTAAAAAGTAAGGGGAAATGTGTCTTATGGGGCGAATGCAGGCTGCGCAGCTATCCCAGAAGCCAGAACAGCAAGAGGGATTGCTGCTTTCACTGCGTAGCGATCCCTCTTGCTGTTCTGGCTTCTGAGATTCAGAATATTTTTTTTCTTGTTTTCCTCCTCCAAAAACTAGGTGCGTCTTGTGGTCTGGTGCGTCTTATAGAGCGAAAAATACGCCAACAACCTGTAGAGCCCGTGTGGTGCAGCGCTCAGAGTATCGGACTAGGACCCAGGAGAGATCTGGGTTCAAATCTAGCCATGAAGCTCGCTGAGTGACCTTTGGCCTGTCACTCCCTCTCAGCCTCCCCACCTCGCAGGGTTGTTGTGAGGATTAAATGGGGAGGAGGCAAACCATGCACGCCACACCTTGGGCTCCTTAGAGGAAAAGGTTTGGTTTAATGCACTAACAAACCAATAAAATAAAAAATACAGTGGTACCTCACAAGACGAATGCCTCGCAAGACAAAAAACTCGCTAGAGTTTTTTGAGCTGCTTCGCAAGACGATTTTCCCTATGGGCTTGCTTCGCAAGACGGAAACGTCTTGCAAGTTTGTTTCCTTTTTCTTAACACCGTTAATACAGTTGCGACTTGACTTCGAGGAGCAACTCATAGAACGCGGTGTGGTAGCCTTTTTTGAGGTTTTTTAAGCTTTTTGAGGTTTTTGAAGCTTTTCCAAAACTTTCCCGACACCGTGCTTCGCAAGACGAAAAAAATCGCAAGACGACAAAACTCACGGAACGAATTAATTTCGTCTTACGAGGCACCACTGTAAACTGGCCAATGAGATACCTCAATTCATTCGGCAGGTCAGTGATAATGGGCTGTCTCCAGCTAAGATTTGCTCTTGAGTAGACCCAGCGTTTCAGGGTGCGGACATACCCAGCCCTACCTGCAGCTGCCTGGAATTTAACCTGGAAATTATTCGTGCAAGGCAGGGACTGTATCACTGAGCTGTGTCCCCTTTCCCCTGCATGGGAACAGGGAACAGCTACTGAAATTTCAGAGGCCATGATGGAAGTATGCTAAGACAGGGGTGGGGAGCTGGATGCATCTGGTGCGGCAAAACCCGACTGCCCCCCCCCACTTTCCCCTGGACAGTAAAACTTACTCATTCCGTGCTGCATAGATGCTGGTCAGCTTGAGGGAGATCTCTATGATGGCGTTGTCATCCTGGAGAAGGGATAGGAAGGTTGCAGGAGATTAGCCAGCTAAGATTGCTGTTTACCCCACTGCTAAGACCACAGGGATGCCTAGGGCTTGCTGATCAGAAGGTCGGCGGTTCGAATCCCCGTGACGGGGTGAGTTCCCGTTGCTCGGTCCCAGCTCCTGCCAACCTAGCAGTTCGAAAGCGCGTCAAAGTGCAAGTAGATAAATAGGTACCCCTCCAGTGGGAAGGTAAACAGCGTTTCCGTGCGCTGCTCTGGTTTGCCAGAAGTGGCTTAGTCATGCTGACCACATGACCTGGAAGCTGTATGCCGGCTCCTTTGGCCAATAAAGTGAGATGAGCGCCACAACCCCAGAGTCGGTCACGACTGGACCTAATGGTCAGGGGTCCCTTTAGGGGAAAAGCCTGCTGGATCAAGCCAATGACCATTTACTCCAGCATCCTGTTCCCACAGTGGCCAACCAGATGCCTGTGGCAAACCAGGAAACGGGGTTCAAGCACAAGAGCAACACTCTCCCTTCCTGTGGCTTCCAGCAACTGCCTCCAACCGCAGAGGCAGAGCAAACCCATCAGAGCTAGCAGTCATCAATATTAATCCCTCCATGAAGGGCCTAATCCTGCCTCCTGCGTTCCATAGTTTAATTCTGCCCTGCATGAAGAAGTACTTCCTTGCCACTATGCTCCACCATCCAAAAACTGATCAGCCCTCTCTCTCCCTGGTCCAATGTCCCCTCTCCCAACACATCAGGATGTGGTGCTCCAGGAATTGCATGGGCAGAAGTTAGATCAGGATAGCACCTTCTTCGCTTAGCCTTTCCTCACCAGGTGCAACTATCAGCTCACCTGGCCCAGTACCATTATGTTCCTACGTTGTTGTAAGCTCTGTGGTCTTTCTTGGTAAGGCAGCTATATAAATCTTTTAAATAAAATGGAAGTTTATTAAAAATCTGCAATTTAGCTTTCTCCCCCTCCAATTCCACCAAAACTACTACAAAGTTCTGTCTTGCTTATTACACATTTCTAGAATCCAGACACCTGGGATTAGATCAGGATGGGAGAAAAATCCTTACTTGCTTCATGTCCCCTGCCAGTAAGTAGCTCATGGCTGCCTTGAAAAGTTTTTCTGCCTGAAATGAGAGGACAAAAGGAGGAAATGGTCAGAAGAGCCGAGAGATAGGGAAAGAGCTGGAATCAGTTCATGTCTAAAGGTGAACCTACACAATTTGCAGTTTCCATAACAGAGAACCAGAACACCTCTGTCCCTTAAAATTTGCACTTCTCTGAACCTTGCAACGCAGTTATCTGGCTAGGTAATGTGTTTTAAAAAAACAATAGTAAAGTGTGCATAAGAATATACTTATTTGTGAAAACAGTATCCAAAACTCCATTATAGTAGGGGGAAATTACTTTGCAAATATGTGTACATTAGGCAAAAAAGCATACAAAAATCTACATTCGGATTTTAAAAATTGCACTAAAATTCTGCTGAATTTTCACAAGGGCTTGAAAATAAACACAGATTCACCCATCCCAGGAACAACCAGGGTCTTAAGGGAGCGCTCCCTGTTGTGTAGGCAACAGGGGTTGGCCTCTTGAACTTACTTACGTGATCCAGCTGACCCCTCATGAAAGCCAAATTCGCCATCTGCAACAGACAAAAAAACGGAGCTGCTTAGATGTTTTAAGAGGAAAAATTGTTCTTTTGCTCTGCTTCCATCAGTGGAGATCTCAACCATATGAAAAACAAGGAGGACTAGAAAGTTGTGCACGTTTGATTCTGTGGAATGAAAGCTGCTGCTCAATGTTGCACTCCAGAACAATTTATACACATTATCCAGCTATGTATTACGGAGATTCTTCCTCATATTTTCCAATTTAACACAATGGGTAGCCGTATTTTCACCCACCAGTGTGTATGTGAGTGTTGCCGCATCAAACTGTTTTTATACGATTGTCCTTTAATTTGTCCTATGTGCAAATGTTTTACACATTTTTAACCCATACAACTGCATCTTCGCTGCATCGTACATCACTCTGGGATGCCTCACAGGAAGCGAATCATAACAATCACAATGATAATGATAAGATGTTGTGCTGTGATCTCAGGACAGACGTTCCTCCGATTCAGTGTGACTTCCTTGCAGGATTTTAAGCAGCTCCTGGACTCACCGTGTCGTAGGTATAAATAATTGCTTGCTTGTTGTCCGACTGGTGCGAGAGCCTGGCAGCTTCGTGAAGGAGCCTCTCCGCCTCTTCCAACTCTCCTTTCATGATGCTCAGCTGGGGGCAAAAACAGAGAAAGCCAGGTTTAAACCATCAAGTGAAGACCGCTAATACAATACCCTGCTTGCAGAATTTGCACTGGCCGCCAATCGGCTACCTAGCCAAGTTCAAGATATTGCTAAAGGTAAAGGGACCCCTGACCATTAGGTCCAGTCGTGGCCGACTCTGGGGTTGTGGCGCTCATCTCACTTTATTGGCCGAGGGAGCCGGCGTACAGCTTCCGGGTCATGTGGCCAGCATGACTAAGCCGCTTCTGGCAAACCAGAGCAGCGCACAGAAACGCCGTTTACCTTCCCGCCAGAGCGGTACCTATTTATCTACTTGCACTTTGATGTGCTTTCGAACTGCTAGGTTGGCAGGAGCAGGGACCGAGCAACGGGAGCTCACCCCGTCGCGGGGATTCGAACCGCCGACCTTCTGTTCAGCAAGCCCTAGGCTCTGTGATTTAACCCACAGTGCCACCCGCGTCCCTAAGGTATTGGTACTAAGACATAAAAGCCCTAAGCAGCTCAAAACTGGTCTACATGTGAGGCCACACCAGCATGGTGTAGTGGTTAGAGTGTTGGACGAAGACCTGGGAGACCAGGGTTCGAATCCCCACTCAGCCATGAAGCTCCCTGGGTGACTTTGGGCCAATCACTGCCTCTCAGCCTAACCTACCTCACAGGGTTGTTGTGGGATAAAATGGGGAGGAGGAGGGAAGAGTAGACGCCACTTTGAGCTGCTTGGAGGAAAGCTGGGATATTGATGCAATAATGTAACAAAACAATAAATTAATTAATGGAATGCATTGCTCTCTGGGCATCAGAAAACTTTCTGATGGAAACAGGACATTAGTGCCGGAAAATCTTTCCCAAACATCCAAATCACTGAGGAATACCGCTGCTCGCTATGCTGTGTCAGGTACAATTTGAAGTATTAGATACCATGAGGAGCTGACTCACCGCAGGTTAGGAGAGTCATTGGTCTAGCTAACCTGGTGCCCCTTGCTGGGGTTCAAAGCCTCCATGCTTTGAACCCCAACAGCTGTCAGCCCCAGCCAGCGAGGCCAATGGGTTGACTCCCACCACCCCACTGCGATTAAGTTCCCATGTCCCAGAACCTCACCTTGGCCTTCTTTAGCAAAAGAATGATGGTGTCTTCTTCCTTCGCCTCGCTCTGCCCTTCTGCTGAATCCTTCTCTTTCTCAGCTTCGCGGGAGAAAAGGGAAAAGGCTGGAAACCGGAAGGGGGAGATGGGAGTTTAGAAAGCCTGTTCAGGGTGGACCCCGAGGGCAGGTGTGCCCCTTGACCATCATCTCACAGGGTGGACCGTTTCAGCAGGAGCCAGAGTGGCTCGTGAGGGGATGACAGCTGTTGCAATCTCTGAACAGTCATCAAGGGCATTCGTAAGTATTATTATTATTTTATTATTTATTTATTAATTTTGTATATGGCCCTATACCTATAAATCTTTGGGTGGTTCACAACACAAAATCACAATATAAAAAACACAAAATTGATAATTTAAAACAAAAACAACCCAATAACCCCCCTTCCATTACAATAATAGTTACTGATGTTTATATCAGTAACAACTAATAGTGAGCCCTTAATACGACTACTAATCATTCGAAACAAAATTTAAATAAATTCCTTCCAGTAGCACCTTAGAGACCAACAAGTTTGTTATTGGTATGAGCTTTCATGTGCATGCACATGAAAGCTCATACCAATAACAAACTTAGTTGGTCTCTAAGGTGCTGCTGGAAGGAATTATTATTATTATTATTTTGTTTTGACTACGGCAGACCAACACGGCTGCCTACCTGTAACTACAGTGGTACCTCGGGTTACATACACTTCAGGTTACATGTGCTTCAGGTTACAGAAATACTACCTTGGGTTAAGAACTTTGCTTCAGGATGAGAACAGAAATCGTGCTCCCGCGGCGTGGCAGCAGCAGGAGGTCCCATTAGCTAAAGTGGTGCTTCGGGTTAAGAACAGACCTCTGGAACGAATTAAATACTTAACCCGAAGTACCACTGTAATCTAATTGCCTGCATAACAGAAACATAAAAGAGGAAGGGTTTATTGAATTTATACCCTGCCCTTCCACCCCACGCAGCTCAGGGCAGCAAAGAGAGATACAATTTTTAAAAACAAATAAAAACATCCTAAATGAGGCCACAACACTCTGAAAACAGTATCGATTGAAAACATCTAAAACCAGTTACAGTGAAATACATTCTAAAAAGCTATTATAATGTGTTTCTGTCCAATGATCTAAAAGTGAAAGAATGATTAGTAGTACAGTGGTACCTCGGGTTAAGTACTTAATTCGTTCTGGAGGTCCGTTCTTAACCTGAAACTGTTCTTAACCTGAAGCACCACTTTAGCTAATGGGGCCTCCCGCTGCTACTGCGCCGCCGGAGCCCGATTTCTGTTCTCATCCTGAAGCAAAGTTCTTAACCCGAGGTACTATTTCTGGGTTAGCGGAGTTTGTAACCTGAAGCGTCTGTAACCCGAGGTACCACTGTACATCTCTGCACAACTGTCACCTGATTTGTGGTCACAACTTTTTATATGGCTTTTAATTATATGGATTTTATGGGCTGCAGTCGCTATAAACTGCTCTGACACATGCACATAAATAACCATTGCTCTTGCTCTTAATAAATCCCCTTTTAGCAGCTCAGACTGCCTAAGCCTGGCAACATTCTGGGACATCAACTTTCCCCTCCTTGCCCTTATTTAAATACTGCCTGCGCAAACCCCGCCCACAAGCGGAAGCCACGCCCCCGTCTCTGGCCACGCCCCCGGCACCTGATAGGCCGAGGCCTCCCGCCAAGCTAGCGGCTCCCGCGGCTGCCGTCAGGCGCTTCCCTCCTCCGTCTCCGCTGCGGCCGGCCCTCGCCTGCGCCAGGCTGCGCCGTCCCAAGGCCGCCGCGGCCGCCGCCATTCTCAGGCCCCTCCGAGGCAGCAGCGCCACACACAGCGACATGGCCCTTTAAGAAGAGGAGGGTGACCTTGACGTCGTCGATGCCCAGGCACGTGATAAGGGGTTCTGCAACGTCATTTCCGCTCTTGTTTATAGACGTATTTTGAGCAGAGAGGTATACTTTCGGCAGCTTCCGGGGTGAGTTTACAGCTTTTTTCCACCCTCAGCTCCCTCGCGGGGAAAATGTGTCCAAGTCATATAAACCCTTAAAAATTTCATAAGTCTGATTTCAGCTTCTGGGGGGTGGAAGGGGAAGGAGCCATATCGAGAAGTTTCTTCTCCATCCAATTGTCTTCGTTCTCCATTCCGCTGTTCGTATTCCTATGGTCCCCTCTCGTCCCCAGAGTCTGTGGAACTCTTCTCGCTTGCTGATTGGCTCTTAAAGTCCACGTGGCTTGCCTTGATTCCGCGCGCGCTTTTGATTTTTCCTCGTAACTCTTGCCGGGGAATCTGGCGCCACGTGACTGAGCTTGGCCTCTCTGAGCGGCGCATGCGCCTTTTGCCCCTGCCGGGAGGGGGGAATGTCTCCGTTGCCAGGCAACGGTGTGGGTTCAGTCCTGAACTCACTAGCGCCACCTCTCTGTTTTTATACTTAAATCTCATAGTAACCAGTTTCCGAAAGAATCAGGCTTATCAGCAGCTTCCTTACAAAAAAAACCAACCACCTAAATTTGATGCACACAGGCAACCTTGTTGTTAAATTTCCAGCATATTCTTGAAAGGATAATAACCGAATAAGCTGTTTAAGGAAATATATGACGTGTGTGTGTGTGTGTGTGTGTGTGTGCCATCTCCAACTGCTCAAAAGATTCCATCAGTGGTCTCTCTGAAAAATATTACACATCACTTGGGAAGTTGTTGTTGTTGTTTAGTCGTTTAGTCGTGTCAGACTCTTCGTGACCCCATGGACCAGAGCACACCAGGCACCTCTGTCGAAAGCTGTACTGGGATGCAATCTCAAAAATGATAGAATGATCTCGATACGAATCCAAGGCAGACCTTTTAACATCACAGTAATCCAAGTTTATGCCCCAACTACTGGTGCTGAAGAAACTGAAATTGACCAATTCTATGAAGACTTACAACACCTTATAGAAGTGACACCAAAGAAGGATGTTCTTCTCATTATAGGGGATTGGAATGCTAAAGTAGGGAATCAAGAGATAAAAGGAACAACTGGCAAGTTTGGCCTTGGAGATCAAAACGAAGCAGGGCAAAGGCTAATAGAGTTCTGCCAAGAGAACAAGCTGGTCATCACAAACACTCTTTTCCAACAACACAAGAGACGACTCTACACATGGACATCACCAGATGGGCAGCATCGAAATCAGATTGATTATATTCTCTGCAGCCAAAGATGGAGAAGCTCTATACAGTCAGCAAAAACAAGACCTGGAGCTGACTGTGGCTCAGATCATCAGCTTCTTATAGCAAAATTCAAGCTTAAACTGAAGAAAGTAGGAAAAACCACTGGGCCGGTAAGATACAATCTAAGTCAAATCCCTTATGAATACACAGTGGAAGTGAGGAACAGGTTTAAGGATTTAGATTTGGTGGACAGAGTGCCTGAAGAACTATGGATGGAGGCTCGTAACATTGTACAGGAGGCAGCAACGAAAACCATCCCAATGAAAAGGAAATGCAAGAAAGCAAAGTGGCTGTCCAACGAGGCCTTACAAATAGCGGAGGAGAGAAGGCAAGCAAAATGCGAGGGAGATAGTGAAAGATACAGGAAATTGAATGCAGATTTTCAAAGAATAGCAAGGAGAGACAAGAAGGCCTTCTTAAACGAGCAATGCAAACAAATAGAGGAAAACAACAGAATGGGAAGAACCAGAGATCTGTTCAAGAAAATTGGAGATATGAAAGGAACATTTCGTACAAAGATCACTTGGGAAGACAGATGACCTAATACCAGTGTTACTGGAAGAAGCAAAGTTCACCAGTGTTGAAGCAATGATTCTTCAACATCAACTTCGTTGGACTGGTCATGTTGTGCAGATGCCTGATGATCGTCTTCTAAAGTAACTACTTTATTCCAAACCTAAAAATGGAAAGCGTAATGCTGGTGGTCAACAAAAGAGGTTTAAAGACTGTCTCAAGGCAAATCTAAAAAAATGTAGTATAAACACTGACAACTGGGAAACGCTAGCCTGTGGGTGCTCCAGTTGGAGAACAGCCTTTACCAAAGGTGTCATGGGCTTTGAAGACACTCAACCTCAGGACGCAAGGGAGAAATGTGCTAGGAGGAAGGCACGCTTGGCAAATCCACACCGTGATCAACTCCTGCCCGGAAACCCATGTCCCCACTGTGGAAGGACGTGCGGGTCCAGAATTGGCCTCCACAGTCACCTACGGACTCATTGTTAATCTCATCTGATGATCAGAAGTTCGGCAGTTCGAATCCCCGCGATGGGGTGAGCTCCCATTGTTCAGTCCTTGCTCCTGCCAACCTAGCAGTTTGAAAGCACGTCAAAGTGCAAGTAGATAAATAGGTACAGCTCCGGCGGGAAGGTAAACAGCATTTTCTTGTGCTGCTCTGGTTCACCATGCTGGCCACTTGACCCAGAAGCTATCTGCGGACAAACGCCGGCTCCCTCAGCCAGTAAAGCGAGATGAGCGCTGCAACCTCAGAGCTGTTTGCGACTGGACCTAACAGTCAGGGGTCCCTTTAACTTAAAGCCATAAACACTAGAAATTTGACTGTTTAATTTTTTTTAAACCCATTGAAAAAAGAGCGTGAGTTCCCTGTGTAGACTTCCATTATAGAACTGAGACAAAGAAACAGAAGAATGAAATAAAACTGGAGTTTTGAGTAGGTGCTGATGAATGAATTAAAAATACCAAATTTTGCACTAACACAATGTGATAATTTGTACAGTTGATAGTAAGCACAACTGCTAAGTTGCAAGTAGTGCTACTTTAAAGCTGCAGATATCAGGTGGTATTGAATGTTTGCCACGCTCCGACTTAAATCCATGTATTTTAATGGGCTTACTTTGAGTATGACTTAGTTAAGTACCACCCGTATTTCATGAGGTTGATACCTCAAGTTTCTATAATGGCAAATGATAGATAGATATCCTCTGATTTAACACTTTGTAGTTGTGTAATTAACTTTAGAGTCTGCTTTCGTAGATTTTCACGGGTACAGGAATGCAGGTTTTGGTGTCCTCGGGTATCTTCCCGTGTAAAAGTTGGGGTGTCTAGGCGATGTTTCGACGAGGTCTCACTCGTCATCTTCAGGCTGGTGCTTTCGGCTTCTTGTTACTGGAACAGAGCTCTGTTCCAGTAACAAGAAGCCGAAAGCACCAGCCTGAAGATGACGAGTGAGACCTCGTCGAAACGTCGCCTAGACACCCCAACTTTTACACGGGAAGATACCCGAGGACACCAAAACCTGCAACTTTAGAGTCTGTCTCTATTCCTATTTCTCTTGCTAGTACTGTTTTATGCTAGTACATTTTTTGTTGTTTCATCATTTTTTGGAACAGGCGCATAATATCAAGATAAAATTTATATGTTAACAGGCGTCATTTGCTGCATATCTCAAAACATGCATAGGTGACACCCATGTTGCTATAAGGCAGAGAGGACAACTGTTCCAAAACCTTTCCCAGAGAAATCTGAGGTGAAACTGCTGGATTGTTGTTGTTGTTCCATCCCTTTGCTCCATGCACACACACAGGATGGGATCATTCCAGATTTTGGCACGTTTTGCGGCTTTCAAGGATATTACCTCTGTCTCCACTTCGGGCTCCATCTGTCTTTAGCTGACCAGCGAGGAAGAGCGGGTGGGGGGAGCCTTGCGCCAGACCTCTGTCTGTTCATCTCAAATATTTATATCCCTAGAGGTCAGAATCCCAGGATCTCCAACCTTCCCTCCTGCCAGAATTATAGCTCTCTCTTTGCCAAACATGCAATGCATTTAAATAAGCAAGAGTGATCTCTGGGGCAGGAGGAAATTGTCTCTTCTCTCCCCCTTCCACCTTTTCTTTTAAAAGAAGCTTGACAAAATTACAAAATTACACTGACGTTATCTCTCTCTGGCTACCTTCAGATACATCCCAGTTCACTCTCTTACCTTCCCATCCTGTCTTGAATGGCACCTCTCCACCCCCAGACACTTGAGGGGGGGGCTTTGGAAGTGGGGGAAGAGAGAGCGACCCTCCAGATTTTGCAAGCAGCCCTTCCAAGCCAGCTCCTGGAAGTCCCAAAATGGTTGGGAGTCCCAGAGGTAGTGCCATGGATGAAACTGGCAGAATGCCACTCCAACTCTTAAGTTCTGTGGTTCTCCAGAGGTAATTTGGGGTTGTGTCAACTTATGATTTGACCTCTTTCATCCTAGCCGATCTAATGTGCGGGCAGAGCTGATCCATGGATCCTCACATTCGGGATGGAGGAATACCTTATGTTATTTTATTTATTTTAGCTTATTTTTTACCCTTCGGGTCCTAGAGGCTCCGAAGTAGAAGGTGACGCTTAGTCAATGTTTGCGGGGTTTCAAATTCCCCCGGCGTTATGAAGATATCTGAGAGGCCTTCGCTTTTAATGAAAAATAAACGAAACAGGAGATTTATTAAGGATAAATAAATAGGACCCTCTCTCTCTCCCCCGCCCTCCCCTCTTCTGGGAAATGAAACTCACTTTGTTATCCTTTAATAACAACCTTGTGTGTGTGTTTGTTTTTCCACCCAGAGAAAAAACTGCCCGCCTCATACATTCTCCTGATGGGTGCCACTCTGCCAGCCTTAGCGGAAGAACTGTTGAGAGAGATAGAAAAGGCTTTTTGCGAGACATCTCACGGTAGGTGGAGGAAGGTATTTGCATCATAGAATTATAGAGTTCGAAGGGACTCCCCAGGGACATCTAGTCCAACCGCTGCAATGCTGGAATCACAGCTAAAGAATCCCTGACAGATGGCTATCCAACCTCTGCTTAAAAGCCTCTAAGGAAGGGGAGTTCACCAGCTTTCCAGATAGTGGTCCGTTCTATTGTTAAGGGTCTCTTACTGTCAGAAAGTTCCCCCTGATGTTTACTCAGAATCTATTTTCTTGTCATTTGAATTCATCGCTTCGGGTCCTACCCTCTGGAGCGAAAGAAAACAAGATGGCTGCATATTCCACATGACAGCCCTTCAGATATTTGAAGATGGCTCTCACGTCACCTCTCAGTCTTCTCTCCTCCAGGCAAACCTTATTATTATTATTGTTATTATTAGTATTATTTGTATTCCATTGGCTCCCAGTACGTTTCCGAGCATAATTCAAAGTGTTGGTGCTGACCTTTAAAGCCCTAAACGGCCTCGGTCCTGTATACCTGAAGGAGCGTCTCCACCCGCATCGTTCTGCCCGGACACTGAGGTCCAGTGACGAGGGCCTTCTGGCGGTTCCCTCATTGCGAGAAGCAAAGCTACAGGGAATCAGGCAGAGGGCCTTCTCGGTGGTGGCGCCCGCCCTGTGGAACGCCCTCCCACCAGATGACAAAGGAATAAACAACTATCTGACATTTAGAAGACATCTGAAGGCAGCCCTGTTCAGGGAAGTTTTTAATGTGTGACTTTTTAATGTATTTTTAATCGTTGTTGGAAGCTGCCCAGAGTGGCCGGGGAGACCCAGCCAGATGGGCGGGGTACCAATAATAAATTATTATTATTATTATTATTGTTATTGTTGTTATTGTTATTGTTATTGTTATTTGTATACCACCCTTCATCTGAAAAACACAAAATGCAAAATAAAAACAAGAACAAGAACAAAACAAACCAATTGCCCCCTCTTCCCACAAACACATTTAGAAGGTTCCAGTTACAGATAGGTAGCCGTGTTGGTCTGCCATAGTCAAAACAAAAAAAATTCCTTCCAGTAGCACCTTAAAGACCAACTAAGTTAGTTCTTGGTATAAGCTTTCATGTGCATGCACACTTCTTCAGATACACACTCATACCAAGAACTAACTTAGTTGGTCTTTAAGGTGCTACTGGAAGGAATTTTTTTTTGTTTTGACATTTAGAAGGATTTAGGATGTTAATCAGCCCAAGGCCTGGTTGAAGAAGGTTTTCGTCTGACACCTAAAGGTGTATAATGAAGGTGCCAGGTGAGCCTCGCTGGGGAGAGCATTCCACAAACGGGGAGCCACCACGTCCTCGTGTTGCCCCCCTCCAGACGTTTCGTGGAGCAGGATGCACATGAAGAAGGGCCTCAGAAGATGATCTCACGGTCCGGGGCTGTTCATATGGGGAGAGGAGGTCCTTGAGGCATTGTAGTCCTGAGCCATTTAAAGCTTTATAGGTCAAAACGAGCACTTTGAATTGGGCCCAGAAACCAAATGGCAGCCACAGCAGTCAGGCCAGTAGCAGTGTAATATGCTCAAACCGTCTTGCCCCATTGCTGAATTCTGCACCAGCTGAAGTTTCTGAACCATCTTCAGAGGCAGCCGTATGCATAATGCATTGCAGTCCTCTAGCCTAGAGATTACCAGAGCATAGGCAACAGAGGTTAGGCTGTCCCTGTCCAAATAGGGGGGCCGCTGAGCCACCAGCTGAAGCTGCTGGGAGATGCTCCACACCATGGAGCCTCAAACAATAGCAAAGGACCCAGAATTACCCCCAAGCAACGTACCCACTCCTTCAGAGTGTAGCCCAGGGGTCGGCAAGGCTTACTGGGCCAGATCACTCCCGCGGAGATCTTCCGTGGGCCGGACCAGTGCAGTGCCACGCCGGAAATTGCATCTGCACATGCCCAGA
Organism: Podarcis muralis; assembly: GCF_964188315.1. NCBI lineage: Eukaryota > Metazoa > Chordata > Lepidosauria > Squamata > Lacertidae > Podarcis > Podarcis muralis. Next base: position 42,850,294 of record NC_135669.1, read on the forward strand.
CACCGAAAATTGCACCTGCACAGAAGCAATTTTTGGCATCTGGGCATGCGCAGAAGCAATTTCCAGAGCCGTGGAAGAGAGCCCCCACGCTGCGCTGCACCAGTTTAGGGCAGCGCACAGGGACTCGCCAGGCGGTGGCTCGATTCGGGGGTGGCTCATGGGCTGGTTAAACCACCTTTGTGGTCCGCTTCTGGCCCATGGGCCTTAGGTTGCCTTCCCTTGGTGTAGCCCCATCAAGATCAGGCAACCTCCCTTCCCTCTGGTCTAACAGTGCCTCTGTCTTATCTGGATGGAGCTTTGTGGGCTTTGTGTGTCTTATCTGGATTGAGTTTGTGGGCTGCCATCGCCTCTCCCACTCCTCCTCACCAGCAGAGAGTGCCAAAGCCCTGCCAACCATGCAGATATTCTAAGCAGCGGCGCAGATCAGGCTTGAGTCAGAATCCTCCCCGCTCCCCCCTCAGCCTTGGCCGGTTGTCGAGACAGGCGTGGAAGTATTATTGTCCTCCGCATAGCAGATTAGGGAGCTATTTCGATAACCCACACAGAACGATTCCCCACCCCCAATATCTAGAGTTTCTCTTAATCCTCCGTGGTGCCTGCTGACCCAGAGAGCCTGTTTAATGACGTTTATATTTGGGCTTGGGCTGAAACCCAAACCCCATTCCTGCTAGGACTAGTGGTGCCTGCCACCCCCAGTGGTTTGCCTTGCTCCGGGAGCGCAATATGGTTTGCACGGAAACCTCTGCTGAAGTGGAGTAGAATGCAAACAGCTTTGTGCTGCCTGGAGCAAGGCGTGCGCCAGGAAAGCAACGAACGGGGCAGGCGGGCACAGTTTATTGGGAACAGCCTCGTGGGCCAAATTGGGACTCTTCCTTTTGGCTCCTTCCCGTGGGCCAGAGGTTCTACACCCCTGATCTAAAAATGTGTGGCACAAGAGGAAAAAGGAACTGGAGGGATGAGGGGAAAGCAAGCGCAAGCATTGGGAGGACCTGTATGGACAAGTACAAAAACCAGTTATAAATTAAATATTTCATCAGGGATCCCGACGTAGTTTTCAGTAATGGAAACTGAGCTTGCCTGTTGTTTTTTTTGCACCAAAATCCACTCCTGGTTCCCCTCCGGCTACCCCAGCCTTCTTCATTTTAGCAGCCTTGATTTAGGAAGGTGGGTAAAACTTCATTGCTGTGGCTGTTGTTAAACAACCAGCCAGAAGCGTTTGCAGATCTGCGCAGAGATTTTATAAGAGTTCCTAATTGACATTCTGTGCCCTTCCCAGTGCCTTGCTGTGGGCCAAAATTAACGTTGCCTTTTCTCCTTCTTTTTTCCAGTTCCTGATGATCTCCTCCTGGCGTGAGTAGTTGCTAAGGGGCTTTCGTTTGTGGCCCTAACATAATGTAAACAGTTAAAAATACTTAACGTTCACACAGCAAAATAATGTATACAGGAGGGAGCTTGCATAAAATGGCATGCATCCATGAAAATCATATGCAAAACGCAAGATCTGGGATGTTGCAATGGTAGGTTTTGTTTACAAGGGTAAACGAAATATTGCAAATAAGAATTTTAGAATAAAATATATAAATGCATTGCAATAGGGGACATTGCTCGCGAAAATGTTTGTATCAGGATAAACTCACAACAATATGCTGTTGAATTTTCTTTAAAAAGAAAAAAAAACAATTGCAGACTCTTGCAGAAATGGGTAGAACTGAACTGAGTCGGGGGACAGGGAGAGAAACTGAGAAAAATCGAAATTGACCTATACCTAGTTCCGAGTGCTCCTTGCAACTAATGTTGAACAATGTTATGTCCCATGGAGGTTCTGCTTTCCACTTTATGTATTCATTTACAGCATTTGTACCCTGTACGTCAGCCAAAAAGGATCCTGGTGACTTACAAGCAATCAGTTCAAACAATCCCTGCCTGTAGGTTTACAATATGAAAGAACACGACACACCAGGGAAGTGGAATAAATCAAACTCGGGCACCAGATATTAAGCAGTTGTTCTTACCAGCTGGCAAAGTTCAGGGGTAGGAGGTGGAGCAGGGTTTTGGGCAAAGCTGGTGGGTTCTGCTAGGGATCTCTGACACCACATTTTGCTATACGAGTTTTTGCACTTGAGTGCATCTTATTGCCTTGGTTTGTTTACCTAATTCCATTTATGTCCCTCCAAGGAGAGCGAGCTGGTGTTCTGTGTTTCTCCTACCTACTGTCTTATCCTCACAACAACCTTTTGAGGTAGGCTAGGCAGAGAGGCTGTGACTGGCCCATGTTCGCCCAGTGAGAGCTTCACAGCCAATCTGAGATTTCAACCCCAGTTTTCTAGGTCCACTTTTAACCGCTATACCACACTGGCTTTCAACACCCCACAGTTTTTTGCCTCGTCCACATGGGTTGCTAGCCATTTCTGAAACAACAGTAATAAATAAGTTTCTAGCCCTCATTAGGGAAACACCCGCTGAAAATATGTGAGTTGTTTTCTCCTTTAAGGCTTCAAAAGAAGGACTTAGTCTGGAAAGGGAAAGGTTAAGGAAATGGGAGAAATCAGCTCAGTAATAATTTTGAGAGAGGAGAGTGATGTTCCATGAAAAGGAGAACCTCCATCACTTATTTGGGCTGTTTCTGCTCTCTCTTCCCCATTCTTCCCTCTGGATTTTCCTCCGCCAGCTGTTCCATTCTTGAGTTGTCACCAGCTTCCTGCTCGTGCAAAGACAGAACAACTTTTTTCTTTTTTTAAAGGAATGGCATTTATAAAAGGGGCTTGGATTCTGAGTTTGGAAACAGACAGCCTTGTGGGCCTCCAGAGATCCTTGACGACCCTCTCTCTCCCAGTCCTGATCCTGCACCCGGCTGCGCTCTTTCTTGCATTTCTGACTCTCCGATTCACGGCATTAAGCGCAAGTCCATCTGCCGGCCGTTCCGTGACGTAGAGATTAGGGTCAACTGTTCTGTGCAGCCTTTAAAATCCCTTGAGTTCTGTCCCGGGCTCTCAGGCGGAATTAGATCTGCTCTTCCCAGAATAGAAAGCCCGTCTTTCTGATACTGTTTTCAAACTGGGCCCTTCGGCCGAAAGCCACCTCCTTTCGTTTTAAAAGTTTGCAACTGCAGTCGGTACGGCATCAAGGCAAAACTCCACGTTGTACACCTTTGGTACATCACACCCTCATGCCCCCAGAACCCAAGCCGGGAGGACGTCCTCGCCTAAAATAACAGCTAAAATCTCCCTAGTCTGTCAGACAGTGGGTTACGTCCTCCTCCTAATCACACAGCCTCTCCTGACGTTGGTCGTGTGTGGTAACTGTGTCATCACTGGATTAAGGCTTCTTGGGGAGGGCATTAAATCATCGCATCGCGCTCTCGGGATTTGCAGGGACGTTGTTCCTCTGTTTGGCAGGTGTTTCCTCAGGCCTGCGAAATGATTTCTGCCAGAGTCCCCAAACCCGCAAACTTCATTTGACAGCCGCACGGTGTAAAAGGATTTGTCGGTTCGGAGGAAAACCACATCACCCGCTTTTTGCAAGTTTCCCTTCCCGGTCATCGCTCGGCACAGGCGACCAGGAAATTTGGCTGTGTTAATAGATTGCTGCTGGGGTTCTTCTCAGTAATGTATTAACAGCACAAAACCTACTCACAAAAATCAGACAGGAGAACATCCGAATTCAGCGGGGCTCAAGTACGTTTAGGATTGCGGCTCGGGGACGCTATCCAACCAACCTGTTCCACTGGTACAAGGATTTACACTTGCACAGTGCAATTTTCCCCTCCCCTCATGCATGCCACGTGTGTCTCCCCCCCCCCCCAATATCTGCTCTGGAGGGTTGGGGGAACCCCTGGAACAAGTTTAGGGCATGGAGTGAAGGGGAGCATTAGTCCTGACGCAGATGGGATGAACTACTTAGCACTACTCTGGCCAAAACCCTAAACATCAGTAATAAGGTGTCTTGAAATCCAAAAGGTGTTTAAAACTGCATGCCAGTTTGGCTGGGCAGTGTGGTGCAGTGGTTGGAGCCAGGCTGAGGAACTGGCGGCTTCATGACGCTTTAGCTGGACTCCCAGCTCCTCTTAGGGGTGATGGCAGTTGCAGTCCAGCAACATCTGGCGGCATGCAGGTGCCACATGCAGGTGCCCCATGTATCTGAGCAGGACTAAAGAGAGCTGGGTTCGAATCCCTCCTGGGTGACTTTGGGCCAGTTCCTTTCTCTCAGCCACCTATTGTGGGGAAGAGTGAAATGCAAAAAAAAAAAAAAAAAAGGGATAGCTCAGTTGGTAAGAGCGTGAGACTCTTAATCTCAGGGTCCTGGGTTTGAGCCCCACATTGGACAAAAGATTCCTGCACTGCGGGGGTTGGACTAGATGACCCTTGGGGTCCCTTCCAACTCCACAGTCCTAGGATTCTCTGATTTGAATATCCAAGGGGATCAAACCTCAAACAGGAGCTCTCGGTTTCAAACCCGTTTAGCTTTATAGTGTAGATCTAAGACCTTCCCTAGAAACACTGTCCCAGAGCATTTGGGCAGCGGGGGCAGAACTCGGCGGTTAGAAGCTTAACCCGGCACCTTTTCCATCTTCCCAGGCTGAAGTTCATCTTTGGGGCTTCTGCCGTCCCTGCTCTGGACTTGGTGGACCGCCAGTCAGTCACACGGATCACATCTCCCAGCGGAAGGCGGGTCTATCAGGTACGACACTCAAAGGTCTTGTCTTGCCGGCAGCGGGCGTGCAATGTGGGCGGAGGCTGGCGTGGGCATTGGCTTCCTGAAACCCTGGTGGCACTGAAATATCCCCCTTAGCAAGCATTAGAAGGACCCAATGACAGAAGCATTGCTTTGCATGCAGAAGGTCTCCCAGCTTCAGTCCCCAGCACCTCTCGGTACGTCTGACAATACTATGCTAGGTGGGCTCTGCTTAAGGCAGCTTCCTTTGCTCCTTCTGATAAGAGCCAGGGGTGCCTTTGCCAACTGGTGCCCTCCAGATGTTCTGGGTCACAGCTCCCGTCAGCCCTGGCTGGATTAAAACGTTCGCATCCGTTGATAACAGGATCCCGGGGGCAATGTTGTGAGAAGGACGATGAGGAACCAGGAAGGAGCGACAGTCAGGGTGGGAGAGATCTCGCAGTTAATACACCCGGAGTCTGCCCAGCGAACAGTCTGCGTTCAAAGACAGCCGCCGTCTCTGGTGTCTTAGGGAAGAAATAATAATTGAAAAGCTCACTTCGTAAACCGGCAGACAGGGTCCCTCCCGGTCAAGTAAGCCAAGATGAGCTGTCTGCTGCTGCTTCCTTCTAGAAAGCAGCCTCAAGGCCTCTGAAGAACCACGGCCGGACAGCTCCTTCGCTCCCTGTTCACTTAAAACATGGGTAGGCAAACTAAGGCCCGGGGGCTGGATCCAGCCCAATTGCCTTCTAAATCCGGCCTGCCGACGGTCCTGGAATCAGTGTGTTTTTACATGAGTGAAATGTGTCCTTTTATTTAAAATGCATCTCCGGGTTATTTGTGGGGCATCGGAATTCGTTCTCTCCCCCCCCCACCACCACCAAAAAAAATATATAGTCCGGCCCCCCACAAGGTCTGAGGGACAGTGGACCAGCCCCCTGCTGAAAACATTTGCTGACCCCTGGCTTAAAAGATTCCTTATGTCCCAGGAAACGCAGTTGTGAAAAAGCTGATTAAATAATTGCGATTGTTTAAATACCTAAGAAGCATCCCAAATGGAACCAAACAGTATAGATTCAGCTGAGAGATGGGCCCCACAAAACAAAGTATCTTAGCTCTTTAAAAAGGGGTGGGGTGGGATTTAACATTCAGGAACTAAAACAATACATAGTAAAATAATAAATCAATACAAAGAAAGGTCAACAAAATACCCCACTAAAAAAATAAGGCATTCGGGTGAGCACTCAGTACAGTGATGAAAAAGTGTCCATCATTTAGAAGTATTTCGCGTCACATTGGCCGTGACATAAATGAACGGAAAATCGTGGGAGGTATCTTAGCTCTCAAAGGCCAAGTAGAGAGTTGGGTCTTCAGCCCCATGGCACAAGCTGTGTATTAAAGATGCCAGACGCAGCTCTCTGGGGAGGGAGTTTGAAGAATCTGGGGCTGCTGCAGACAAGGCCCTCTCCTAGGTCCTAATTCCCCACATCGCCACCATGACTAGCACAGCCATTGATCGCCTTCCCCTCATGAATTTGTCTAATCCTCTCATGAAAAGCCATACATATGCCCCGCGGAGGACCTTAAGGTCCACAAATGACAACATTTTGGAGGTCCCAAGTCGCAAGGTGCTTAGATTGGTCTCAACTAGGGCCAGGGCCTTTTCAGCACTGGCCCCGACTTGGTGGAACGCTCTGTCACAAGAGACCAGGGCCCTGCGGGACTTGACATCTTTTCGCAGGGCCTGCAAGACAGAGCTGTTCCGCCTGGCCTTTGGTTTGGACTCAGTCTGACCCTTATGTTTCCCTCCCCTTATGGTCTTGATCTATTGGCTACTTTTAAAATGAGGCTGCATTTTAAATTGCATTTTAAATTGGTTCCCCCTCCCCATTATGTTTTTACTGTGATTTTATTGGTGTTAGCTACCCTGAGCCTGGCTCTGGCCGGGGAGGGTGGGGTATAAATAATAAAAATTATTATTATTATTGTCAGAGCTGCTCCCCGATCCCAGCTCACAGAGGATCACGCTAGCCAGCGTTCGCTTTATAAAAGTCTTTATTGAGTTACAGTTTCCATTCTCAAGCTGCTGCGTGCAACTCTACGTCTAGTAGTTAGACCGGCGAAGCTCCGTCTGAATCTCCGCCCCTCGTACACCAACTTAATATCCTAGCCCTGCTCCACCTTTTCCGCCTGACTGTCCTTCTCTGGGTCCCTCTGCCCCCCGTGGTCTCCTCCCTCCGGGACTCCTCTGACGCTGACCCCCCGGACCCTCCTGTCTCCTTGCGTCGGGCTTTAGGACCTGGCTCCCTTTCCGGGCTGCTTACTGCGCCGCCTTCCCGTGCATTTGAACTTGGCGCGCGCGCCCAGCCTTCCACTTTCCGCTTGACCGTTTCTTCGCTCCCCGATGGGGGCGTGGTCACTCCTGACTCATGCCCTCCTCCCTGCTGCGAGCTGCCAGGGCTCGATCCCTGACGTCCTTCCTCTCCACTGCGCTCTGGTGGGGACGCTGGCCCCGATTTCCAACTGCTGCCCTCTGAACCCCCGCTGGTCCCTTCCTCCTGGGGTGTCCCCCTAGGCCCCCCCTTTGCTCTGGCCACTGGCGCTCCTTTCTGTGAATCTTCCGATTCACTGGAAAGACTCGGAGATCTCGGGTCGTCGTCATCACTCATCCTTTCTTCGGACTCCTCCCCCTCGCTCTCTGTTTCCTCCCTTGCCCTCGCCTCTGCTCCTGAACCCCTGACAATTATTATTAAATGTTGACAGCCGTCATTGCCTCCTGTGGGAGAGAGTTCCGCAGTTGGCCGCTCTGTGCTGTGTCCTGCTGAAGTCCTTTCTTTTCTCTGTCCTGGATCTTCCTCCATTCAGCTTCCTTGGGGGGCCCATGGGGTAAGACATTTGGGCGGGTGGCACTGTGGGTTAAACCACAGAGCCTAGGACTTGCCAATCAGAAAGTCGGTGGTTCGAATCCCCGCGGCGGGGTGAGCTTCTGTTGCTCAGTCCCTGCTCCTGCCAACCTAGCAGTTTGAAAGCATGTCAAAGTGCAAGTAGATCAATAGGTACCACTCCGGCGGGAAAGTAAACGGCGTTTCCGTGCGCTGCTCTGGTTTGCCAGAAGCGGCTTAGTCATGCTGGCCACATGACCCTGTACGCCGGCTCCCTCGGCCTATAGAGCGAGATGAGCGCTGCAACCCCAGAGTCGGCCACGACTGGACCCAATGGTCAGGGGTATCCTTATCTTTACTTTTTATGCCCTCTGTGGTAATGGGCAACCAAAGCTGCCGAGGGGTTGCAGTGTGAGATAACTGGGTGTTTGTGTGTGTCTTTGCTGGAGAGAAGTTGCTTCATCTTCCAGTCCCCACCCCTTTCAGCTTCTCTGATCTGTTTGTTTGCTCCTGCTAATTTATGTCCTCTTTCTTCTTTTCTTTTTTAATTTTTAAAGGAAAAGATAACTTTCATCTCAATTACCTATTATTTCTGTGGCAGCCTGCCCCCAGAGCAGTAAATAAGTGGATTAGGCCTGCCAGGCTGAAATATCGTCTGGGGCTCCTCCCGAGCCCTTGGACCAAAACAGGAGCCAGATTAGCTGCGTGACGGATGACACCCGGAGCTGGAGCGGTTGTGTCTGTTGGTCACATGCCAGTTTTGCATCCCTTCTCCGTCCGCCCCCGGCTTGGATGAGTAGGCGGCTCAGCGCGCTCTTCCTCTGCCGCAGCGGCTCCTAACCCTACGTGCGAGGTGGACCCGCAGCAGAACTGGAGCGGATGCGTCTGTTGGTCACACGCCAGGCTTTTCCTCAGGCACTTTGGTGGGGCTGAATAGCAACTCCCCCTCCCCAAATAAGAGAGAGAGAGAGAGAGAACCCTCTCATTGTGCCCAATCTGGAGTCAATTCAGGACAGCTCGGCTCGGAAGTATGTTCCTCTGGCTCGCTTTGGTACCTCAGGACATTGGCGCCTCAGGCCAAGACCTGACGGCCCGACACTCCGGAACCAGGCCATCTTAACGCACGCCTCCCCGTGGGATGCTCTGACTGCCTCAGGGAAGACTGGCAGACCCCCCCACCCCCTCAAAGGAACACGAGGAGAAAAGAAAATATTAGCATCTTCCTTTTTCCACCCCCCAAAAAACCCCCTGGAAGCGTTTTCCGTACAAAAACCAAGCCGAGAGGCCTGGGCCCCAGAGACTTGATCTTTCAAATTCCAAACAGTTAGAGCCGCTTCACGAGACGGCCGTTCTTTTTTGTTTCCGGTACCGGAGACTTCTTTTGAAAATAATGATTTTCTAAAAATTCACTTGTGCAGTTGGCGTCCGAGGAAGGATATTACTGGGTGCTGTGGGAAGCATGCTTGCCCGTGGGTTCTCTTTTCTTCATTATGGCATTCAATATCTCAAACATCCTTCCGTAGGGAGAGTGGATAGAAAGAACTTTTGGACTACAATTCCCATCATCCACAAAGCTGTGACCGATGGGTGTTGTAGTCCAAAACAACCCAGAGGGTTGAACATGTGGATGTCCAGGAAAGCTGAATTTTGGAAGGTTCAGGACAGATAAAAGAAAGCACTTCTTCACGCAGCCCAGAGTTAAACTACGGAACTCCCTCCCACTGGAGGCAGCGATGGCCATCAACTTGGAAACTGCAGGAGGGGAGAGCTACTCTTGTGCTCAGATCCTGCCTGCTGGTTTCCCATGTTTTTAATCTCTTCTTTTATGTTTTTAGCTGTTTTTATTTTTATCTGTAAGCTGCCTTGAGTCCCTGTCAGGGGTAAAACTGGGGTATAAATAAACAAAATTGTTGTCGATGATGATGTTCCAGGAGTTGAGGGTCCCCTCGAATGAGACCGTTTTCACGACGACCCTGTGAGGCAGGCTGGGCTGGGAGCTAGCGACTGGCCCAAAGTTTTCACTGTGGTGTAGTGGTTAAGAGCCTTAGATTCGTAATCTGGGGAACCGGGTTCGCTTCCCGCTCCTCCACACGCAGCTGCTGGGTGACCTTGGGCCAGTCACACTTCTCTGAAGTCTTTCAGCCCCACTCACCTCACAGTGTTTGTTGTGGGGGAGGAAGGGAAAGGAGATTGTTAGCCGCTTTGAGACTCCTTAAAAGGTAAAGGGACCCCTGACCATTAGGTCCAGTCGTGGCCAACTCTGGGGTTGCGGCGCTCATCTTGCTTTACTGGCCGTGGGAGCCGGCGTACAGCTTCTGGGTCATGTGGCCAGCATGACTAAGCCACTTCTGGCGAACCAGAGCAGCACACGGAAATGCAGTTTACCTTCCCGCCGGAGCGGTACCTATTTATCTACTTGCACTTTGAGGTGCTTTCAAACTGCTAGGTTGGCAGGAGCAGGGACCGAGCAATGGGAGCTCACCCCGTCACGGGGATTCGCTTCACAGGGTGTTTGTTGTGGGGGAGGAAGGGAAAGGAGAATGTTAGCCGCTTTGAGACTCCTTCGGGTAGTGATAAAGCGGGATATCAAATCCAAAGTCGTCGTCTTCTTCTTCACTGGTCAAGGGTGGCGGATCCGAGTCTAGGTCTGACACAGACTCCTAACTCCCCAGCTCACTTCAATCCTTCAGGCTTTCATATAACCCACATTAGAGACGGCTCTCCGTTTGTGTGTGTTGCAAATAATATGTTTTCCCTCCTTCTGCCCACAGGTGGTTGGAAGCTCAGGCAAACACTACACTTGTTACGCCTCCTGCCACTTCTGCTCCTGCCCGGCCTTCATGTTTTCTGTCCTCCGGAAGGGCGACAGTCTTGTGGTGAGTCTGACCGACAAGGAGAGTCAGGGCAAGAGGCTCTGCGATGGCGAGACGGGTAGAGCGGGACGGAGAATCCTAGCAGTGAGGCAGCTCTCATACAGCACGCCCCAATCTGGAGCCTTCTGGGTAGTTTTGGACTACAACTCCCATCAGCCACAGCTTTGTGGATGATGGGAATTGTAGTCCAAAACTGTCACCAGCCCCCGGATCGTACGGCCGCTTGGATGAAGGGAGTTGTCGCCCAACAGCATATTGAGAGTCGCTTCCTTTTTCTCATTGTTCCGCTCAACTTCTGCAAAGGAAGAATTATTGAGCTCCAAAGACTACAGTGGTACCTCGGGTTAAGTACTTAATTCGTTCTGGAGGTCTGCTCTTAACCTGAAACTGTTCTTAACCTGAAGCACCACTTTAGCTAATGGGGCCTCCTGCTGCCGCCGGAGCACGATTTCTGTTCTCACCATGAAGCAAAGTTCTTAACCCGAGGTACTATTTCTGGGATAGCAGAGTCTGTAACCTGAAGCGTATGTAACCCGAGGTACCACTGTAGTAGTGAGGGAACGTGGCTCAGTGGGCAGCGTCCCTGCTTTCCTATGCAAGGCCTGCCAGGTTCAATCTCCTGGCAGCTCCTATTAAAAAGGGATTGCATTGCAGGGGGCATAGGGAAGACCTCGTCTCAAAAAGGGGTATCACAGAGCTAGGAAGGGGCAGCAGAGACGATCAAGGGATTGGAGCAACTCTCCTGTGGATGTTTGGGCCTTCTTCGTTTAGGGGAAGAAAGGCAAGGAGATACGATAGAGGTTGATAGAATTGTGCCTGGCATCGAGAAAGGGGATATTTCTCTGTTCCTCCTACAGAGAAGCTGAATGTTGGAAGACTCAGGACAGACAAGAGAGTTTCTTCACACAACACAGGGTTAAACTGTGGCTTTGTGGCCACAAGTAACCACCAATTTGGATGGCTTTAAGAGGCGATTTAAGAGAGGGACACGGGTGGCGCTGTGGGTTAAACCACAGAGCCTGGGGCTTGCTGATCAGAAGGTCGGCGGTTCGAATCCCCTCGACGGGGTGAGCTCCCATTGCTCGGTCCCAGCTCCTGCCAACCTAGCAGTTCGAAAGCACGTCAAAGTGCAAGTAGATAAATAGGTACTCCTCCGGCGGGAAGGTAAACGGCGTTTCTGTGCGCTGCTCTGGTTTGCCAGAAGCGGCTTAGTCATGCTGTACACCTGCTCCCTCGGCCAATAAAGCGAGATGAGTGCCGCAACCCCAGAGTCGGCCACAACTGGACCTAATGGTCAGGGGTCCCTTTACCTTAAGAGACGACTAGACAAGCTCATAGAGAATAGTGCTAGATCAGGGGCTGCAAGCCATGCTGGCTGTGCACTGCCGGAAACAGTGCGCTGGGAACCATGCATGGAAGAGAGCTGTTGTGCTCCTCTCCTGTGAGGGCAGGATGCTGGACAAGAGGGGCTTGTGGGGGGGGGGACTGGTCCAACAACCAGGGTCTCTTCAGATGTGCGCGCCCCCACCCCCCCGGCCTAAGACTCCCAGTGGCAAATGGAGGCTTGTTTTTCAGCCTGCCTTAGAAAGCATCCTGTCTCTGCTCTGGGCACTTGGCTGCGCTGCTAACCGTTCTCGTTCCTCCTTTGCAGTGTAAGCACCTTCTCGCCGTCTACCTCAGCCAGGCGCTCGGGTCCTGCCAGGAGCTGACTGTCCCAGACAAGCAGCTGACCAGTCTCTTGTTGCAAGAGGAGGAGGAGGAAGAAAGATGAAGACCTCAGCCTGGGTTTCGAGAGAGAGAATCCTCTCCTGCTCCTCTACGAACAGCCTCAGAGATTCAGTAAGGGAACAGAGAGCCTGTGTGGCTGTCTGGACACTGCTGGACTCCAACTCCCATCAGCCCTTGCAGTTAGCAGTGGCTGGTGGTGAGGGATGCTGGGAGTTGTGGTCCAAGCAGACCTGCTCTAAGAAGCGGCAGTGAATACTCCACAGGAGTGATGCCTCTGTTTGGAAGAGAAGGAAATCCTAGCCTCTGGAGAGAAGGGAATCCGGAAGTCCTTAGACTCCAACTCCCACCAGCCCTTGCTGCCAGCAATGGCCAGTGATGTTGGGGGTTTGAATTTGACATTGTCCGAAGGGCCACGGGGACTCAAGAAAGGGGCGAGGGCCTTAACCCAAACTGGGATCAATGAAAGATTATATCCCCCTGTTCTCGCTGCCCGTCTGGCTTCTGGGGGAAGCAGGCAGACGTCTACCTTGGACCTGTAATTGCTCCATGCAGAGACCTGATTATTTTAGGGTCACATTACAATTTTTGTATATGTGCATGCAGGAAAATGAAAGCTTTTGTGTGTGTCGGTGGGGAGGGTTTAAATCCTCCCAGGGCCACCAAACATAAGTCCGGTTCTGCGTTCCCAAGCTGAACGTGTCTACTGAGCTTCTGTGGGGGCACATTTGAATGTAGAACTCCACCCTGCGCTCAGCTCCTTGAACCAATCGGCTTTGTTTCAAGTTTCTAGTCCTTATTACAGGGAAGAGAATGCTGCTGCGATGTATATAGAGAGCAAGCCGATAGAGGTGGTTGTTTTTCCAGGCAGGGGTGCATGCCAAAGGTGAGCTAGGCCACCTATTTCCCTCTTCTCTTTGCCACCCCTTCTCTCGCTCTTCCTCTTCTGCCTTTCTTTCTCTCTTTCCCTCTCTTCCTTCCTTTCCCAGAAGGCTGCCCATGGGAGAGGCAGATCACCCTGGCCTAAACTCATCGCTTGCAGACAGCCTCTCGCCTCATACCAGTGCAACCTCTTCACCCCATCCATCCCTCTTCTCTCGCCCAGCTCCCACCTCACCTTAAATCAGACTGTGGAGCTCTGAGTATTTGCCTAGGAGAGGCAAGCCGCACGTTCTGTCCCAAGACCAGCACTCAGCCCTGGAACTCACCAAGTGATCTTGGGCCAGGCACTCGGACACAGTGTCTAACCGACCTCCCAGGGTTGCTGTGAGGACAAAATTCAGAGGACAGCAGTGGGTGCCCCCTGGGTTTCCTTGCAGGGAAAAGGCAGGGTGCCATTTAGAAGCCAGGTGTCACGTGTCGCCTGTCCCAAACCACAGAACACGCTTCCAGCAGAGATGCGGCAGGCACCCTCCCTTTTTGACTCTCAGGCGGCTCTTGAATATCTTTTCGCGCCGACCGGCCATTTTGCAACTCTTCCTTTTTTACTCTGATGAGCCACTCAGCTTAATGGTTATCCGTTTATCCTTCAAATGGCTTTGTGTTTTAGCACTTTACCCCACCCTGATATTCCACGAAATAGCTGTACAGGAATACTTCTCTCTGCAATAAAAAGCTAAATTTAAATAAAGTAATAAATAGTTGGAAGGCTGCGACAGGTGACATCTGGTGAAAACTCAGAAGCCAGGGGAATAGTTAAATATAAGTTTTGTTTGGGTTTGAGATTTTTTTGAGGTGGGGGGTGTGTGTGCTTGAATGCATTAGCCCCCCCCCCAAAAAAAAACTGTAGTAATGCACACAGGGGTTCGGATTTTTCTCACTGAGGAAATGATAGCATCATACATTTACCTCCAGCAAAAGTGACTACCTGTCAAGGCTGCCCATTCCATTCACAGCCCTGATTAGACAGCCTTTTCTCTCTCGGGATCAGATATAACCCAAAAAGCAGCGTGCTCAAGTTTTCAGGCAAATTAAAACACAGTACACTGACAGCGATGTAGATTTTGGCCCTCAACAACTCTCCTTTATTAAAGGAAGAAACCGCTGTCACTAGGTTCCCTCCTTTATGAATTAAAACCAATTTGTTCAGTCAATTCCCCCCCCCCCCAATCCCCTTAACATTGCCCTTTCTGCACCAAGTTTTAAGGGGAAAAACAAGCCCACAATTTATACTTAAAATGATTTCCCATTGGAGCAGCATCAAACAACTGATGACCATTCTTTTAATTTTTTTAAAAAGGCAGTTGCGGGGCGAGAGAGGACAGAGAGACACAAACACACGACATTCTTAGTTAAAACAACAAACCCATCACGTATATATTTTTTAAAAGTTGTCTTTGAACGATGAAAAAATAACAACCTCCGCACAAGAAAGCGCGAGAGCAGCATGGTTGGGAAACCGGCCCTTGTTCCAGAGGCAAGAATTTGACGTGAGTTTTCTTCTCTCTCTCTTTCGGAAGGAAAATATAAATCTCATCCCTTCTCTCTCACCCCCCCCCCCCAAAGTTTCATCCTTTAGGGACTCAGACAGCATGTAAGGTTGACGGTAGGATTCCTCCTCTCAGAGGCACAATTTTTATAAACAAAAACCAAACACAACTAAAAATCACAAAATAAATCACAGTTTTAAGAGTTAGAAACAAGGGGCCGTCCATTCTCGCCCCCTGCTCACAGCAGGAATAGATATGCGTATTGTGGACTCAAACTGCAGCAGTACAAACACCCCAATAGCGGTCCCTTGTCGTGACGGTCTCCTCCCGGAGTTTTGAGGGTCACGCGCGTCTGCCGGGACCTCCAAAAACGAGGTAGTCCTCAAATGCAGGTCGGAGCCGTGATGATGCTGGCGACTGCCAGGTCGCGGTTGCTACCGCCTCCGCTTCCGCCTCCTTTCGCGCCCTTGGGGAAGTCGTCGGCCTTGCAGAGGACGTACCGCCAGAGAATCTTCCGGAAGGTGAAGCGGAAGTCCTGGATGCGGTAAGCGTAGATGATGGGGTTGACGACCGAGTTGGCGTGGGAGAGGACAATGGCCAGGTTCATGACCTCGGTGGGCTTGGCCAGCTCCGGGTGGAAGAGGGTCAGGCAGTTGAGGATGTGGAGGGGCAGCCAGCACAGGGCAAAGAGGCCCACGATGATGGCCAGGGACTTGGCGGCGTTGACCTCCTTCTGCAGCGTGGTGCGGGAGTTGCCCATCAGCTCCATCTGCCGCAGCTGCTTGCAGGCCACCAGGAAGATCTTGGCGTAGATGCCCAGCATGATGAGCAGCGGGAGCAGGACGCAGCCGAAGAAGTTGAAGTAGACCATGTAGCTCATGGTCACCACCTTCTCAAAGAGGCATCTCACCTGGCAGGGCCTGCGCTGACCCGCCTCAATGGGGCTCCCGTTGCCAAAGGTCGTGAAGTTCTCGGCGCAGGTGGTGGCATTCTCCCCGTGGTTCCAGCCCATCAGCGGGGTGAGCCCAATGCCGAAGGAGAGGATCCAGAGGACGGCAATGAGGACCCGGGCCCGTTTCCCCGTCACGATGCTCTTGTATCTGCAAGGAGAAACACGCGTAAGGACACGGGAAGAGTCTGCAGGATCAGGCCAAGGGTCCATCTAGTCCAGCATCCCGCAGTTTCCAGCAACTGAGATTCAGAAGGGTTGCACAGAGTCATCCCAGCTAGTATCTAGCAACAGCCCTCCATGAATTTGGCAAATCCTCTTTTAAAGTCATCTAGGATTGTGGCTTTTAAAGTCATCTAGGGATGTGATTGGCGCTGTGGGTTAAACCACAGAGCCTAGGACTTGCTGATCAGAAGGTTGGCGGTTCGAATCCCCGTGACGGGGTGAGCTCCCTTCGCTCGGTCCCTGCTCTTGCCCACCTAGCAGTTCAAAAGCACCTCAAAGTGCAAGTAGCTAAATAGGTTCTGCTCCGGCGGGAAGGTAAACGGCGTTTCCGTGCACTGCTCTGGTTCGCCAGAAGCGGCTTAGTCCTGCTGGCCACATGACCCGGAAGCTGTACGCCGGCTCCCTTAGCCAGTAAAGCGAGATGAGCGCCGCAACCCCAGAGTCGGCCACGACTGGACCTAATGGTCAGGGGTCCCTTTACCTTTAGGTTGGTGGCCATCCCTGCCTCCAGTTTTTACAAACTTCTATCATGTCGCCTATTGCATTTTCTCCAAACTAAATAGTCCCAAACGCTGCAGCCTTTCCTCAATCATTTTAGTGGCTTTTTCCCTCTGAACCTTTTTTGCAACTCGACAATATCCTTTTTTGAGGTGAGGCAGCCAGAACTGCACACAGTGCTCCAAATGCAACTGTGCCATAGATTTGTAAACCGGCATGGTGATATTGGCAGGTCCATTTTAAGTTCCTTTCCTAATGATCCCTAGCCTGGAAATGGCCTTTTTCACGGCTGCCGTACAGTAGGTCAGCATCTTCATCAAGCTATAGAATATGACCCCAAGGTCTCGTTCCTGGTCCTTCCCCTCCAGCTCAGAGCATGCATGTGAATTTAAGATTTTTTTGTTCCAACATGCATCACTACATTTCTCTACGTTGAATTGCATTTGCCATTTTACTGGCCATTCACTCAGTTTGGAGAGGTCCTTTTGGAGCTCTTCTCAGTCTTTTTGTTTTAACAATCCTGAACAATTTAGTGTCACCGGCAAACTTGGCCACCTCCCTGCTCACACCTAACTCTAGGACATTTATGAATACGTTAAAGAGCCCTGGCCCCAATTCTGATCCTTAAGTGAGTCCACTTCTCTCCATTAAGAGAACGTTGCAGTTATTGCAACTCTTTGCTACCTGAAGCTTAAAGGTAAAGGTACCCCTGCCCGTATGGGCCAGTCTTGACAGACTCTAGGGTTGTGCGCTCATCTCACTCAAGAGGCCGGGGGCCAGCGCTGTCCGCAGACACTTCTGGGTCACGTGGCCAGCGTGACGAAGCTGCATCTGGCGAGCCAGCGCAGCACACGGAACGCCGTTTACCTTCCCGCTGGTAAGCAGTCCCTATTTATCTACTTGCACCTGGGGGTGCTTTCGAACTGCTAGGTTGGCAGGCGCTGGGACCGAGCAGCGGGAGCGCACCCCGCCGCGGGGATTCGAACCGCCAACCTTTCGATCGGCAAGCCCTAGGCGCTGAGGCTTTTACCCACAGCGCCACCCGCGTCCCAGCTTAACCAACTGACAAAAGACCATCTTGGCTGTGGGTCCTGGGAGACCTTTTCCTTGCCTCGCACACCTTTCCCCACCTGCCCTGGGAGGGCGGAGCTTGGACTGACTCCAGCTACAAAAGCGGAGGCTGCTGGACAGAGTCTTAGGCTGGGGTGTTGCTCAGGAGTGTTTTTTGTTTCTGTTATTGATACTAATTTTTTTAATCTTTATTTTAGATGTTCTTATGACTCATGCGGAAATTGTTTTAATTTGGGGGTGTGCTTTTTGATGTTTTGTTTATTTGCTAATGACTAATCATTATTGTTTTATTTTGACAAAGAAATAACCATACATAAAAAAGAATAAAATGTGCGCCCCACCACCAAGACCATTCCATTGTAACTATCCAACCTCCCTAAATTTTGACACCTCTTGCGATGGTTTAACCCCTTTCCATTTTAACAGTACAAATGCTACAGACACCCGCCACATCTCCTCAAAATCATTTCTCCTACATATTCCCCGTCTTACCTGAATGACACGTTAATTTATCATTCATAGCTATATCCCACACCTCTTCCTACCATCCTTCCATTTTATATTCTGCTTGCCTTTCCACTTCCTAGCTATCATGATTCGTGTAGCTGTCAATCTTATGACAACTTCTGTTATGTTTGCGATTACTGTATTTTATTTTATTTTCCATTTTGCGAGCCACCTTGAGCATAGCTTCAACTACGGAAATGCGCTATACAATTAAAGTTACGTATGGTACAAATGCCAGCAGAGAGCTTTGTGAACTGACCACTAGCAACGCTCAGACAGACTTGCCAATTCAAGACCTTCTGTAATATTCCATCATGTAAGAACTTGATGTAAGATAGGCCAATGGCCCATCCTAGCATTCTGTTTCCAACAGGGGAAAGCCATGGAACTCAGAATCTGGCACAGTGACCCTTGATTGGTCAATCCAGAGATCCTCTGGTGCAGGGCTTCAGTTTCCCATAACTTTCCAATGTCTCCACACCTCTGATGCTTCCCTTAAGTCTGGAGACTGAGAACGTCAGGAGAGAGCTCAGTTGCAGGTTCAGACCCATCAGGTTCAGCACCCTGTTTTCACAGCGGCTAAGTCAGTAGATGACCCTAGAACAGGGGTGTCCAAACTTTTTTCAAAGAGGGCCAGATTTGATGAAGTGAACATGCATGAGGGCCGACCAAAGGATTACTGCTGTTGAAGGACATATACTGCCACAGGAGCCGGATTAAATCAAACAGTGGGCTGGATTAGGCCCCCGAAACAGATTTTGGACATGCCTGCCCTAGCGGAAGCTCACAAGCACAACAGTGGCTCTCTCCTTACTTCCTAGCAACTGGTATTCAGAAGCATTCACAGCCTCTGACAGAGGGAGAAGACAGCCTTTGTGGCTATTTCCATTTATTTATTTCATAAAATCTATACACCTCTTGATTGTAAAACAACAACAACAACCTACCAACAATCACCTCTCAGAAAAATTAAAGCAATAATTTGAGGCATTTGAAAAGTTAAAACAACAACAGACTCAAAGCAGATTAAGGCGCGTGTTGGTTTTCTAAAACTTGCCCCAAAGAAAATGGTTTTAGCAGGCGCCAAAAAGAGGGTGAAGGCGCCTGCTTGATATCAATAAGCGGGGAGTTCCAAAGGACTAAAAGATCAAGTTTTTACAAATGCTGAACTGGTATTATATGCTGCTTCTGCAGAGTGAAGCAGGAAAAGTGGGCATATTGGTTTAAGACCGTCTCATAGCCATTGGTAGCCCAAGCTGCTGCCAAGTCAATGGGGCACCTCCGAATTCACATCACCCCCGGTCCCAGAATCCCAAGTGGTCCCAACCACAGACGCACGTTTGCACGGTCTCCTCCGTTCCGCTGCAGGGTGGGAAGAGAGCGAGAGGAGACCTCCGCCAAAGCCAAGGTCAACCTCCGGACTCTCCCCTCTGCTCTCCTCGCCGTGGGAAAGAAGATGGAGGCCGTCCAAGAGGCTTGGACGTGAGACGAAGACAATGGGGGGATACGAGGAACAGCAGGGAGTGGGAACAGACTCGGAGGAGGAAAGGGTCCAGGACTTCCCCTGCAAAAAAATTCCAGAGATTCCAAGCCTTCCACATCAAGGAAGAAGGAGCAGGTTGAGAGTTCGGCCATTATTGTTATTTACATTTGTGCCTTCCAAGGAACTCGACACGTTGCCCCCAATTCTTCCCCACCGACTCTTTGAACCTCACAACACCCATGTGGAGTAGGCTAGGGGGCTGACTTGGTAGGCTTCCCAGTGGGGCAGCAGGGATTTGAACCCGGCTCTCTTTTTCTCAATCCAGCCCTAGACCGCCACTAGAACCACTACACAGCGCTGTCTCTCCATGAGTCTCGATCCATTGCATCTGGCCATGACAAATCGCTGAGCTCTGCAATTGGCTTTACGGTGGTGGTAAAAAAACGTACAAGTCGTCTAACACTGGGACATTTACACATGTAAACCCAGTTTGCCGCTATTGTAATCGTCCACCACCCACAGACGCATGCCAGGGATTTTTTGCTTGAGAGGAGGATGTCGAGTAATCCGCGTTTGGGATCCCTAGCCTGCTCCAGAGTTCCCTAGCCTGGGATCCAGAGTTCTAAAATTAGGAAACGTTCCATAGTTCAGTGGTACAGCCACTGCTTTGCATGCAGAAGGTTGCAGAATCAGACTCCAGCATCTCCCCATCTGAAAGCCCAGAGAGCGCCTGCCAGTCAGTGTGGACAGTACTGAGCTAGATGGAGCAACGGTCTGACCTGGTGTAAGGCAGAGCCTGACGTTCCATGCCTTAGCAGTCCATCTATTCACAGCGTTCTGGCTGTGAGTGCCATTCCATGTGTAGCCAAAATGATATGATAGCCATACTCAAATATATAAAAAGATGTCACATAGAGGAGGGAGAAAGGTTGTTTTCTGCTGCTCCAGAGAAGCGGACACGGAGCAATGGATCCAAACTACAAGAAAGAAGATTCCACCTAAACATTAGGAAGAACTTCCTGACAGTAAGAGCTGTTCGACAGTGGAATTTGCTGCCAAGGAGTGTGGTTGAGTCTCCTTCTCTGGAGGTCTTTAAGCAGAGGCTTGACAACCATATGTCAGGAGTGCTCTGATGGTGTTTCCTGCTTGGTAGGGGGTTGGACTCGATGGCCCTTGTGGTCTATTCCAACTCTATGATTCTATGAAATGGCACAAGGAGAAGGGAGTGGCTGGCAAAGTGGGTGGGAGACTCTTAAGGAGGGAAACCTCCAAATTGGCTGAGCAAGGATGGAGCGTGATTGGTAGGCATGGAGTGCTGGGGAGGAGATCAAAACAACAACAACCAGGAACTGGAGGTTGAAATGGAATGGAGCATGCAGCAACGGGCATGGCCGGCAGAGCACTCAGTACAGTGGTATCTTGGTTCTCAAACTTAATCCGTTTTTTGGAAGTCCGTTCCAAAACCATTCCAAAACCAAGGCGCACTTTCCCATAGAAAATAGTGCAAAATAGATTAATCGGTTCCAGACTTTTAAAAACAACCCCTAGAACAGCAATTTAACATGAATTTTACTATCTAACGAGACCATGGATCCATAAAATGAAAGCAATAAACAATGTACTGCAGTCACACAATCCATCACTAGCTGAACTGGGCTCCACACAGTCACACACAATAAAAAGAGCTGCAAAAACAAAAACACAAAATAAATAGCAAAAACAGACCTCAGTGTAACACTCAAAACGGAGCACGTTCGGCTTCTGAAAAACGTTCGCAAACCGGAACACTTCCGGGTTTGCCGTGTTTGGGTTCCAAGTTGTTTGAGTACCAAGGCATTTGAGAACCGAGGTACCACTGTACTGCAACGAGTGGAATTGTCTTTCAATTTTGGTTTTATCGAGGGATATAAATCCGACCAACAATAATAGCAATGTTTTGTTTCAGGCCCTGGTAGCAGGAAGCCAGGCAGGTTAGAAAGAGGCTTGGCTTGGCAGTGGAGAATTGTGCCCGCAAGGTGACGATCCCACGAAGCTGAGAAGGGGCAGCCCTCAAATTGCAACAGGCGCTGGAATGAGGAAGCTTTCCTCCCCTCCTCACACAGAGAGGGAAGTGTCTGCTGTTGCCACCACCACAAAGACAGCCATTCTTTGCCACCTTATTTGTGCTTCTACTTTGCCTCCTGCATTGACGGGCATGAATGGACCCTGGCGTTCTTCCGGGATGCCCTGCTGTTCCCATGGAAACGGGACGCCACCAGCAAGCTGGCATTTCGTGCTTGAAATAAGGAGAGAGGCCGAGGCATCGGGGAGAGGAAGAGAGGCAGAGGGAAGGGGGTATTTAAAACTTGGCCTGCTCTCTCCCACCCTGCATCCAAACACACAAAACGCATTTATTTCCTTGTAAAAACAAAACAAGAACCCTCTGTTGCCCTTGCTCTGATCAAGCAAGTGCAGCTCTGCCGTTGTAGAACCCAGGCTGCTGAAAAGGAACTGCAGCAAGCTTTGCAAGACCCAAGCACAACTTTAAGGTCTGCGTTGCTCAACCTCAGCTGCAGACGCAGTAATTTGGAAAATGAGAACACCTATGTTGAAGCTCGCCTCCGTCTTTCAGCTGGAACGTAGTTCACGCAACAGATACATCTCCATTTCTCAGGTTTATTTTTACCACCTGTGAGAGCCAGTGTGTCGTGTGGTTCAAGTGCTGGACTAGGCCCTGAGAGGTAAAGGTAAAGGGACCCCTGAACATTAGGTCCAGTCGTGGCCGACTCTGGGGTTGCGGCGCTCATCTCGCTTTACTGGCCAAGGGAGCTGGCGTACAGCTTCCAGGTCATGTGGCCAGCATGACTAAGCCGCTTCTGGCGAACCAGAGCAGCGCACGGAAATGCCGTTTACCTTCCTGCCGGAGCGGTACCTATTTATCTACTTGCACTTTGACTTGCTTTCGAACTGCTAGGTTGGCAGGAGCAGGGACCGAGCAACGGGAGCTCACCCCGTCGTGGGGATTCGAACCGCCGACCTTCTGATTGGCAAGTCCTAGGCTCTGTGGTTTAACCCACAGCGCCACCCGCATCCCTCCAGGCCCTGAGAGACCGGGGTTCAAATTCTCCACTCAGCCATGAAGCTCACTGCTGGGCCAGTCACAGTCTCTCAGCATGACCTGCCTCACAGGGTTGTCGTTGGGGACAAAATGGGGAGAGCAAGAACCATGCGCACCACCTTAAGCAGATAGGACTCCAATAAATTAAATTACTGAAAAGGAGGAGGGGGAAACCTCAAGGCCATTAATCTCCTCAAGGCCTGTATGCTCCTTGCAGGCAGAGACCAGCCAGTTCAGCTTCTGCTGGAATGCCGGAAAATGCACAAGTCACTCAAAACCTTCCCACCCGCTCTCAGAAAAGTAATTCTCAGTTTCCTACCATCTCCATTTAACCCACCTATTCAAAGCAGAACTGCATGAGGGCAACGAAATACGCTCTTCCTTGCAAAGATCCAATTGTCCAAGGTCAACTATTTGCAGCCAGGGCTGATCGGGATCAGCTTAGCAGGATAACTTGACGGGGTCGCGTCATGTACAAGTTTGCTGACCTGGGCTGAGCAAAGATGGCTAATTGGCCAAATCCCGAGGATTTGGTTTTCAAAGCAGATATTATTTTAGGTGGTTGAGGATTCAGAGGGGAGAAAAGAGAGATAGAGAAATATATTTTCTTCTCTCTTCGGCATCTAGTACAAATCAGAACTGGACAGAACAAATGTATAATCTCCTACACGCCTGGGGTTTTTCTACACCCTTTCCTTGAAATTTTGCCTTCCAGTAAGAAACGAACACACACATATATTTTACCTGCCTGGGAATTTTTTTGCAAATGCTGTGGTGAAATTGGTTAACGGATTGAGAAAAATGAAATTTTCATCATTATTATTTAGATTTTCCACCTGCCCTTCTCCATGAGATGCCAGGGCAGATGACTACCATTTAAAAAACACAGTATTAAAATCAGTTTAAAAGAAATTGCACTCAAGAGAATAGGGAAGGACAGTCAAGAGAAAATGTAAATTGGTGAGCCTGTGGTCTTGTGGTAGTGAGGCAGAGGGGCAGGCAGAGAAAATGCTGAAGATTTTCATCTCACTTGTCGGGAGATACTCTCTTTCAACACCGAACCTGCGTCGCTAGCTTCCTCACTCCAACCCACAAACTAGTCATGTCCCTGTGTTCTTTAAAGAGCAGCTCGTCATTCAACAGGTGCAGCAGGTTGTGGGGACAGGCTTCCCCGGTTGAACTTCTGCCTGGCAGATTTCTGCCTGGCAGAAGGGAAGAGTTCATTCACAACCCAGTCCAAAGACATCTGAAGCCTAAATCCCCCACTCAGGAGTGAATTGGTAAATGAATGAATGAATGAATGCCCTCGCCCATCTTAAAGCAAGCAGTCCATCTATTAAGCGCCAGTTCTTCCTGCTAACAAAATGGGAATAAACACTTCACAGGCCCAAAGCGGAATGGGATAAAGTCTCTCCCCCCCCCCCCCAACTTGGCGCATTTTAAAAAATATTTAATTTTTAATGAGCCCTAAGAGGCCTTTTCGCTCTTTGATCCTGTTTACCCTTTGCATCTATCAATTTATTAATCACTGTTCAGGCCATTAACGCAGAAAAAGTGTCTCAGAAACCTTGTTTATCTCCTCCCGGCGTTCTCCATTCAATAATTCATGGTTCAAAGCAAGGTGCGATTTTGCATTACAGGCTTCAATCCAGTCTTTATCAGAAAAGCCAGCGCGGCTGTTGTGGGAGGGTTGCGCCCATTTCACAGATTACGAGACAACTGAGGCCAAGAAAGAATTAGGGCACAACGCTAGCCTTCGAAAGAATCCCTGTGATTTTTTTACGGTACCGGAGGGAGACAAACGCCGTCGAGAAAAACTGTAGCTGCTTTGTGGTGCACAGCCTTGAGAAATAGCTCCAGAGAAGGTGCTAACAAATAAGGAACCGTGTTCATTCACGCTTTGTGAAGCCGTAGGCTATGAAATCTGAGATGAAGCATTTCATGATACCCCAGTAATCCCTCACACAAAGAGAGGAATCCTCTGATCTGCACACCCATCATCCCTATAACCCTTGCATATAAGTTTTGCCCATTTAAGGTAGGCAAGGCTTATTATGCCCATATTGCAGATAGAACAAGCGAGGCAGAGCAGAGGCAGTCACTGGGTTCCAACTTCCAATCTCCCATCACTGACCATGCTGGGCTGCTGTGTTGGAGTCCGAAAACATCTGGAAGTTGCTACGTTGGCCACCTCTGGATTAGAGGCTTGTACCAGCAAGCTCGTTATCATCTCGAAGCCAAAAAGCTATCCAAAATATTCACCGGAGCAAGGCCTTAAAAAAAAAAATCTGGCACAAGAACTGCACACCCTCCACCCCACCCCTGAAATTGCCACCTTCCTCCTCTCCACCACCAAAACATCTCGTGAAACAAGTTCTGCTGCCCGGCTACAACTGCAGGATCTGTTCAGGCGGAGACGAGACCGAGAGCATCGCAAACACTTCGGTTTTAAATCTGGGTGGCAGCTGCGGGATTTGCTGTGGATTCCAGAGTCCCGACCAGGTTTCTTACTGTTGCCTTTTGCACAGGAATGCATAAACCATCTCACACGGTTAGAAACACGCACGTTCGTATTCAAAACAGTTTTAAAACGGTAACAGGTTTCCCCCCTTAAATGTAAGCTGTGCTTTGCTGTGCTTTGCTTTTTAACCTGCTAGACCTCATTGTCACAACCCTACTGTTATTAAAATAAGAAAGAAAGCTGGGGTTTGCTGTGCCTGGCTTTTTAAACGGCTGTTTTGAGTCTGTGTTTTTTAATTCATTTTTTATTTTCTAACCTGCATGGTTACAAATCTACGAAAGAAAGAGAGAGAGAGAGAGAGAGAGAGAGAAAGAAAGAAAGAAAGAAAGAAAGAAAGAAAGAAAGAAAGAAAGAATTCTAAACATCTCTGCCCAGTTACAAATTCAGGAAAACCTTCTGGGTATGCCTGGGTTCCCCCAAAATTTGGGTGGTGGCAGGAATGGGGTTAAAGCCCACGTTAAATACGGAAAAATTATTGTGACTTCTTTTTTTAAAGCGCTCGTTGGGTTTTCCCCTTTTCCTCTACCTAACGGCAGTGACAATCAACTTACTCAAGAGCAGTGACAATCAGCTTGGGGGAAAACCCTGTAAATACCCCCCACCAATGTAAGCAGCGCATTCCTTGTGGTTTTGCTAACCTTTATCATAAACTGCCTTTGAAATTTGGAACCAAAGGCCAATCCAGAAATGTTTTACATCAATGGTGGGGCGTTTCAGCCCCGTGGGCCTAACCCTAGAATTGCAGAATCTCCCTCTGCAGTTGTGGCTTGAAGATAACTAATAACTCAATGTACTTATTTTAACGACCAAAGCAAGAGACTTATCCTGCAAGACAGTAAGGGGCAACACTCACCAGCCACAAATCAGTGGTCTGAAGATTTCTGCATTTCAGGAGAATCTCGCTGTCCTTTCCCTATTGCAACGCAGAACTTGTAATCGCCAGTCTCGATCCTGAATTCTGATATACGACCAATATTTATGCACCACTTCAGTCGGGGCCGATGGCCGGTGTTTTTATCGTTAATGTCAGCTGGCAAAGATTCCCTCTCCCCACCGCCCCTGGTGATAGTTGCCAAAAAACTTATTCTTTAAATATGCATATGACTACTATTAACCAGCACTATTTATTACCATTGTCGTCACGGTTTACCAACGGAAGCGGAGAAGGAAGGACGGTTGAGAAAACGCTCCTCAGCCCACAAATTGTAGGAAACTCTGCCTATTTGTAAGCGTAGGAAACGAGGCTGGTTCATAATGAGTAGGAAACACAAAGCAACGAGGGCAACTGAGTTTTTCCGCCGCCTGGGAGCTATCGAGGAGGAAGCGCTGCCAGCCCACACTTTGAGATAAAAGGTAAAGGTAAAGGTACCCCTGCCCGTACGGGCCAGTCTTGCCAGACTCTAGGGTTGTGCGCTCATCTCACTCTATAGGCCGGGAGCCAGTGCTGTCCGGAGACACTTCCGGGTCACGTGGCCAGCGTGACATCGCTGCTCTGGCGAGCCAGAGCCGCACACGGAAACACCGTTTACCTTCCCGCTAGAAAGCGGTCCCTATTTATCTACTTGCACCCGGGAGTGCTTTCGAACTGCTAGGTTGGCAGGCGCTAGGACCGAGCAACGGGAGCGCACCCCGCCGCAGGGATTCGAACCGCCGACCTTTCGATCGGCAAGTCCTAGGTGCTGAGGCTTTAACCCACAGCGCCACCTGCGTCCCACACTTTGAGATACCGCGTGACAAATCTGTTTGATAACACCGGCAGCTTCAAGAAGTCCCTCTCTCTGGCCATCGCCAGTTCCATCCCAAAACCCTCCCGATGTCGCCTTCAACCCAAAGATGAGTCATTTGTAACCATATTGTCCACGACAGGCCTGTCGGAAGACACTTTATACTGAGTCAGAGCACTGAGCAGCAGTTGCAGATGTGCGTAGAAACCACTGGCTTTTTTTGCCTGCGGCCCCCAGAAGACTCCCCAAACGGGAAGGCGGCCCTCAGTCTGAAAGAGGTCCCCAAAGTCTGCTCTCTAACCAAGATTCACTCCCTTAAGCCTACCGTATTCTACATACCAGGAGGAATTCAATAGCTACTTGGAACGAACTTCCAACTTCTGAACTAGCTCCATATTGTCTACTCTGACCGGCAGCCGCTCTCCAAGGTACCAGGCAGAGAGAACGACAGTCTTTCACCAATAAATAAAGCAAGGCTCTGGTTGTGGAGAAAGAGCTGTTAGGCAGGGACAAAGGAAGGCACATTAGAGGTAAAGCAGTGGTCTATCTAGGTCAGTACTGTCTTCACTGACTGGCAGCCGCTCTCCAGGGTTTCAGAGAGCTAATCAGAGGCTTGCAGGTCAGAAACGCACCACAACTGATTTAACTGGTCAGCCAGGGCATTCTGCCAAACTTGCCCCCTTTCCCCTCACTCTGCTACCAGATTATTTTTATGCTGGAGGGACCAGGATTCGACTGGGGGCCCTTCTGAATGCAAGCCCAAAGAGCTCCATCAATATCAGCACCACGGCTGCAGCAGAGAACCCGCCAAGTCAATTGTTATTCTCAAGTACCACTTTCCCAAGAAGTTCAGAGCAGGAGGGCTTCTGAGGTCCAGCTCCGAGGACCTTCTGGCGCTTCCCTCCCTGCGAGAAGTGAGGTTACAGGGAACCAGGCAGAGGGCCTTCTCGGTGGTGGCACCCGCCCTGTGGAACACCCTCGCATCAGATGTCAAGGAAATAAACAACTAACTGACTTTTAGAAGATATCTGAAGGCAGCCCTGGACAGGGAAGTTTTTAATGTTTGATGTTTTATTGTGTTTATAATATTCTGTTGGGAGCCGCCCAGAGTGACTACGAAAACCTAGCTAGATGGGCGGGGTATAAATATATTATTATTTATTACTATTATTATTGGAAGGGGGGAAGGTTACCGCCCCCCCGCCACCGCCGCCCAATGAGTGTGGATCCCAAGATAAACGAAGGAAGTTCGCAGAAGGGAGTCTCCTATCTTCAGAAACACATTTCCACAGTCACAGCGGGATGACTTTGCATGACAGCCGCGGATCACACCCTGCCACTGCTTTTCCATCGAAGACTTTGGCCCGGGCTGATTGGGCAACTGAGGTTATGCAAAAGGAGCAGCCAGGCATGTACAAAGTTTGTCTGCAATGAGCGAATCAGAGAGTTGTTTTTCCCCCAAAGGGTAAATGTATCACAATTGGATTTTCAAAAAAAAACAAAACACCAAGCAGGTGTTTTACAATCAACTTTGTTCCTTTCGTTGTTTTACCTTCCGATTTGAGGCAGGGTCCAATCCTGCCATGTTTTGCATCTGACGTACAATTTTTGGTGTGTTTTATTTTGGGGATGGATATTTTGCTAAATCAGAGTCAGCTCATTAAAAGAGATGGCCTTAAATCAGCCAGGACAAACGTAAGTCTATTAAATTCAATGGGTCTACTCAGAGTAGGAGGCTAACGTCTATTTTTTTGTTTTTACAGGCATAGCATAGATGCCAAACAACTCAGTATCCAAATTTCCCCATATATCTCTCCCCCGCCCACTCTCAGTTCTTAGACCCCCTGAGAGGGGATATTTATGCCAAAAATCTCTAAGCTACGAAAACTTTTAAACTCTGAAAGGCGGAAGACATTTCAATGCGTTTGAGACGGGCTGTTATTGATTTCAGTAGGTCTGTTCTGCAAATGACTTCTGCTCAAAGCAGACCCATTGAAATGAATGAACCCAAGAGAGAATCAATGGGTTTACTCTGAGCAGGGCCAGCATTGGGTGCAACTGAGTCAGAATATGCCACTCTAAATATATAATTTATTTTTAAGAAAAAATAAGACCACTTTGATGAACAGAAAGGTGTAAGTATACAAATGAATTTTAAACATTAATTAGTGTTGAAAAGATTGCATCAGTAAAAGTAGAGAAAACACCTTAAAACATGTATTCCTTTCCTTTTTTAAAAACACAGTCCTGCGCTGCATTTCTTGGCAAATTCACGGAAGAAAAACGGCAATTCTGGGCAACTAGGTAGGAACTGCAGCCTCAGTTTCCCCACTTGGGAAGCTGATCAGCAGATGTTTTCGAGAAAACAACAATTCCGCCTAAATTTCCAGAATGATAGTGTCATCCCTTTGTGACATCGATGAGCTAACTTGCCCCCCCCCCAAACCCCATATGCTCAGAGGCGGCAACGTTTTCCTCTTCCTCAAAAATATGAGATTGCGTAATATATTGTGACTGATAAGCGGCTAAGCAAGTTCTCCTTTCCTCTGACTGGGCAGTTGTTTCTGCAGCTGTGGGACAGGTAGAAATGCAACGGGAAAAGCAGCCGCACTTGCCTGTTGAATGCCTGCCTTCCTGCCGCGCAGGGGTTCCAAAGCATGGCTTTCATCCACCCACCTGAGAGGATTCTGGCCCTGCGACAAGCGAGCCTGGATCAGGTCCCGTTTCCCTTCCACACCATTAATTATGTTACTGTTCAAACACCGCCACCACTCCGTATCGCTTTGGGCACCAAACACAACAGAAAATGAGATTAATAATGTACATCAGAAACACTGAGGTTGCAAATGAGCAGCTGGTGGTACAAAGCAGAAAACATGTCGAATAGAATTATTATTATTATTATTAATTTATTATTTATACCCCGCCCATCTGGCCACTTTGGGCGGCTTCCAACCGAATATTAAAAACAATACAGACTCAGACATTAAAAACTTCCCTAAATGTGGCCCCCAGAGCCTTTCTACCTGGCCCTTGGGCATCTCTCCAGGCCACACCCCTTTCCCTTAGGACACACCCCTCGCTGGAGAGGCTCCACCCCCAGCTCGTTCTGCCTATTCTGGATGGAGGATAGAGAGAGGTTGGTGTGAGAGTGTGTAGAAACTAGCCTAAGATGAAATTTATATCTGTTGCTTCGTCCATCTTTGCCTCTGGCCCCGGCGCATGCATGAACTCAGAGAATCTCAGAATCGTACGGTTGGAAGGAATCCAGAGGGTCATTTTGTCCAGCCCCCTGGAATGCAAAAATAAGCTTGGTTCCTTGCCTGGGAGAAAATCATTATATGGCAATTTACTGCCTGTTAGCAGCAGAGGACCACTGCAAAGTAATCCAGCATGGAAGGAGGGGCAGAGAGAAGGTTCTGCAAAGCCAGGGCCCACCGCTGTGACTGTAAACTCAGTGGAGGCAGAGACCTTCTGCCACAGAGCAAAGCATCATGTATGCCTGGATTAAAGGTAAAGGGACCCCTGACCATTAGGTCCAGTTGTGGCCAACTCTGGGGTTGCGGAGCTCATCTCGCTTTATTGGCCGAGGGAGCCGGCGTACAGCTTCCAGGTCATGTGGCCAGCATGACTAAGCCGCTTCTGGCGAACCAGAGCAGCGCATGGAAACGCCGTTTACCTTCCCGCCGGAGCGGTACCTATTTATCTACTTGCACTTTGACGTGCTTTCGAACTGCTAGGTTGGCAGGAGCTGGGACCGAGCAACGGGAGCTCACCCCGTCGCGGGGATTCAAACCGCCGACCTCCTGATCAGCAAGTCCTAGGCTCTGTGGTTTAACCCACAGCGCCACCCACGTCCGTATGCCTGGATTGGTGCTGTGTAAATTGGAACATCAGAAGAACGCCGGCGGGTCAAGTGGATGCTTCAACAGGAAGTGCAGGAAAGCAGCACACGAGAACAATCAGTAGCCTCGCACCATTTCCTTCCCAGCAATACCGATTTCAGGATAGACTGCGCCTGACCGTGGAGGGTCCACAGAGCCCATTGCCATCGATAACCTTATCCAGGGACAGGGGAGAAACCCCCACTGAAAAGGTGAACATGGCCAATTTTCCAGCTGTCAAGAACAATATGCGAAACCAGAACACAATCCTCAAACTTCGCAATATGGATCTCCAGCCAAATAAGCTTCACCAAAATGCAGAGAGCGCGAGAGTGTGTAAAGTATGTATACAAATGCAAATGTTGGTGAAAATCGTGCAAAAATACATGGAGGGGGAACTGTATAATTACACAAAATTGCAGAGATGTGTTAGGAAAAATTTGCAAAGCAATGCTGGTGAATTTTCATGAAGACTTTAAAAAAAAAAGTGATAATAATCACAAATTCATGGGAAAATATGGGGAACTGAGGATCAGGGGAAAGTGAGAAACAGGGAAGTAAAAATGGAGACCTTTGCCTATTTGTGGCCATCCCCATATATTTATAACTCGAAGTACACACAAATAGTGACCTCGTTCTCCAAATACCTTAGGTAGTTTCAGTGGCACCACTGTTTCACAATCAGCAGTCTCGGGGTAACCCCAAGAATTATAGGATGAACCCCCCTGTGAAGAAAAATAGAGGAACGCTCAGCAGCAGGGGAGTGGTGGTCCCCAAAACAGCTCCCTAGGGTCTGGGGTTTTGAATTCTGGTGCTGGAGGAGACTCTGGAGAGTCCCATGGACTGCAAGAAGATCAGACCTCTCCATTCTGAAGGAAATCAGCCCCGAGTGCTCACTGAAAGGACAGATCGTGAAGCTGAGGCTCCAAGACTTTGGCCACCTCATGAGAAGAGAAGACTCCCTGGAAAAGACCCTGATGTTGGGAAAGATGGAGGGCACAAGGAGAAGGGGACGACAGGAGACGAGATGGTTGGATAGTGTTCTCGAAGCTCCCAGCATGAGTTTGACCAAACTGCGGGAGGCAGTGGAAGACAGGAGTGCCTGGCGTGCTCTGGTCCAGGGGGTCACGAAGAGGCGGACACGACTAAATGACTAAACAACAACAAAGGGTCTGGGGATGCTCTGTGGGCACAGAAGGAATGGATGTCTTAGAATCATAGAATCATAGAGTATCCTATATTAGGCAAGGAAAGAGCGCGTGGCAGGAGGAGGAAATGGAATGGAGTAACCCATGGGAGGGCGTGGCCAGCGGGCTGAACCGACACAGACACACTCCCCGCTGCAACATTTTATTGCAGGACCACACTTTGTAACAATAACCGTTAATAAGACACCTCCAGCGCTACTGGGAACGGCCTCAGCTGATCGCTTTCCAGAAAAGGCAGGGGGGCAAGCTTTGAACCGCCCTTTTCCGAAGCAAAAAATCTCCGGCCTGCCAGCAGGGAAGAGTTATACTTGTGCAAATACCAGGATATGCTCACAGTTGAGGTTTCGGCTGCAAACAGCAGGAAGGTCTCCTTTGAAGGAGTCAGGTCTCTGGTCTTCCCCCAAGACCACACGCACAAGCTATTCTCCTAGCTGTCCTCCAATGGGGACTTCTCACATTGCTCAACATATCACTAGGATTCCCATATTTCAAGAAATTTAAAAAAAGCCCAGGACATCCCCAAAAGTTATTGAGCTTTGTTTTGGAAAACCCCAAAGTCATTTTGAACACCTTCCTGCCAGGTTTCAACATCACCCTAAGCGAACTGAGCGTGTTCCCTCTTCCCCAATCGTAGAACTCCTGCGTTCAAGAGCAGTCTACCTTGATCTACAGACCCAATTCAGACACGACTCACTGGACTCTCCCCATTTTGCGGTGGGTCCCTGGCAAACCTCACCAGATACACATCTTCCATCCCAGATTTCTCCTTCTCCCAGACCTTTTCGATAAGGAAACTTTGCCCAGAACCCCCCGGAAATACAGGGTGTGTTTTTTTAGGTGAAAAACAGCCACTAGGTTAAATAGCAAAAAAAAGGACCAGGACAGACAGAGAGACGCAGCTCCGTTGTGAGCTCTTTCTCTTGGCTTAACCTACCTCACAAGGCTGTTGTGAGGATAAAGGGGGAAGGAGTAAGATGAAAGCACCATTTGTCCTCTTGCTTGACCACAGTATCTAGCGACCATCCTCAGAAAACCCTTCCCATTAGCTGGGTAAACCTTCACGAAAGCCCCACAAATTGGGCCTGCATCATTCTTCACGCACACAAGGTGGTGGCGGGGAGCGGACCAGTGGCTCGCTCAGGGACACCCCAAACAGCTGAGCCAGTCCTCCAAGGTAGACTGCGCCTGCACAGGGAGGTTCAATGGGAAGATAGTTACTGCGGCCGTCAGAAATGGACAGGCCTGCCATCAATGAATTGCTCAATGGCTGTTAGCCATCACAGACTTAATAACCTGGCGCTTTAATGTATGAAACCCTTTATATGGAACCTTTTTTCTTTTCGTTGTTTTTTTTTATGATTTTTTAAAATGCACTTAATGTCAGAGGGAACAGGCCTAGCGTATCCCACTTTCTAGGAATCTTAAGCGAATGCTGCTTGTTTATTTACATTTGTTTATATCCCAACTTTCTTCCAAGGAGCTCAGGTTCTCTCTCTGCATTTTATCCACACAACAACCCGGAGAGGTCAGTTAGGTTGAAAGGTAGTGACTGGCCCCCAAGTTCACCCAGGGAGCTTAATGGCGGGATTCGAACCCTGGTCTCTCCCAGGTCTTGGTCTGACACTCTAAGCATTACACCACATGGGGTGGTAAGAACAGGAGGCTGGGCTGGGTAGGGCCTGATCAAGCAGCAGGGATCCTTCTGATATTCAACCTCAGCCGTATTCCACCTTCAGTAATAACTACCCTGTGAAGTTAACTCATTGGCTGCACCCATTTCGCAGATGAGACAACTGAGGTTAAAAACAAACAAACCAGGATGCCAACAAATCCCGCCCGACTTTAAAACAACCTGGAGAGGAGGATATCGGTGGCCTCCACGTGACTCAGCCCCTGGACATATATATTTCCAATGAGCTGAATACGGTTGCAAGCCCAGGACCTAATAGAAGCACATGGTTTGCTTTGCCGTGACTCACACAACTACCAGAATTCTTATTTGATCCCCGGACAATGCTAGTTAAAGAAGAAAAAAGAAACTAAAGGGGAAAGCAAATCTCTGCAAACACAAACACTGCATCTTGTGGGAGGGAGTTCCGTAGTCTATGTTCTGCGTGAAGGACAACTGCCTTTTCTCTGTCCCGGAGAGCCACCGCCTGTACCACCCCTTCCACTCTCCAGAGCACAATCTGCTCCCAGCAGAATTGCAAATGTAGGAAGTTGCTTTATAACGGACTCAGGCCGTCGGTCCACAGTTGTGTCCTGGGTGACTAGCAGGGACTTCTGGCCAAGGGGACATGCAAAGTCACCGTTGTGCTAAACTACAGCCCTTCCTTTAAGGACAAAGCGAGGATCCAGTTCTCACACGTCCAAATAAAGGGCTGATTTAAATTGAAGTGAAGGACGCTAACGTCTACCAAGTGAGATCATTTGGCTACCCACCTCATTATTCCCTACACTGACTGGCAGCCAGTCTCCAAGCTTTTAGGCCAGGGGGCGTTCCCAGCCATGCCTATCCCTGAGCTACGGCTCTTCACTACACTGAGTCAGACCATTGGCCCACCTAGCTCAGTATCACCCACACCGATCGGCAGCAGCTCTTATGGGGTTTCAGAAAGCGGTCCTCCCCAGCCCTACCTCAGAGGCAAAAGTACTGGGGGTCAACCCCACGGCCTTCTGCATGCAAAGCAGGTGCTCTAGTTCTGAGCCGCAACCCTTCTCCAGGGACGTGCAGCTCGGGCAAGCGAGCCAAGCTGCGCAAGCCAAGACTAAGCGGTCAACACAGCGGAAGTCGCCGGATCTGGGCGAGGGAAAACCCTTCTCCCCTCCCAGCGCTCTCTCCCCCTGATCACTCCGTTACCTAAGTGGGATCTTGATCGCCAGGTACCGGTCCACAGCCACGGCCAGGAGGCTGAAGATGGAGCTCTGGGTGAGGACCAGGACAAAGCTGGCTAGGAAGAGGCAGGAATGGAAGTTGATCCGCAGGCCGATGCTGATGGTGATGGCGAAGGGGATGGCCAGGAGGCCCACGGCGATGTCGGCCACGGCCAGGGAGACCAGGAAGTAGTTGGTGGCATTCTTCAGGGTGCTGTTGATGGCCACTGCCCAGCACACCAGGACGTTGCCCGCGATGGCCAGCACAGCGATCACCAGCTCCACCACGATGTAGACCATATCCAGGCCATCGAGGGCCAGCGGGGACGAGGAGGTGGTCATTTCAAGCAGGGGACTCAGCCCACGCCAGCAAATGCCATGGGTCCACCAAACCCCCCAGGAGTGGTGCTCAAGGGAGAGCTGGCCTGCGGGAAGGAGGACCTCCTGCTAGCGCCAGACATGGAGGCGTGCCGATTTGGGGTGTACGCAGAAGCTCAGCCCACGCTGCCACCACACCGCCCTGCCCGCTGGGACACGTCTTCGGCCATCGCCGGTGGACCGCAGGCCATGCAACCTCCTGGCGCAATCGGCGATGCTTGTTACGGTGCCAGTCTCTTGCTTTTGTTCTTCTGCCCCACCAGAAACCTCAAAGCGGCAGCGTGGAAAGCCAAGGCGCTAGTCCCTGTTGTTTTATCCCGCCAGGTGCCACTGGGTGGGCGAAACAGGACTTCCCCCAGCCGGCTGAGCCCAGGGAAAGGTGCAGGCAGCGGGGATCAGTCTTGCAGGCTAGGAAATGGGCGCAGCTGCAGAGAGGAGGGCAGGGGAAAGCCCAGCCCCGGGAGGCATCTCACAGAAGCAGGGAAAAACCCAGGCAGCCGAAATGATGTTCTATCTGCAGGAAGCTGATCCACAGGAGGGTCCCAACTTGGGAGTCGCGAGTTCGAGTCTGACCACGTCGAAAAGCCAAGGCAGAGCTCCTCTTTTATATCCTTGCTAATAAAAAAGGGGGGTGATCGCTGCCGCTGCAAACGCCCCTCTTTTCTTAAGCGCCCCCCGGATGCGCGCCTGCAAAGTCTCCTTGGCGGAGCCGCGGCGTCTTTCCCCCGCAGCAGAGGCTTGCGCGGCTATTTCTGCACATGGGGAGAGGGCGGGGCGGGGCCTCGGCGGAGCCCGGCGTCCGATTGGCGGAGGCGCGCTCCCGGACCCCGCCCCTTCCTCGCTTTTACCGTAAGGCCGCGAGCGAGGCGCCGCGCGATGTTTCCCGACGTCCTGCAAAACTTGGAAGAAGTCTTTTCGCTGCGAACCAGAAGGGAGAGTCGTCGCGGGCGCCGCGGCGGGTGAGTCAGAGGCGCCCATTCATCCTTATCTTCTTTTAAAGAAGTGTAATCTTCCGGGGTAGATGATCTGGAAGATTAAGAATGGGAGGGATGCACTTTGCACGTCCTCAGAGACACACTGTGAGTCTTAAAACCAAAAGGGGTGTGAGCGTTGGAGACTAGCGTTGTGTTTCATTTTATTTTACTTCCATTGTCCTTTGTGAATCACTTTCCAAATGATTCACAATGAGGCATCAGAGGGCGCTAGCTCAGTAGCCTAGTATCTCCAAGTGGGGCTAGGGATGTCCCCTGGAAAAACGCTGCCAGTCCGTGTAGGAAAGGCTGAGCTAGATGGTGCAATATCTGACTCATTAAAAGGCAGCTTCCTATGTTCCTCTCTAAACCAGCCCTTAAACATGAGGCCTGGGATCTTATTTTATCTTAAAGAGAACAGCTGCAGCTCATTCTCGGTAGTGGCGCCCGCCCTGTGGAACGCCCTCCCACCAGATGTCAAAGAGAAAAACAACTACCAAACTTTGAGAAGACATCTGAAGGCAGCCCTGTTTAGGGAAGCTTTTAATGTTTAATAGGTTATTGTATTTTAGTGTTCTGTTGGAAGCCGCCCAGAGTGGCTGGGGAAACCCAGCCAGATAGGCGGAGTATTAATAATAATAATAATAATAATAATAATAATCAGTAACGGCATCTGCTTTGAATGTGGAAGATCCCTGGTTCAGTCCTTGATGGTCTGGGAGAGAGACTCCCTTGCCTTGAAACCCTCAAGAGCTGCTGCCAGTCAGTGCAGGAAATACCAGTGGTCTGATTTGGTATAAGGAAGCTTCCTAAATTCCCTATCTATTGATCAGTCGACCAACACACACACACACACACACAATCTCAACTCCAAAGCAGATCCGGAACAGGATAAGAAACCCTACTTAAAAAGCTTGCTGAAAAGATAGAGATGGCAATGATCTGATCTGTGTTGTTGTTGTTTAATTTTTATAAATGTGCGTTTGGATTTTCTGTCCGAACCCTGTGTACTCAGGAGTAAGTCTTCTTGAATTCAGTGGGGCTTCCTTCCCAGGCTTTCTCATAAACAATACAAAAATCCCTGTTGCAAAATAGTGAGCAAGGTTTTGGGTCCTGCAGAGCTCTTCTTCATCAGCCTGGATGCCAAGTGAAACAGAGCAACGTGGGGGACCTGGCTCAGTGCTGGAGAAACATGGCTTGAGGTTGGATCACAAATTTGACATTTAGTCAGCATCTTAAGAGGGAGTGTGTGGGAAGTGATGGCAGACAGTATTCTTATTGTGCCGTGAGGAAGGGACTTGTAAGGTCTGAATGCTTGCATCATTTTAAAAATTGCCACTCAGAAAATTATTATTATTATTCAATCATCTTCCATTACAAAGAGAAATGCCAAGGTGGTTTACAAACAAAAGCCAGCAATGAAAAACCAATATCCATATATACCTCGCCAAGCTTTTGCTGGCAGCCAAAGGCTCAGGGCCAATATATTCAGATACTTTCATTTATTTACTTGACAATCCTTAAAATTCTTACTCAGCGGAACCTCCCCGAGTGACTTGCTCTTTTATCGCTTCTGTTTCACAACAAATAGATAGGGGATAAGAGATAATCAGGCTGCTGCTTTATAAGCAAATATTGATAATGATTAAAACAATACGTATAACGTGATGAAGCAGAGATGTCTGAGCCAAGCCATCAGAAGGGAGAGGCAGGAAAAACTGGTTGTCCTCAGCTTTCCACCCTGCTCTGCGTCCTGTCAGTTTTCAGGATATTTCCAGTGAGTTTAAATTAAGGCTGTGTCCCGTTTAACAAAATTTGGGTTGATTAATTGTATGAGTGTTGATTGACTGAACTTCCTGATGGTGGGAGCAGTTTTACAATGGAATGGACTGCCTTGGAAGGCGGTGGACTCTCCTTTCCTGGAGGATTTTAAACAGAGGTTGGAAGGCCATCTGCCAGGGATCCTTTAGCTAGGATTCCTGCATTTCAGGGGGTTTGAGCTGGATGATCCTTTGGGATCCCTTCCCTACAGTTCTATGTTTCTATTATTCAGTCTGTGCAGGACGGAGAAGTCTGTCGACGACTGTTAGCTGCAAGGACTGTGTGGAGCTTTCAGGCCAGAGGCAGTCTATCATCAAACATCAGTTGCGGGAGAGCAATGGATGCCGGGATCGGGCCTTTGGTGTGGTGACAGATGCCCTTTGGAACTGAAACTGTACATCAGACAGGCGCGCTCTCCGTGGGATCTCACGTTTGCTAAAGGCTTTCTTCTGTCAACAAGAGGCTTGTTTCTGCAGCCACACTAGCAAACCCTTCTCTCCGTCCAGGCAAGAAATGAGGCAGGACAAGAACCAGTGCCAGATTTACGTACAGTGATACCTCAGGTTACATTCGCTTCAGGTTACATACGCTTCAGGTTACAGACTCCGCTAACCCAGAAATAGTACCTCGGGTTAAGAACTTTGCTTCAGGATGAGAACAGAAATCGTGCTCCAGCGGCGCGGTGGCAGCAGGAGGCCCCATTAGCTAAAGTGGGGCTTCAGGTTAAGAACAGTTTCAGGTTAAGAACGGACCTCCGGAACAAATTAAGTACTTAGCTCGAGGTACCACTGTATAAGCTAAACAAGCTATAGCTTAGGGCCCCACTCTCTTGGGGGCCCCCAAAAAAATTAAAGGGAAAAAACTGGATGTACATTTCCAAAATATAAGATAAAATACAAATAAAATAAAACCTACATACAGCAACAGCGTTTTGTGTTGTGTAGGCTCCTCGGATGTAAGTAATGGGCCCTGCGTGCTAGCCTGCTCCCTAAAATATAACTGGTTCTTAATTGTGTTTCAGTTCGACAACTACTTGGATAAAATACATATTTTGTTATGTGCAAATAGCTTTAGATACCTATTAGATCCACAAGTTACTATATAGCATATATTCAACCCCCCCAAAACAGTGACAATTTGTTGTTGACAAAGGACAGCTGGACATATAAAGGGCCCCGTTACCTTCAGGGCCCTCATCAAACCTAAATCCGGCCCTGACAAGAAGCAAGGATGCCACAAAACAGGGCTGGCGTGGGGGCGTGGCTCTGCAGGGGGTGTGGCCTGAGGGTGAGTCCTGGGGGCCAGGCAGAGAGGTATGGAGGGCCACATTATTATTTTTTACCTCCAAGGGTGAGGCCCACCATCTCCGGCTTACATGTGAAGATGGCGCATGTTGCGCAGGCGAGTGTGGGAAATTAAAGACCCCTCCACTGAGAGGCAGACGGGTGAAGAGGGCAAACCAGTCTTCCCATTCCCAGATGCAGAAATCGACAGGACAGACGCAGGGGGTTTATTTTTACCACATTGGAGACAGGTCAGTGTCCTCCGCGGCACATAAAGGAGGCAGCCGTCTAGCTTAGTGAGCACATTATAGAATCATGGGACTGGAGAACTTGTAGGCACCCCAGGGGTCATCTAGCTCAACCCCCTACGGGGAGGGAATCACAGAGAAAGGATCCCTGGCAGATCCCCCGCCCCCGCTTAGAAACCTCCAACGAAGGAGGGAGTCCGTTCCACTCAGAAAGTCTTTCCTGCATCCGACCCCTGCTCCAAACCCCTCCTCCCCATCCATAATCTGCCTTGTGTTTACAGTGGTACCTCGGGTTAAGAACTTAATTCGTTCTGCAGGTCCGTTCTTAACCTGAAACTATTCTTAACCTGAAGCGCCACTTTAGCTAATGGGGCCTCCCGCTGCTGGAGCACGATTTCTGTTCTTATCCTGAAGCAAAGTTCTTAACCTGAGGTAATATTTCTGGGTTAGCGGAGTCTGTAACCTGAAGCGTCTGTAACCTGAGGTACCACTGTATTTACGAATGGATTGAGCGGACAAGAGCAAGATTGGGTCCAACAGTCATGAAGACTGTTTCTTCATGTGCCGTAGAGAAAAGAGAGGGGCTGATGGGGCTCTTCCGCCTAGGAAGGGAGCCCATCTAAGGAGAAGGAAAACTCTGATCCTAAACCTCTGTTTCTTCGGGAGAAGAAAAGGTTAAAATGTAAACCCAGGGTAGGCAACCTAAGGCCCGGGGGCCGGATGCGGCCCAATTGCCGTCTCAATCCAGCCCGCGGAATCAGTGTGTTTTTACATCAGTAGAATGTATGCTTTTATTTAAAATGTATCTCTGGGTTATTTGTGGGGCATAGGAATTGGTTCTTTCTTTTTTTCCAAAATATAGTCCGGCTCCCCACATGGTCTGAGTGGACCGGACCACGGCTAAAAAAGGTTGCTGACCCCTGGTGTAAACCCAACACAAATGTGGAGTCCCTGAGACAGTTGGGTGGTGTCTTGTACACCCCAAAACTCCTGCAACCAAACGGGTGCGAAACATCTTGCTCTGCTTTCCTTTGGGCCACCTCAGTGAGGCCGAGAGGGGGTGGGTCTTGTCGTCTGGGCAGCCCAGGACCCCCAGACCCACTGCCCGGACTTGCACCCCAGGGAGGTCACTTCACTGCTGCTAGCACAGCAATTTGCCTTCACCCCCGAAGGCAGACTCCATTGTCTCTCAAGCTAGGCGGATGCCAATGACTTTGACATCCATATCTCCCCCTTTTTCTCCATGG
Organism: Podarcis muralis; assembly: GCF_964188315.1. NCBI lineage: Eukaryota > Metazoa > Chordata > Lepidosauria > Squamata > Lacertidae > Podarcis > Podarcis muralis. Next base: position 42,890,842 of record NC_135669.1, read on the forward strand.
AGCTTGAGGTGGAACGCTGTTTGCCCTCATTTCCACCCCCACAACGATCCTGTGAGGGGGGGTGACCGTGGCCCAAAGTCACTCCCCAGTGACCTTCGCAAAGGCCGAGTGGGGATTTGGAACCCCCCCCCCCCGTCCTTTTTTCAAAAAAATACATTTTTATTGATTTTATAATACATCAGTTCCAACAGTCATACAACACATCTTCTCATCTTATACAATATTTTAGACTTCCGACAACGCCTCTGATGATTTTCCGTTCTTAATCACTTATTCTGCATTTCTTAATTTCTATATTATCCTTAACTAATAATTCTTTTCATAGTCTTTCTTGTAATATTTCAAATAATCCACCTTACAAAAATTCTTGCAATCCTACTAGCGTAATCTGTTCATCACAATTACTTTTCGAATAATTCATATATTTACGCCAGTCCTCTAAGAATCTCTGATCTTGCAGGTTTCAAATCCTTCCTGTTAATTTATCTTATTCTGCATAGTCCATGGACTATGTCCTAACCCCCAAGTCCTAACCCAACACCCTAAACGCTGCCCCACACCGGCTCTCCAAGCGAACATTAGGTCTAATGATAGGGCCGGCTCTCTTAAGTCCCTGGGCTTGAGGAGATCTTTGGCATTTGATCTTGTAGGAGCCGGTTTGCAGCTTCACCGGATGTGGCTGTCATCGATTTTGCTTGATGAGAGCCACTCCCCAGACTGGAGAGATCCCGTTTTTCCTCACTATTCCCTCTCCGACATAGTCATGGGAGAGAGATTTATTTGCCTCATTCGGAGAGCTTGCCTCTTTCGCTCTCCCTTTCTTTGTGTGCGTGAGTCAGTGATTCAACCCACCCCGAAGAGTTTTGCAATGACCTGATCTCACACACGCACGACTCTCCAGAAGGGACTGTTTGAAAGATCAGCTCGGAGCACAAAGATCACAGTGATGAGAGGGTGATCTTGTCGGCTGGGGGTCTCCCTTGTGGAAAGATGCTGCTGGAATGATTTAACAAGGCTGCATCATTCAGCCTGTTCATTTGCCATACAGTGGCAAAGGGAAGATTGTTATCTATTCAGGGTGTAGCTCATTGATTAAGTCGGCAAGTGTTTGAGTTGATTAAGCGGGCATTTAAAAGAAGGCAAAAAGTCCATCAACCTACAAGAAAGTGGGACGCTTTGAGGCCAGTTGATTAAGTGGGCAAATGTCCAGGTTGATTAAGTGGACATTTAAAAAAAACACAAAAGCCGATCAGGAGGGCTAGATGCCTTGCTCCCTTCACAAGGCTGGTGGAGACCATTTGATGCCAAAGCAGTTTGCTTCTTAATTGGCGTCTTTTTAAAGCTGGGCAAAAGTTGTCCTTCGTTCCTGCCTCCCTGACTATGTGCTAGTGCCGGCGTTTCCCCGCGGTGCCATGAAAAGGTTGCGCTCGCTGCAGATTTTATTGGCTGCCCTGATTTCAGTTTGGTGTTGTGCTGTAAGCAGCCTTCAGAGAGACCTTTGCCGTTTGGTGTGGTGATAAAAGAGAATGAGAGAAGGGAAGGGAAAGAGGCCGCGAGGGCTACTGCCAGATTTATTTCTTTTTAAGGATTTATGTGAGTGTGCGAAGCAGGCTGGCCCTATCAAACTGCTGCTAGCCGTGGTAGCTCCATGAAGCCTCCATAACCAGGCACAGTCTATCTGCTAAACGCCAGCTGTTGAAGCAAAAAGCCAGGGAAAGCTGATGCCTCACTTGGGGGCTTCCAGCTGGGCACTGCTGGCAAACAGGCCTGTGGACTGATCTATCTTCCAATATACATTAAAACGTAAGGTGTCGTCACACACTGCAGCGTGGGGAAAGGCCAATTCAGGTGAGGCCCTTACACAGTGGTTTAGTAAAAGGGAGTCGGGAGGGGAGGGCTTTGGGCAGTCTATGGAGGATTAGGGAAGGGGTGAACGAGGTGTAAAGGGAAGGGGTTGTTAATAATAATAATAATAATAATAATAATAATAATAATAATAATAATAGTAATAATAATAATTAATAATTAAATATTTGTCTATACCCTGGCTATCTGGCTAGGTTTCCCCAGCCATTCTGAGCGGCTCCCAACAGAATATTAAAAACACGATAAAACATCAAACATTTAAAACTTACCTAAACAGGTCTGCCTTGTTTCATTTTTATTAATTGATTGCATTTATATCCCACCTCCCCCCTTGCAAGGAGCTCAGACCACTACGCCATGCTGGTGTGGTCTTGCAGGTAACTTGGCCCTGAGCTGCTTAGGCGCCAGTGGAGAGGCAGAGTGGTGTAGCGGTTAGCGTGTCAGACTAGGACCTTGGGAGACCCGGGTTTGAATCTGTAGAGTGAGCCATGGGAAGCTGGCAGAGGGGTTGGCGAGAGGAGAGGGTGTGTGTCCATGAATATGCCAGTCTGGGTAGCTCAGTTGGTGAGAGTGTGGTGCTCATAATGCAAAGGTTTCAGGTTCAATCCCTGTATGGAACAGCTGCGTATTCCTGCATTCCTGGGGGCTGGACTAGATGATCCTCGGGGGTCCCTTCCAACTCTGCAGTTCTATGATTCTATTGTATTTAAAGCTGCAGCGGCAGCAGACATGCAAAGAGGGTGTTCCTGCACGCAGCTGGTACCAGGGGTGGGTGGGCGGGAATCCCTGAATTTCAACAAATTGGATGGAGAAGGAAGGAAATGGTTACTCAAATGCCCTTACTTCTCATTTGCCGGCAAAAAAATATTGTGAATTACTTTGCTTCTAATGCCCTTCTCCCTTCCCCCAACAAAAACCACATCATTTTATTTATTATTATTGTTTCATTTTATATTTATTAAACTTTTATACTGCCTTCCATCCAAGGACCAAAGGGTGGTTTACAATATTAAAAAACCAAAAACAACTACAGCGGTACCACTGGTTACGTACTTAATTTGTTCTGGAGGTCCGTTCTTAACCGGAAACTGTTCTTAACCTGAAGCACCACTTTAACTAATGGGGCCTCCTGCTGCTGCCGCACCACTGGAGCATGATTTCTGTTCTCATCCTGAAGCAAAGTTCTTAACCCGAGGTACTATTTCTGGGTTAGCGGAGTCTGTAACCTGAAGCGTATGTAACCTGAAGCGCATGTAACCTGAAGCATATGTAACCCGAGGTACCATTGTAATGTAGATTTTGGAGAGTTTGGGGTGGGAAGTTCCTGGCCAGATTTCTCAAATCCGGACTGGGGCCGTGGGAGATGTTGGCAGTGCTGCAAATGTTGCTGCACTACAACTCCCATCATCCCTGGCCATGCTGGCTGCTGGGAGTCAGAGTCTGACAACATCTGGAAGGCCACAGGTTCCCCATCATTGAATCAGAGCCACCTTCCCCAACCCGGTGCCCTCTTGGTGTTGTTGACTGGCAACTCCCATCCGTCCTGGCCAGATGTTTTGGCGCAGAGTTCCTGGCGTTGACGGGGGCTGATGGGAGTTGCAAGTCCAAAACATCTGGAGAGCACCAGGTATGGGAAAGCTGCTGAGGACTGTGTATTGGGTCGAGACAGAGCCTCTTGGAGGGTGTAGATGGCTTTGCAAGCAGCAAAGTTCCCATCAGTGTGGTTTCCCCGCCTGAGATGCACTAGCACTTCGCACAGTCAGAACAAAACAGAGCAAGCAAAAAGTTGCACAGGAATGACTTTGCAAAAGAAGGGCTCTGCGTCTCCGCCTGGCTGGATGCTGCCGAGCAAACGGCTGCCACTTTTGGCTCTCCTTCAGTGCGCAGCTATGCTCTGCACACTTCTCTCCCAGAAATGGAAGCTGAGATGTCTGCTTTTGCCAGTATAAGTTGACTGGGTTGGAGCCATCAGCGACTTTTAACCATGAATGCTGAGTGGAACTTCCATATTCCAGCGCAGTCTATCTTGAGATTGCGAGTTCCCCAGAGAGTTGCCTGATGCCCCCTTCATCACCGTTTTTCATAGGGTTACTTATTTAATTGGTGGGTTTAAAAAAAGTAAATTGTGTGCTTTGAGTTATCCCTGTTTTATTCTCGGAGTTTCCGTGGGTCCTGCACTAGGAGAAAGGCGGGATATAAATGAAATAAATTACTCTCCTAATTTATTCCTGTATTGCAGGAGTTTTGGACTAGCTTCCAACTCTCCAAACCTCCATCCTTTCCTTCAAGCCTGAGAATGATTGTTCTCTTGTGTTTTTCCAGCCCCCGGAGAAGGAAATTGGTTGAAATATGAGCTGCCTCTGTCATCTCCAGAAGAGGCAAACCAGTTTGGGTTATGTAAGCGTTTGCAACGGCTGCCAATGAATTTAGGATACCTGGCCTCAGGTGTTGGAGCCGAACCTGGAACGGAGTTGCCAAACTCGTGACTCATTTCACCGTTGAGCTGCTTCTTTCTACCTGTCGATCCCTCTTCCCCTGCAATGGCAGCCGGTCCGTTAGGGCAAATGTGTCGCTGCCCCACAGACCTCCGACTGCCCTCGCCAACTCTCACTTGCCCTGCCTTCTTTCTCAAAAGCAAGCTGGCGAGTGGCTCTGGGTGTCAGCCGCCTTCATCTCTGTGTCTCAGGAGGAAGAAACTAGGGTGAATTGGCTCTGCCTCTCATTGTCTGTGGCTCTGTTTGGGGTCCCTGCCCTACCAGCCCCAATGGGCACCAGCCACCAGGGGACCATCGGAAGAGCTTGCTGGATCAGGCCAATGACCCATCGAGTCCAGCAGCCTGCTCTCACAGAATCATGAGGACTAGGACCGTGCCTCTCAAAAACAAAAGCGAGCTTCTCTGCAAGCTGAATTCTGTAGCTATTGTCCATTTTTTAAAAAAAGTCCTCATGGAAATTCACCAGCATTTTAGGGTGAATTTCTAATATACACACGTCTGTATGCAGTTTGCCCCAATGTGCTCACTTTTTGCAAATGCATTTTTGTAAAATGTTCTTTCATGAATATTTGCATTTTTTAGGCGTGCCTTACCCTGGCCTGTGCATTTTTTGCACACATCGCTTGACTGGAGAACTGCAGAATTCTGAGAAGCGTGAATTTCAACGGGCGGCTGCATTTCCAGTTCACATATGGCTTTCAGGAAGTGCGAATTGAGGCGCCGCCGCCTCTGAACACAAACGGAACCACGTTTCTCCCCAGGTAAGGCTGGGGATAAGACTCCCCATTTGCCAACCTGGAGAGCGGCTCCCCGTCAGCGTAGGCAATATTGAGCTAGGTGGACCATTGTTCTGACTCCCCACAAGGCAGAGTTCTTTCATCTGGTTGGTCTCATCACAACACAGAACGTGGCCACTGAGATCTTCCCACTAGGCGAAGGATGCTTTGAGTCGCTTTGCTCTCATGAGCAAGACTTCAAGGTGGGCTATTTTGGTGCCTATGCAAATAATACTCTGGGGCTGCCCTGACAGCTCCCCAGTGGGTCCAGTTTCCTTTTTCAGCCACAGACTTCTGGGCAATGACACATTGTCATATGAAGATCTAGCACAGACTGAGAAAGAGCTGTAGGGTAGGGAGGGACCCCTGAGGGTCATCTACACCAACCCCCTGCCATGCACCCCCCATACCTGTTCCTGCAGGCCCAGCAGCTGCATGCAACACATCTGGTGGCACAAGACGTCATTCATGCAGGTGTTGTAGGTGCCACTGCCTCGCCCACCCCTGTCCCAGAACATCTGTTTCCTGCTTGCCATGTGAGAATGAAATTCGCAGGTGGCTATCCTTGGTCACACGGTAGTGTGACCAGGAGAACCGATGCTGATGCAGCATGGTGACTGAGGCACACACACACACACACACACACACACACACACACACACACGAACATGGCTCCTGGTCCATCACATCAAATGCTTCTGCACAAGCCACACAGAACACACATTGTGGTATTGTCTAATCACATTATTGGTGTACCAGACTTATTTTTACATCTCTCTGTTGTTGGCCACTTGTAATATCAATTCAACACGGCAGCGCAACTGTATTCTCCCCCACCTCCAAGCAATTTGGAAATTTAGAAAACAGTGAGAGGTAATGTGATCCAAGGTTCAGGCATGTTGGCTAAAAGTTGAGACCTCCGTGGCTGAAACGCACCTGACTTTTCTGGTAAGAGATCAGGGGCTCCCACCTGTCGTTCCTGAGCTCAACTCAGGTGGCATGTCTGTGGATTTGTAGTAGGGAAAATACTGAATGTTCACATAGTGATTTTAAATGGACACAGGAGTTTGACGATGAGTTATGCATATGGACATATTGTTTTGATTCACTCCTCATATTAAAGTGTCAAATTATTTATTTTGTAAGAGTTAGGTAGCAGCTGTTTGCACAATTTATAGTTTTAATGCTTCGCAATTCATTGATTTGTGTTTTATCCTGGCTTGTTGACAAGTCTCTCACACTATACCTTGTAGGGTTGTTGTAAGAATGGCAAGGTAATATTTTTCTTACCTGCTCCTGTTATTCAAAGAGGTGTAGTCATTACTTTTTTAAAAAAGAAATCTAATTAAATTGGAGTTGTTTTAATTGCCCCAACATTGGTTATGTGTATATGTTTTGAATATTCAGAAGGCTGCCGTCCTATTTACCTGGGAGCAAGTCCCATCTGACTCAATGGAACTTACTTCTGAGTAGACTCTGTCCCCGCCGGCACTCTACACTGGAAGCAGTAGCATACCACCTTAAACAGTCATAGCTCCCCCCGCAAATAATCCTGGGAACTGTAGTATGTTAAGGGTGCTGAGAGCTGTTAAGAGAGCTACAATTCCCAGTGTTTCCTGGGAAAAGGGACCAACAGTTAAACCACTCAGGAACGACAGGATGCGGCCTAGACAAGAGCAGCGCCAAAAGCCAAGTGTCAGAAACCAAAGGCATTTATTAGAAATATTATGCAGACCCTGCACCCAATGCTTCAGTAACGTTAATCTTCTTTAAATAAAAACATTGGCAGTCACACATCCTCGACCGTTGAAGTCTCCGAGGGCCTGTACATTCTAGTGTGCTCTTGGTGTATAAATAAGATTGTTTTGCTCTCCGGCGGGAACAGTTCAGACGTGGAGCGCCCAGTCCAGGCCGAGAGAGAGGTCCGTTTTTTGTTTTTTTTTTAATAACTGAAACGCTCACAAGGAAAGATGAACAAACAAAATGTATCTGGAAGTTGGCACGTGTAAAGGCTAAAAAAAATAAAGATAATAGAGGGCAGGGCAGGGATCCAGAATCTGTTAGCTCTCCCAAAACAGGTTAATAAGCAGAGGAAAGGACTCTGTTCGTTCATTGCCAGTCGGAGTCGATTAATGGCATATTGGAAAGATCATTAGCACCTGCAGACACCAGCCATTCCACGTAGGACACCTGCTCAGGAGTCATTTATGTTTTTACAAAATTATGGGGTGGATGGGGGGCTCCAGCATCTCTCCAGATGTCAGGAACCCCCAGGCCTTATCCTGCTCGCTTGTTGCTCCTTCTGGGATCCAGTGACATCTGCAGGCCACAGATGTCCACGCCCAATTCCCTGCATTATATTATGGGGTGCATTTCACTGGAGAAGCATGGAAGATGGGGAAGACGGGCTGGGAGAATCCTTCAAGTGAGGAGAGTCTCCTGCAGGTGTTGCACAGCTGCCAGGGATGATGGGATTTCAGAGTCCAACACCTGGAGGAACACTGGGCCCCCCCATCCCTGGCCTACAGTCACACGACCCCCAATGCTCCTATGTCAAGGACGGTGCCCCCCTTGGCATCATTTGGGGAAAGGTGGGCGCAGGTTGATACGGCCGCCTAGTGTTGTGCGGAGGAACAAGCTAATAGCCACCTCTGGCTTCACCCGCAGTAGAAGGAGCGGGAAGTGCCTGACTAAAACCCTGCACAGGTGGACCCTAAATTGAGGAGGGTTGACAAGAGAAGCAGCAGGCTTTGTAATCTGGCGGCATTTCAGTGACTGAGAACCCCGGGGAAATTAAGCTCAGTGTCACCCTGGATTTCTCCTTCTGCACCTCATTTTGGGATGGGGAGGGAGAAAGAGGTGGAGTTCTAAGGAAAATGGGGACTTTAGGGGGAGGGGACAGACACACACACACACACAACCTTAAGTCTACCTTCCTAACCTTCAAGAGCAAGGGAAGCGGATTCAGAACCTGCCCCTAAAACATTCCCTTCAAGATGCTAGGCCTCAAGAGACCTGCCCAGGCTTCCTTCGGACACCTCAGCTCGGCATCACTGACAAAACCAATACAGACAAAACTCTCACTCTGACACGGACATTTTAAACACCTCATCTGCTCTCCTTGCAACTGTTAGGGGTGCAAATCCACACCTCGCTTTGCACTGGAATCTCCTGCTCCCCCCCCCCCTCTCAGCTTCCCCCTGCTTTTCTGGAGACAAAACCAAACCGGACCTTCAGGATGACCAGACGCGAACCCTCACTCACTTCCTGCCTTTCCTCCATCTCTTGCGCCAACTGAGGTGCACAGCGAAGCCAACAAACCTCCCTTTCCCAACACCCCCCCCCAGGTAAACTACATTTCTGATGCAATCCAACACCTGGACACTCAATGGCCCAGAAACATTAACCTTGTAGGCATATCACACTCACACACACACACACACACACACGCACACTAACTAACAAACTAACTAACAAACAAACAACTGATGTTTACGAGACAGTCTGAGGGACTGGGGGGAAGGGATGAAGCTTCCCTGAAAGGACCACCTCAGACTTTTTTGCCTCTACCTGCCTCACACATAACGACAGACCTCCTCTTAAAGTAGAGAAAATGGCAAAATGCAGACAGCAGAAATCTCCTTTCGCCTGCAATAACAGGCAGTAATATCAGAGGCTGCAATCCCAGGGACCTCCAGAAGTTGCTGGAATCCTACTCAGCCTTAACTGATGCTGGCTGCAAGGGGCGGGTGGGAGTTCGGGTACCATTATGCCTAGAGGGGTCCGTCCCCCCCGTCTACCTTGTGGGGTTCTTGTTCCATCTACTCATGGCTACAGACCTCTGCACTGGACGCAACTCACTAAAGGAACTGCGCTTTTCCTGGACCGTAGGAAATTCCCTCCCCGCAGCGCCTGACTCCCCCAAGTTAAAGGTCTGTTTGCCTGATGAAAATGCAAAGGTGGTCTGCAACTTCCTTTGACCGGATGGCACGTTTTCTCCAGAGAAGATGGCAAACGATTTTGGAATGACTGGATGATGTCTGGAGACTGGCAGGTTTCGGCTAGGAACCATGAGGACTAGCACCGGACATCTGAAAGTCTTCAGGCAGAAACCTTACAGCAGGCCTGCCTGAAGTCTTCTTTCCACAGCCGTTGGGATGTCAAAGTGGGAGAAGGGGCTTTGGATGGGAAGGAGAGACCCAAACAAAGTGGGGGAAGCTCAGCTCAGGCCAAGACCAAGAGCGGGGAAAGAGATTGACGTTCTCTCACGGACGAGAAGAACTGGGCTGGGAGGCGGCGGCAGAAACAGAGGCCTCCTCCTTTGGCAAAGCGAACAACTTCAGACAATTATTTGGCACCTTCAACTTCGTATCCAGTAACAGAAAACACACGATGATAATTTGGGTGTGCAGGCTGTACTCCAAACCCTCTGCGACCTTACGGTGCGATGTCTAACACATCCCCTGCAGAGCCACAGGGCATGGAAGAAGCAGCAGCAGATGTGGGCGATGTGAGCAAGGAAGACGTGGCAAGGAAGCACTTCCTTCGCAGCATCCTCTAGGGGACCCTGGGGTTTGTGCCCACGGGTCATGTCACCCACACACGGCACTCCTGTGACAGGCTTCACCTCCCAAGTCTCAGAAAGGAGCCGGCGAGTCACACCAAAGCGGCAAGGAGGAAATTCCACCAAGCCAAAGGAAGCGTCGCTTGTGTTTGTGACCTGGTGGCCTTCAGGTGCTCCTGACGCCAGCCAAGGAGGTTTCGTGGTGGCCCTTCGGTGACACAGAGGTGTCGTGAAATGGGGCTGGCGAAGGTCGGTGCGTATGGCGCTGCCAACCCTGGCTTTCACCCCCACAGGTCATTGACTCAGCGCTTCAAGCTCACACTTAAAGGGCACCTGAGTCCTTGCAGAGAAGCCCTCAGTCGCTGCAAGAATTTTCAGGCTTTTGATGCCGCATAAATCCGCTGCGCTGAGGCTCGCCTTGTGAGCTAAGGACACAAGTCACTTTCAACATGACGTTAACTTGCAGAGTTTCAGAGACTTCCCCTCCCCTCACAGGCTTGCCAACTCTTCCCTCTACTCCCCTGGAAGGGCTCCTGCGCTCTTAGCAGAAGCGCAGCAGGTGGAATCTCAGTAGGTAAAGCTTTTACATTGTGTCCGCTTGGATGGGACAGACTGGAGCTGTGGGGAGTTTCCTGTTGGCACGGCTGTGAAAAGGGCAGGTGGGACGTGGCAGGAAATTAATATTTTTTTGGCAACTCCAGATTTTCAAAAGCTGTTGGCGCCACCAAAGGCCATCACCCCCCAAGAAAAAAAAAATCTATCAGCATGTGCAGACCTAACCCTCTCACCCCCCCACAAAAAACCACATTTTCCCCACAACCTTTTCTCTCCACTACTCAACTAGCAACTGGTGCCTTTAACCTGGGAATCAGGCTTCCCAACATGTCTTGGTTCTGCATTTGGATCCCCGCCTCCGGTTTGATGAGGACGGTTCTGTGGCCCTGCAGATGCCACTGGTCAGAGATGGTGGGAGTTTTAGTCCAGCAACTTCCTGTAGGCCGCAGATGTTCCCCGTGGATCAGACAAATAAGATGTCTGCAGCAACACAAGGAGGTTTGCGCAACAGAACACAACTCTTGCATCTCCTGCACCAACTTGGAGGCACTGGGGGGGGGGCGGGGAGAATTTTAGAAGGCACCGCTTCTCCCACTATTACGGAAAAGACACCTGCTGAAATCCCCGTGCAACGAGTTAAAGAGACACGCAGTCTTTGTTCTGCAACAAAACCCCAGCGGACTAAATCGGGCATCAAAGTGATCCCGTCACAACACAGATCCTGGGTGGGCGGGAGATCTGGGCCGGATAATGGCTTCCTCTAGCCTTGTGGAGCAACGATCAGAAGGGCTCCCCCTCCTCTCCTTGCGTCCACACTCAATGCAGTGCGGATCCTGGATGGACAGAAGCCTATTCAGATCCCGGCAGTCCCTAAATTGGTCCTGGGATGGGGGAAATTTGCAAAAGCCAAGATCAGCCTGGCTCTCTCTACCACCCTACCAGCTGCGTGAGACTGGGCCAAGGCAGCTGTCATTAGGGGAGGGGGGGCCTTGTAAGGGGATTTTAAGTTTGGTATTTTGTTTTTCCCAAAGATGCTGTCATGTTTCAAGGGGTCCTGGCTGTTCCACACAGCGCAGCCTGTTTCAGGAAGCCAGCCCACCCTGCTCTTTTCTTGAGCCTCCAGGGAGAAAAGCAAGGAAGCCTTTCCAGGGGAACCGTGAAGAGGGGAAGCCACAACCAGGTTCTGTGAAATTAAAGAGAGGGGAAGCAGCAACTTCTGATGCCCTCAGGGACCTCCAGAGGCTGTGCACAAGGCCACCGATTTGTCCGGCGATGAGGGGAGTTGTTCTCTGCCCCACAGCGCAGGGCACCCTGGGTGGAAAGGAGTCTTATTTGGCACGGTCAAGTATGGGGGAGATGTTATTTCCTGCGTCCCCCCCCCAAGAGAGTCCCAGGCCAAGCAGAGCCCCTCCACTCTGCTTCAGGCTGCATGGCGTGGGCTGGATCGGGGCCAGTCCTTTCTGGGGCCACGAGAAACGTCTGCCGGGGCCTCTGTCAGGCAGGAACGAAGGGGGAGGGTCCCTTTAGTGTTTTCCTTTTAAAGTGATCTAGTGCGTTGCATGGTGTTCTTCAGACGCCTTCCTCTTCCTCCTCCTCCTCCTCCTTCCTCCTCCCGGCTCCGGAACTCAGGTCTCGAAATATTTGTAGATTTGGGCGACGTACTGCATAACGCTCTGCCAGTCGGGGCGGTCCGTGTACATGATCTCGCTGAGCTCCTGTAGCGGGAAGAGATGGCAGCGTCATTGGGAGGGAGGGAAACAAGGAAACGTAAGGCACTTTAGCTGCAGCAGGGGAACCAGAGGGTCATTCCGAACCCCCAGGGACAGTTTAAAGGCACAATGCAGGTGGAATCTCCTCCTCCCTATCCCAGCCTCCCAAAATATACCGGATCATTTCACAGGAAGTTTGTATATGTGTGAGTACATACATATTCATAGAATCAAAGAACTGTAGGGATGGAAGGGACCCCGAGAGTCATCTAGTCCACCCCCTGCAATGCAGGAATCCATGACAGATGGCCATCCGAACTCTGCTTTGAAACATTCAACAAAGGAGAGCCCACCATCTCCTGGGGGAGTCCATTCCACTGTCAATCAACTCTTCCCATAAGAAACGCTGTCCAGCTCCAAGGGCCTTCTCGGTGGTGGCGCCTGCCCTGTGGAACTCCCTCCCACCAGATGTCAAGGAAATAAACAACTATATGACGTTTAAAAGACACCTAAAGGCAGCCCTGTTTAGGGAAGCGTTTAATGTTTAATAGACTATTGTATTTTAATATTTTGTTGGAAGCCGCCCAGAGTGGCTGGGGAAACCCAGCCAGGTGGGTGGGGTATAAATAATAAATGATGATGATGATGATATTTATCTGGAATCTCCTTTGTTGGTGGGAGCAGTAGAAAACAAGCTTTCTCCATCTTCCATGGATATTTGAAGGTGTCTCTCATACCTCCCTCTGTCTCCTCTCCTCCAGGCCAAGCCTGCCCAACATCTTCAGCGGCTCCTCATAACATTCTTCCTGTCTGCTGAAGCTTCTCAGTTCTTCCCTTGAAGCTCCAGAGAGAGAAAACTGGGCAGAGGGGGGAGCGGATCTCTGATCCCACGCACACACTGGACCCAACACGTCTGAGCCCCGGGGAACGTGACGGCTTTCGCTTCCCCTCTCGCGGCAGCGAACGGAGTAGGGGGGCAGCCAGGAACAGCACCCCCCCCTTCCCGTGCCGGAAGGGCTCCCTATCTGCTTGGCAAGGCTTTCAAGAAGGGAGCGGTAGCCAAGAGTAATTAAATGCCGGCCGTAAGCCTTTTAAAGAAATGAATTTGAAACACCCAAGCTCACATAAAACGTGGGGGAACGGGACGGCGAATTGACGGTTGTGTGCCAGGAAGACTTGGTGATGGGGACAGAGAGCTGTGAGCACTTCAGGTTCCCATGATTTGGGGAAGGTATTCAGGAGATGGAGGCAGGGAGAGTTCAACAGGGAGAGTTCGGCGGAGGGGCCCTCTGGGGTGGGGAGGGGAGGCTGGTTTTCAGCTGACAAGGCTTCTAGGGAGCTGGCAAGGAGTTGCAATACTTCTCTTCCAACTCTACAATTCTAAGATTCTATTAAAACTGCCCTAGGGCAGAGGGGAACCTCAGGGAACCTAAGGCAAGCCATCTTATGCAGAGTGAGACCCTTGGTCCATTGAGCTCAGTCTGGTCTGCACTGCAGAGGGAACTCGGCAGGGTTCCTGCCCAGCCCTGCTTGGCAATGCCGTTTGAACCTCCCGCATGCAAAGGGGGTGATCTGCCCCTGGGATATGGACCTTCCTCTGAAAATAAGATTCCAGCCCTCATGGCTCTGAATCGGAAACAAAGGAAGCACCTTAACAGAGTCAGAGTGTTGGCCATCTAGTTTGGTATTATCTGCATAGGACCTCTCTGGGGTCTCCAGCCCTTCCTGAAGTTGCTGAAGATGGTGAGGAAAGTTGCATGCTATGAGACCTATCACGTAATAATAATAATAATAATAGTAAATTTATTTATATCCCGCCCTCCCCTGCCAAAGCCGGGCTCAGAGCAGCTAACAACAGTAAAAATAGCACAGTTTACATACAATCACAGTCAATTAATTGAAATACATTCTAAAATAAATTCATTCTAAAATCAATTCAGAATCAAATCAATGGCAACCATTGGGCTAGAGTTCTATGAGGATTACAGAAGGAGGGGGGCAGACTGTGCCTTGGTGGAATAGCTCTGTCTTGTAGGCCCTGCGGAAAGATGTCAAGTCCCACAGGGCCCTAGTCTCTTGTGACAGAGCGTTCCACCAGATCGGGGCCACAGCCGAAAAAGCCCTGGCTCTGGTTGAGGCCAGCCTAACCTCCCTGTGGCCCGGGACCTCCAAGATGTTTTTCTTGGAAGACCGTAAGGTCCTCCGTGGGACATACCAGGAGAGGCGGTCCCGTAGGTACGAGGGTCCTAGGCTATATAGGGCTTTAAAGGTTAAAACCAGCACCTTAAATCTGACCCTGTACTCCACTGGGAGCCAGTGCAGCTGGTATAGCACCGAGTGAATGTGATCCCACAGCAAGCACCCTGTAAGGAGTCTCGCCGCGGCATTCTGCACCCGCTGGAGTTTCTGGGTCAGTCTCAAGGGCAGCCCCGCGTAGAGTGAGTTAATGCACGCCAAGGTGTGTGTTTCAGCCTGAGCAAGGTCTCAGTGACTCCGGGCTCACGCCAGCCTCTAGCCACATTGTCCCCCAATCTTAAGAAGAGCCCTGAAGCTGTGCAAAAAGTTATTTGTAGCGGTGCAATTGGGCAAACGACTTTTTAGAAGCGATAACTCAACAGATTTAGGAAGAGAGCGAGAGCAAGGGAGCTTGGTGTGTTCCTGTTAGCCCCGCGCTCTTTCACACCTCTGTACCACAGCAAACATGTTTATGGCTGCAAACGTAAGCGAGTCATAGAAGAAGCAAAACGCGAGCAGCATTTTGCTCGCCCCCACATCGAAACCCGCGCAGGCAGAGTCAGAGCCAAGGTTGTACTGGGGGTGCTGGGTTCAGATTCCCCAGTCAGCTGTGGAATTTGCTGGAGAGTGGTCTTAGGCGAATCGGTCTAGCCTCACAAGGCTGTCAGGAGGATAAAAACCAGCCACAGGGAGGGACAGTGGACCATAAATGCCATAAAATAAATAGCTGTGCAGTCTGGGATTGAAGGCTGGCTTTTCTAAACCGAAAGGAGCAGCGGATCTGAACTATCTGAGCTCTGAATCACAACACCTCGGTGGGTTCGGCAAACAACAGGAAACCCTCAATCAAGCATTTTTCTTTCTTGACGAGGTCAGAAACTCCCTGAAATTGACTGGCGGAGGAGATTCAGGATGATTAAAAGGGAGGGTCTTCCCCATGCAACCGCACTTTTTGACTTGTGGAACTCACCACCACAAGATGTGACGGCGGAAGATGGCCGCTGGTTTTAAAGTGAGAGATTAGATAAATGGAAGGGAGGGTGGAATGGATTTGAAGCCATGCTCCTGTTGGCTGTTTTCCTGCAGGTGCAAATATGACACACACACACCCTCCAGCCTCCAGCCCCCCGCCGGCCTCCTCCCCTCCAATGCTATATTGGCACAATGCATCTCCCCAGGACAAAAGCACTCACCAAGCTTGGTTTAATGCCAACGCTTTCGGCAGCCTGGAATGCCAAAAGGAGATTTCTTTTCTGTGGGGAGGGGGAGAGAGAGACAACAAATAGGTCAGGATAGAAGGGCTGTTTTCTCTGACATTAGCCTGCCCCCCCTCCATTTGCCACGGGTACAGCTGTGGATGGGGAGGACACAGATTCTGTTTGCCTTTGAATGGGAAAGCTCCCCGATCGGTGCTTCCTGAAGCAATAAGCCAACCAAAACACTGTGATTCTTTGAAACTTGCACTGCTCCGAATTTTGCAATGCAGTTTTCCAACCCCACAATGTGTGTTAATAGGGGGAAATTTTGCAAAATAAATTGCATTTTTTTTAAAGGTGAGAAACAGAGGGCTTAGGCGAGGTGCAAATGGCAAAGACCTCGCCAGGAAACACAACCCACAACTGAAAGAAAACAGGCACTCCTTGATTCAAACCCACAAAAGGAAGTGAATTCACGTATACATCAATCAGGTGAGAAATAAGTTTCAGATTCTGCTTCTTCCTGGAAGACTTTATTATTGTAGCTACAGCAGAAAGGCACCCAGGCGGCCCTCCAGATATTGCTGGACTATTGTTATTAATTAAATTTCTTAGTTGCTCCCCCCATGCAACTGAAAGCAGCTTACAGCAAAAAATAACATATATTAAAAACCAGGAAAAACCCCAAAACACACTCACAAAATCTAAAACATGTTTTTAAAAGGCAGGATCAACATTTTATTATTTACAACTGTTATTAAAAGGTCATTAGTTGGAACTACTTATAAATAACCAAACATTAACCTTATCATGTATTTTTATTTTATTTTTAAAAAACTCGAGCCTGATTATATTTGGAACTCCTTGGCAATTGATGTCGGGCTCCGCCTTCACTGTCCTCTTTTTGGGGTCTGCCAAAATGTTTTCGTTTAGACAAGCCTGTCCAGAGGTTTAGAAAGCTGATGCAAGTTTAGTCTATTGTTATTTTAACTATCTGAGAGTCTTAAATCATGGCTGCTACATTTCTGCTAGTGTTAAATTTTATTGCTTTGGTCCCCCCCCCATTTTTCTTTACAACCATGCAGCATATAATACATTTTATGAAATGACTAAATAATAAATAAGGTCACTAGGTCAGGAATGGTGTGTGTGTGTGTGTGTGTGTGTGTGTGTGTGTGTGTTTACCCTGCAATTCCATTCCACGTCGCTAGGGGAAAGGTTTCTCCCCAACCCACCAAATCGCCCGCCATCTGAAGGATGCTGGAGACAGAGGGGCCTCACCTTGTCCTGGCTGTTGAGCTCCTGGTAGGGAATGTGGGCAGGAAGGTAGGTGTGCAGGAGGGCGCAGAAGGCCAGGCCGTCGCTCCAGCTGCTGCTGAAGTTGGTGATGTCGATATTCTGCGGGAGGAAAAGAGAAGGGACGGTGAGCTCAGCGGGAGAGGAAACCCAGAAGACAAAAGTCAGAGATTGATGTGCATTATGATGAGTGAAATAATTATTTGATCCCTTTGCGAAAGATGACTTAGTACTTGGTGGCAAAACCCTTGTTGGCAACTACAAAGGTCAGATGTTTCTGGGGGTTTTCCTGTTTTTATTCATAGAATCATAGAGTTGGAATAGACCAGTGTTTTTCATCCTTTTTTGGGCAAAGGCACATTTGTTTCATGAAAAAAATCACGCGGCACACCACCATTAGAAAATGTTAAAAAAATTAACTCTGTGCCTATATTGACTATATATAAAGTAATTCTCTTGAATAGGAATCAAATAAACACAAAGAAAGTATTTTATAATTACTTTATTATGAAATAGTAAGTAAACAGAAATATTAAAAATTATAAAATACTTTATTTTTAAATCTTTCGAATTTTTCAATTTTTCCCATGGCACACCAGGCAACATCTCGCGGCACACTAGTGTGCCGCGGAACAGTGGTTGAAAAACACTGGAATAGACCACAAGGGCCATCGAGTCCAACCCCCTGCCAAGCAGGAAACACCATCAGAGCACTCCTGACATATGGTTGTCAAGCCTCTGCTTAAAGACCTCCAAAGAAGGAGACTCCACCACACTCCTTGGCAGCAAATTCCACTGTCGAACAGCTCTTACTGTCAGGAAGTTTTTCCTAATGTTTAGGTGGAATCTTCTTTCTTGTAGTTTGGATCCATTGCTCCGTGTCCGCTTCTCTGGAGCAGCAGAAAACAACCTTTCTAGTTGTTTGAGACCTATTCTGCCTCTCACAGCTACAATAAACCTACCATTAAAATTATAGACTGGTAATTTCTTCGTCAGGGGGCAAACGGGCAAATTTAGCAGGGGATCAAAACTTTCCCCCCCTCAGTGTGTAAGTCAGCTTCCTTCATTCCTATTCAGCACCATGAGGACTGGAACCTTGCTGCGGATTAGACAAATTCATGGATGAGAAGACCACCGACAGCTAGCAGCCACGATGGCTATGCTCGGCCTCCAGAATCGGAGGCAGCGATGCTTCTGGGAGCCACAGGGGAGGAAGGTGCTTGGATGCTGCTTGCAGGTTTCCCACTGGGGCTAGGATGCTAGCCTAGATGGGCCCCCTCTGACCCCGATCCAGCAGGCTCTCCTTGCTGCCTCGCAAGATCAACCAGTGTGCCAAGGCTGGACAAACAAGCAATCAACTCCCGATCAGTGGCAATAATGCAAAACAAAAGGCCTTTGGGAAGCAGGTTGGCAGGGCAAGATCAATGCTGCCCCACTGCCTGTGAAATTAACATTTTGGCAGGAGGTCCTGCGGGAGGCAAAGATCTGGGGGCGTTGGGGGAGAAGAGAAACTGTTTGTCCCAATTCTTAATTACCTCCACCTCCCGGCATTGTGTTAATTACATTAAGGAGCTCTGCTAAGATTGGATTAATTCACTTTGCTGCTTTTCAAGAGGAGGAGGGGAGGGGAGCAAAGCGGAATATTTCTGTCCATTAACTGCTAGCTTCTTGGGTTTCAATAATGGCTCTCCAGACATTCTGGAAAAAACAAACCACCCTATGCTTGTCTTGTGACGGGGCTGATCTGTGGGGCTGGTGTGGTCAGTGGAGCAGGAGCAGTCAAAGCCACTATACTGCCCTTCGTATGTAATCATCATCATCATCATCATCATCATCATCATCTTAGATAATTTATTACGGTCGGAGACCAGCTTATAAAACACACTTGGGGATACAATCCCAGAAGGATAACAAACATTTAAAACATGTACAACAATAAATTTAAAATTTATAAATGCAATAAGCGTATAGACACTTAAAACTTTTAAGATAATCTACTGCAGAGAGATGACTCAGAGTCACCCATGCAACTGAGTTTGGGGGTTTTCTTAACAAACTAGTTTTTGCCTTCCCTGGAAATTTTGTTGTGGTGGGGCAGGGACTGTGGCTCCTTGCTGGTATTTCCAGGTGAACTGCTTATTGGTCATTCGCCCGGATTTGTTTGCAATTCAATTCAATCCCAAGAAGCTCAAGCAGGGAGGGGGGTTTACATGCTTCTCCCCCCCCCTCCATTTCATCATCACAACAACCCTGTGAGGCAGGTTAGGCTGAGTACGAGAAAGTGACTGGCCCAGGGACGCCCAGTGTGGGCTTCCTACCCAAGCAGCGATTCGAACCCTGGTCTCCCTGACGCTACACCACAAAGGCCTTCTTTGTGGCGAGGATAATGCCTCCCCTGAGCTCCTGGGAGAGAGGCAAACACTGAACAAAACAGAGCCCGACTTCCTCGCAAAGGGCTGAGACCTGCTGAGATGTTATCCTCCCTGGTTGCTGTGACCTTGCCAGTGTGAAAGGCAAACTTCAGAGCAGGTGGGAGAGTCAGTTGGCCAAGCAGGAAGTCAGCCAAGAAAAGAGCTATCCTGACTTTGCTTAGCCAAACCTGGGAAGCGAGTTCTCCCCTTCCGCCTGGACGGAGGGCCACACGCAGATCCCACATCCTGCAGATCCTGCTTGCGACAGGGATTGGGAGGGAGGGACAGGATGGAAGCAGCGACGGGGAGGGCGAGCAGCGCCTTGCCCATGTCATCCCCGACCTTGGCTGCAGAAGACAAAAGCAATGCCAGGGAAACTTACGATAGGAGGACACTAGGGAATTAGATGGACACTGGTGGCGCTGTGGGTTAAAGCACAGAGCCTAGGGCTTGCCGATCAGAAGGTCAGCGGTTCGAATCCCCGCGACAGGGTGAGATCCTGTTGCTCGGTCCCTGCTCCTGCCAACCTAGCAGTTCGAAAGCACGGCAAAGTGCAAGTAGATAAATAGGTACTGTTCCAGCGGGAAGGTAAACAGTGTTTCCGTGCGCTGCTCTGGTTCACCAGAAGCGGCTTAGTCATGCTGGCCACATGACCCGGAAGCTGTACGCCGTCTCCCTCGGCCAGTAAAGCGAGATGAGCGCCGCAACCCCAGAGTTGGCCACGACTGGACCTAATGGTCAGGGGTCCCTTAGGGAATTAGAAGAGCCTGCAGGATCAGGCTAATGGCCCATCTTAGTCCAGGATTCTGTTCTCATGCTTGTGTCCATCCATTTCTGTGGGTCTATTCCAAGTTGAATTTAGAACATGAGAAGTGTTTGATGGACTGGGCCAAAGGACCTCCACCTTGCCCAGCATCCTGTGGCCGACCAGGTGTCCTTAATGGCAAGCCCACAAGCAGGATCCGAGAATAACAGCAATGCTCCCCTCCTGTGGTTTCTAGCCACTGGCATTCAGAGGCATTGCTGCCTCCGACTGTGGAAGCAGGGCAGGGTCAGCCTGGCTAGGACCCATCCATAGCCCTCTTTTCCTCCATGGACTGGTCCTCTTTTAAAGCCACCCAGGTTAGTGGCCATCCCTGCTTCCTCCTCCTCCTCCTCCTCCGGCAGGGAGTTCTGTAGTTCGATTATGTGCTGCGTGAAGAAGGGACTTTTCTCTGTCCTAAACCTTCCAGCGTTCAGATGAGGGAGGGTGGCATCATTCCCATGCGGATCTGGCCACCTCGCCTCAAAAAAAACCCCAAGATGCTGCAGAGCTGGGGAAAAGGTCCAGAAAAGAGCCACCAAAATGATGGAGTGACTTCATAGTGACGCAAGGTTCCTCCAGTACAGGGGAACGGAGGTGGGAATGAATGGAGGCAAAGTTGGCGTTGAAGAGAAAACACGGTGGATACTGGCCAAAAACAATTCGGGAACCCCCCCCCCCCTTGGATTTCTCGTGCAAAAAAGAAATGAATGATCTTGAGACTTAAAAGAAAGACTGCTTAACGGAACATGGCGAAGATGGGTGTTATTATGGACTGAATGTCTTAAATGTATTTTTTCTTTTTTTATGTAACCCGCAAATGGAAAATTGGAAGCCCCTTTTATCTTTCTTTATTATCTCTTTCCTTTCCTTTCCCCTTTTCTCTCCTTTTCCTTTTTTCTTCCTTTTTCTTTTTCTCTCTTCTTTGCTTTCTTCGGCTCTGCTCTTCCTCCTCAGCTGAATGCAACAGAGAGGAGAGGGCTCCTGCTCTGGGGTCCTGTTTGCAGATTTCCCTTTGGGGCAACTGTTCGGCTACTGTTGGAGCAGGCGGCTGGTTTAGATGGACCTGATCCAGCAAAATCATTGTATGTTCTTGATAGGACAGTGCTCTGTTGGCCCCTCTGTGCTGAATTTGCTGGAAAGTCATTGCATTTCACCCCAAAATAAGGATATTCTGGATTCTCCAAAACAACTGCCCAGCTCCATGCAATCTGCTCTGCTAGCTAGAGTTCCAGGAAAAGGGGGAAAGGAAACCTCTCTCCACTTCAAGATGAGACACAATCCTTTTCCCTCTGCACTTCCCAGACGCTGAAGGGCATTGCTTACCAAGGGCTGGGGAGAGAAATTGCCAGCTATCAAGGAACCATGTCAGTTCTTTTTATTTTCCCCCTCGGGAAAGCCCCCAGCCACCCATTAGCAACTGCCCGGTCACAGTATTTCGAGGCAGCCAAAGCAGGGATGCGATTCGCTATTTCTTAAAGTGCTTAACATAACACAGGCTTGCACAAATATTTGAAAAGTCAATAGGGCCGAGACTGCGGGCTTATAATTGAAATAATAAAACAACAAAGAAGAATTGGAGAGGGAAAGAGAGAGAGAGAAGATGGAGGAGGAAGTAGAAATTGTAATCCAAGATGAAGCAAATGGAGATACTTAAATGAGATTTAATTTGTTTTATATCGCCAAAATTCTTGCAGAAGTATGTTCTTAATTAATGTTCTCAGGCCCTCCCTGCCTCTTACAGTGCAAATCCTCTGCAAGTTTACTCAGAACACAAATCCCAATGGGACTTACTCCCAGGTAAGTGACTGTACATCTGCGGCTTTATACGTTTAGTTTACAGATAATTTTCATCAATGTTACTATTATTATTATTATAATTATTGCTACACACAACACACCAGTTTTAATCTCCTAGTTTCCACAACAATTTTATTTTTCAACCTCATTAAAATCAGCCTTGGATATTTTATGGTAAGGCAGGATCAGGCCAATGGCCCCTCTTGTCCAGCATCCTGTTCTCACACGGGCCTAGCAGATGCCCCAAAGGGAAACCAGGAAGGGAAGTTGCATGTTTGGAGCACATGGTACCATATTTTCCCGTCTATAAGACGCCCTCATGTATAAGACGCCCCCTATTTTGGGGACTCCGATTTAAGAAAATGGGGGGGGGAGATGTATCTGTGTATAAGAAGCCCCCAAATTTTTGACATTATTTTTTAGGAAAAAACCCTAGTCTTATACACAGAAAAATACGGTAAATCCATTCCTTATCAGTCCGTTTTCTGCAGGTGAAGGCCCTTAGCAATTTCAAAAATGCAAAAAGAGCCCTGCTGGATCAGGCCAAAGGCCCGTCATCCTGTTCTCACATTGGCCAGCCAGATGCCTCTTCTGGGAAACCCACAAGCAGGATCCGGGCCCAAGAGCAACTCCTGTGTTTTCCAGCAACTGGCATTCAGAAGCATCGCTGCCTCCATTGCAAAGGCAGGGCAGAGCCACTGTGGCTAGGAGACCTCGATAGTCCTCTCCTCCTCACTGCAGTTGCCTAATCCTCCTTTAGAGCCACCACGGAGCATGGCCATGCGCTTTCCCAGCTGGTCAACAAGCCAGGACAACAAGCCGAGACTGGATAACACGAGCCTGGATCTCTGTTGGAAGCCAGAGCATGGCGAGAGGAAATGTGGAGCGAGCGATGAAAGCCATTTCCCGTTTTATAAAAGCGTGACTCGGGAATCCGTGGGAAAATATCCACACTTGGCCACTGTGCATCTTTTCATTTTTGTTTCTTGAATGTTTTGCTTATTTTTTATTTTTTTTTGAGAGCCAGCATGGTGCAGGGATTAGAGTGTCGGACTTGGGGAGACCCAGGTTCGAATCTCCACCTGAAGCTCACTGGGCTGGCCACTGCCTCTCAGCCTAACCTACCTCTCAGGGTTGTTGTTGTTGTGGGGATTAAATGCGGAGGGAAGAGTGGCGTGTGAGCCACCAAGCTCCATGGAGAAAAAGGAGGGATAGAAATGCAATATATAATAAGTTTGCCCATTTTCCTCTGGGCTCCCCTCCTTGTATCTGTACAACATCTGTGCAAAGCCCTGGGCCACCAGGGAAGAGTTGTTTGAATTTTGTGTGTGCAGGGGGAAGAGGAGGGTGATTATCTCTGAAACGCAACCTCCTTTACCCCCTTCACAGATCAGCTCCATTAAGCTGAGGTCTTTTCTTTCAACACAGGGAACTTCTGCCAGGCGATAAGGCAGGCAAAACTCTGGAGGATTATCTCAGCCCGACCCCTGCCAGCTCTCAGCTGCTGAGAGGCATCGTGGTAAATCACCAGCGGGCGGGAGACGGAGTTGGCAGGCCTCAGCCAGGAAGTCTCCAGGAAGAAATATGGGCTTGGTGAGATTTTTTTGAACTGACAGGCCTCTAAATCACTCCTTGGGGAAAAGAAACAAGATTCTGCTGCTGTTGCTGCTGAAAGGATCTTCCCCACTGCAACGGACAAGGGAGGAATCCAATTCAGTTTGCATTTAAAGGCAAACCCACTGCACTCGCGCTTTCTGAAATGAAATGTGGACCGAAGCACAGTTCTCTGAATTTTGCTCTGCAGTTCTCCAGTCAGGTAAGGTTTTGCAAAGCAATTTCCCCCAACACAATTTTTGCATCCCTCCCCCCCCCCCCCCCACATACATTCTGTTTTATGCACGCTTTATCCTGGTACGTGCATAGAATATATATATATATATATACACACACCCACACACATATAAATATATAGAATATATAGAATATATAGAATGTATATACATAGAAATGCATATACCAGGATAAAACATGCATAAAACAGAATGTATATGGGGGGGAGGGATGCAAAAATTGTGCTGGGGGAAATTGCTTTGCAAAAAAGTCCCCTTTTAGGAACGTAAGAAAAGCCCTGCTGAATTAGGAACACAAGAAGCACTCAAAGGGAGCACATCTGGTCCAGGCTCCTGCTCCCACAGCAGCTGACCGGATGCCCGCGAGCACAAGAGCCCTCTCTGCTCCTGTGGCTTCTGCAACTGGCATTCAGAAGCATGGCTGCTACAGACGGCAAAACTGGCACTCAAGCTCTGATGCATTTCCACAGACCGGTGTGGAAAGGCAGAGCGCTGAATGGTTAAGGTTGGAAGAATGAGCAGAGGAGAGAAATGGAACTGGGCAGGTTTGCCCGACTGCACCCCTCAAACCAAAGAATCCTAAACTGGGAGTGTCTCATTTTTGTAGAACCGGCCCCCAAGTGACCCAGGAAAGATTGTGCGGAACGGACTGTGGGAGTGTCAAAGTGTCGGAATCCGGCTTGCCGTTTCCACTGAAGAGAGGTAAAATTCCACCTGGCTGTATCAGGTGTGCGCCTTGTTACGAAACCGGCTCTCTGCGGACACCCGGCCCTCCAAAAATCCCCCGGATTAGAGAATAAAACCGCAAGAGGATTTCCCCTTGTGGGGAAGATTCAAGGCTTTCCCCCCTTACCTGGGGCTGGAATGCAGTTCCTCTTCCCTCCCTCCCACCCGCCAACCTTAAATTGCTGTAGAAACAGTGTTGCGTAGTGGTTAGAGGTTACTGGAGATGTGGGTTCAAATCCACATTTTGCTGTTGGGCTGACAGGGCTGAATCTTCCAACACTCAGCTTCCCTAGGAAGGGGCCGGTATTATTATTATTCCTAGTCTTAGGGAAAAGAACTTGATCCACTTTCTTTCAGGTTGGAGAGGAGCCTGTTGCAATCTTGGCCAGCCCCTTAAGTTACGGTAACTGGCTTCTGCTTGGACGATTAATGACACATCCCTTGTTTACTTCAGGGATTATCTGAAGTGTCCGGGGGCAGCCAAAAGGTCAGCGGTATCCAGTCTTCCCCAAAGGACCACACGCCTTCCCTTACGGACACTGAGGCACTGACGGCAAGGCCTCACCACCAGCCACTGAGGGCCTGGACCCCTCATGCGGAGATGATTCCCTCAGCCTCACTCAACGCCAGAAAACCCCATTCCCTCAACAGCTGGGCTGCTACCTCCAAAGTGGGAGGTGGGCAAGGGAAAGGGTATTTCTACATTATTTTGCTGTTTACAAAACAGAAAGGAAAATTTTCTTCTCTGGTTCAGCTCTCATCTGAGCTTTCACTCACTCAGACCGAGCATCTAATGAAGTAGGTTGTTGCCTGGAGAAATCCTCAAGCCATTTTTTTTTTTAAAAAAATGCTGGTTCATAGCCTCAAGGTGTCATTAAATGCATTTCTCTTCAGGCTACATCTTTTTGTCAGGAATTCTTTAGCCGCGATTCCTGGGGGCTGGACTGGATGGCCCTTTGGGGGGGGGTCCTTTCCAATTCTGCAATTCTACGGTTCTTCCCTGCTCCATGTGTCTGGTTGGAGCTGTTATGTTGAGAGATTTGGGGTCCAAGACAAAAGAAAGGAGTGCTTCACATACAGAACAGAGTTAAAAATATGAAACTCCTTAGCTCAAGAGGCTGAGATGGCCACCAATTTGGATGGCTTTAAAAGAGGATCAGACAAATTTATGGAGGATAAGGCAATGGATGATTGCTAGTCACAATAGCTATGTTCTTCCTGTACATGATACGTCTGAATACCCCAGTTGCTGGGAGTTATTATTCCCTGCCTTTATTTCCTGCAAGGTGCTCAAAGTGGTTCTCCCTCTCCTCATTTAATCCCCATAACCATTCTGTGAGGTTGGCTGGCCTGAGAGAGAAAGGGCCAGGCCCAAGGTCAGCTTCCTGGCTGAGTGGGGATTCGAACCCTGGTCTCCCAGGTCCTAGTCCGACACTCCAGTTACACCACACTGGCTCAGTTGAAGGCCGAGACCCCACTCTCTCTCTTTCTCGCGTGTGTCCAGCAACCATGAGGGGGAAAAGAGAGACAAGTACCGCTTGATCCCTAGGTTAGGGCTGTTGTCTTCTAAGATAAGAAGCTGGATTTGGATGATTTTGGCCCCATGACAAATTGCTCCTCTTCGTCGGATCAACAACAGCCGGAGCACTTAAATCATGACCCGACTGCTAATGATGTGATTAATGAGGACGGAGGCTAATGAGACTAAGAGCGAGGAGACAAGAGCAAAGAACAGGAGTTATTAGTCCACCAGCAGCGCGGAGCCTGGGGGCTGCCCCCTCCCTGTTGCTCGCAGGCGTCAGTTTCTCAGCAAGAGAGATTAAGCTTAGGGGTCTGGCGGGGGGGCGGGGGGAGAGAGAAACATGGCTCCATCAACACCCACAGATCTGCTTCCACGAAATGAATTATTTGGGTCTCTGGCATAGAGGGGAATTCGGAGCTGGAGAGGCGTCAAGACGTCACGTCACTGGCCGTAATGTCAACAGGGTGAAGGAGACGAGAAGAGCAGCTTGTGGCATCAGGAAGAGGCCTCAGGCCTGCCCAGTGGGGTTGCCCTGGGCTCCACGCCAGAGACCAGGAGCGGGGCTCACGTGGAAGCCAAAGGCTCTGCTATCAAAAGCAGGAAATCCCTTGCTGTAACTGACGCCGTGTCGTAGGCTGCTTTCAACGTTTTACGTACGCATCTGGGTATGGTGGAGTTGTCACAACAGGGCCGGACAGATCTGTTTCCGTTTTTCTCTGAACTGCAGTCTGAGAAGGGACCCCAAGAATCATCTAGTCCAACCCCTGCAATGCTGCTGTCCCACACGGGGATCGAACCTGCAGCCTTGACGTCATCAACACCAGGCTCTAACCAACTGAGCTATCCAGTTGGTTAGTCGGCGAATTCTCTGAAAAACCCTTACAAGATGCAGTCCGGATAAAGCCATCCGGACATAAGAATGCAAAAGGGGCCTGGATGCTGGATGAGGCCAAAGGGGGCCTGTCTAGTCCTGTCTCCTGTTCCCACAGTGGCTGGACCTGAGCCCCACAGCAGCGCTTTCTCCCCACATGCAGTTCTCAGCAGCTGATGCTAAGCGGCATTATTGCCTCCTGACAGTGGAGGCAGAATATCATCCTTCTTCACGCAGCGCCATGGTTCAACTGTGGAACTCCCTCCCACAGGAGAACAGAATAGAATTTATTATTTATACCTGCCCATCTGGCTGGGTTTCCCCAGCCACTCTGGGCGGCTTCCAACAAAGTATTAAAATACAGTGGTCTGTTAAACATTAAAAGCTTCCCTACAGAGGGCTGCCTTCAGATGTCTTCTAAAAGTCTGGTAGTTGTTCTCTTTGACATCTGATGGGAGGGTGTTCCACAGGGCAGGTGCCACCACCGAGAAGGCCCTCTGCCTGGTGGCAGAGGCAGTGAGGGCAGCCAAACTGGATGGCTTTGCAAGAGGATCAGACAAATTCATGGCTCTGCTCTGCCTCCACAGTTGAAGGCTGTGATGCTTCCGAATCCCATCTGCTGGAAACCACGGGCATCTGGTCGGCCATGTTGAATGGTTTCTTTAAATATTAAGGTTCATTATTGTTTCACAGGATGTATATCTCTTTAAAGGCCAGAGCAAATATCATGACCTAGTTTTACAGCTGTGAAGCAGTATAGCAGGTGCTGTTAAAAGTTGTGTTAATTAAGCTGTGTCAGCAATTGGGTATAGTATATAAAGAGCACATAACTGACAATGTTTCCCTTTTTTAAAGGGAAATTCCCTTATTCCAAATAGGATTCCTCGCAAGAAAAGGGAAAAGTTGACAGCTATGAAAGAGCAGCGTGTACCTCTCTCAGTACCCTGGTGAATGGATGGGTCGTACATATAAATTTAATGTAAGAGGAGTTTTTGTTTTTGTAATTAAAGCCAAGCAAAATATATTTTTGCGTTTCTTCATTGTTTCCTAAACGTGTGGTCTCCCCAGCACGCTTTTTGCAGCGCAATTAATCTGCTAAATACGCAACAGGCCACTGTGAGAGCAGGGTGCTTGGCTAGACGGATCCAGCAGGCTCTTCTCGTGGTTTGATGTTCTTAAAATGAACAAGTCCGTCAGCTCGCTTTGGGGGAATGCATAAGCTGTGCAGCACAACCGCCCCTCCTCATGGGCTCAGTGCTCCCCCTAATAGCCACCACCACCACCACCTCCTCACAGAGAGCTTTGTCCTGCCAGGGGAAGAAGGCAAACGTGTGGCGTTTGTTTGATGCTCTGAAGATAACAGAGGCAGGAAGAGAAAGATCTATAAAATAAATGCCTCGCTGAAGTTTCGGCCAACAATTACAGATGCCGCCGCCTTGTTAGAGAGGGTTGGGCAGCTGCCGCAGGAACCGCAGGGATCCCTCCGAGAGCCAAAATTAAAAATAAACCAAAGGAATTCTGCTGTCCTTTGAACCAAGGGGACGTGTGTGTGTGTGTGTGTGTGTGTGTGTGTGTGTGTGTGTGTGTGTGTGTGTTTTGGACTGGAGAGGTGGGTGGTTGTTTTTTGAAGCGAGAGACGAAGGGCGCTTTCCAGATTGTCGGTATTTTGGGGCAGGATTCAATCACACGCTGGCAAGTTTGTGTCGCGCAGTTGCTGCTGATCGGGAGGTCTTGCGCAACAAACCTGCTCCCCCCCGCACTAAAAGCAACCAAAACCACCGGACGCTTGGATAGGCGCTTGCTTTGAGGCAAGGTCTCATCTAAGTTCCCCGCAGAGTTATGGGAACACGTGCCTCCTTAAATAGGTGCCTGATCTCTGTGCAAAGAAGTCAGGGTGTGTGGGCAGGAAACAGGCCAGGCACTAGGAATCTGTCAGGGATTCTTCAGCTGAGATTTCTGCACTGCGGGGGGTTGGACTAGATGACCCCTGGGGTCCCTTCCAGCTCTACTGTGATTCTATTCCAAGTAAGCACAGCAACGAACGAGGCCAGCAGTGTCCTGCCTCGCCTGCTCCGAGACAGGGCACTCTACTGCGCAGCCTGCAAAATGTGTTGAAATGCATTAATTCTACAAATGCTGCTTTAAACAGGCAGGCTGGTGACCCACTGTAAACTTGGGGGAAGGAGCCAAACTGTTGTAGTGGAGTGATTGGGAACCTCTGCTTTTAATGCAGAAGGTCCCAGGTTCAAACAGCAGTGGGGCAGAGCTAGGAATTACTCCCTGCCGGAAGCCCTGGAGCTGCCAGTCAGTGTGGGCACTGCTGAGCTAGTTCGCCCAGAGCCTCATTGGCTGCCAGGGCGTAATCCACATTTATCTTTTGCCTTGCTCTTTCCAAGCACAAGGTCTGTGCTTAAAAGCTCTGTGTTCGAGAGTGGGTTTCCCCCCATAGCTCAGTGGGAGAGCACCTGCTTTGCATGCAGACAGTCTCGGGTTCAATCCTGACACTTCCGGGCAGGTCTGGGAGAGAACTCCTGTTGGGAAGCCCTGGAGAGCCGCTGCCAGCCAGTGTCGACAATACCAAGCTGGTTGGATCAAGGGTCTGATTACGGCAGCTTCCTACATAAACCAGCTCTTAATTCAGAATCACGAGGACGGGAAACTTGATTTTTAGGGGGAAGCGATTCCCATGTTGCCAAGGGAATCGGCGTTTGCTGGAGAAAGAGGGTGCACATATTGTCTGAGGAGCAAAGGGAAAGATACTCCATGCCCCCCCCCAATTGCAGACTCCAAACTGAGGTCCAGCGCCGAGGGCCTTCTCAGTAGTGGCACCCACCCTGTGGAACGCCCTCCCACCAGATGCCAAAGAGAAAAATAATTACCAAACTTTTAGAAGACATCTGAAGGCAGCCCTCTTTAGGGAAGCTTTTAATGTTCAATAGGTTATTGTATCTTAGTGTTTTGTTGGAAGCCACCCAGAGTGGCTGGGGGAAACTCAGCCAGATGGGCGGGGTATAAATAAATAAACAACAACAACAACAACAACAACAACAACAATAATAATAATTAGCACCCAGAAGGAAAGTGCTTGGCTGCTGCCACAGTTGTCTTTTGGGCAAAATGATCCCTTTGTGACAAGCAAACACCTCAGCCACCCACGCAAGCAAGCCGCCCGTTTACTTACTGGGTACCCCTCTGTTTTCTTCTGACACCATTTCAGCAGGGCGTTCCTCTTGGAGCCGCCGTACTCCCTCGCCAAAGCGGCCAAAGGGTCCTTCCTCTCCACGCTGGAACCAGGAAGAGGAAAAAGTTTTGTTAACGATCCTCCCCTGTTACTCCGCTTGGACTGCTCCGCTCTGAAAAGGGGCCAGGGATGGCTGCCATCCCCATGTGCCCCCCACACCGAAAAACACACGCCATACACTCAACCTGGCAGAAATGGCACCAATGTTGGGGAACTGGTGGCCAATTTATGCATTTGCTATAAGGAAAATGCACAGAGAGGGGAAATGTGACAGGTTCCTATTTTAGCCAGCTGTGCCCTCTTTGGGAGAGTCCATCATGCCCTCCCCATCCCCAAAATGGCCATGCCCACCACTGAGCATGCTCAGTCCTACGCTGCTAAAATCGGCCATGTGGGCCATCTGCTTTGCACTTTATGATTTGGTGGCGTTTTAATAGCTTTATGTATTACAAATAAACAAATAGGTGCCACCAGGTGTTGAACAGGTGACATCTGAGTTGAGGCTGCAGAGCTCGATCGGTAGAGCATGAGGCCCTTAATCTCAGGGCTGTGGGTTCAAGCCCCACGTGGTGTGAAAGATTCTTGCATTTCAAGGGGTTGGGCTAGATAACGGCACGCATGAGAGGCATTGGCTCAGTGGCAGAGCACCGGCACTACATGCCAGATGTCCCCGGTTCAGTCCCTGGCAGCCTCTCTAGGCATGGCTGGGGGGGAAACCCGGCCTGAAACCCTGGGGGCCTCTGCCAGCCAGTGTAGGCAATATAGGGCCTAATGGCCTGGCTCAGGCAAAGGCCGCCTTCATTGCCCCCTTCCTTTCTCTCTTTCAGCTCAGCTTCCGTTTCGCTTACCTGAGCTTGCTGGGGGGTTTCAGGCCGCTGTGGGTGGAGGTGAGCATTCTGCCGGAGAAGGACATGGAGGGCGGTTTGCTCAGGGACTCCAGCGAGGGGCTTTTGCGGAGAAAGTGGTCTGGCTTCAGGTCCTCACTTCTCCCTTTCAGCAAGTCTTGGCGGGGAGAGGAGAGAGACAAGGAACCGTCATTTGCAAACATGATGCCTCTTGGGGGGGGGGGGCTGCTGGTGTATGCCTGGCGGCAGGGCTCTCCTTCCTTGTTTAAGCAGAGGGCCACCGGTTGGGGGTTCTTTGTGATTCCTGCCTTGGGGGGGGGTCACTTCCCACTACAATTCTGTGATTCTATGACAGGGAGCAGCAACCTTTTTCAACAGGGGGCCGGTCCACCGTCCCTCGGACCTTGTGGGGGGCCGGACTATATTTTGAAAAAAATATATGAACGAATTCCTATGCCCCACAAATAACCCAGAGATGCATTTTAAATAAAAGCACACATTCTACTCAGGTAAAAACACACTGATTCCTGGACTGTCCGTGGGCCGGATTGAGAAGGCGATTGGGCCGCATCCGGCCCCCAGGCCTTGGGTTGCCTACCCAAGTTCTACGAGCTGATTTCAAGAACACTCCTATGTCCTCCACACACACACACCCTGCAAAGAGGAGGGTCTCCCTCCAAACAGCCCCCACCACTCAGGGCTTTGGCGCATAGAGCACTCATCATGTGTGAACCCAAGCTTGCCTTTTCCTGCTCAGAGACAACCCCTTTTCTACAGCAAAGAAGTAAACGCAGAGAAATGTTTTTTTCTGCTGCTGCAAAGCTTAGCCGTAAGCTCTCTCTCTCGCACACTTTTTGCCGTGCCGGCTGGGGTCTGATGGAAGTTGCAGCGCAGAACGCCTGGCGGGCACCAGGTTGGCGGTGGCTGGCCTTGCAGCAAGGGCTGCAGGAGGGAAGTGAAGACCACGCAACGTTCAGGCCCAGGGGGGGCTTGAGTTTGCAATACAGGAAGCAACGACTGAGGAGCATTAGAGGACTTAACAAAAGGACGTCACACATCCTGCTGTCTTATGGCTGTTCCAGTAAACAGGAGTCCCCCCACCTCTGCCCACCCCACGAGAGATCCCTGGCTCAGATCCTCCCCGGCCATTTACTCCACGGCTGCAGCAAGGAGACGCCTGCGGTCTCCCTCTGCTCCTCTTCTGCTGTGTCTGACTATCTGCTCAATTAAGGTAATGGCTGTTCTGCAACTGCAGGAAGATCCAGGAAACGACACCCTTTTTAATGACCCTCGTGGCAGCTCTGGGGAAAAAAGTCTCCCCTGCATGTAGAGCAAGGCACCTTCCTTTTTTTTCTTCCCCAGGTTCTTTGGTTCCTCATTTTAAAAAGCTGCTTCTCTAAAAAAGCAACCAATGCCGTCCCAAGGAAAACTGGGCGTGCGGAGAACTGCTGGAGGGATTGGTTGCTGCCAGTGCCGTTGGACAAGGGGCAGAGGGGAAGTGGAGAATACTGACATAGGTGGGCCGGTTGTGTAAGTCAGTGTAAAAACCACGAGGGTAAGAACGACGTCACAAGAGCAGCGGGCAGAGGAGGCCCGTCTAGTCCACGATGGCCAACCAGATGCCACAGCAGTAATCCCCGGAAGCTGACCCTGAGTGCAGCAGCAACTCCTTCCCAGCTTGAGATTCCCCAGTATACTGCCTCCAAGAGGGGAGGTAGCACATTGCCATCGCGGCCAGCAGCCAGCCACAGCTTCATCCTCCACCGTGAATTTGCGATTCTATGATTCTAAACCTCTTTCAAAGCGACCCAGGTTGGTGGGCCAAGCTGCCTCGGGTGGGAGAAACCGGACACCCGCAAGGAACAGCCCCCACAAGCAGGGCCTGGGCGCAACAGCGCTCTCCGCACTCTGGTGATTCCCAACAACCGGGATTTAGAGGCATTAATGCCTTCGAGAGTGAAGGTAGAACATACGGTAACCATTGGGGGGAGTGTCTAAGTAAAATAGGAGTTCCTGCAAACCAGAAGTCTGCCAGTCCTGCCATGAAGTTGAAGAGAGGCAACGAATAATCTGCATGTGATTGCGCATTCCCACAGGGCGCCGGACCCCAAAGTGACCCTAAAATGTCACTAGAAGGGAAGAATGGGGGCAGGGCGGGGCGGGACACTTTACAAGGGTCCTGCCGACGTTCATGGGGTCTGAAACATAACCCCTGGGGGGCAGAAAGGATTGCCTGTAATCCCCCGCATGTTCACTCAAAAATGGAGAATCTTGCTGCTGCCTGTAAGAGTGGATCGATCCCTCATACTGACGGCTGCAGTCTCCTAGTTAGAAAAGAAGAAGAGATTCACAACGCAATAAGGTGGGGAGCCTGTGGTCCTCTACAGGGCTTCTCGGCCTCCACATCCCATCAGCCCTGACTTAGGTAACCGGGAGAGGAACTCATTTGCACTCAGAAAAGATCACTCCTAAAATCAGCAGAACGTCCCAATGGCGCTCGGTGGGACTTGATAAGAAACGCTTCAGCTACAGGGCTGCAAGGTTCTCTTTCCGCACTGCAAAAAGAGATATGTGACTCTTAATTGCGAATTACTTGCAAGCTTGTTCCGCCCAGACACATGTACGCATTTTGGCCTGCGACTCTATTCGGTTTTAAGATTTGTCATTTGTTGTTTGTGACCTACGACTCTGAATAAATGAATAAAATGACTTTTCTTTTATCCGCCCTGAGTCTTCCAACATTCGGCCTCATTAGCTGTCCCCCTAAATCCCAGCGTTGCCAAAGTGTGTGTGGCCGGCCGGCCTTTGCGCTGTCAGTGCCTTTTGAGGCTGATGCTCTTTTCAGCAGATGACACCCACATAACGCAGGGGATTCAAATGTCTTTGGACAAGGGGAGCTTGGGCTGCTGTCAGATCGCTGAAGAACCCCACGGGCTATTGCTGTTCTCTCAAGAGGAGCCGGGAGGCGCTGGGGGTGGGGAAGCGGACCCCCCCCCCTACACACACGCGGCCTGGGAGGTTGGCTGGCTGTGACTCATCCTTCCGAGCCACGGCACTGCCCGGCGGGCATCGAGGGAGGGAAAGCGCAGAGAAAAAGGAAGGAACTGCATGGGGAGGGAGTCTAAGCGCCCCTGATCATGTCAGGCTCAAAACCAGTCGCCCATCTCAGTGGCAAGAGGTGGGACACACACACACACACACACACACACACACACGCAGTAACAACTAAGAAAGTCGGCCCCTCTACTCTGGCTGGGGCTGGCAGGGTGGAAAACAGGGAGCTGAACAGTAGGTGGCGCCGGAACCAATGGCAGGTGGAGGCAATTGGCTCTCATTTTGCACCCAGCATCCTTAATAATAATAATAATAATAATAATAATAAGTTTTATTTATATCCCACCCTCCCCACCCAAGACTGGGCTCAGGGCAGCTAACACCAGATTTAAGCAATAGATTGCAATACAACTTAAAAAACAAGATTAAAATACAACATTAAAATGCAGCCTCATTTCAGCAGAAACTCAAAAACTTTTTTGGGGATGAAAACGTCAAGTCTTCACCAAGGCTAACTATCCAGACTGGTCCTATGCGGGCCAGAAAAAAGCCAGGGAAGTCCCCAAATAGGAGTTCCATCACAGAAGGAGAAAGGAAAAAAGGAAAGAGGGGGAGGGGATCACGTTGATTCCAAGCCAAAGGCCAGGCGGAACAACTCTGTCTTACAGGCCCTGCAGAAAGAAATCAGATCCCGCAGGGCCCTGGTCTCATGAGACAGAGCGTTCCACCAGGCCAGGGCCATAGCTGAAAAGGCCCTGGCTCTGGCTGAGGCTAATCTGACTTCCTCAGGGCCCGGGACCTCTAGGGTGTTGCTATTTATGGACCTTAAGGTCCTCTGTGGGGCATACTAGGAGAGGCAGTCCCGTAGGTACGAGGGTCCTAAGCCGTGATGGGTTCTGCAAGGAGAAATGCTGAGATAGAGAAGGAAGCCACCCCCTGAGCTGGTTGCGAGTAGAAAGGCAGGGCGATTGGGGCTGGTTGAAGGTAGGCTGGTGGGGAACTGGCCCGTGGTAGCACCTGATATTAGAAGGTGGAGGTGTTGCATCCAGAAGGCCTTGCTTGCTATTTTTACAACTCACCTGCCAAAGGAAGCTCTGGAAGATCAGCGTGCTTGGAAAATGCCTTCCCAGAGGGCTTTGGGTTGCTGAAGGTGGAGTGTCTCTGCAACCAAAAGAGAGAGAGAAACGACCACAGAATTTAGCCGGTTACACGGCTGGTTAAACCACACATCTGCAAAGACAGAAGGTATGTAGCCCCAGGAGAAGGAAGCTCCCATCTGGTTGCTGTCAAGACACATTCAGCCAATTTCTGCTCTGAATCGGGAGGTGGGGGAGAATATGCCCCCAGGGATATGTGTGGGGCTTGTTTCATGGAAACACAGAACAGGCACAGAGGGGTGATTGGGGGGAGGGATGGAGAGCCTCCCCTCTGGGGAAAGGTTGCAGCATTTGGGGCTTTTTCGTGTAGAGAAGAGGCAGGTAAGAGGGGACATGAGAGAAGTTGGCAAAATTATGCACAGCACAGAGAAAGTGGAGAGAGGAAAGCTTTTCTCTCTGCCCTAACACGAGAACATCACTGGACACCCATTGAAGATGGATGTTGGGAGGTCCAGGACAAAATAAAATAAAATAAAATAAAATAAAATAAAATAAAATAAAATAAAATAAAATAAAATAAAATAAAATAAAATAAAATAAAATAAAATAAAATAAAATAAAATAAAATAAAATAAAATAAAATAAAATAAAATAAAATAAAATAAAATAAAATAAAATAAAATAAAATAAAATAAAATAAAATAAAATAAAATAAAATAAAATAAAATAAAATAAAATAAAATAAAATAAAATAAAATAAAATAAAATAAAATAAAATAAAATAAAATAAAATAAAATAAAATAAAATAAAATAAAATAAAATAAAATAAAATAAAATAAAATAAAATAAAATAAAATAAAATAAAATAAAATAAAATAAAATAAAATAAAATAAAATAAAATAAAATAAAATAAAATAAAATAAAATAAAATAAAATAAAATAAAATAAAATAAAAAAATAAAACAAAATAATAATTAATAATAATAATAATTAATAATAATTAATAATAATTAATAATAATAATTAATAATAATAATTTATATCCCACCCATCTCCCTGGCCTTCCACTCTGCCACTCTGAGCAGCTTCCAACAAAATATTAAACCATAATTAATCAAACATTAAAACCTTCCCTAAACAGGGCTGCCTTCAGATGTCTTCTAAAAGACTTCTTCACACAGATTCATGGAGGAGAAGGGCCATCAGTGATGATGGCTACACTCTGCCTCCTCGGTTTGAGGCAGCCATGCTTCTGAATACCAATTGCTGGAAACTGCAGGAGGGGAGAGAGGGCTCTTGAACTCAGGTCCCGCTGTTTCCCATGAAGGGCACCTGGTTGGCCAAGGTGAGAGAGAGCAGGATGCTGGACTAGAGAGATGGGCCACTGGTCTAAACCAGCCGCCGGGCCACTAATGTTGTTGGGCTGCACAAAAATGTAAAAAACCAAAAACCTCACAAGGCCTTTTGAAAACAACTCCTGCACATCACACGAGTCATTTTTCTTTTTTTCCCCCTAGGCAGAGAATTTGGATTCCCTCAGGATTCTAGTTTCCTGTCTTGTTTGAAAACTGGATGATAGCCAGTCCAGTGTGCGCCTTGATAGACCCCAATTGTTATTATTATTAACTGTGCCTGGATAGCTCAGTTGGTTAGAGTGTGGTGCTGGTAACACCAAGGTTGCAGGTTCAATCTGCATATGAGACGGTTGCATATATCCCGCATCGCAGGGGGTTGGACTTGATGATCCTCAGGGTCCCTTCCAACTCTATGATTTATTATTTTATTTTATTTGTTATTAAATTTGTAAAGCACCCTATACCCGTAGATCCCACCTTGGTGTCCCACCTTTTCCTCCAGGGAGCTCAAGGTGGCATACATGGGTCTCCCTCTCCTCTATTACTCCCTGGAAAAGACCCTGATGTTGGGAAAGATGGAGGGCACAAGGAGAAGGGGATGACAGAGGACGAGATGGTGGGACAGTGTTCTCAAAGCTACCAGCATGAGTTTGACCAAACTGCGGGAGGCAGTGGAAGACAGGAGTGCCCGGCGTGCTCTGGTCCGTGGGGTCACGAAGAGTCGGACACAACTAAACAACAACAACTCCTCTATTAACCCCCACAACAACCCTGCGAGGTGGGTGAGGCTGAGAGGCAGGCAGTGTTCCAAGATCACCACCAGTGAAAGTTTCGTGGCCGAGTGGGGATTTGAACCCTCGTCTCCTGCATCCGGCACTCTTAAGCACTGCACCACAGTGGCTTGCGTGGTCCGAAGCCCCTCCAAACTGAAGCAGAAGAGCTCCTTTCGGGGTTATCCTCACGCTGGACATCAGCCAGCATCCTGGGGGTGCTGCAAAGATGGCAGGCCGACGAAAAGGGAGAGGAGCTGGCCCCTTGCAGCTTCCTGGGGCTGCCTCTGCAAAAAACGCAGCCCCAAAACTGGGCGGTGGAACCTGCTCGAATGGAGCACCTGTCTTGGGTGGGGAGGAAGGGAGTCTCCCCTCCTGCTTCCATTGTTTCATAAATTACCGGTTCCTCCAGATGGACCACTCTGGAAAACACCACCCTAAGCTAGTTGCTATATCACCCTAGGTGCTCAGGGATGGGCGGACGATTCCCGAAGAGGGAGAAGGCAGCAAGGGAGAGGGGAGGGTGTGCCTCTGCATGATCACCTGAGGATGAGCAGTTAGTAAAGAAAGAACAGAAACACGGAGGGCAGGGAGAACACAGAGTGTCTGCAGGAGGTCACCGATCTTAATCGCGTGTCAGGAGAGGCAGGGCAAAGGGCCGCAGCCCAGCAGTGGAGCATTTGCATTAGATGAAAACAGGGCTGCAGGTTCGATCCCCGGCAACTCTGGGCAAGGGCTGGGAAAGAGACTCCCTGTCTGAAGCCCTGGAAAGCTGCTGCCAGTCAGTGCAGGCAATAGCTGGATGGATCAATGGTATAAGGCAGCTTCCTGGGGTCCGACTAATCTTTCCCTTCCATCTCAGCTAAACCTAAAGAAACTCTGCTAAACTTGAACTCAGAAGGAGCAGGGCGGGGATCACGCTTAATTTTTTTAGGGGAAGAGACACAACTCAGGGTCCGCCTGCCCCAACACATCACGGCATTTATCTGCCTGAGTCTGTACAAAACTCAATTGAAGAAACAAACCCGAAGGAGCAGCGAAGGAAGACGAACGTTTAAAACCTTTTTAAAAACCTTGAGGGTGGGAGGATTTTTGAAAAAGGTCAGACTGGAAATAGATTTAGAGTTGAAAACTGAACCCACCTCCCCACTGCATTTCAGGGGGTTGGACTAGATGACTCTTCGGGCCCCTTTGAACGGAGGGGACTTTGGTTCTTGGCCTGGCTCTCTCTTCCCGACTTCTGCATATCTCTCTGCACGCGCCCCAAGGTTTTGGCCCCTGCCCTCCCCATCACCGCCCACGCCCTGAGCATTTATTGTTTATTAGGGCTCTGGGGAGCAGGGCGGGGGGAGATCAAAACCAGATCGTTGTTATTATTTGGAAGACGGCCCCAAAAGTGACCTCCGCTGCTGGATTCCGAGAGGCGGTCAGAAGGGGGGGTGGCTTTTTGCTGGGGCCCACCAAGGGCTTCGCTTTGATCTGCCGGTATTTGGTGCCTTTGCAGAAAAGAAACAAACAGATCCATTTCCCCTTCCTGGTGGCGACGTGCTGAACCCCCCCCCCCCAAATCTCTCTCTTCCCCTGCCATAAAAGGCTCCCTGAAGTCCGTCCAGCACCCAAAGACCACAAAGGAAGGGAGGGGGCTGCTTCTTCTGTACCTGGATGGGCGAGACGGCAGCTGCTGGAGCTGTCCTGGTGGGAATGCCGCTGAGGGGGCTCCGGGAGACCTTGTGGACAGGAACGCTTTGCCCCGGACCACCTGCGAGGGAAGAGAAAGCAGCCGGTTGGTCTTTGTGGAAGGGCAGAGGAACTGCTGCTGGATCGGGTCAAAAGGGGACCCGCCAAGTCCAGCACCCGGTTCTCACTGTGGCTGACGAGGGGCTGGTGTTGGTTGCTGCCATCGCTGATGGCAAGTGAGGTCTAATGGAGAGTGAGGGCAGTGGGGTGATGTAAATGGGCCTAAGAAGAGGCGGCCTTGCTGGACCAGGCCTAATGGGGTCCATCTAGGCTGGCAGCCTGCCCTCACTGTGGCCAACCAGAGCTAGGGCTACATGCTGCCATCGCTGATGGCAAGTGAGGTCTAATGGAGAGTGAGGGCAGCGTGACATAAATGGCTGCAGGAAGGGCCTGGCTGCTGGATCAGGCCAAAGGAGGCCCCTTCTGGGCCAGCATCCAGCGCTCACGGTGGCTAACTGGATTTGGCTGCACGCTGCCATCACTGATGGCAAGTGAAGTCAAATGGCGAGTGAGGGCAGCAAGATATAAATGGACGCCAGATATAAATCAGGCCCAAGAAGGCCAATCTAGGCCAGGATCCTGTCCTCAATGTGGCCAACTAGGTGCCAGCTAGGCCTAGGGCTACATGCTGCCATCACTGATGGTAAGTGAGGTCTAATGGAAGGCAGTGTGTTATAAATGGCTGCAGGAAGAGTCTGGCTGCTGGGTCAGGCCGAACGAGGCCTATCTGGGTCA
Organism: Podarcis muralis; assembly: GCF_964188315.1. Classification (NCBI taxonomy): domain Eukaryota; kingdom Metazoa; phylum Chordata; class Lepidosauria; order Squamata; family Lacertidae; genus Podarcis; species Podarcis muralis. The sequence continues at coordinate 42,930,352 of NC_135669.1, forward strand.
GCATTCTGTCTTCACACAGGCCAATTAGGTGCCCCAATGGACAGGCTGTAAGTAGGACCAGAGTTCAACCAGCGCTCTGCCCGCTTGTGATTCCCAATTAGTGATATTCAGGGGCGTTCAGTGGCTAGCAGCCATCAACAGCCTTATCCTTAGGCATGGATTTGCCCAACCCCTTTTCAAGTCACCCCAACAGTCCTGTAATGCCCGACTGCAGGATTCCCAGAAGCAACTGGCTGTCCCCTGTTGGAAGCAGGGAAGCTGGTCTGATCCAGCGGCACTCCTTGTTTTCAGTCTAAAACGTAAGGTTTGACTTGGCATATATAGGAAGGGTTGCAGCCCAGCAGCAGAGCATCTGTTGGCATGCACGTCTCGGGTTCCATCTACGCCATTGAAACAGCCCGGCTGCTGGATCAGGCCAAAGGGGGCCCCTCAAGTCCAGCACCCTGTTTTCCCAGTGGCCAACCAGATGCCCATTATGGGAAGCCCACAAGCAGGATTTTAGCGCAACTGCAGGAGTCTCCCCTCCTGATTAGCCCTGCATTTTAATCGCCATTTCGCACTGTTTTAAAATGCTGTTTTGCCGCATGCATAGTGCTGCACAGAGCCCTGACATGTCAAGAGATGGTGCATGTATAAAGGCATTTGCAAACAAATCCATACAGGGAATACGAATGAGAGCTGGGTGGGGCGCAAGAAGACAATTTGTCAGAGAAATAAGAGACCCTCAGCTCCGTGGCGTTTGGGGGTTTATTACCTGGGCACCCCAAGTCGAACGACTTGATCAATGATTTGACGGTAGCCAGGGACTCGGGGGGCGTCGGCGACGCGCGGCTGACGGAGACCCCCTGCCAGCGGCTGGCAGGATCTGCCTCGACTGCGTCCATCACCTCAATGGTTGGCCTGGAAGGAAGAGATGAGAGGGAGGTGAGAGAGAGGAATCCTCTAGATCTGCTGGAGTCCCTGAGCGGAAACCCTGGTGGGGTGGGTGTGAAAAAGCACAGGCCCTGGGATTTTGCCTGCGTTTGTCTGTATTTTAAACTCCTTCCTGCCTCCTGGAATCATCGAGTTGTACAGTTGGGAGGGACCCCCAAAGGTCATCTAGCCCAACCCCCTCACAATCCTGAAACGATATGGGGAAACAAATGTGCAGCTGTCTTTAGAAAACTGCACATCTCTGGATTTTGTGATGCAGTTCTTCAAATGGAACAAAATGGGGTAATGTGGGGAACCTTTGGCCCTCCAGATCTTGCTGAACTAGAACTCCCATCACTGACATTGGCCATGCTTGCTGGAGCTGCTGGGAGTCGCAGCGCAGCAACATCAGGGCGCCAAAGGTTCCCCACTCGTGTGTCCGGGTGAAAACAGCATACAAAAATGCATTACGTTGGGGGGAATTGCTTGCAAAATCAAAAGGTGTCTATACTGGGAGAAATATTCCCTAAAAATGATGAAGGGTTTTCAAGAGGATTTGGAAAAAGCGAACAGCAAATGGATGCAGGAGTGTGGCAGAATGAACTGAAGGAGGAGAAAAAAGAGAGACTGAAATTGACAAGATTGGCCCATCCTTATACCAACACTGACCCGCTGACAAAGATAATGTAAAAGCAATGCAGAATAATGAGGACAGAGATAAAGTAAAAGCGCTATAAAATAACAACAAGGGTGACAGAAATAATGTAAAAGCACTGTCGAATAACGTTAAGGAGGACAGAGATAATGCAAAAGCTCAATATTGTCATCATTTCTTGCTGTATTTCCCCCCCAACTTTATAATTTGCTGCCGGCAAAAGGAACATCAACTGCCAAAGCAGGACTGAAGAGCCACGGTCTACCCGCTTGATATGCAGTGGAAGAGAGTTCCAAAGGTTAGGAGGTGCCTGATTCCCACACTGTGGAGAATGGACTTCCTGATAAGAGGGCATCTGCAACTAGATCATGCCTGACAGATGGCCGTCCAACCTCTGCTGGAAAACTTCCAAGGAAGGAGAGACCACCACCTTCCAAGGGAGACCGTTCCACAGTTGAACAGCTCTTACTGTCAGAAAGTTCTTCCTGCTGTTTAGCCAGAACTCCTTTCTTGTCACTTGGGTTTGGGTCCTCCCCTCCAAAGCGAGAAAACAAGATTGCTCCATATTCCAAGCGACAGCCCTTGAGATATCGGAAGGTGCATTTCATGCTATTTTCTAAGAGGTGGAGAGGACCAGCTGTTCTGTCCCCCTGTTCCCCAAACAACTTATCCACATTAACGAGAAGTATAATTATTATGGTACCCCTTGAAAACCAACAAACTTAAGGTCTTTTGGAGTGGTCGATTTTTGAGACTCGTGGCTGCAGCGGTTGCTTCCCCATTAATAACGTTTTTAAATGTGACTCGCCACCTGCGATGCAATTTATGTGGATGCAGGAAAGGGGATATGATGACAACAGGCACACGAGACGGATGAAAGACCATCAGATTCTGCGCTGAATGAGCTTCTCTTTTCTCCTCGTGAGACCCATTCTCTCTCTTTCCCTCCCCCTGGCACCCAGTCCATTCCCAAACAGCTGCGTGGCTTTAGCTGGGTTATTAATAGGCACTGAATACTTTGGGATGGGTGGGGAGGTGTACATGGAGGGGGTTCTCTCTCTTCCACCCCCCTTTTGGCATCCCAGCCTTGTCTCGGCAGCACAAGAGCCCCTGGGAAGCGGGGGCAAGGAACGGCAGGCCGAGGTGGGGGGGTTTTGCTCACAGCTCAATGGAGGCACTGTCTGCGGGTGAACAGCGCCTGACCTGTCCCTTGCCAAGTGCCCAGATTTTGTGCCAAAGCTACGGGGAGGGCAGCGAGAGGGGCAAAAAGTCCCCTGGGGACTGATCGCCCTAGTCCTGGCCTGATCCAATACAGGGTGCGGAAAGAACAGAGTTTAGGAACAAGGGACATCCGCTAGGATTTTTTCAGTTTCGCTTTTTAGCAGACTGGAGTGGCGTGCTTCCGGCTCCTGCGTCCGAGGGGCAGCAGCTGGGCTGGGGTTTTGTTAACAGGGCACAAAAGGCCAAGCAGAGGCCAGATTCTGCAGGAGGGCAGCGGAGCAGGGGAATGAGGATGGGGGGTTCCAGCCAGCCTTCTGGCGGTTCCCTCGCTGTGAGAAGCCAAGTTACAGGGAACCAGGCAGAGGGCCTTCTCGGTGGTGGCGCCCGCCCTGTGGAACGCCCTCCCACCAAATGTCAAAGAGAAAAACAACTACCAGACTTTTAGAAGACGTCTGAAGGCAGCCCTGTTTAGGGAAGCTTTTAATGTTTAATAGGTTATTGTATTTTAATATTCTGTTGGAAGCCACCCAGAGTGGCTGGGGAAACTCAGCCAGATGGGCAGGGTATAAATAAATTATTATTATTATTATTATTATTATTATTATTATTATTATTATTGCCCCTTGGGGCTGTGCCCCCGGCCAGAGGAGAAAGGGGCCTTGGGAGCAACAATGGCACAGGGTTTGCTCAGGTGGGGAATGCCAGAATTGTACTGTTGGGAGGGACCCAATGGATAATCCAGCCCGGCCCCTTGTGATGATAAAATGAGGACAAAGTTGTTTTTAAGCATTTCCCGAGGAGGCGGCCGGCTAAACACCAATCTGCTGAGATGGCCTTTGCTTTTCCAGACATTTTGGACCCCAGTTCCCATCAACCCCAGGTGACACAGCCCTGTTTCGGACGACACCTCCTATCACCCCCTGCCCAAGTGGCCATGTCTGGACCTGGGGCGGGTAGGAGTTGTGGACCTAAAATATCTGGAGCTCATCAGGTTGGAGACCCCAAAACCCTTCTACTGGATTCGAAGGGCTACTGGGGATGAATGCACAGGTGGCTATTCCCTATGCATACTGCAAAAAAAGAGCAGGCGCTCACACAGAACAGAAGCTTTTCTCCAGCAGATGTGACAAAAAGCCTGTCTATTCCAGGACCCAGTTTCCCCCAGTGCCTCCTGGAAAACACACAGACATGGAACTTGGAGGCAAGGCCTGCCTCTCTCACCGTTGCTCCCCAGCCAATGGTCTTCAGAGGTAGACTGCCTTGGGAGTTGGAGGCTTCACGTAAACAGCGGTACAGCCTTACCGCGCAGCTAGCCAGCATCACCTGTGTGGATACGCTCGCCAGGTAGAAATCTACACACACACACGGGAGATCCGCTGTGATCACATCTACGTTTAAGGAAGGCGCAGCAAGTATTTTAAACCGACAAAGGTATAGAGAGAAGAGGCGGAGAAGGGCACCTGGCTGCCAGTCGCAGATTTATTTGCAGTTTTGTACACGTTTGTTGAAATATTAGTCTCCCTCCCTCTCTTACACACAGACATACATTCACGTGGCTCAGCAAATTGTCACCGTTACCCGGTTCAAGCATGTTTACAAGTATGGAAGTCAAGTGGTCCGATCGCAGAGCATTCCCGAATTGCACACCAGTGTCTGCAGGTGGGATCTGCCCCACGGCGGGTGCACTTGTGGGTTTCCCCACCACCCATGAGAGGAGGTTGTGGGCCTCCAGGCTTGACCTCAGTGCTTCTGATCAAGCAAAGTGTCTGAAGTTCGTATGTGTGGCACAATCTCAGCAGAGACCTGCTGGGATCCCAGTGTTCCTCTGCACCCCAATGCCTTCTGCAAAACTACGCAAGGGCACGAGGGGTGCGAGGCTGGAAGTTTACCTCCCCTTGCTGTTATTGATCTGGAGTGTTTGCAACCCGCTCCTCAGCCCGAAAGCTGAGTGGCTTACATACAGACAATCAAGGTGAGAGATGAGTCCCTGCCTGCAGGCGCACGGTCGCGGCACAAAAGGAAAATGCGACGGGAAGAGAAGAGGAAAGAAGAAGCGAATCTTCAAGTTAAACGGCACTTCTTACAAGAAACCGGCTGGAAGGGAATTTCACAACATTCTACCTCCCGGGGACTTGTGAGAGGGGCTACAATGACAAGGCGGCGGGAGGAAACAAGCCAAGGACCCCTGGGAGGGGAAAGTAACGAGAGAAGACACTGTTCATCCATGCTCTTTCTTGCATCTCTGGGGCTGGAGGGCTAAATGGCTCCGATCCAGATTTGGCTCAGAGGCTGGCCGCGGCCGACCCTCAAAGTCTACTTGTGCAAATTTCTCAGCAAATGTTCTGCAAGAACGCAGAGACAGGACATTTCAGGATGAGCGTCGGTCATGCCACAGACTTCCCCTGAGTAAAGATTCTGAGGAATAAAATAAAACAAAACGTGGACTTCCGATTGCCTTCACAAGGGATAGATGGGACCACCCTTTTGCCGGCTCAGTAGAGAGGACTCCCTGTAGAGTCGTGGGGTCCAGGGATCCACCAGCTTGGCGCTTTTGGTCTGGGGGGGGAAAGGAGCCATTTTCCTGGGCTGAAACACCAGCGACGCAAGCCCAACGTTTTAAAAGCGTTCTTGTAATCCAAAAGGATGGCTTCAAGTTGGAGAGACCCACAGCTCCCCCCTGCAAGTCAGGAGAATTCAAGCAGATTCCAAATTTGCAACGGGGGGAGAAGTGGGGGCGCAGGAAGACGGCTCTGTAGTGCAGCTACCGAGGGCATCCTCGCTTGACCCTCACTGCCCTCTGCCCTTTCTTCTTTCCTGCCTTCAGATCTCAGGAGAAGCAGCAGCGAGTGGTCTGCAGAACATAGGCTGCAGAACAGCAAATGGGTTTCTGGGTTTCAAGTCGTGCACTGCCACCTAGTGGCTGGTCCCTGTCATTGGACATTGAGGAAGCATCCAGGCAGGTGAAGATGGCCAGGTGATGGATGGGCAACACTCAGCCCCACCGGACGGACATTTGCTCCGTGCTCCGTGTGGACAGTTGCCGTGGCAAACCAGGAACAAAGAGGTACGTGCGGCGGCAGGTCGTTCTCAGCGGAGAACCTCAAGTGTGCAGATTAGCAGCTCTTTCCTGTGTCCGGAGCTGGGTCGTTTTAAAAACCTCGAAGCATCAGAATGCGAAACTGGGGGCCTGCAGCAACCCCGAAACTTCAGCTTTCTCACATATTGCTTTCACGTAGCCTTCAGGGAGAATAAATCTCCCCCTTAAAAAGTTAGGTTTCGGAGAGGAAAAATAGACAGAAAACACGTAGGAATGAAGGTCTAGGGGAAATCATTTTGCTGTAAGTGCTCAGATGTTTCTTTCCCGGTTTAAAACCCTGTATTCTTCACCCACGTTTTCAAGGAGGAGCTGTTACATGTGGCGGTCCTGAGCCCCTGGGCTGGGCGGTGTGTTTCATCCAGGGCTCGGCTAATTGACTGGGATCAGAGATCTGTGGAAAGAGAAAGGGAGACCAAAGGTGGGCTTTAAGGGATGCGGAGTCCAAAAAAATGGATGAATTGAAACCCCCCACGCCTGAAAAGTATACTGAGCCAGGCCACTGGCGCATCAAGCTCACGCAGCGTTGCCTCCATTGAGGATGAGATGTCAGTGGACTCCCTCCTTCCACCAGCCCCAGCCAGCATGCCCAGTGGTCAGGGATGATGGGAACTGGAGTCCAACAATGTCCAGAAGGCCCATGCATTCCGCGTTTAGCTCCCATTGTCCCTGACCCTGTTGCCTGACGGGAACCGGGAGTCGCCTGTGGCAGGGGGAACCATTCTCCAGGCGACCAGGCTGGGAAGTGCTTGCAAACTGGAGGGGGTTGGTCTTCATCCCACAGCCCCTTTTCAGACCATTCATGGGAAATCAGAGGCAGACGGGAGCAACGATTTGCTGCTGTTGACTAAAAACTTTGCTTTTTGCAAGGCAGCACTGAGGCCCATTTTTCGCATGAGGGAGGAGTAGTTGTGTGGGTTGCTGAGACAGAATACACACAACTTCCCTCCCTGGATTTCGAACAATTTTTTTTTTAATTGTCAGCTTCTCGGCCCTCCTTGGAAAAGTTCTCATCGCCTCCGACAATGGTCAAGACTCCTGCCAAAATAAGAGCCTTTGACTCTGCCCAGTTTTTTGTACCATTATCCGTTTGGTGTTTAAAGGCCTAAACGACTCAGGCCCCAAATATCTTCATAGACGGCCTCTTTCCCTACAGAGCCTCTTGGTAGTTCCCCCACCCTCAGCGAGGCCTTCTCTGGAATGGCCCCCAAGCTGGGGAACTCCTTCCCCACAGAGGTGGCGCCTGGCCCCTTCACTGCACAGCCTTTGGGGAATGTCGAAGACACGCCTCTTTTGCTCTGGCTATTGACACGTGAGGTATCACCTTATTTTTATGGCTGCAAGTTGTTTTAAATTGCTTTTAAGGCACCCCTGGGCCTTCGGGTGAAAATGACGCAATAAATAAATGATTAATAGTAAATAATAACCCACACCACTGTTGAACCCAATCACGCCTGCGAAACAAACCTCTTCTCCGCTCCAGACAGGCTCCTCTGAAACTGTGATCAAGAGGGAGACGGGGGGGGGGGTGTTAAACAAGGGGGCTCCCCTCCCCGCCCCCCATTTTGGGGAGCGACTGTTAAAAGCGAGAGCCCGGCAGCCTTCTCAAGCCTCTGCAAGACGGGACAGCCGCGACACACATGGAACGGGACGTGAGGGGGAGACACCAGCGGACGAGGGGACTTAGTACACACACAGAGCGCAAAGCTGGACTCTAGAAGAGAGAAAGGGAGGTTAAAAAAGCAACGAAAGCAAACAAATGGAAATAAAATTGTTAAAGCACAATGCAGCCTTCGGGGCGTGTGCAAAGAGCAAAAAAAAAATGTGGGAAGGAAGAGGCTTGTTAGGGCTGGGAGAAGGCGTGAGGGGTGGGTTTTTTGCCCTTTGCACCGCCAGAGAACCTCTTACCTTCAGTTCAGGTGTGCTTTGGAGACCTCGGGGGTTTGCGCTCTGTATCCTCTCCGGGAACGAAAGGGAATGTGAGAGTGAAAGTGGCAGAGAGAAAGGGGGGCTGGTGTTGTTGTGGGAAAGAAGTCGGAAGGAAGTCAAAGGACAAGCTGGAAGGGCAGGCGGTTTGCTGCCTGGGGCGAAGGGCACAATGACAGCACCCCCACAGAGAGGCCGACAGGAGCGGCAGCTCAGTTTTACCCTGACGCAGGTGGCAAGACAGCGTCCTCCACTGCCCTTGAGGTGCCGGAGGCTAGTTTTGGGGGGCCAGGACAGGCTGTGTAGACTGAGGACCTCAGCTTTCCTTCACAAAAAGAAAAAGCAAGCTGCTAGTCCCTATGGATGGGCAGAGATATTCTTGAAAGCACGCGGAGGGGGTCAGAGGAAAGGAGGTTCAGAGCCTTCATACCTCTCTTCACTCCAGAATTATGCCAATTATGCAAAATAAATTATGCAAATTTGCACCGCCAAGTCCTGCCGCAGAGCTGAGGTTTCTAGCTGTATCGCTGTCTGCGGAGGACAAATAACTGCCCCCCTCCAACACACGCCCAGAGATACAGTAGGCTGATCTGCCCCACAAAGGGCGGGGGGGGGGGCAGACCCACTGCAACGCGTAATGAATAAGGTTACGGACTGAAAAAAGTCGGCAGAATCAGGGTGGTTTCGGCGCTGCTGGCTGCTTGGCGGTTCCACTGCGCAATCAAATTTGCGATACGACAAGGAAGCTGGACAGAGGCGGGGAAAGTGGGGAGAACACCGAGCGAAACAGACAAGAGAGGCAGGCTGATAAAGCGAGACTCCTTCAACAGAAAACACGCCCTTTGGGAGAACCAGGTTAGGCTTGAGGGGTTTTTTTTAGAGATAGTTCCTCATCTCATGTTTTCCATATCATGGACCTGGCAGGAAAAACCGTCTGCATCTCCTGACCTGGAAACGCTGGAGAAGGAACAGGTCTGAACAGGAGTGCATCCAGCGGACAGACACATCGCATTTCCGTTGTGTGTGCATATCTGTGCGTGTGTGAAAGGGCAACAGATTGCTTGCAGCTGCGGTTTTCTGCTTAGCAGTGACCCCTGCATTGCAGGGGGTTGGATTCGATGACCCTTTGGGTTCCTTTGAACACTGCAATTCTATGACTCCAAGACCTGCTGGGTCAGACCAAAGGCCCAGGCCAGGGTTTCTCTAACTTGGGTCATCAGCTGTGGTTGGACTACAACTCCCATCATCCCTAGCTATTAGGACCCGTGATCAGGGATGATGGGAGTTGTGGTCCCACAACAGGCGGGGGACCAAAGTCTGAGAAACCCTGGCCTAGACCAACTGCAGCAAACAAGGGCTGAAGGCAGCAGCCCTCATTTGTGGGGGCTCTTCAGAAACCTGCAATCAAGGATAGAGTGCCTCTGATCCTGGAAGATCAACGCAGCCAATCAGGCCAAACCGCCACTGAAAAGACCTCGCCTTCGCCTTCACAGATCTGTCAGGTCCCCTTGCAACGCACCCCCCACCTCAGTAACACGTTTGAATGAAGTGTAGCTGACTCCCAAGGTAGACAAGAGGTAAGTCTCCCTCTTTCGTACACACACTCTAAAAAACGTCAATTGCCAACATTCTGCCACATGCTGGTGTGACCCAAGAAATTGCAGTTGGAAGCGCCACGGAGAACTGAAGATAAACCTGCCCTTCAGATCAACTGAAGATAAACCTTCACCAGAGACGCGCCCCCCCCCCCCACGGTTTCCCTTAGGAACAAGTTCCCCTTCACGCCAGCAAAGGAAGAGGGTCCTCAGCTGACCCCCGGCTGCTGTTCGCTCTTCAAATTAACCAAATGAACAACCTTAAAAAAATGTGTTCCTGCAGGAAATGGAAGTTCGTCCTCAGGGTGTTTTGTATACCGGAAACCCTTGCTCACTTTTGCACGCATCCCACTCGCCATGACGACGGGCATTTTGCTTGCGTATGCGGGACGGGAGGAACAAGTGGGACCGGATCATGAGCAGGGTGAGACCCTCTGGACTGTGGAGCCCATCAAACCATGGTTTAGTGTGAGGCGCATGAGAGGGAACAAGATGAAAGGAGCTGGAGAGACAGTGATTTGCGTATCAGCTGAGCAGCCTCAACAAGCCTCTGGCTCATGAGAGCCCAAAGAGAATGTCCTCTTTGGGGGTCCAGGGAGGGTCTCCTCGTGAGCCAGAGGGGTAGCAGGGCTTTGCTGAGACTACTCAGGTGCAAGGAAGTGGCAGCGGTCAATGCACCACCCTGCCCATCAGCTGTTGGGCAGGAAGACTGAGCAGCCTCAACAAAGCCCTCTTCAGGCTCTGGGGAGGGTCTCCTCATGAGCCAGGACTCTTCAGGGTGCTCCTCATTTCAGGGTCCCACTGCCAGGCTCCCGGCAGTCCCATGTAAATGGGGAGTTGCCTGCATAGTTCACCAACAGTTCTTGGTTGGGACGACACGGGGAAGTGCGGTTCATTAAAAGCAGAAATTTCTACATTCCTCCTCTTGGCCACGTGGGAGGAAGAAGGATGTGAAGAGAAGGAAAAAGGGAGTGTGGAAGGGTATTGTTAAGAGAATCTGCTTACTCAGAGTGTTTGTGCAGGAAAAACTCAGCCTTGGGCCAGTTTGATAGAGAGTGGGCGCCCTGTTCTTGCTGCCGAAGCAAGCATCTAGCCCTGGGAGATGTGCTTTTCCCTATGACAACATGACTTAATTTCTAAAAAGGCAAAGTACCCCTAGACAGTTAAGTCCAGTCAAAGGCGATTATGGGGTTGTGGGGCTCATCTCGCTTTCAGGGCGAGGGAGCCGGCGTTTGTCCACAGACAGCTTTCCGTGTCATGTGGCCAGCATGACTAAACAGCTTCTGGTGCAACGGGACACCGTGACGGAAACCAGAGTGCACAGAAACGCCGTTTACCTTCCCGCCACAGTGGTACCTATTTATCTACTTGCACCGGTGTGCTTTTGAACTGCTAGATCGGCAGGAGCTGGGACAGAGCAACGGGAGCTCACTCCGTCGTGGGGATTCAAACCGCCGACCTTCCGATCGGCAAGACCAAGAGGCTCAGTGCTTTAGACCTCAGCGCCACCCGCATCCCTTCATTTCTACGCATAGGTAAAGCAAAGGCGAAGGAGATGCCTCTCTCTAAGCCCATGTAATTTACAGGCCCGCGAAGTCTACCTTCGTTCTGTGTAAGTAAAAGCTGCCCTAAACATCCCCAACTGGTGCGGTTCACTGAAGTAAATTCAGAGCGTTGTTGGCCAAAGAGAAAGGCGATTCTCAAAGGGCCCCGGATGACATGCGATACATGGAAGACAGGCTCTTTGCATACAAAAATAAAACAGGAAATGCAACGGAACCTGCTTGGAAAAGGGGACACACAGAGAAAGAATGCGAAGGCATGGGCAGTGAAGGGAGTGCAAACTTCCCTGGGTGCCTGCGACCCCTACAAAAAGCCACTGGCCCCGTGCCCCACGCACCTTGTGCTCCCGCCCTGGGCCTCATCCAGCTCCTTCTGCAGCCGGGCGCTCTTCTCCTCCTCCTCCAGCAGCCGGCGCTTCACCGTCCGCAGCTCCTGCTGGGCCTCGCACTTGATGTCGTTGGCCACGACCACCGCCGTCTGCAGGTCGGCTTGGAAGCGGCGCCACTCGGCCGTGTCCTCCTGGAGACGGAGGGGAAGAGGGAGGGGAGAGGAGAGGAAGCGAGAGGTTGAGACTCGCCCAACAAAAGCGGCCATCACCGCAGGGAGGTCGGAGGGCGGTTGGCATCAGTTCTCGTGGACGCCAGCACAACAAGACAGTCGCCCTCACTTTGCGTGGGAGGGAAGACGCAGAAGGAAACCCCCCGGTTTGGAGCCTCTTCTTAGATTGTAAGCTCCTTCGGGCAGAGACCCTCCTCTTACTTATTCTTTTAATGAAATTCAAACACTGCTTGTTTTTTTTAAAAAAAGCCTCAAAGGGGTTTAAAAATGATAAAGCATTAAAATCGAGACAAATTCACCGCCCGACTTTAAAACATACAAAAGTTAAAACGCTAAAACAGATTAAAATTACACTGACTTTCATTTGGACAGGCTTGTTGAAACAGAAGTGTTTTTAGCAGGTGCTAAGTTTTGGAAATGCGACAGCCGTATTGGTGATGCCTGAGTTTGTTCCAAAGCTGGAGGCTTTTAAGCAGAGGTCGGATGGACACCTGTCGGGGTTCCAGTCCATGTGGTTCTGAGTGAGCGGTCCTTCCCAGCCCCACCTGGGGATGCTGTCAAGGACTGAACTCGGAACCTTCTGCACGCAAGGCAGGTGTCCTGCCAGTGAGCTCCCTTCTCACCTTCATCTGCTTGTTCAGGGTCTTCAGCTGCCTTTCCAAATCCGTCTTCTGGACTTCCATTTTCAGTAGATTACCTGGGAAGAGGGAAGATAGGAAGAGTCTACTGAGATAGGACAGGGAGGGAGGGCACCGAAGACACTGCCAAGGTAACACAGGGAAGTGACCTTATCTCGAGCCAGACCTCTGGGCCCATTTAACGCAATATAATCAACACACACGGGCACAGATTTCTGCCCCCCAAACGGCTTGCAGTTTTAAAAGAATGCACAGCATGGAATAAAATACCCTTCTTCAGAGTCCAAACACTAAAAAACTTGCTGATGCCCAGAACACCTTTGGCAGCACAACCCTACATTTACTCAAAAGTTGAGTCTTACTGTATACAGTGGGGCTTACTCCCCAATTAAGTGATCGTAGCCCTGACCTAGCTAATTTGCTTCTGTCCCGGCTTGCAAAACAGCTTCGCCAGCAGGTGGCGATCTCACATGCAGGCTGGCCCCAATTCAGCTATCATCTTATTATTTTATTGCCTTTATATCCCACCAATTTTCTCCAACGAGCTCAAGACGGCCTGTGCGTTGTTCTCCCCTACCTCATATAACCCCCCGCAACAACCCTGTGAGGTCGGTTGGGCTGAGAGGTGCAGTGACTGGCCCAGAGCCACACCCACTGAGCTTCATGTCCAAGAGGGGATTTGAACCCTGGTTGCCCTAGTTTGACATTCTGACCACTACACCACCACCGGCTCTTTTTGGAACCTGTTTCTGCCCCTACAAAAGGCTTCTGCCTGCCCCCCCCCCCAATTCATCTTATCAGATATTTGTTGCTTGGAACAGCAGCCTGACGACATCCTTCACTTGTTGTTGCGGAGAGAGAAAGGCATGCTGTGCCTCCCCCCCCCCCCCCGCTTCCTTCCCAAACAGGCAGCACTAAATTGAAAATTATTTCTTTATTGGAGGGCGGGAATCCCAAGCAATCCTTGCCAACTTCATAACCTGCTTGCAATCTCTCTCTACATACTGTCCTCAATCATTCCCCCCTCCTTGGTTCCACCTACTCTCCAAGTCGCTGATGATCTGGTTGTCGTGCAGTTTGAGCGCCCGGTGTTGCTCCACCTGGTCTTCCAGCTCAAAGATGGTCTCCTTCAGGTTCTTGAACTCGGCCTCGTTCTCCGACGTCTTCTCCTGGAGCTTGAGGTTGGTTCGGCTGAGCTGGTCCGCCTGACGGTCGCAGGTCTCCTTCAGCTGAGCACGCTCCTTCTCAGTCTGGACGGAGAGAGAGAGAAAAGGGTGAGAAATCGCACCAGGATCCCCGCGTCGCAGGGGGCTGGACTAGATGACCCTTTGGGTCTCTTCCAACTCTACAATTATTCTATTATCGCACTGTGCGATGCTAAGGTGCCACCGATAAGTGCAGGTGGAGACCACACGGTGTTTAATTCCTCAGAGACCACCAGCTTCCATTTAAATACAGTGGTGCCCCGCAAGACGAATGCCTCGCAAGACGGAAAACCCACTAGACGAAAGGGTTTTCCGTTTTGGAGGTGCTTCGCAAAACGAATTTCCTATGGGCTTGCTTCGCAAGACGAAAATGTCTTGCGAGTTCCTGCAGGGTTCCCCCCCCTTTTCCCAAGCCACTAAGCCGCTTATCAGCTGATCCGCTAAGCCGCTTAACAGCTGATCCGCTAAGCCGCTTAACAGCTGATCGCTAAGCCGCTTATCAGCTGATCCGCTAAGCCGCTTAACAGCTGATCCGCTAAGCCGCTTAACAGCTGATCGCTAAGCCGCTTATCAGCTGATCCGCTAAGCCGCTTAACAGCTGATCCGCTAAGCCGCTAATCAGCTGATCCGCTAAGCCGCTTATCAGCTGATCCGCTAAGCCCGCTAAGCCGCTAATAGCGCTAATCCGCTAAGCCGCTAATGGGCTTGCTTCGCAAGACGAAAAAACCGCAAGACGAAGAGAATCGCGGAACGGATTCTTTTTGTCTTGCGAAGCACCACTGTAAATAAAAATTAATTGAAAAGGACCATTTCCGTGATGCCTGTCCCAATAAACTGGGTTGCTGTCTTATTTAGGGGGTCTAGCCACCTCCGGCTGCTCCTGGACAGGGATGGATAGCCTGGCCGCAATAATCTCTCGCAACACCAGAACTCATGGGCATCCAATGAAGGTGAATGTTGAAAGATTTGAGACAGATAAAAGGAAGTTCTTCGCTCATTGCAGGAGACGAACCTCTGGAGGAGTGTGATATACAGAAACAGGACTGTCAGGAACCAGGCTGTGTTAGCAGAGCTGCAAAATCTTTTCCATGCCCTCACCTTGGACGCCGATTTTGGGCCAGCAAGTTGCCAACCTCAGAAGACCATTTGGAAGAGATTTGTGGGGAGGATAGGGGACAGAGGCAGCCGTGTGAGGAGGGAACAGGATGTCCCGGGAGGTGTGCTGTCTTCTCACAATAAAAGAAAGAAGTTGCCAAGTCTTATAAAGCCCACTGACCAGAACCCGGTCCTCCTGATACTGCCAGACACAGCCTTCAAGGCGTTGGAAGGCTCTGGGCAGGTAACTGAAGGGCCCTGGGATGCAGGCGGTCTTTCCATCGCTCCTTCCTGTCAAAGGCTGTGTCCCAGGAAGAGCGGGGGAAATACTGGGAGTTGTCAAGAAGGGTTTGGCTTCTTGGATCGTGGTCTCCGCTTCCTTGAAGAAGGAGTTCTGGCAAGAGACGGGCTTGCACCTCACAGCAGTTGGCAATAATGTGCTTGCTAAGATTCTAGCGAATGTGATCAGGAGAGCTTTGAACTAAATCTGGAGGAGGAGGCAGATAATATAACAGATGACAGGAGAACTCCCAGTTCTGGGGATAATAGCATTACTGAGAAGACCCACAGAAGTCAATGGGTCCACCGGTTTCAACTCTGAGAAGAATGTAGGCAGTGAGAACCCCAAATCGAAGTGGAAGGAAAAGATGAAACTTTGGATTTCTGTGGGTTGTTGTTGTTTTTTTAAAAATATTTCGGCAGCTAAAACCCCAGTTAAACAACAATTTTTAAATGGGCACCAGCTTCTCTGCAGATTTCCACACAGCCCAGCAGCCATCGCACTCCTTCCCACTTGCTACGGTCATCGCCAACCTCGGCCAAAAACACACCTAGAGTTTCCACTTCTCTATAAATCAGGTGGTGACTTTTGGCAGGGTATCCCAGCTCCCCCCCCCCGTCCCGGCAAAAGTTCTTCCCACGGGCCGCTCCCTAACTGTGGGAGGTGGGGTTTCCAAGCAGGGCAGCAGCGATGGTTAATTGCAGGCTTGGGTTACGAGTGCGAGACTCGCCAAGAGAATTAACATGCACTCATCCATTGTGTTTCCCCCCTTTCCCTGAGCACAGCGAGAGCACCTGGTCTCTCTCGGAAAAAAAACAAACCACCAAGCTGCTAATGAGGTCCATCTGTCTGGGACAGGAGGGGGGAAAGTGCTGAAGGGCTAGACCAGGAAGGAGGAAATTGCTGCAATTGCGGTGAAAAGGGTCATTCAGCTAAATGTCCAAACGGATGCAGTTCTGCAGGGAAGGGAGCTTGTGACTGTGTGTTGCCCAGATTTTGGATGTACAGGAGAGGCTTTGGATGCAATCAGATCGCTGGTCGGCCTGTGTCCGTGTTGTTTGTACCAGGAGTGGCTAACTCTTGGCTCTCTGGGTGCCGTTGGACTGTGGAACTCCCTCCCACAGGAGACAGTGATGGCGACCAGCTTGGATGGCATTAAGAGAGGAAGGGGTGAATTCATGGAGGTTAAGGGCTTGGCTCTGCCTCCATAATCAGGCAGTCTGGAATATCAGTAGCTGGGAACCATAGGAGGTCAGAGGGTTCTTGAGCTTCCCACAGCATCTGGTTGGGCATGAAGCTCTTAATCTCAGGGCTGTCGGCTCAAGCCCCATGTTGGGCAAAATATTCCTGCATTGCAGAGGGTTGGACTAGATGATCCTTGGGTACCTTCCAACTCTATTCTATTATTCTATTTAACTGAATCAAAACAGTGAAGATTTTATGAGCTGCCAGGGGAAAGGGAGAAACCAAATAGAGTTGTTTTGCTCATGGCTCCACAAAGAGGGAGAGAACAGAGCGTGGCTACTTCACAGCAAACGCCCTGTGCGGAAACTGCCTCACAAGTATATAAAACAGGGCAAGAGGGACCAAACTACACGCGCTGTCCAGAACTTTCAGTATTCAGGGAGCAAGGAACCAGAGTCCTTCCTTCCTTTCCCTGTTAGCATCAGCGCAGCTGACCTCTTGCGAATGGTGCAAATCCACTATGAGAAAATGGGGTCCAGCTACGTAGCCGAGACAAACTCCAGAAAGCAACAGATCTAGCCCCCCTGAGAGAGCAGAAATCTCTATGCACGTGAGCTATGAAAGCCAGTATGCTGAGTGATCTGGACTAACATCTAACAGGGTCAACTTCTTCACTCCTGCAAAGAAGCAGGTTAGAAAGGAAGGTTTCTGTGACCCTCCAGGGCACGGTGCCTAGGAAAATCTTATCTGATTACAAGATTTTGATGCTTCTAAAATTTTGTTTCGATGGCTGTAAATATTGTGCTTTTATTGTATATTTCATTTGCATTCTTGTATATGAATGCTGCTCGCTGGCTTTGGGAGCCTTGGGGTTAAGGCAGCATGTAGATAAACCGTATGGACTCACAGAGCTGGAAGGGACCTCGAGATTCATCTAGACCAACCCGCCTGCAGTGCAAGAATCCTGCCCATATTAACATCCCTGGGTGGGCTCGAACCACCAACCTTCTGGCGCAACAGCCAGGGGCACTGACCCAACACAAGAAAAGCCCGGCAGGTTCACTAGGTCTCTCACAACGGCGAGCCAGAAGCCTCTGGGAAGCAGCCCTGGCGTTGCTCCGCAGCAGCCAACATTTAGGGATAGACTGCCCCTGCATCTGGAGGCTCTGCTGAGCTCTCCCCCCTCCCCAGCAATCCTTACCTTGGCCAGCTGCCCTTGCAGGGTCTTCACCTCGCTGTGCGCCTTCAGCAGCTCCTGCCTGAGCTCCGTGCAGGCCAGCTCCAGCTGGTCCCTCTCCCCGCGGGCTCCCTTCAGCATCTCCTGCATGGCGCCGGGGTCCCCGCCCCGCCCCACGGTGTCCATGTCTGCTGCCTTCTGCTTGGCGCTGTCCAGCTGGGCCCGGAGCGAGCCGTTTTCAATCCTCAGCCCCTCCAGGGCCACCTTGCAGTCCTCCAGGGCCCTGGCCAGGCCGGCTGCGCCCTGCCTCTCCGCCTCCAGCAGGCCTCCCAGCCGCTCGGCCTCCTCCCGCAGGCTCCGGGTGGCTGCCTGGGCTTCCTGGTGCTCCCTCTCCAGGCCGCGCAAACTGCTGGTCAGCTGCTGCTGGATGTTCAGCAGCTTCTCCCGCTCAAACTGGGCCTTCTCCTGCAGCTCCCCGCACCGCTGTTCCAGCTCCTGGATGGTCTTGGCCTTGCCGTCGTCGCCGGCCGGCCGTTCCTGCAGCAGGGCGGCCAGTTTCTCGTTCTCCTGGCCGAGCTGCTCGGCTCTCTCGCGGTGCTGCCGGAAGGAGCCCTCCAGCAGGGCCTTCTCCTCGGCCAGCCGCTCGTTCTCGGCCGTCAGCTCCTGCACAACCTGCTGCTGGTCGGAGAGCTCCTGGAGCGTGGCCTGCAGCTCCTCTGCGGTGCAGTGGTGGTTCTCTTCCATCCTCTGGATCCGCTCCGTCAACGAGGCCACCGAGAGGTCGCTGGCGTTGTTGGGGGAGCTCCCGGCGGGGGAGTCCTGCGGGGCCTGGGAGGGGTGGCTCCCCGACGACGGGGGCCTGGAGGGCGCCTCCGCGATGTGCTCGAAGTCCGAGGCGTCCGGGGACAGGGAGGCCTTGGTGACGTCGCTGCTGGACGACCCCGAGTTCCGCAGGGGGGCTGTGCCCCCGTTGGCGCGGGGGTTCCCGGGAGGCTGCGTGGGGCTGCCGAAGCTCGACTCCTGCGTGGTGGGGGTGGCGAGGCTGCTTCCGCAGCCCCCACTGCTGCTCAGGGTGTCCGACAGCGGCGACTGCTCCAGGCGGCTGAGCTTCTCTCTCAAGAGGCGGTTCTCCTCCCCAAGGCTCAGCAGCTCCCTCTGGAAAGCCCGGTTCTGGTCCTGGAGGGTGCGGACCAGGGGCTCCGCCTCGGCTGGCGACACCCCTGCGGGGTGGTCCAGTTCGCAGTGCACCCATTCCCGGTCCTGGTGCTTCTTCAGCTCGCTCCGGAGCTTGGTGATCTCCGAGTCCTTCGCCTTGGCCTCGGCCAGCAGCTCCTTGACCTGCGACTCCAGCATGGCCTTATCGCCGGCGTCCCCCTCATTCTTGCACTTGGGGGCCGGGCGCGAGTGCTTGGTGGGCGTCGGCGCCCCGGAGGAAGTGGGGCTGGGCTGAGCCTTCCTGGGTCTCAGGGCCGCCTTCTCTCTGCCCGAGGCAGTCGACAGCTCCCGCGGGGCTGGGATCCCGGTACGCTTCGCCGACGGGATGGAACCTGGGAGAGCAGGAAGAGAAAGGCAGTTAACGCCTGGAGCGTAAGGGCTTGATGGGAAATCAGCATCCAGGATTCGAACACAGGGCCGCACCCTCCCCCCTGCAGTTTCCGGCAACTGGGATTCCGAAGCATTGCTGCCTCCAATAGCCATGGCAGAGAACAGGGCTAGTAGCCATCGATAGCCCTCTCCTCCTCCATGAATTTGTCTCGTCTTCTTTTAAAGGCCATCACTGCCTCCAGTGGGAGGGAGTTCCACAGTTTAACTACACACTAGGTGAAGAATGACTTGAGTGCAGCCGGTGTGGTTAAAGCACTGGACCTGGGAGACCAGCGTTCGAATCCCCTCTCGACCATGAATCTCCGTGGATGACCTGGGGCCAGTTGCCATTTCTTAGCCTGACCTACCTCACAGGGTTGTTGTGAGGGTGAAATGGGGGAAGACGAGAACCACGTACATATACCGCCTTGAGCTCGTTGGAAGTACAAGGTGGTAGGCAAATGTAATAAACAAACAACAAAACAATTCCCTCTGCCCTGAATCTCCCAGCGATCAGCTTCTTTGTATGCCCACAAGTTCTTATATTCTCTTAAAGCCATCCAAGTTGGGGGTCCCCACTGCTTCCTGTGGCAGGGAGTTCCATAGTTTCACTGTGCACTGGAATATGAGTTCTAGAGAGAGGGAGAAACACTTTTTGCTATCTCTGTCCGGGCATAGTTTTATCCCCTGACTTGCCCTCACCTACTCCCTTCCCTGGCTCTCGCCCCAACCTCCACCTGCTCACTACAGCAATTGTGAATGCGAACTCTCGGGGGGGCGAGGGGGCGGCAGAGGGCCAACGTTTCCACCGGGGGAGCGAAGCCTGGCGGAACAAAAGCTCTGTTTGAGGCGGGTGCCTTCCCCCCCCCCCCAGAGATGACCTTCAGAGGGAGCCTGCCCGCCTCTCGCTGGCGGAAAGGCCCCAGGCACCCTGCGTGGAATGCAAGGGCAGGCTGCGACCCGGAGAGATCGCGAGCTGCGCTCTTTTGCCAGGAACTGCGAGGAGGAGGGAAAGATCCGGCCAAAAAGAAACAGAGAGCGAGCCTCCCCGGGCAGTTCCCCAACAAGGTGCCCCCCCAGCTCTGAAAAGCTCGAGAATCGACTGGGATGGGCACACACTCGATTCTGCCACAGCCGCCACCTCCCAAAAAAACCCCAGCAAAAAGCGGGGAGGAGTTTATATTTTATAGAGAGCGCTCTTGAAGTGTACACTGTTCTAAGAGCACAAGAAAAGCCTGCTGGATCAGGCCAGTAGCCCATCTAAGCCCAGCACCATGTTTTCACAGCGGCCAAGCTCAATGCCTGTCTTCTGGGAAGCCTGCAAGGAGGATCTGAGCACAAGAGCCCTCTCGCCTCCAGCAACAGGGATTCAGAAGTGATGCTGCCTCCGACCAGCCATTCTGGCTGCTAACCATCAATAGCCCTTTCCTTCTCCGTGACTTGGCCCCGTCCTCTTTTGAAGCCCCCCCCCCCCAAGATGGTGGCCACCCCTGCCTTCTGGGGGAAGCAAGTGCCGTAAGTTTAAATATGTCGCCTCTTGCTCACTTTCTCTCTGGACTAAAAAGTCCCAAACTTTATTTCACTCGCCAGAGTGGTGCATGCTCTGGTTATCTCCCGCTTGGACTACTGCAATGTGCTCTACGTGGGGCTACCTTTGAAGGTGACCTGGAAACTGCAATTAATCTAGAATGTGGCAGCTAGACTGGTGACTGGGGGAGGCCGCCGAGACCATATGACACCGGTCCTGAAAGACCTACATTGGCTCCCAGTATGTTTCCGAGCACAGTTCAAAGTGTTGGTGCTGACCTTTAAAGCCCTAAACTGCCTCGCCCAGTATCCCTGAAGGAGCATCTCCACGCCCATCGTTCTGCCTGGACACTGAGGTCCAGCGCCAAGGGCCTTCTGGCGGTTCCCTCACTGCGAGAAGTCAAGTTACAGGGAACCAGGCAGAGGGCCTTCTCAGTGGTGGCACCCGCCTTGTGGAATGTCCTCCCACCAGATGTCAAAGAGAACAACAACTCCCAGACTTTTAGAAGACATCTGAAGGCAGCCCTGTTTCGGGAACCTTTTAATGTTTGATGCATTACGGTATTTTAATATTTTGTTGAAAGCCACCCAGAGTGGCTGGGGAAGCCCAGCCAGATGGGTGGGGTATAAATAATAAATTATTATTATTATTATTATTATTATTATTATTATTATTATTATTATTACCATTATTATTATTATTACCATTATTATTATTATTATTATTATTATTATTATTATTATTATTATTATGTCACTGTCAAGGGTTTTCTAGCTGCGATAATTATATTGCAGAGGGTTGGACTAGATGACCGCTGGGGTGCCTTCTAACTCTATGATTCCATGTTTCTCTTTCCACACACACACACACACACACACACACACACAAATGCAGAAAGGGGACAACAAGCACCATCCAAACTATTCTGCATCGCACAGGGGTTGGGCTAGATGACCGCTAGGGGTCTCCTGCCAACGCTACAACATTACAACACTATGGTTCTATGAAACCTAAGAGATTCCCTCTTCAGGTTTCTATTCCTTCTCCTCACCCTTTTCTGATTTCAAGGAGCAGTGTTTTATGATGCATTTTGCATACATTGCTGAAATGTAAAAAGGGGGGGGGGAATGTGTGTGTATGTGTAAATAAAGAAGCAAACAACGACAGAGAGCAAGCGAGAGAGAGAGCTGTTTTCCTCCTTGCATTAATTAGGCGGCTGCGTGCACCTGGCTTTCCCCAAACAAATAAAGAACCAGCCAAGAACACAGAGCACCACCACTTGCCCCCCCCCCCAATCCGTTTTGGACAAGTGTGGATGGAAAGCCTTTCAGCCTGGAGGTGGCAAAGGAATTCCTGGCTTGGCAAAGGGGAGCAGACCGGCTTTGGCAGATCGGGGTCCAGCTCCAACCAGCCGGCCCTCCATGACCTCATCCGGGGAAACGTCTGCCCAACCTGCTCCAGGCCAGTCGCTCCCTCTTGAAGGCCCCCAGCTTCCTCCTGCCATATTTGAAGGGGCCGAGAGGAAATCTGGCTTTGCCCAAACCCCCAGGGACGCTCGTTCATCGGCCTGAGTCATCCGTTCCCGTTTGTGGCTCTGGTGAGGGTCCCGGTCAGTTGCCAAACTCCACGTGGGGAACGAAGGGGAAGGGGGGAAGAGATGCAACTTGGGGAACTGGGGAATGGAACTGGGTTCAAGGCCCTTCCTTCGCCAACGGGCCTGCCAGGAGTTCCTGCTGGTGGCCACCTCAACGTCCCGGGCCAAGTTTAAGGACTGGTGTCACAGGGATGTTTTTGGCCACAGGGGCACGGCTGCAGTCGTTCCAAAAGTAAATGAAATCAAACCAATACTGGCTCCAGGAAGATGTTAGGCTGCCTTATTCCAAGTCAGACTGTGGGTCCGCTGAGCTCAGGGATGCCTGCACTGACTGGCAGCGGATCGCCAGGGAGTCTTTGGTACAGCTGAGAGGCAACAGGGACTGAACCTGGAACTCTGAGCTGCAGCCCTTTTCCTGGAAAACAAGTCAAGTTTCTAGTCCTCATGGCCTGGGATAAACAGCCAGTTTCAGCAGAAAGCTGGCTTGTACTGTCAGACCACTGAGTGTGTCTAGCTCAGTGTTGTCGACGTGGACTGGCAGCAGCTCTTCGGGCTTTCTAGTTGGGGGGGACGGGGATGTCTCTGGTCCTGTCTGGAAATGCCACCGGCTCCTTCTGCATGCAAAACTGAGCTGTAACGCTCCCCCATAAAATAAGAAGAAGAAGAAGAAGAAGAAGAAGAAGAAGAAGAAGAAGAAGAAGAAGAAGGAGAGGGTGCACCTCCACAGGCACATACCTCCACATGTGGTGGGAGTGTCCCAAAATCCAACTATTCTGGACAACAGCCATGCAAGAAATATGTACAATAACTAAGCAAGTAATAGACATCACCCCAGAATTGGCCCTACTAAACATCTTCCAAGACAACAATGCCCATTTACACCACAAAGAACTCATAACCCACCTGCTCTCAGCAGCCAGAAATACCATAACCAGACACTGGAGAGACCTGTCAGGAGTAAGCATGGACCAATGGTACCAAATAGGATGGGAAACAGCCCTACTAGAAAAATTAACTAATAAACTGAAACTGACATGGGGACAAACAGAAGAAGACACCTTCACCCCGGTATGGCTCCCCTTTATCACACACACAGCCCAACAGGACAATGACAATAATCCACCAACAGCATACAAATCAATATGGCTAACCTGATCCAAAACACCCACCCACCCCACTCACACACGAAAACAAAGATCACCACAGCCAATCACAAGCAAACAATCACACCCTAGGCCAACCCCAACCTCTCTCACCACCAAAGGAACACAAGTGAACAACACAAGCAACGCTGACACCAAACTCTACACACATTAAACATAATAGAAACACCGCCACCCGACCCCACCCCCATCCACCTTCCCTCTCTCCACCCCCCTTTTCTTCTCTCTTTCTTTTTTCTTCTCCCCCTAATGCCTCAACAAATGAAATGGATTTGTAAAAATGTTACATGGCAAAAAAAAATACGAGGCACTACACTTCTGTAAAACAAGAAAATCCTTAATAAAATATTTACTCAGAATAATAATAATAATAATAATAATAATAAAATTTATTTATACCCGCCCTCCCCAGCCAGAGCCAGGCTCAGGGCAGCTAACACCAGTAAAATTTTAAAAAACACACACAAGAAACAAATTTAAAATACAGGTTAAAATGTAATTTAAAATGCAGCCTCATTTTAATAGTAGCCCATAGATCAAAACCATAAGGGGAGGGAAACATAAGGGTCAGACTGAGTCCAAACCAAAGGCCGGGCGGAACAGCTCCGTCTTGCAGGCCCTGCGGAAAGATGTCAAGTCCCCCAGGGCCCTAGTCTCTTGTGACAGAGCGTTCCACCAAGTCGGGGCCAGTACTGAAAAGGCCCTGGCCTTAGTTGAAACCAATCTAACCACATTGTGACTTGGGACCTCCAAGGTGTTGTCATTTGTGGACCTTAAGGTCCTCCGCGGGGCATACCAGGAGAGGCGGTCCCGTGGGTACATGGGTCCTAGGTCGCATAGGGCTTTAAAGGTCAAAACTAGCACCTTAAACCTGACCCTGTACTCCACCGGGAGCCAGTGCAACTGGTAAAGCACTGGATGAATGTGATCCCGTGGCAAGGACCCCGTAAGGAGTCTCGCCGTGGCATTCTGCACCCGCTGGAGTTCCTGGGTCAGCTTCAAGGGCAGCCCCACGTAGACTTGCGGGGGGCAAGCAAAAGTTACAAAGCGTGGTTCAAGAATTCAGAAACCCTGACAGGGGATCCTGCCAACAAGCACCACATTCTACGTTAGAATATAAGAAGAGCCTGCAGGATCAGGCCAGTGGCCCATCTAGTCCAGCATCCTGTTCTCGCGGTGGGCACCCAGATGCCCGCATGAGAAACAGGATCTGAGCGCAAGAGCAACTCTCCCCTCTTGTGGCCTCCAATGACAGGTCTTCGGAAGCAGTGATGGTCGCATCTATGGCCGGCGCTCAGAAAGGCAGTGGTGGAGGCGGCTTATACCGGCTGCAACCACCGATTCCCAGATCCCTGCAGCTGCAGAAATGCAGCCGGGGGTGTGAGGGGGGGGCAGCTGTTGGCTCCACAGCGAAAGAATGCCTGCACTATCTCCTTCCTTCCCCCGCCCTCTGCAAAAAAACACTGAGCCCTTTGTCTTTGGCCTTCTATTATGCCTGTAAGGCAACACAGAGCTGTTCTGTGCCTCCTTCTGGTGCAAAATGGCCCCCTCCTTTCTCCCAGCCCCCTGAATTCTGAGTCTGTGTATGTGTGTGTGCGTGCATATGCGCTGGGGTGTGTGCGCTGGTCATCTTTCCTCCAGCCTGTTATTCACCACCCCCTGTCTGATCGCACAGTGGGAGAGCCCCATATTTGCATGCAGAAGGCATCTCCAGGTAGGAATCACAGAATCATATGAGTTGGAAGGGACCCCCAAAGGTCATCCATTCTAACCCCCTGCAATGCAGGACTCTCAGCTAAAGCATCGAAGACAGATGGCCTTCCAAACGCTGGTTAAAAACTTGCACGGAGGCAAGAGTATTGTTCGCCCAGAAATGGAAGCAAGAAGAAATTCCAATGAAAGGAGAATGGCAGACGAAATTACAGTGGTACCTCGGGTTAAGTACTTAATTCATTCCAGAGGTCCGTTCTTAACCTGAAACTGTTCTTAACCTGAAGCACCACTTTAGCTAATGGGGACTCCCGCTGCCGCCGGAGCACAATTTCTGTTCTCATCCTGAAGCAAAGTTCTTAACCTGAGGTAATATTTCTGGGTTAGCGGAGTCTGTAACCTGAAGCGTATGTAACCCGAGGTACCACTGTAATGGACTACTGTATGCAGAATTGGACAAAATGACAGGAAGGATTCGAAACCAGAGATTTGCAGAAGATTGGAAGAAGTATATGAACTATCTGAAGAGCAACTGCAATCAACAAATTACGCTAGTAGGACTACAAGAAGTTTTGTAAGGAGAAGTATATGAAGTGTTACAAAGTAGATAAAGATAGAGACATCAGTCATGTGTTTTAAATGTACAGTGGTGCCTCGGGTTACATACGCTTCAGGTTACATACGCTTCAGGTTACAGACTCCGCTAACCCAGAAATAGTACCTCGGGTTAAGAACTTTGCTTCAGGATGAGAACAGAAATCGTGCTCCAGCGGCACGGCAGCAGCAGGAGGCCCATTAGCTAAAGTGGTGCTTCAGGTTAAGAACAGTTTCAGGTTAAGTACGGACCTCCGGAACAAATTAAGTACTTAACCCGAGGTACCACTGTAATAGGGCAAGTAAGAAATGCATACTAAGAGATTAGATTGGAGAATTTTCAGACAGGACTGATGGAAGTAAAAAAATTGAATAAGATGTAAAAGTACGTTTAATTACAGTTGAAAATGGTATGTTAAAAAACTAATAAAAATTTATATAAAAAAATAAAAATAATAACCTCCACGGAAGGAGCGTCCACAACCTCCCAAGGGAGGCCGTTCCACTGTCAAACAACCCTTACTGACTATTTAGTTGGAATCTCATTTCTTGTAACTTAAAGCCACTGGAAAGAGCCCTTCAATAGAGGAACGGACTCCCCTGGATGGTGGTGGAATTGCCTTCCTTGGAGGTTTGCAAGCAGAGGTTGGATGGCCCTCTGTCAGGGATGCTTCAGCCGGGACGCCTGCATTGCAGGGGGCTGGACTAGATGGCTCTTGGGGAGCCCTCGCAACCCTGCAATTCTCTTGCTTCTCAAGGGAACGCACAGCAAATTGGACACAGAGCGGGGAGCAGCCCAATATAGAGCGGCAATAGCGCAAGGAGGAGGGGCGGCTGTCAAAAGCCCCACATAACCAGATGTGTATAATTTGGTTCGGTTTGCACTTTAACATGAGCCTGTCTAAACGGCACTTCCCGAAACAAGATGCAAACCGAGACACAGCTCTCCTTCTACACAGTTCCTCAGCCCAGCAATGAGTCCATGGATGTTTGTGTTAGGGGGAAATGCATCTATGGGCAAAAATGTTTTTTAAAATGCATCCCATCAGGGAAAACTGCCCATGGTGCCTGCTAGGAGAAATCCTAGCCAGCATCTTAAAAAGCAGAGACATCACCTTGCCAACAAAGGTCCGTATAATTAAAGCCATGGTTTTCCCAGTAGTGATGTATGGAAGTGAGAGCTGGACCATCAAGAAGGCTGATCGCCGAAGAATGGATGCTTTTGAATTCTGGTGCTGGAGGAGACTCTTGAGAGTCCCATGGACTGCAAGAAGATCAAACCTCTCCATTCTGAAGGAAATCAGCCCTGAGTGCTCACTGGAAGGACAGATCCTGAAGCTGAGGCTCCAATACTTTGGCCACCTCCTGAGAAGAGAAGACTCCCTGGAAAAGACCCTGATGTTGGGAAAGATGGAGGGCACAAGGAGAAGGGGACGACAGAGGATGAGATGGTTGGACAGTGTTCTCAAAGCTACCAGCATGAGTTTGACCAAACTGCGGGAGGCAGTGGAAGACAGGAGTGCCTGGCATGCTCTGGTCCAGGGGGTCACAAAGAGGCGGACACGACTAAATGACTAAACAACAACAACAAGAAGAAATCCGGGCAGTAGCACATGGGTGACTTTTCACGAGGACGTAAAAGAGAGTCATGCAAACTGAGAAAGAAATGGGGAGAAGCGACTTGAAAGATGGG
Source organism: Podarcis muralis (assembly GCF_964188315.1). NCBI lineage: Eukaryota > Metazoa > Chordata > Lepidosauria > Squamata > Lacertidae > Podarcis > Podarcis muralis. The sequence continues at coordinate 42,957,322 of NC_135669.1, forward strand.
GAGAAATAAAAGATGGAGAGAAACCCAAATTGGCTGAATCAACTCTTCCCATAGCGGTGCTGAACACCGTGAATGGACAACAGGGAATGCTTTTCACAGGGTCGTAACAGGGGTAGGGCATCTCTCTAATCCTCTTTTAAAGCTGCCCATGTTGGTGGCCATTGCTTGTTCATGTGGGAGGGAGTTCCACAGTTCGCCGATGCTGATGGATGCCTTGCGCTCTGGTCGGTTTCTGTGGAGCTGAACTGAACAATTTATGAAGGGCTGGAGAGGGGAGGGACTCAGCCCACCCACAAAAAGAGGGACGTGGCAAGGACCGAAAAGGGGGGGGAGTGCAAATTGACCCCTCCCCCTTGCTCAGCTATGGGCTTCGGAGCGAATTTCCAGAAAGCGGGGGGGGGGGGGGGAGGGCAAAAAGCAAGAAGTGGAAAGAGGCAGAATGGCGAGAACAAAGAGAGGAAATAAGAAGAAGAGAAAGCCAGAAACGGAAAGGCAGGGAGGAACAAATAACAGACTTATCGAAGACCGAGGCAGCGTTTGTGGGGGGTGGAAGAGGCAGATAGGAGTGTTTTCAGCAGAGATGCAACAGCAGTTTCCACTGAGATCATAGGCTTGCTGGACAGACAAGAGTCCAGCGGGGGGCGGGGGGAGGCGGAAGCGGGAGATGCCTGCAGAACAGATATGCTGCCTCTTATTCTGCTTTGTTTATATTATTACGCTCCGCAAAATGTTTTTACTATTGTACACTGCGCATGGATCTTTTGATAAAGGGTGGTATATATAAATCAAAATAAATACTAAATAATAATAAAGTCATCTCGGCTGGTGGCACGTGGCACCACCTCCTGTGGCGGGGAGTTCCATAATTTAACTATGCGCCACGTGAAAAAGTATATAGCAGAGGGACCATTATCTCCTGGACTTTACCGCTCGGCTCGGCCTTCTCAACCTCCGGGCGGCGCCGGCTCCGACGGGAGGGAGCCGCCAGGTGGCCCTCGGACTTTGCGTGCCGGAGAGACACTCCAGCCGTGAGAAGCCACCGTGCCGTTGCCTGGAGCCGGGCGTCTGTTTGCAGAGGGGTGAGTCAGAGAGCCAACACCCGGGCGATGTGGCTAATCTTGCTGCCCTGGGCCTGCCGTCTCCCCAGGCAGGTATGAAGACAGCTCCCAGGTGGGAGCAGACGGAACCAACTCGCTCGCTCGCTCTCTGTGTGCAGTCGCTGGGCCGGTTTGTGTTTGCAATTGGTATCGCCCCCTCCAGATCTCTCATTCCTACGGCCTCCAGAGATGCCTGCCCTCTGGGCCTCGCCGCCGATCCGACAGGCTGGAACCTGAATGCAAGAACATTGGAAGAGAGCCTGGCTGCTGGATCAGGCCAAAGGAGGCCCAGCATCCAGCTCTCACAGTGGCTAACCGGATTCGGCTGCACGCCGCCTTCACTGGCAGCAAGTGAAGTCAAATGGAAAGCGAGGGCAGCGAGGTATAAATGGACGCCAGAAGAGCCTGGCCACTGAATCAGGCCCAAGGGGGCCCATCTAGGACAGCATCCTGTCCTCATTTTGATCAAGCCAGCTAGGGCTACATGTTGCCATCACTGATGGCAAGTGAGGCCTAATGGAGAGTGAGGGCAGTGTGGTGATGTAAATGGTTCTCACAGTGGCCAACCAGATGCTGCCAAGCAGTTGGCACCCAAAGGCATTTACTGCCTCCGACGGTGGAGGGAAAATACAGCCGTTCTGCCTTGTCGCCTTACCATCCATGGAACGAGCTAACCTCCTTTTTCAGCTAGCAGAGTTTGTGGCCGCCACTGACCTTTGTAGGAGCAAATTACATATCAGAAACCCGAGTAAATTATAAAAAATCACAACTCCTCTCTTTCTGAGCTTCATCCGGAAAGATATAAACTTGTCACAGCAGCTGTGCTCCTTGTTCCCTGGAAACCTGATTCAGCCTCTGAAGGTTTCACTGCTTGTGGCGCTACTGCCCCACCCTTTCTAGCATTTCTTCGCAGCTCCTGAGGACTAGAAACTTGTCCCGGCTCCATTTCCTCTTTGAAGAGAAAGCCAAGATTCTGAAGACAATGGCGCAACGCTCTAACTTCCCCGCCACCCCATGGTTTTGTGCAGAGATGTCTCTGACCTGGAAAGCCCTCTTGGATCAGAAGAAAAAAGGCCCATTTAGACCAGGTCTCCTGTTTCCAACAGGGGGAGGCCAAAACCCACCCACCCATTCACAACAGAGCATAAAAGCTCAGTTCTGTTATTCATCTGCCGGTGCCTGGAATTCAGAGGTATACTGCCTTGGAACATGGAGGCTTTATTGTGATGTGTGGTAGAGGCAAGGAAGCTGCAAACAAGGCAGGTGGGGGCCCTGCCCCAGGAAGGAATGCTGCTGGGTTGCTGGGGGTGCTGATAGTGGTGCCTGGATGCCTGAGGCTGGTAGGGCAAGCTGGGAGGAGAGAGAGATTTCTCCAGCTGGGTAAAAACCTTACTGAGGTTAATGCCATTGTTGCCAGATAAGAATCACCAGTAATTGCTTGGCTCTTATCTGCAAAGGCTCCAAATCTTTACTCAAAAAATAAAAATAAAAATAAATCCCCTTGAGAGGCAGGTAGGGTCACATGACCTGGTGGACTTCAAATAAATAAATGTTGCTGGGGAGAGAGAAGGAAAAGAACTCCTTTCAAGGCTCTGAGCTGGTTAGACTGAAGAGATTTAATTGAGCAAAAAGTAACAGGGAGAAGATTATATAAATAATGTGGACCAGCAATAGCAGTGTGCCAGCCAGCCAGCCATGCCCCTTTTAGGATACTCCATTACATCCCCTCCCGGTTTTCCACCCCCTCCTGCAAAGCAGTGAGCATTCTACCCCTGCGCTTGCTCTGTCATAAACTACAAAAGTGACAAAGTTGTCCATTTGCTCTGCATTTAACTATTTAATGATGTTTTAATGATCTCATTGCACATCACCACACTTCTCAGGAAACGGCAGGAAGCTGCCCTCTCAGCTCAGCACTGTCTGCACTGACTGGCAGCCAGGAACTGAACCTTCCTATGCGAAGGAGGCATTCTACTACCAAGCGACAACCTTTTCCCTAAACGAGTTGGCGGTTTAGAAATACTTTTCTACATGAATAAATTCTGGGCGGTGCCTGCAAAGACTTGTGCGCTCACCACTGCAAAAAGGTGGAAGCAGGGTTCCTTTCGTCACAAAGGCACTTTCTTCTGCCCGCGTTATGATTTTCTGTCAATCAGTTAGAGGGACCAAAGAAATGTTAACAGCATCGTGCGAGTTTTCATTGGCTTGAAACTCTTTTATTTCCAAGTCCTTGAGCATTTTTACATTGCAAAAGAGGTGGAAAACCCTGGAATGGCAGGATTTGCCCCAGAAGATCCCTAGTCAATCCCAGAAATTCACAGCTCCCCAAGTTATGGCTTGCAATGACACCCCAAGCAGCCGGTGGAAGCTGGAATGAGGACAGCAACTCAGAGATGCAACTCTGAACACTGGTTTGCCCCAAACACAGGACCCTAAGGAAGGAGCTCAACGTCACGCTAAAACAATTGTTCCATCAGGGCAAGCATGAGGACTCGCCAGACAGAACCTCTCCTTGGGTTCTCTCAAGCACCCCCAATTTGGGGGAGCACAGGGGGGTTGTGCGGGGAGCAGAGGGGGCAGCTCACTTGCACAAGTCCTTGAGAAAAGTTTGTGCTGGTGGGAATCAGCATGCGAATCCCGCCCTACCGAGAGCTGCCCGCTGGGGATCGAACCTCGGACCTTCTGAGCTGGGACACCGCTGAGCTGCGGCCTCTTCTCTGCAAAAATAATGTTAAGGTTTCAGTCCTTGTGGTTCTGAATAAAGGGAGGAATGGAAAATGGAATGGAATGGAAGCTGCCTTCTACAGAGTCAGGCCAGTACTGCCTGCACTGACTGGCAGCAACACTCCAAGGCTTCTGGCAGGGTCTCTCTCCCAGCAACACCTGGAGATGCCAGTGGGGACTGAACCTGAGCCCTTCTGCATGCAAAGCAGATGCTCTACCGTGTCACGGCCCCTGCCAAACCAGCCCACAACAAAATGCAAGGAAATGCTTCAGTGGGAACACAACACAAGGCAAGGGGGAAATCCAAAATATCCTGGCGTGAGGCAGTCTACTTAAGCACAGAGCCGGCTGGATCAGGACAGAACACATCTAGCCCAGCATCCTGTTCTTGCAGCCACCAACCAGACGCCCCAAAAGGGAAGCCCCAAAACAGAAGATAAGTGCAACAGCCACGCTCTCCCTTCCTGTGGTTTCCAGCAACTGGTATTCAGAAGCTCACTGCCTCTGGGGGAGAACTTATTGGAAATGGCCCTGCAGGATATGGCAATGACCCCCAAACTGTTTTCCCCCTCCCCACTTTTCCATGCTGCTTCTGAACCTTTGATTCACCAACCCCTCTCTGCTGGTTAGCCAGAAAGCGTGCCGGCTGGTTGGCTCATTGCGCTGGCAAAGCCCCACACAGCTGTGTGCGCTTCAGGTCGGTCAAGGGAGAGCCCGGTCGGAAGGGGGATTTCCATGGGGGGGGGAGGCCCCAAAATCTAAGCTGCCCAGATTTGTGCAAAACCCACCTGGGGGTGCAGATTTCACACACTGTGTGCTCCTGAGCACATGGACTCAGAAGTAAATCCCGCCCCTCTGTTTTCAGTGGGGCTTTACCCCACAATTTAGGATCGTGGCCTTAAGGAGGGATGTGGGAGCTTTGTGGGCACGGACAGCCGGTAGGCCTTGCTTGCTCCGGATTAAGTCTTAAGACGACTTTGAGGCTTTTTCATTCAGTTTAGTGAAACAGCCACTCACTCACTAGTCGCCTCCAGCAAGCAGGAATCTCCTTTGTTGAAACATCGGGACCTAGAGAGCTGCTTCAGACCATGTCATCCGTCATGGATATTGTAGCTGAAATTCCTGCGTTGCAGGGGGTTGGACTAGATGACCCTTGAGGGTCCCCCTTCCAACTCTACACTTATCTGAGTCTATGTCGCACCAGAGGCCCACCTGGCTCAGGCTCATCCACTCCAGACGGGAGGTGGGGAGTCTTTTCCAGCCAAAGGGCATCACCCCCTTTGTGGAGAACCTACGTGGTGTTGGGCGGGACCAGGGGGAAAGGGGGTCTGATCTTTGGCTGGTGGGCCACACTCCAGTCAGGGCATTCGAGGACACGCTCCAGCTCCCAAGGAGGGTGCAGCCAAGGAAGAGTCCTAAGGGTGAGACAGAGAGGCATCGAGGGCCAGCATTTGGGTGCCGGGCCAGTGGCTCCCCAGTCCACACTGGCCGGCAGCAGCTTCAGAGGAGTTCTAGAAAGAATTTTTTGGGGAGAGTCTGGGGACTGAACCTGAGAGCTTCTACAATCAAAGCAGGTGTTCTACCAGTAGCACTGAGCTATAAAGCCAAGGGAATTCTCTCTCATATACGCTATATATCTACATTTCCTGTCCCAAGAACAACCCTGCAAGGTTTAAGATCAGAGTTGGCTCGATGGAGCTTGGACCCCAGATATCTCTCTCTCTCTCTCTCTCTCTCTCTCTCTCTCTCTCTCTCTCTCTCTCCCTGCTCTAGAAATCTGCCACTCCATGATAAACTAACAGGAAGGATTCGAAATCTGCGGGACCAGAAATTCACAGAAGACTGGTGTAAATTTACAGACTATTTGAAAAGTAATTGTGATGATCAGACTATGTTTGTAGGTTTGCAAGAAGTTTTGTGAGCTGAATTATTGGAACTACAGTGGTGCCTCGCAAGACGAAAACAATCCGTTCCGCGAGTCTCTTCGTCTAGCGGTTTTTTCGTCTTGCGAAGCAACCCTATTAGCGGCTTAGCGGATTAGCGCTATTAGCGGTTTAGCAGCTATTAAAGGCTTAGCGGCTAAAAGGCTATTAGCGGCTTAGCAGCTTAGAAAAAGGGGGGGAGCGAAAAAAATCGCAAGACTCGCAAGACGTTTTCATCTTGCGAAGCAAGCCCATAGGGAAATTCATCTTGCGAAGCGCATCAAAAAACGGAAAACCCTTTCGTCTAGCGGGCTTTTCGTCTTGCGAGGCATTCGTCTTGCGGGGCACCACTGTATTGCAAAAATGGATAAAGGGTAGGATGGTTAGTTAAGATAATTAAAGGCAATATGAATTTAAGAAATGCATAAGAAGTCAAAACGGTGGATCATCAGAGGTGCTGATGGAAGGGGAAAAAAAAGATTGTATAAGTGGTGAAGTTTTGTGGTATGTATAATAATTTATAAGTTAAAATTAATAAAAATTATTATTATTAAAAAAGAAATCTGCCACTCCACAGCACTTTCTAGTTATATTAAATGCTCTTAAGTAAGGTGTTTAAAAAAATAATACATACACAGGCAGCAACTCTAGTTGATATTGCACTCTGACAGCTCAGTGGAAGAAATACCTTGGCACAACCCGTTCCAGCCTCCAAGGTAATTGGGGTGCGGGGAGCCTGCATCCTGTGGGCTGGATTAAGCCCATCAGACCTTCTCATTTGGCTCACACCATTGTTTGGGTTAAGCCAGATCCACTTCCCCTATGCCTGATGTCTGCAGATCACCAGCAGACTAAGGAAGTGTTGCAAACACACCCACCTTTTCTGCCTGCATGTGCAAAAAAATGGGGGGGAGTGTCACCTGACATTAGGCAATGGACAAGTGGGTGGACCAGCCACCTGTCAAACTCTGCCTGCGGGGGGGGGGGTGTGCAGGTAAGGATTTGGCCTGCAGGAATGGATCCGGTTCCCCACGCCTGCTTCGCAATACCGCTGTCAGTCTCCTTTCTAGGAAACCTAGGCCTTGCTGGCAAAGTCTTGGGTTTTTGATTCTTGCCCGAGAAAAACAATTAGCCGGGCTGGGTTGGAGGTTAAACCTGTCTCTCTTCCTTTCTTTTTCCTTCACCCGTCAAGGAAGCAGCTTCCGCGCCAGGAGATTAATCATTATCCACACCCAGCCAGAGGCAGAACCCACAGACATCAGGCTTTGCTACGGTTTAGGGAGGCGGGAAGAGTGGAGCGCGGCTCCGGTGTAGGAGAAACTGCGGCGGAAAACCCCGAGTGGACGACGGATCAGACCCCACCCCTGGCCAAAGGAATGAGGGGATTGGGGGACTCAAGAACCCTCCTGCAAAATGGGATTGGTGCTCAAAGCGCCAGGACTCTTGTCTCTCGCTCACTTACACACATTGAATCATAGAACTGGAAGGGGCTGGGAGAGCAACATGTTACCTGGAAGGAAAGGTTATTTTGCACGCCCAATATTATTAACGGATCATCAACTTATAATTAAAACAAAGGCTTCATCCCTGTGTTATTTGAAAGATGAGCCTGTTAGTTTGAAAACAAATGATACAAAATACACGGTTATTTCAGAAAGCTGACATTGAGGATGGAGCCCCATCTCGTCCCGTCTCCCCACAACTTCTGTGCTGTTCCACAACTTCATTTTATTTTCCGCAGGCACTGCCACCTAAACCACAGAAAAATTGATTTCACCCTGGCCTAACCCTCTGGCCCAACGCTCCTGTCAATGAAATGTCATTAACAAATTGCTGATTGGAAGAGGGCTGGGGGGGATGCCCTAGTTTATCAGAGCCTAACGGGGCTTTTGGTTTGACTGGGGGGGGGGGAGCAATCACCTAGCCGAAGCCACAGTTTAAACCTCCAAAGGTCACCCAGAATGCAGAGCAGGGCCGGGCAGCCAAACCACACTTCGTCCGTTCCTACTCCTGGATTTAAACTGGAGGGACCCTTCGCTTTTATACCTGGAAAGGTTTCCTTTCAGGTTGGAAGAGTATGATAAATCTCTCCTCCTCCCCCCCCCCCCCACTTTTCAAGGAGTCACCAGCCACCCCAGAACAACTTTCTGCTCTGCACGTGCCTCCTGAATGGATGTTAGCAAGCCTGGAACAGGAACTCACACAGAGAGGCAACAGGCCAACTCCTCCGAAGGCAAGAAGTTCTTAAAGAGTGCCTTGAAATGCTGATAACAGAGGATAGGTTGGTGGCCTTTGGGGGGGGGGTGGCCCCTGCCTGGATGTATGGAATTCTTCCACAATGAACGGCCACTCAGTCACAAGTGGGTGACTCTAAGGCGCTTCAAGATGGTTGCTGTTTGGGAGTTTGCACAATGATAGCCAATTGAATAATAATAATAATAATAATAATAATAATAATAAAGTTTTATTTATGCCCCACCCTTCCTGGTTCAAAACCGGGCTCAGGACGGCTAACAACAAATTTAAAACACTTAATTTTAATAAAATACAGTATAAAATGTAAATAACAATAAATACAGAATTCAAAAAACAATTTAGGGGGAAATCTATCCAATAAGCATTAGATGATTACCAGGGCTAGCTGGCTAAATTAGTCCTATTGGGCCAGCGAGGAGACCAGGGGAGAATTAGCTGTGGGACCCCAGAGCGGGTAAAAAGGTAAAGGTAAAGGTACCCCTGCCCGTACGGGCCAGTCTTGACAGACTCTAGCCCACAGCGCCACCCGCGTCCCCCCAGAGCGGGTAATCTTCATAAAAAGGGGAGGGGAGGGGAGGGAGGGGAATAAAAGATCAGGCTAAGTTCAAATTGAAAGCCAGATGGAATAGCTCTGTCTTACAGGCCCTGCGGAAGGAAGTTAAATCCTTCAGGGCCCTGGTCTCATGGGACAGAGCATTCCACCAGGTTGGAGCCATCACTGAGAAGGCCCTGGCCCTGCTGGAGGATAATCTGACTTCATTAGGGTCCGGGACCTCGAAACTATGATTATTCATAGACATTAAGGTCCTCTGTGGGGCAGACCAGGAGAGGCGGTCCCGTAGATACGAGGACCCTAAGCCACAATAGAATAGAATCATAGAGCTGGAAGGGACCCTAAGGGTCATCTACTCCAACCCGCTGGTAGGTTCTAGTATGACCCGCCTGCAATGCAGGACTCTCAACTAAAGCACCCCTGACAGATGCCCATCCAGCCTCTGCTTATAAACCTCCAGGGAAGGAGAGGCCACAATCTCCCAAAGGAGATCGTCCCACGATTGAACGGCTCTTAATGTCAGAAAGGTCTTCCTGATGTTGAGTCAGTATCTCCTTTCTTGCAACTTGAAGCCATGTGTTCGAGTCCTACCCTCCAGAGAAGGAGAAACCCAGCTTGCTCATTAAACAGTCAACATCATCTCATCTCCCTGCAAACCAATCTTTATTTTCATTTACTACTACACTTATATCCCCGCCTTTTTCTCCAAGGAGCTCAAGGTGGCCTGCATGGTTCTCCCTCTCCTCATTCAATGCCCCAAAACAATCCTGCGGGGATTTGAACCCTGGTCTCCCAGGTCCTAGTTCAGCACTCTACCCACTATACCACACTGCCCCTCTTTCAGTAGCTCTTGATCTCTCTCTGCTTCACCATCAACACCCAGGTGGACTTAAAAGAACCTAGTGGTATATCTGCTCGTGGAACTGCCTGGGGCGGAAAGTGTGCTGTAACTTTTAATAATAATAAGATGAATAAAGGGACCGTTTGGGCAGGAAACGTTAGGCCGAGGCCAGACACAACAGCCATGGTGGTTTGCCGCTGGTATGGGGAAAAGGGTTTGTTCTGGCATGTGGACCTCCTGCCTCCTGCGAGTCACAACCTTGTAAATTCCATTGGCAGGCCTCCTCCTCCTTCCCAATCTTTTAGATTAAGCAGAAACAATGGAGAAGCTCTGGGGGTGGGAAGAAGAGTCCTGTTATCAGATGCCCGGGGTCACTGTGTCTCTGCCCTTGCTCCCAGCAATGTCACAGAATCACAGAACTGTAAGACTTTCCAAGGGCCATCTAGCTCAATCCCTTGCAATGCAGGAATCTCAACTTAAGCATCCATGACAGATGGCCATCCAAACTCCGCTTAAAAATGGTTAGTCGGAATCTCCTTTCTTGCAACTTGAAGCTATTGGTTCGAGTCCTACCCTCCAGAGCAGGAGAAAACATCTCCCATGTAACAGCCCTTCAGATACGTTTCCGAGCACAATTCAAAGTGTTGGTGCTGACCTTTAAAGCCCTAAACGGCCTCGGTCCAGTATACCTGAAGGAGCGTCTCCACCCCCATCGTTCTGCCCGGACAGTGAGGTCTAGCACTGAGGGCCTTCTGGCAGTTCCCTCCCTGCGAGAAGCCAAGTTACAGGGAACCAGGCAGAGGGCCTTCTCGGTAGTGGCACCCGCCCTGTGGAACGCCCTCCCACCAGATGTCAAAGAGAACAACAACTACCAGACTTTTAGAAGACATCTGAAGGCAGCCCTGTTCAGGAAAGCTTTTAACATTTAACAGACCACTGTATTTTAATACTTTGTTGGAAGCCGCCCAGAGTGGCTGTGGAAACCCAGCCAGATGGGTGGGGTATAAATAATAAATTATTATTATTATTATTATTATTATTATTATTATTATTATTATGGCTCTCCTGTCTCTTCTCAGTCTCCTCTTTTCCAGGCTAAACATCCCCAGCTCCTTCAACCATTCCTCATCAGGCTTGGTTTCCAGACCCTCGATCATCTTGGTCGCCCTCCTCTGCTTGTCGACATCCTTTTTAAACTGTGGCGCCCAGAACTGGACAAACGTCCATTGCCTCCCGCCCCACTCTTTCCCTGTTGCATCCCGTCTGGTCTTGATAATGGACCTCCTGGCACCAAACCTCCATGGCTCATGCCCTGAGCATTTGAAGGAGAGTTTCCTTCCATGTCTGCCAACCTAGATGGCCTTCAGATCGGCAGAAGGCGCGGGAGATCTGCTCCGTCTGTCGCACCCGAGATGCATGCAAATTTTCACTTTCGTAGAGTAGGCTAGTTTCTAGGCGCTTTCACTCGCCCGCCCCTCTCCACCCTCCATCCAGGCAAGCAAAGAGGCAGGGTCAGAGTTCAAGGACCCAATCCCAGACAGGCAAAGACACTCATGGAGGCTGTGAAGCAGTGCTGGTGGGGCGGGGAAGCCTTGGGAGTATCACGGGGGCCAGACAGAGAGAGGGTCTGGCCCCCAGGGGTGAGGTTCCTTCACCCCTGCTATACAGATTAAAAGCAGCACCTTGAATTGGGTCTGGAAACAGAGATGTGGAGCAAAGTGGCAATTATTCTGAGCAGACTCTCCTCTCACATGGTTTCAACACCCGGATTCTTTTTGGGTTACCGAGCGGAGAATTTTGGAGGCCAGGGCAGTGTGGAGTCATACCCTATTAAAATGTCCTTAGATGGGTGGCCTTATTAACGGCTCTGCCAGCGTTCTCTGGGGCCAGGAATAGAAAGGAATCTCCCCCTTGCCCTGCCTGGCTAGATAAGGCTGGTGAGGGGGCACTGGAGTGGCCAGTTTCCCTTCTCTTCTCTTCTCCTCTCCCTTCACCCCCCCCCTCTGGCAGCACGCAGCTTGGCTGGCTTACAAGAGCCGCCTGAGAACGGAAGAAGGGCCTGGCTCCTGGATCAGGCCCAAAGGGGTCCCATCTAGTCCGGTCCTTGCAGTCCCCACCAGATGCCCCCAAGGGAGGCCTGGGGACCTGAGCGCAACAACAATTCTCCCCACTTGCAATCCCCAGCAACTAGGATTCAGACGCATTGCTGCTGCCGGCCGGTTTCTCTTGCACTCACTAGTTGGAGATAAATAACGCAGCAGCACTGCTCTACATTGCAGGGCTGTCAGGAGGGTTGTTGACTGAGAGAGGATGTACAAAACAAGCTTCGGACACACAAGAACGCTTTGCTTTTCCAAAAAAGAAACGTGTTTGCATTTGGCTTGCTTTGCAGGCAAAGCACTCTGCACATGCCCTGAGTTTCAGCACTGGGGTGGAAGATTCAGGGGGAGTAAATCAGATTATGTTTCTTCTGTAGACCCAGACAACAGCTCCTGACTCACAGAGAACAGGAGGGCCTGGAGATGGTAGTCACATCCTGTTGTAAACTGGCGTTTGAACTTTCCTTAAAGTTATTGCCAGGCAGAGGTGGCTCATCAGACCCAGAGTGGAGAATCCCGGCCTACAGAGACAAGATCTTTTGGGGGAGATAAGATTTCCCCATCTCCGAAAAAAACAAGGAAGGTGATGCAGAAATGGGAAAGTTAGATAAAGGCATGGCCATGCAGGTCAAGGGGCTGGAGCAGTTTTGCCCAAGTATTTGAAGCTTTCTTGTACAAGGTGAGGGGGACAGAGGGAGAGATGTTGGCAGAAAGAGTCACACAATGCTAAACCGTGGTTTGTTTAACAAGCCACAGGCTGTCCCACAGACGCTCCAGCAAACCGTGGCTTGTTTCTCCAAGGTTTGTTTTGTCTTTTCTGCTGCTCCTGCCTCCTGTCTTTCTTGCTTAGTGAGCATCTGGGTTGGACCAAAAAAAACCATTGTTAGGGATGGGCGCAAGATTTGCACGTGTAACACAAAGGCATAGTTAAAACAAACCAAGGTTTCCGATCATGAGTTTATTGGCAGCAAAGAAACCACAGGTAAGTTGCTGGGCAGGATACTAATAATGATGATGACGACGATGATTTAACAACAACAAATTGTTTCCCCAGCCGTTCTGGGTGGCTTCCAACAAAATATTGAAAATACAATAAAACATCACACATTAAAAACTTCCCTAAACAGGGCTGCCTTCAAATGTCTTTTATGTCCACACTATGCCAATTAATATAATCCTTTCCAGTAGAAAGCCACAAATAAAATAGATTGAATCTTTTATAAAAGGGGGAGCGATATCAAAATGAGGTATACACAGAGTAGGCCCATCAAAAACAAAGGGATCATAAGAGTGTGGAGTTGGAAGGGGCCATGAGGGTCACCTAGTCCAACCCCCCTGCGACACAGTTAAGTTATCGTCCCAAATCTCCAGCGTAAGGAAATAACTTCTTCATACAAGTATGGAATATGCTGAGCCCGGTGGAGAAGGTTGCTAGCTGAGATCATTTCTGTTAAGGGTTTGGCAAATTCATGGCGCAGAGGCCTACTGGAGGCAACAACAGATAACAATGGAACCTGCACGTGCAGAGCTTGTCTACCTTTGTAATATCAGCCATTTTGGACAGAGAGAGGCAGAGACAGATAGATAGAGAGAGAGAGAGAGGCAGAGACAGATAGAGAGAGAGAGAGAGAGCTGCCCAGAGAGATGATTCCAGCAAAATGATGCTTAAATTGGGCTTTTGACATGTCCTCAGAGAAAACCACTTGGCACCAGAACACGGGGCTAAAATAATCACCTCCCATCCCTTCCCTGAATAGTCTAAACAGGAGCCCCACCTTCCCTCAGCAGCAAACACCTGAATTCCCTGGACCAGCAGAACTCGTAGCAGGTATGTTCCGAGACAAGGGTGTGGGGCAGGCGCAACACGCATTATTTGCGCCCTAGAATGGCCCTGGGGCGGCTTCCCCTCTGGCGAACATCTGCTCACACATTTTCAGACACCACAACATCCCCAAACAAAACCCAGAGTATTTGGCCGCCTCCCTCAGCCGTGAGCCGGCGGTGCTTGCGCTTGCCGTCGCAGTAACGCCCCCTCCATCCCCGATATTTGCTCTTTTTCATTATGAGTTGGCAGTGCAGGAGGAGCTGCCTTCATCGGGTGCTTGGTGCTTCTAGCTCAGTGTTGCCTGCACTGACTGGCAGCAGCTCTCCAGGGTTTCAAGCAGGGAGGTACGGTTCGCAGAGTTCCCTGAGAAGAGGGATTGGCTTGAAGTGCTCTGGGAGGGGAGCGGAATATGAGGCCCCTCGGCAACTCCTTAACAAACTACAGCTCCCAGGATTCTTGGGGGGGGGGGGGAGGCCATGATTGTTTAATGTGGTATCATAGTGGTTTAAATGTTACTTTTAGAGGGCAGAAATCGAGGGCTTGCAGCCAGCAGAGGAAGGTTTCTGCTGGGTGGCGAGGAAGGAAGGCCGAGGCCATGAGATGCAAAGGGGAGGATGAGGTCGCGGACAAAAAAACCGACAATATGGCAAAAGCCCAGTATGTTTCCCCCCAGTTTCTTCCCCCAAAATTGCCAGCTGCATCACAATCAGCAGAGATGTTTTGCAGCAGCAGCAAAAGCAACAAAAGGTTCTACAACTGGATCGGGGAGGGCCAGGACTGGCATTTGCTGTGCCCTTTCCTAGCGAAAAGGGCACACCAGCGCTACCCTTGCAGAGATTCCCAGGGGTGGGGGAGAGGCGCAGCCACGCTGTTGCGGTGAAAGGAGAAGAACCAACTGACTTACGGCATCAGCTTTTGCGGGACTATGGTCTATTTCGTAAGAGGCAGAGGACCCATGGTGTGCACATTCCGGTTTCTCTTGGATCAAGGGTTGCAGGAGAGGGCTCAGGGGTTATCTTTCCTGAAATTCTGGGGCCGGGCACTGCTGTCTTTACGTGGAGCAGTGGGGAAGAATACAGCGGTACCTTGGTTTATTAACTTAATCCATTCCGCAAGTCCATTCTTAAACCAAAGCTTTCTTAAACCAAGGCGTGCTTTCCCACAGCAGCGGGGGGCTCAATTTACAAATGGAACACACTCAACAGGAAGCGGAACATGTTCTGCTTCCAAGGCAAAGTTCACAAACCAAAACACCTACTTCCGGGTTTGCAGCGTTCTTAATCCAAGTTGTTCATAAAACAAGCTGTTCTTAAACCAAGGCACCACTGTATATCATTTTATTCTTAAAAAGAAGTTGCTTTCAGGTACTTCTGAAGAGTGGGACGCAGGTGGCGCTGTGGGTTAAAGCCTCAGCACCTAGGACTTGCCGATCAAAAGGTCGGCGGTTCGAATCCCTGCGGCGGGGTGCGCTCCCGTTGCTCGGTCCCAGCGCCTGCCAACCTAGCAGTTCGAAAGCACCTTCGGGTGCAAGTAGATAAATAGGGACCGCTTACTAGCGGGAAGGTAAACGGTGTTCCGTGTGCTGCCCTGGCTTGCCAGAGCAGCGATGTCACGCTGGCCACGTGACCCGGAAGTGTCTGCGGACAGCACTGGCTCCTGGCCTATAGAGTGAGATGAGCGCACAACCCTAGAGTCTGGCAAGACTGGCCCGTACGGGCAGGGTACCTTTACTTCTGAAGAGGTTAGCCATGGCAAAATCTCTTACTACCAGGAACGAAAGGAACTGCCTTGTACTAAGACCCTTGAGTCCATTTAGTGCAGTACTGCTGACCCTGACTGGCAGCAGCTCTTAAGGGCTCCAGGCAGGGGAACGTGAGAGGCCAAAGTCTGACTTTGTGGTGCTGGGGCTTGAAGCAGGGGACCTCCTACAAATGTCCTACCGCCAGACGAGAGCCCACTTAATATTGGTATGGCTATTGATTGTTTACACAGCAGCCCATCCAGTTTACAACAAAATATCAGATGTAAATAACAAAAGAGAAGTGTTCCCCGAAAACACCAAAAAAACTACCCCACCCCCTGTAAAAAGCAGTTTGCAGGAAAAATAAAAAAAAAGTTTAAAGCACACTTCAAAAGCCTGAGCAGCAAGAAGGTTTTCGAAAGAACCTCTAAAGGAGCAGCATCAAATTAATTGAAACCCAGAAGGGGTCTGGGGTGGGGGACACTCCCCCAGGGCAGCTTAGCTACAAGACAAAATGTTTGCAAGGCTGTCCGTCCCCCCATCTTATTCCCAACCCCCCATGCCCCACAAGAAGTCTTCTAATAATCTCTAGGGGCCCCTGTATGCATAAGACAAACCCACCAGCGCCTGAGTGCCCCCCTCAAAATCGAACAAGATCTGCGAAACGGCCAAGAGAGACATGCTGCTTTCTGAATCATTTTGGCCAGCCTTGCAGACAGACACACATCAACTGGGGGTGGGTGGCTTGGCTTTTCAGTGGACCCACAAAGGAGTAGAAGGAGCGCACACTCCTTTATTTCTCCAAGAGCTCCCCCAACCCCAATTCCCTGTTTAACATGCATAGCGATGCACTTCCAAGAGGACAATGGGGGGGGGAGGAGAGGAGGGGGAGAGATTCTCACAAAAGACATAGCTGCTCCGAGAGGCCTGGTAACCGTTCCCTAGGGTGCGCCACCACTGCCGAAAAGCTGGATGCCACAGCTGGTTATTGTCTCCCCCATAAAAAAACACACACACAATTCCCAGGGACTTTGCAGCATCCTAAGAGAGACATTCACCTGGCCCCCTACATCCCAGCACAACTTGATTCCCCCCCCCCCATTTGTGTGTTTACAGACACTCCTGGCTCTGAACCCAATTTTAAACTCTCTGTTCTTCCTTGGGACACCCTCAGTTTTTGCCACATGCCCGTTCCTCTACCCCCCCCCGCCCCCTCTCTTTGGGGAGATGTCCCGGAATGTGCACAGGCAAAACTGGGGGGGGGGGCTTAACTCCTGGGGGAACCCCCGTTTGTTGTTACGACACCGCCCAAACACCCAAGCTTCTCCTACAAAGAGGACCCCTCAGCTAGTGAACTGGTGCTAAGACTCATTCATCGCCTCAAAGTTCGCCATTCATAATTATACAGAATCACAGAATTGGAAGGGGGCCGAAGGGTCATCCAGTCCATCCCCCTGCAACGCGACACAGACACACATATTTCTAAAAGCACTTTTACACACACACACACACACACACACACACACACACAGTTTGCCCCCCCCCCCAGGTCAAGAGCCCCAATAGCTCCTCCTGTTCGTCTAGAGCAGAGACTCTCCACTCCTGATCCTAAAGAGAGTTCCCTCTAACCGTTTCTTATGCGCAAATGTTACCTGGCTCGTTTGTGTTATCATAGTGCTAATGGCTCGCGCGAAAGCGACTCAACAACACGAAACGAATTTTGCAAATGAATAGAAATCCGGGGCGAGAGGCTCCGGTGCATTAACACCCGTCCCGACCCCCCCACCACCACCACCCACCGGAGAGAAAAGGCCAACCCCGGCGAGCCAGGATGCAGCCCCGCGCCGCTTTTCCTGCTTGGCACGTGCCCGGTGGGCGCTCCCCCAGCCCCACCTGCGAGGGACCCCCCCGGCATCTCCCCTCCCTCGCTCCCCGGCCGCCCCCACTTCCCCGCGGCTAACCGACCTGGCTCCACTTCCTCGGGTCTCCCCGGCTGGTTGCCCATCTCGTCCGGCTCGCTAAGGCCCCCTCGGCCGCTTCATGGGACCAGGTGGGCGGGGAGGGCGGCGGCGGCGGCGGCAGCTCTCCCCTGCGAGCGCCGGCAGAAAGGCAGCGGCTGGCTGGGGCTCGGCGGAGGCATTGTGCGCCGGGCCAGCCCGCCCGCCCGCCCTCTCTCTTGCGCGCGCGCCGCTCCAAGACCCGGAGGCCGCTGCTGGCCGGGGAACCGCGGCGGATCGCTCCCGGCAGCGGCAGCGAGCCAAGAGCCGCCGAGGTGACTCACGGCCGGGGATGGGAGGCCACGCAGCGGCGGCGGGAGGGCATTGCAAGCCGAGGAGGGAGGCGAGGGGAGCGCAGCGCGCAAAAGCGCACCAAAGGCTGCAGCGGCGTGGCCAGAGCGCATTTGGAGAAGGAGGGGGCTCTGCCCCGAGGAGCTTGCAGACTCGCCCCAAATTTCAACAACGCAGTTGGAAGGGACCCCGAGGGCTATCTGGTCCAACTCTCTGCAATGCAGGAATAATGCAGCTGTCCCTTACGGGCATCGAACCTGCAACCTTGGCGTTCTCAGCACCACGATCTAACCAGCTGGTGGCTATTCCGACAGTTTATAGAAAACATCATTATTTATTGTTTCCATCATCATCGCCATAGCAGGGGGCGCAATGGGTCAGTGCATGCAGCTGTTTGTTAGCCAGAAGGTTGGTGGTTGAATCCCACGCAGGGATGGCTGTGGGCAGGATGATAACCCACATGGTCCCTTCCAACTCTTTGATACTAAAGTAAAGGTAAAGAGACCCCTGACCATTAGGTCCAGTTGTGACCGACTCTGGGGTTGCGGCGCTCATCTCACTTTATTGGCCGAGGGAGCCGGCGTACAGCTTCCGGGTCATGTGGCCAGCAGGACTAAGCCGCTTCTGGCGAAGCAGAGCAGCACACGGAAACGCCGTTTACCTTCCTGCCGGAGTGGTACCTATTTATCTTCTTGCACTTTGACGTGCTTTCGAACTGCTAGGTTGGCAGGAGCAGGGACTGAGCAACAGGAGCTCACCCCATCGCGGGGATTCAAACCGCCGACCTTCTGATCGGCAAGTCCTAGGCTCTGTGGTTTAACCCACAGCACCACCCGCGTCCCTTCTTTGATACTAGTCACCTTCTAAACCACCATCCCCCAGGGAATCCGCCACCAATATCTTCTCGCAAAAGTAAAGCAAGATTTCCGTCCTCTTGGCTCTAAATGGGGTTAAATGGGAGCATATTGTGAGACAGAGCCCAGCTCAGCATAGCTTTTGCAGTGACTTACAGTGACTCTCCGTAATTTCAGGCAGGGCCTTTCTGGAGATACTGGGGACTGAATCTGCGATGTTCTGCATGCAAAGCAGCTGCTCTGCAACAGAGTGCTGGTCCCTGTCCGAAACTATCCTGTCCTAAACAGAGCCTCCAGGTCCAGTAGCAGTGTACCTCTGAATACCAGGTGCCTGGGAGCAGCAGTTCAGGGAAAAGAGCTGTGGCTTCTGTGCCTTGCTTGTGGGATTTCCCAGAGACGCCTGCTGGGTCTCTATCATGGGTGAACCAGATGCTGGCCAAGGCAGCCTCGAAAGCCAGAGCCCCTTTCTCCAGAAATGTAAGCCATGGGGAAATTCCACTCTCTGCTCCCCACGGCCTGCAAATCACCCAACATGGCTAGAAAAGGAAAACTGCTCTTTTCATTCCCAGTTTATGCCCCCAAATGGAGCGTGTGTGTTTTTTTTGGGGGGGACACACAACACCTCTCTCTGTGCCCTGCTTGTATCTCAGGAAGGGAGAACGAGGAGGCCATCTGGATGATCCTAAAGACCCAGGTCCCTCTTCTTCCTCCTCCTCGACCTGCTTTCATTTGAGGGGTTGCAGAGAAACAGAGCCTGTTGATCCCTGATGGCTGGTGGGGCAGGAGCGGGTAAGGCCTCCCTCCTAAAAAAAGCGAGGGGGTCTTACAAGGCCTGGCCTTCAAAGGGGATCTCAGTTCTTGCCTGGGGCTTAATTGGAGCCTGTTCACATTTTACAGGGGGATTGAAATGCTAATTAAATTGGATGCCAATGGATCCAGTTTTTGCTGCTGGCATTTCATTAATATATCTGCTTTGTGTTTTTGAAAGTCGCTTGCCTGCCTGCCTGCCTGTTCTCTATAGGTTCCTGAGGAGGTGGGGTCCTCGTCCAGAGTGCCGTTCTGAAACATGACTTTGGCGCGACTTCCTCCGATATTTAGTGGGACAGATCCAAATTCACAAACGACACTGTCCATTTTAAACTCTCATCGTTTTTCGGTTTCTACAAATTCCTGGGCAATGCCAGGCACACACACACAGAGAGAGAGAAGGGGTATGCTATGAAAGAGTGATGGAAAGACAGACCATCACCAAGATTTCTCTCTTGTTGGGGGGGCAATTTGATGCCATTCACATTTAAAGGCACACCTACCACATTTGCACTTTCTGAAAGGATACACAAACCAAAACGAATTTGCACTTCTCCAAATTTTGCAGTGCAGTTTTCCAGCCAAATAATGTGTAGAAAAGTGCCTATATGAGTGGAACAACAACTACTACCCACCATTCCCCGGCAGGTCACAGGGCAGGTTTGCAGAGTTTAAAATTCTGAATTAAAAACAGTTAAAACAGTTGCGGGAACAGGGAGAGCCCTGCAAACACGCATCTCGGGTGTCCCAAAATAACGTAAAAAAAAATTTGCATTATATTAGGGGAAACTGCTTTTCCAAAAAAAAGTGCACATGGAGAGAAATTGACACTAGAACCTTGATTAATCTCCATGAGGATATAATTTTTTTAGATCGCACACTTGATGTGGAAATATGGAGAACGAGGAGCAGGGAGAAGTCATAACCGAGCATATTCATCCACCTCCTGCTCTTGATCAACTGTGAAAGGCTGAAAGCAAGAGTTATTTTATTTCCTTTTAAGTTATTGCTGGTGTGTGTGTGTGTGTGTTTGTGGTGCAGGAAACGGCAAGGTTGAATCCTCCCTGGGGCACCAGTTTTGCCTGCGTCTGCAGGAGAGTGACCTTGACGGCTGCCCCAGTGTCCCAGACTGTAAATAATCCTCCAGTTTGGGGGGGGGGGCAAAAGAATCCTGGGTGGAATTAAGGCTGCTGCCTCCCCCCCCCCCCAGCTCTGCTAACTGGGAGTCCCCTCCTCAACTTGCTCTGGGGTCTCAAGCACTGGAAAGCAACGGCATCTCAAAAACGGAATTTTTTTATGTATTGGTTAGAGTGCTGTGCTAGGGCCTGGGAGATGAGGACTCAGCCAGGAAGCTCTCGCTCACCTTGGGCTGCCTCTCAGCCTGACCTACCTCACAGGGTTGTTGTGGGGATAAAATGGAGAGGGTTTGAATGCCACCTTGAGCTCCTTGGACAAATGGCAGGATAAAAATGCAATTTGTGGTTTTCAATAATATATAATGAATAGGAATATTTGAAAAATTATCAGCAGTAATCATCATCATCATCTATTAAATTTCTATACTGCCCTTCATCTGTAGATCTCAGGGCGGTTCACAGCATAATTATATCACTCAGGAGCTCAGGATGGTTGGCAAAGGCTCTTTGTATCTTCTTAGGCTCTTAATGGGAAACCTACAAGTGGAATAACTATCCACAAAAGCGTCACTCCCTCCGGCCATGGAGGCAGAGCATAGATACAGTGGCTGTTAGCCATCGATAAATACTTCTGTTGATGCAGCCTAGAATAGCATTAGCTTTTTTTGCTGCTGCATCATGCTGTTAACATGAGTCAACAGAGGATGCAGCAGTAAAAAAAAGGTAATTCCATTCTAGGCTGCATCAACAGAAGCCTAATGTCCAGACCAAGGGAAGTCATAAAAAGGTAAAGGTAAAGGACCCCTGACAGTTAAGTCCAGTCGCAGATGACTCTGGGGTTGCGGTGCTCATCTCGCTTTACAGGCCGAGGGAGCCGACGTTTGTCCGCAGACAGTTTTTCTGGGTCATGTGGCCAGCATGACTGAGCCGCTTCTGGTGAAACCAGAGAAGCGCATGGAAATGCCGTCTACCTTCCCGCCAGAGCGGTACCTATTTATCTAATTGCATTTTTTTTGGCGTGCTTTCGAACAGCTAGGTTGGCAGGAGCTGGGACAGGCAGGAGCTCACCCCGTTGCAGGGATTCGAACCGCTGACCTTCCCATCAGCAAGCCCAAGAGGCTCAGTGGTTTAGACCAGTGTTCCCCAACCTTGGGCCTCCAGCTGTTTTTGGACTACAATTCCCAACGCTATAAGGAATATGAAAAAATGGATTATTAACAGGTAAAAATTTAATGTTACAATATTTTAAGATTAAAGACTAGGATAAACAAAGAGGGGAAGGATTTGCTGAACTAACAAGTTGAATTGGAATACAAAAAGGGAGGTGCGAGGAGGTCCGGGAAACAAGCAAATGAAAGATAAGTGATGGAAAGATGGAATTGTTTTTTAACTATTTTTATTTTGTATTTTTTCTTTTTCTTTTTTCATTTTGTAACATTTTGAAAATTTCAATAAATATCTTTTTAAAAAAAATACAATTCCCATCATCCTTGACCACTGGTCTTGCTAGCGAGGGATGATGGGAGTTGTAGTCCAAAAACAGCTGGAGGCCCAAGGTTGGGGAACACTGGTTTAGACCACAGCGCCACCCGCATCCCTAGGGAAGTCATAGTCCCACTCTATTCTGCCTTGGCCATCCTGTGTCCAGTTCTGGGTGCCACAATTTAAGGATGTTGACAAGCTGGAACGTGTGCAGAACCGGAGGGCAACCAAGATGACCAAGGGTCTGGAAACCAAGCCTTATGAGGAACGGTTGAGGGAATTGGATATGTTTCGCCTGGAAAAGAGGAGATTGAGAGACGATACAATAGCCATCTTCAAATAACTGAAGGGCTGTGACATGGAAGATGGAGCAAGATTCCTGCATTGTGGGGGGTAGAAGTGAATGACCATTGGGGTCCCTTCCAACTCTATGACTCCCCCTGCGTGAATTTGTCCAATACTTTAAAAAAAGCATCAAAGGAAAAGTCAGGCATAGATAATAAATAAATACATAAACCAGTCAGCTAGGTTTGCAGAGGAGGCAGGGCTTTGGTGGCCCACCTGGTCCAACTGATCTGAGACTTGCGGCTCTTGGGAGAAGGGGCAGCGGTGTTGAACTGAGGTTTTTTGGAAGCAGCAGCATGTTTTCCCGCCCCACTCCAGGGCTGTTTCACTTTGCAAAAAAACCCCACATTTCAGCAAACATCTGAGGGAGCTGCAAGCTAACTGAGCGGTCAGGTCTTAAAACTGCTTAACAAGCGCGCCAGTAAAAAAAACACAACACTCACAAAACCTTGCACATATTTCGTAGTTAAGCTTTGAAGCTTCGGCATAAAATATTTACACCACATCAGAGGGTGGTTCAAAGAGTCTCCCCCACATTAAAATAAAGATTTCAAATCAAGTTATTGGGTAGGTTTATGCAGCATTAGTACAGGGTGCTAATATGGCATTTTAATTTTTTTTTAAAAATGGTTGTTTACTAAATATTGCAGTCATGCTAAATTGGATGAGAGTTGCTTTAGGGCAGCCTCTGCAGAAGCTGTGGACTACATCGCCCATGAGTCTGAATCATCTGGAGAGGGCGCCAGGTTGCAGAAGACTGGTTTAGGTCATCAGAGAAAGGAATCGGGTTTGCTGGAAAACCCAACATCGCTAGTGTGATCTCAGGCCTCACCTTGAGGCAAGTAACGGAAATACGGCTACCCAAGATCACCTGTTCCTATTGGGTAGGCAGTACGGCGCCTCCAGATTGGCCAGTCCTGGTATAAAGACAAGGATGCTGACATCCCTGACTTTTGCTCACTCAGAAGGCTCTGAGAGTTGCCCACAAAAGGTGCCACCAAGCCCGGATTCCGCTGGGGCCCTGTTGGCAAGACAGAAAGAAAGTACAGAGATGCCCACTTATGCCAAGCGGTGTTAGAACAGCAACACCACTCAGTCCGTCTCTCTCCCTGCAAACATACAGGGAGGCGGTTTGTTTATTCTGCCAAGGCTGCTTTGCCAGAAAGCCTGTTTGTTTGCTGCCAGAGCCTTGGCCCTACCAGGCTAGTCAGCCAGCCTCCTAGGGAACAGGCAGCGGCTCCTCAGACACAAACGCCGGGTTAGTGGGTGAGGCATGTCTGGACTGCAAGACCAGTGCCCAAAGCTTTCTAGGAGACAGCACAG
This sequence comes from Podarcis muralis, assembly GCF_964188315.1. Classification (NCBI taxonomy): domain Eukaryota; kingdom Metazoa; phylum Chordata; class Lepidosauria; order Squamata; family Lacertidae; genus Podarcis; species Podarcis muralis. The sequence goes on from NC_135669.1 coordinate 42,980,615, forward strand.
AACCCCCCAACGCACACACTCACATGCTTGAAATGTGAAGTTTGTGGCAAGGCACCACAGAGCCTAGGCTTGCTGATCAGAAGGTCGGCGGTTCAAATCCCCAAGACGGGGTGAGCTCCCATTGTTTGGTCCTAGCTCCTTCCCACCTAGCAGTTTGACGTGCAAGTAGATACCGTAAATAGGTACCACTCCAGTGGGAAGGTAAACAGCGTTTCCGTGAGCTGCTCTGGTTCGCCAGAAGAGGCTTAGTCATGCTGTCTACAGACAAACGGCGGCGCCCTCGGCCAGTAAAGCAAGATGAGCGCGCAACCCCAGAGTCGTCCACGACTGGACCTAATGGTCAGGGGTCCCTTTACCTTTCCCACTCCTAAGCCATACCGATATGGTGCACATCTCTCTCTCTCTCTCTCTCTCTCTCTCTCTCTCTCTCTCTCTCTCTCTCTCTTTATTTGGACCATTTGTTGAAAGATTCAGGACAGAGAAAGGAAGCCCTTCTTCACCCAGCACATAGTTCAACTGTGGAACTCACTCCCGCAGGAGACAGTGGGAGCAGGGAGTGCCAAAGTGCAGGTGCTGCCGCACTAAAAAGAACAATTCCTTACAAATGCACAACAGTTGTTATGCCACAGCTGCACTGGTGCCAGTTCCGCAGAGCAAAGCGGTCGACTGGGCACATATGGGGTGCATGTGTAAGGAGATCTTGCAAGTCATTATGGCATTAAAGCTTTCGCAAACTGGAGCCTGCTTCATCAGATGTGCGAAGCGTTGCCCTCAGCTGATGACCTTCCAGCAGCAACCGCAAATCGCAATGGTGTTTGACAGACTGATCCCAATTCCGGGCGCGGGACAAATGAGCGGGCAATTTTTGCTCCCATTCCCATCAGATTCTCTGAGAATTCTCGCCTAAGACAACATTTGCAGTCAGGTTTTCACCTATTTGGGCTGACCGCTGGCGCCCTCCGGTGGTTAGACTGCATAACTAACGCAGGGGTGGGGAGCACAGGAAATCCTGATAGCAGAGCCCCATTGAAGACAAGCAAAAAATAAACTCCAAACGTCAATTCCTGCCTTCCTTCCCCGCTAACCAGTCTCCAGTGATAGGAAGTTCTAGGGTAGTTGTTCCACAACTTTTCTGGGGCACTGCCCACCCTTGTTTCTATAAACTCACCCCCAGCATCCTCTACCCTATAGAAAGCATTACAGTGGTGCCTCGCAAGACGAAATTAATCCGTTCCGCGAGTCTCTTCGTCTTGCGGTTTTTTCGTCTTGCGAAGCACGGCTATTAGCGGTTTAGCGGCTATTAGCGGCTTAGCGGCTATTAACGGCTTAGTGGCTATTAACGGCTTAGCGGCTTAGCGGCTATTAGCGGCTTAGCAGCTTTAAGAAAAAGGAAACAAACTCGCAAGAACTCGCAAGACGTTTTCTTCTTGCGAAGCACCTCAAAAAACGAAAAACCCTTTCGTCTAGCGAGTTTTTTGTCTTGCGAGGCATTCGTCTTGCAGGGCACCACTGTATTCAGAATTTGCACAACCCACTTAAGGGAGATAATAAAACAGTAAAATTCAAAACGGAAGCAACTGATTGCACATTTTTTTTCAAAATCTAATTAGAATTTAATTAATTCAACAAAACTGACAAACCTGATCCAGCGATACCAGCTTTTTCAAAGCCTGGTAGTCATTTTTACCTCCCGAGACAATTAACGGGTGTGTTTTTTTGGTGGTGGTGGGGAAGGGGTTAAGACATCCACTTACTTGCACATATGCATCTAACACGTCATATGCCAGGCAAACACTCAAAAGGCTGCTGGTGTTCAAAGCAGCATTAACCATGCTCCCCACACCAAAACAACAGGGCGCACACACCCCACACACAAAGCACCTTTAAGTCAGCTGCAAAAACTCAGAATAATTTCTCCTTTCAACAGCTACCTTAGGGACACAGGCCTTACCGTGAGGCCACATTCATACCATGCATTTAAAGTGCCACTTTAAAGCAATCATGGCTTCCCCCCAAAGAATCCTGGGAGTTGTAGTTGGTTCTGGGTGCGGAGAGTTGTTTGGGGATCTCCCCACTTCCCTTACCACACAGCTACAATTCCCAGAGTTCCCTGGGAAGAGGGACTGGCTATGAAACCACTCTGGGAACTGTAGCTCTGCGATGGGGGAAGAGGGAGTCTCTGAACAGCTCTCCTCAGCCTTAACGAACTACAACTCCCAAGATTCTTTGGGGGAAGCCATGACCGATTAAAGTGGTATCATAGCTCTTTAAACGTATGGCTTGTGTGTGGTCTTGGACTCAGCTCAGCGCCACTTCCCCCAAGGAAACTTGGGAGCTGTAGTTTGTTAAGGGGAACCCTGACTCCCCAGGCGAGTTTCAACTGTCAGTCCTTCTTCACTGGGAATTGTAGTTCCAGGAGGTAGTTGCTAGCAGCATTCTGCCCCGCCCAGCCTTGGATCCCCCTCATTCTCCCCATTAAATTCTCCCCCAGATGAGCTTATCGCTGCAATGAAAAGCGAGTTGCAAGAGGGTTGCCTTAGCTTTCTGGCTGGAGACCCCACGCCCAGCTTTCATCACCCCTTCCCCTACCTGAGGCAGGCCGCAGCCGGTTCTCAGCCAGCTCGGAGATGGCCCCCGTGGTGATGGTCTTCTTCAGCCGGGAGCCTCCTGAGGCTGCCATGACGCCTGGCTTTGTGAGCATGTCTTCGCTGCTGGCTCTCTTCAGCTGCAAGAGAGGAGAGGGTCAGAGCGCTTTGGAGCCGAGATGGGAGGAAGAGGCATCAGCTTAGATTTCCCAAATGCCCATCCCTGCAGGGCCTTCTTAGCTGTGGCCACCAGGCAGGGCTGGATTAGTGGCACGGCCGGATCGAGGCCTTTAGAGACCCAGGCTTTGGGTGGGTGGGGGAGCCATGACTGTTTAAAGTGGTATCAGAGTGCTTTAAATGGAGTGTGCAGATGCACACCCTCCAAGTCTCCCTAATTTCCAGGGACAGTCCCGGATTTACAGAAGCTGTACCGGTTTCTGATTTGATCCAGGAATGTCCCACTTTTCCTTAGGACCTCCCTGTTTTCATTTGAGGAATGTTGGCTGGTATGGAGCCATGCGACCTCTGAGTCAAGGAGATAAGTAACTACAGAACTTTTAGAAGACATCTGAAAGCAGCCCTGTATGGGGAAGTTTTTTAAAAAATGTTTAATGTTTTATTATGTTTTTATATATGTTGGAAGCTGCCCAGAGTGGAAGGCCTACCCAGTCAGATGGGCAGGGTACAATAATAATAGTAATAATAATGGCAATAATAATAATAATAATCAGTGCTTTCTTTTCTGTGGGTACGCATACCCCTAAACATTTTGTGAATCTTTGTACTTTTGTCCATTTACTGTATTTATTTCCCCCCAATTTGAACTATAAAATGGTGATTTTCTTCAGTCAAAATGTGAGTACCCCTAAACATTTTTTTAGAAAAAAAGCTCTGATGATGATGATAATAATAATAATAATAAATAATAATAATAATGATAATAATAGAATAGGATGTCCCTATTTTCATTGGAGAAATATTGGAGGGTGTGTGGCCTTGATTTAGCAACCCTTTCCTTCTCCACTCATCCACTCATAGCCATCAAGGACTTGACCTCATTTGCCCCCCATGACGGGGACACCTGGAAAACTTCAATCCCACCTGACAGACCACAGGGCTCTCTCTTTGAAGCAGGAGATTTAAGCACCTCTTTTCAAAAAAGAAAAGAAAAGCAATAAAAGGAAATAATAATAATAATGAACCAAGGCTCGCTCCTCCAGAGAACGATTTCACCAAACAGCCAGAGACGCAGGAGGGGAAATTAAAAAACCAGGCTCTGGAGTTCTGCGGCTGCTGCAGCGACGGCATCAAACCGCTCCTTCCCTCCCCATTCCAGGCCATCGCCTTCCTTTCATCTCTTGGGCCAACTCACAAAAATGTGGGGTTTGCAGGCGCAGCTGGAAGGCAGCCGCCTCTCTGGTAGCCTAGCCACTGACTGGCTGAAGGGAGAGAGACATCTGAAGGGTTTGACGTCTTTGGCACGGCTTCTCCCGCAGCTCAGGGCTGGCTTGCCTTTTTTGTGGGGTGGTGGGAGGGAGAAGAAAGGGGAGCTGACTTCCTGACCTTTACGCTTCTGGAACCAGTCTCTCCGCAAAGCTCTGATGTCCCGTAACAACCTCCCTCTTTTGTTTCCAAGGAGCTTTGGTTGAGCGAAGCTCCACGATTTGACGCTTCCTGCTGCCAGCACGGGATTTACGGCCGAGCGGAGGGTTTAGCAAGTGTCTAGACCTCAAGACAGGAGGGGACGACCAGCCCGAAACCCACCTTGCTGAGCCGGGAGTCGAAGGCGAGGGAGGTGGATGACTTGGAGGTCTTCATGCCGATGGGGGCGGAGGGCAGAGGTTTCCCTCGTTCTGTCCCATGGCACCCCTGCTTGGAGAGGGCCGTGCTCCACGGCCTGGTGGCCCCCTTCATCTTCCTTCCAGGTGGGGAGTCAGTCTGCAAAAAAAGGAAGAGGGAATGAGGAAAGGGAGGCAGGGGGAAAGCTCCTGCTAATGGTCCCAGTGCAGATTTGTTTTTGGGTTTTTTAATTGGAAATTTTATTTACAACATAAACCCCCCACCTCCCCAATACAGAAATCCACCCTCATTAAACGTGAACATAACATACAATAAGCATAACATACAACAATACAAACAACCAAATAAAAGACTTCCTTTATCCTGTATCTAGCCTCTTATAAGCTGTTTCCTTTATGAATAATTATAAAGATTTTTCTAATTATAACTTAAATATCCACAAAGTCTCCTGCAGACATTAATCGAAACAAGTCCAGGTATGTATTTTAGGGCACTGTTTTGTGACGTATTCTCTGCATTTTCCCCATGCTTTTTGAAACTATTGTCTAGTGTGATCTCTAACTGCCTCTGTTAATCTAGCCAATTCAATATACTCTAACAGTTTGTCTTGGTATTCCTTTTTTGTTGGCACAGTTTCTTTTTTCCAGTTTTTAGCAGTTAAGATCCTTGCCGCTCCTGTGGCATAGAGGAATGTTTTCAGTTCCAGTGCAGATTTGGAACAGCTTTACACATACTAATTTAGATGCATAGGGGTATTGATTCCTGCATTGCAGGGGGTTGGGATGGATGACCCCCAGGGTCCCTTCCAACTCTACAATTCTGTGATTCAAAATACAGAAGTAACTGTGATGATCGGAGCAGATGTGCAACACATTTTCCGCTGCACATCATCCAAAACAGGAACGGGAAAGGGTATGGTTTTGAATATACTTTACATGCACTAATTTAAATGTCTTCTTTTTTTATTACTATTATGGTTTAGTTCTCCTTGTGAAAGGTTGCCGGCTTCTCGTGCCCACCTTTAAAGGCTGAAAACCTTTTTGCTGCACCAGGCTTATGCAGGCAGTTAAAAAAATCCTTCCATAATCATTGACCCTTGTGTGGTTTTTATTGTATGGTTTTAGGTTTTATTGCTCAAAACTGCTTTCATTTTTAAAAAATGGCAAGTGGTATATAAATATTTTTAAATGAATAAATATATTATTTAAGAAAACACTTTGAGGGTTTCTTTTTCTTGCTATATAAAAATTGTATAAAACAAATGAAATAAAATGTATATTGCATTGGCCAAAGTTCTATATTAATGCATAATTCTTATATAAAATTTTGATTCATATATTTCTGTTTGGCTACCCGTATTTAGTTGCCTTATTCTCACAGTCGAAATGGTACGTATAAATGCATTTTATTTACTTATTTGTTGCAGGTAATACTCCACCTTCTCCTCCAAGGAGCTCAAGGAGGTGAGTACATTGCTCCCTTCCCCAATTTTATTCCCACAACAACCCTGTGAGGTAGGCTGGGCTGGGAGAGGCAGTGGCTGGCCCAAGTGAGCTTCATGGCTGAGTGGGGATTCGAACCCTAGTCCGACACGCTAACCATTGCACAACACAACCACAGAAGCAGTAGCGATTATTTGAATAGAAATACCTTCCAGCGCACCATCATGTGCCCACATGACCTTTGTGTATTGATGTACCTGTTCATTTCAGATGCCCAGGTGCAATTTGAAACCTGCCCACCCTGCAAAGCAGACATTGTCTCCAGGTAGAGTAGGACATGGGGACAGCTTGCTGAGCCCCTTTCTCCACCCCACTCCTTGGCAGAGTTAGAGAACATCTGGCGCAGGCTGACGCAGCATCTGGAAGAGATATTCCACATGTTCTCTGATCCCTCTCTCTTCACACAGAGAACATCACAAAAGGATCACAAGAGTGATTTTCAGCTGCCACAGTTTTAGAAGGCCCCCCCTCAACAGTAGCCCCCCCCCCCAACTGGAGGGACGAGAGGCCTTGAATTATCACTCAGGCACAAACTCTGCAGGCCAGAAGGTTTGTTGTTTATTTATTGCTTTTGCATCCTGCCTTTTCTACTCTGAGGTGGTCAAGGTCGCGTGTACGCTCTTCCCCTTCCTCATTTACTCCCCACAACCACAGTGCAAGGTAGGTTAGGGTGGAAAAAGGCTGTAAGTGGCCCATAAGCTTCGAGACTGAGTGGTGTGTCTCCCAAGTATACGTTAACACTGTCATGTAAAGTCCTAAATGACTGGGGTCCCAACAGTCAAAGGGCCGTCTCCTTCCATGTCAGTCTGCCCGGGGGTTAAGATCAGCAGAAGAGACCCCCCTTGGCATCACCCTCTGTGGTTTGAGGGGTGCTGGAGCATGGCACCAAGGCCTGGCTGAAGAGGAATGTTTTTGCCTGGTGCCTAAAAGTATACAGTGGTACCTCTGGTTGCGAACGGGATCCGTTCTGGGGGCCCGTTCACAACATGAAAAGAACGCAACCCGCAGCAGCGCGTCTGCACATGCGCGAGTTGCGATTTGCCACTTCTGTGCATGTGTGTGATGTAATTTTGCACATCTGCGCATGCACGAGCGGCAAAACCCGGAAGTAACCCTTTCTGGTACTTCTGGGTCTCCGCGGGATGTAACCTGAAAGAACGTAACATGAAGCAGACGTAATACTAGGTATGACTGTGCAATGAAGGTGCCATGAGAGCCTCCCTGGGGAGAGCATCCCACAAATGTGGAGCCACCACAGAAAAGGCCCCATTCTCGTGTTGCCACCCTCCAGACCTCTCATGGGGAGGTCACATGAAGAAGGGCCTCAGAGGATGATTGCAGAGTCTGGGTCAGTTCATATGTTGAGAGGCGGTGCTTAAAAGTTCAACTTTCTGACAGTGAGAGCTGTTTGACAGTGGAACAGAAGGTGGTTAGCTCTCCTTCCTGGGGATTTTTAAAGTAGAGGTTGGGCGGACATCTGTCAAAGATTCTTTAGTTGCGATTCTTGTAGTGGAGGGGCTTGGGCTAGATGACCAACTCTATGGTTCCATGAGAGTCATATTACACTTTTAACTGGGATGGTTTTGCAATCTGCCCTGGAACCATTTGATTCAGGGAGAGGCCTCGAAGCACAAATAATAAACATATCGGCGACCCGTCTGCCACGTATGTCTGGGCACCAGGTGCCCATCAATCCGTCGTGTCGCTAGTGCTTGTCAAGGAAGGAACACCCGCTTGTCTTTTATTAAAAAGCTGCCTTTCAATTCTCTCCCGCCCACTCGCCTGCCTTCAAAGGACTGGTGTTCTTGACATCCGGTACAAAAAAAACAAGACATGGGTAAAGCAGAAACGGCTGGCTAAGATTAGTTGCCGTGGGGCCTCTGCTGGGAGACAACCCCTTAACCCTCTCCTGGTGCAACACTGCGATGCGTTTGTGTTGAAAGGGACAAAGGATCGGCTGATAAGGGTTAAGGATGAGAGTCATTCTCCTCTGCAAATAATTTTGCCATATCTCTGCACAGAGCTTTTGACCAGCCAAATTCAATCACCCATGAGGCAGATACACAGAGGTTTGCCCACACTCAGAGGAGGGTGCCCGTCGCACCCCTGCGCGGGGCCCACTGCCTTCCAGTGAGAAGGCACACCTGCGACAGATGCAGAGCAGGCTTCTCCAAAGGAGGCAGGTGATTATTATTTTAGCCCTCCTCAAAAAGCAAAGCAAAGTCCTATACGGCCTAGGACCCTTGTACCTACGGGACCGACTCTCCCGGTATGTCCCACGGAGGACCTTACGGTCTTCAAACAAAAACATCTTGGAGGTCCCAGGCCACAGAGAAGTTAGGCTGGCCTCAACCAGAGCCAGGGCCTTTTCAGCCGTGGCCCCAATCTAGTGGAACGCTCCGTCACAAGAAACTAGGGCCCTGCGGGACGTGACATCTTTCAGCAGGGCTTGCAAGACAGAGCTGTTCCACCAGGCCTTTGGCCAAGGCACAGCCTGACTCCCTCCTTTGGTAATCCTCACAGAACTCTAGCCCAATGGTTGCGATTAATCTGACTTGATTTGATTTTAGAATGATTGATTTTAGAATGCTGTGTTACTTTTATTGTTGTTAGCCGCTCTGAGCCTGGCTTTGGCTGGGGAGGGCGGGATATAAATAAAATTTTATTATTTATTATTATTGTTATTTTATCAGGCAGAAGAGCAAGATGTGCCTTGAAGTTTCGGGCAGTGGTCCAAACCGAAACCCCCCAGTTCTTTGACTAAAGCAAAAAGATAGAAGGTCAAAGAAAGTCTCTGGGTTGGGGGTGTTGAGGGGAAGGGGGAGGTTGTCACAGCTTCCCTACCGGGGGTTACAGAAGTCAGGAAACAGCAGCGAAACCAAGATAGGACTAGGAGAGGTCGAAAGAGACTCCCTTGAAGCCCGTTGGAAACCGCAGCGTTTGAGAGATACCAACCTCCTTCCTGACTCATCTCGGCCAGACACAAGCCAATAGATAGGGAGGATGGTTGACGGAGATGAAGATTCGTGAAACACATTGATGGGGAACCCAAGCAGGTGCCAGGAAGCCCGGTGGATTCCCTGCTCTCCGCACCCCCACCCCGCAATACACACACCCAGTGCTATTTTTCTAGAAAAAGGGGTGCTGGAACTCGCCATTAACACCTCCCTCGTTCTCTCAGAATGGCGAGAGGTGCCAGAACTGAGTTCCTGTGAGTTCCCCCTGGGGGGGGGGAAACCTGTGGTGTGCAGGGAGAATTTCACCAGCCTGGATCTCAGGGCTTCGGCCCCGCAGAAAAGGCCCCGTGATGCTACAATTTTAAAATGTTAACGAACTAGGCCACCGCAGGCATTTGACAGGTAATCGATATGCAATCAGCACTGCCGACACCCAGCAGGAAAATAGTTTCCTTAGCATGAGACAGAGAGAGATGGGAGAAGAATGGCTGGGGTTTTCTAATAGGGAAAGCTGCAGCCCACAAAGCACTCCCTGACTGGCTTCTTTTGGGGCTTGGAAGAGCCAGGAAGAGCAGCGGCTGGGAGTTTGGCTCACAGACTTTAGACCTGTGGGCTAGGAGCCTCAGGTAGATGGAGGGGAGGTGAACAAAACTCAATCAGAACTGCCTGGCAATCCTGTAAACACAGACTGGACTTTTCCAGTCCAGTGAAATATAGAGACAGTCCTATCGGCTCGGTTGGTACAGCACGAGACTCTGAATCTCTGGGTCGTGGGCAAAAAGGTTCCTGCGTTGCAGGGGTTGGACTAGATGACCCTTGGGATCCCTTCCAACTCTGCAGTTCTATTGTTCTACAGGAGCAACCGGGAATTGATAAATATTGTTATGAGTTTGGAGGGGGAGGAGGCTGTTTGCAAGATCCTTCGAAATCCTGGATCAAGGAAGTGTTCAGATATAAGCCAGACTAGCTACCTGCGTTGAGGCGATCGCTTGGGTGATGGGCCATTAAGAGAGCCAAGGGAAGGAGCTCTGAGTGAGATGGCTAAAGCATCCATGACAGAGGGCCATCCAACCTCTGCTTAAAAGCCTCCAAGGAAGGGGAGGCCACCAGCTCCTGAGGGAGACCATTCCACTGTCGAACGGCTCTTGCTGTCGGAAAGCTCATCCTGATGTTGAGTCGCAATCTCCTTTCTTGCCCTCCAGGGCAGGGGAAAACAAGCTCACTCCCTCTTCCATGTCACAGCCCTTGAGAGATCTGAAGGTAGCTATCATATCTCCTCTCAGTCTCTACTTTACCAGACTAAACATACTCAGCTCCTTCAACCGTTCCTCATCAGGCTTGGTTTCCAGACCCTTGGTCACCCTGGTCGCCCTCCTCTGCCCACCTTCCAGCTTGTCAACGTCCTTCTTAAACTGTGGCGCCCAGAACTGGACACAGGGCTCCAGGTGGGGCCTGACCAAGGCAGAAGAGAGAGGGACTATGACATGGGTAGGCAAATTAAGGCCTGGGAGCTGGATCCGGCCCAATCGCCTTTTAAATCTGGCCTGCGGACAGTCTGGGAATCAGCGTGTTTTTACATGAGTAGAATGTGTCCTTTTATTTAAAATGCATCTCTGGGTTATTTGTGGGGCATAGGAATTTGTTCTATTTCCCCCCAAAAATATAGTCTGCCGTCTGCCCCCACAAGATTTCCTTGCTGAAAAAGTTTGCTGACTCCTGGACTATGACTTCCCTTGACTTGGATACTACATGAAGGAAAGATGGGAGCTGGGTTAGCCAGCCCTGGCCCAATAGTTAAGTGTCTGCCTTTGTTAGTGCTGCAGTTTGCAATCTCATTGCAGCCTAACCCTGATGCCAGCCTTCTCCAGGTTCTCCCCAGCCACATGCAAAAATCAGTGGGCTTCAGAACACCCCACCCTTTCTCCAAGAGGCCTTTTGCCGTCACACAATCTACCCCCAGGGATGGGGGCAATCTGCCTCTCTGAATACCAGTTGCTGGGCAGTTGCACATGGGGAAAGGGTTCTGTGTTGCCCCTGGGTCCTCCTCGCAGGCTTCCCACTAGGGGCACCTGGCTGGCTGCTGTGAGAACAGGATCCTGCACTGGGCAGGCCCCCCTTGGGCCTGATCCTGCAGCAGCCTGGCTCTGCCCCCTCTTATCTCTCAGCTGGATCTGAAACTTCACTCCACCCACCACCCTGGCTCTCTAGATTTCCTGGCAAACGGCAGCCTTGCATTCCGCGAGGGACAGAAAGGAATTGTTGTGTGCTAAGATTCGTCGCGATGCATCAGCCAGAACTCACTGACATGTGGGGAGGAGGAAGGAGTGATGAAAAGCCGAGCTTTTGCAAGAAGCTCCCCCAGTTCGGTGAGCTTCTCTAGATTTACTGCTGTTTTTAAAAGTATACCTGCCATATATTTGCAGAATAACTCGCAAACCCCTGGGACTCAAGAGCGTGACACCCTGCGCAGGACAGAGTGACGAATGGGCCCTGGGGCAACGTGGGCTTAAGTGGAACGGCTATGTCATTTTCGCTGGTTATTTAAGTGTGTGAAAATTATTGTTTACGGTGCTAAAAGTAAATCCTTAGTTCTTTTCAGCCAGTATTTATTTCTATCCTACCTGCATATACCCCGCAGCCTTAAACAGGAAGCTGCCCTTTTACTGAGCCAAATCCGTTGGTCTACCTAGCAAGATTCTGGTCCTCAGAATTAAGGGGTGGTTTAATAGGAGAGTCTGCGAGCTGGATCCTTTTTTAAGTCTGGAGACTGAACCTGGACCCTGCAGCATCCAAAACACAGGCAGTCTCACAGAGTTACCTAGCTCAGCATTGTTCACCTTGCTCAGTATTGCCTACACTGACTGGCAGCAGCTCTCCAGGATTTCAGACAGGGAGTCTCAACTAGCCTGACCTGGAGATGCCACCAGGGACTGAATGCTGAGAAAATGCTCTACTATGAAGCTATGGCTCTTTAACATACAAAGAACTCAAGGAAGGTCGCTGCATCCAAATGCTACCTCAAAACCAACCCATCAAAAATATATTCATCTGTTGCATCTTCTACACAGCATAGGCTGATGCTGACAACTCAAAACACGTGGGGGGGGGGATAAATGTTTCTACCTGGTGCCAAAAGATAGTCCATGTCGCACCAGCCCAAACTCAAACTGGCTGGGGAAGGATATTCCAAAACTGGGGTGCCACCACTAAGAAGGCCCCGTCATAAGACATGGTAGGCTGCACTACGTACCTGACCTCCCACCGACCTGGTTGGTGCTGCATACCTGGAGGAAGCAGGGTAGGGGCGAGGCTCCTGCTGGCACACTTGAACTGAACTGCCATTGCATCGCTCCTACCCATCTCCACCCTGGGATGCAGCAGCAACTCAGACGGCAGGAGGTCTGGCAAGCCTGCCCACAAGAGAACAACACTGCACAAACCTACCAACACCTATCCCAGTAGCCGCTGCAACATCCCACAGCAATTACCGTACTTCTGGTTGGAGAACAGGACCGCAAAGTTGGGAAGAGTGTGGATTACATCGAAGAGAGACATTTTTGGGTTTGCGTATAGGGCTTGCCAATCAGAAGGTTGGCGGTTCGAATCCCCACGACAGGGTGAGCTCCCGTTGCTCGGTCCCTGCTCCTGCCAACCTAGCAGTTCGATAGCACGTCAAAGTGCAAGTAGATAAATAGGTACCGCTCTGGCAGGAAGCTAAACGGCCTTTCCGTGCGCTGCTCTGGTTCGCCAAAAGCGGCTTAGTCCTGCTGGCCACATGACCCGGAAGCTGTATGCCGGCTCCCTCGGCCAATAAAGCAAGATGAGCGCCGCAACCCCAGAGTCGTCCACGACTGGACCTAATGGTCAGGGGTCCCTTTACCTTTTATTGGTTCAGGTGGGTTTGTGTTAAAATGAGAACCAAACTGAGTTCTTCTCCCCCATCCCTACTCACTACACATACGATTAAAAAGTTAAAAAGTTGAGGTTTGGCCCAAGGCCACCTGGGAACCTTAGTGGGTGAATAAAGGATTTGAACCCAGGTTTCTACATAATCTTAATACATCGCAAGGAAAAGGCCTCTCTCCTTCCTATTCCTTTTGCATGGAATGGACTATCTCAGATGATGGAGGAATCTTCTCCAGTGGAGGCAGGATGACCATCTGTCAGGGATTCTACAGCTGCGACTCCTGCATTGCAGGGGGTTGGGCTAGATGACCCTTGCCGGTCCCTTCCAAATCTAATATTCTATTATTCTGCCAATCGACCTCATCAGACGATCCCTAGAGCTCTAGGAGACATAGGCAGTGCTGAATACCAGCTGCTGGAAATCGCAAGTGGGCAGAGATCTGCTCTTGTGCTGAGGTCCCACTTGGGACATCTGGCTGGCCACTGTGGGGAAAGGATACTGCGTTAGATGGGCCTGATCCAGCACCCAGACTCTCTTCTGATGGTCTAATGTGATAAGAAAATGCACCCAAAAACCGAAGAATGCTGGAAGGGGAAAAAACTATAAAACAAAGATGATTTGAGGGGTGGGTGGGGAGATGAATAGCCTCTCCTTCTTTCACTCAGTGCAATAAGAGCATTGGAAGTGCCTGGGCTGGATCAGGCCAAAGGCTCCCCTATTCACAAGCATCCTGTTCCCCACAGTAGCCAAGCAGGCGGATTTGGGGAGCGCAACAGCCAGACGCGAAGTCACTGGATATTCTCCTACGGTGGCTGGCAATCTTGGGGACGCTGCCCTTACACATGGAGGCTCATATTAGCTGCCATCTGTGGCTGACAGGAGAGGGCAGGCATTGCTGCCCACACAAGGAATCTGCTCACGTGCTGTGACCCATTCAACAGCAAAGGGGAATTCCTGAAGATGTTGCTGGACTCTAAATCCCATCAGCCCCCAAGCCAGCCTGGCCGGTTCCCTGTCCTTCCTGCCTTCAGTTCTGCTGCTTTTGCAATATACCCCCTCACTTTCTCGCCTGCTGCCATTGGGAACGCGACAGAAGAAGTCGAGCCTGCTGGATGAGGCCAGTGGCCCACCTGGGCCAGCCTCCTGTTCCCACAATGGTCAAGCAGGTGCACACAGAATCCTAGAAGTGACGTGATCCCAGAATCATGGATTTGGAAGGGACCCTGAGAGTCATCTAGTCCAGCCCCCGAGGTGGGCTCGAACCACCCACCTTCTGGTTAACAGCCAGACACACTGACCCACTGCACCCCACGGATAGCGAACAAGCAAGCAGGACCTGGGCATCCGCTGCAGCTCTCCCCACCTGCGATTCCCAGGAAACTGATGTTCACAAGCACTTACTACCTCCAGTCGTGGAAGCAGAACACAGCCACTGTGGCTAGGAGCCATCAACAGACTTCTTTTCCAATAATAATAATAATAATAATAATAATAATAATAATAATAATAATAAATTTTATTTATACCCCCCCTCCCCAGCCAAGACCGGGCTCAGGGCAGCTAACACCAGGTATAAAAACAATTGATAAAAATACAACTTAAAAACAAGATTAAAATACAACATTAAAACAATGTGTCTCGTCCTCTTTTAAAGCCATCCAAATTGGTGGCTGCCACTGCCTCTTGTGGGAGCGAGGAGAACATGAGACCCTTGAACTGAGGACAAGATGGGCTCCCAACTCTCATTGGCCCTCGCCCAGCATGAGGAAGGATCTGGGGATGATGGGCTTCCCCCCCAAAAGGAACCCTGGGAACTAGTTATTTTGCAGACTATGGAGGATGGGGCTGTAGTTCAGTGGCAGGGCACCTGCTTTGCATGCAGAAGGTCGCTGGTTCAATCCCTGATGGTGTCTCCAGGTAGGGCTGGGGGAGAGACTCCCTGCCTGAAACCCTGGAGAGACGCTGCTGCCAGTCAGTGTCCTTAATACTGAGCTAGATACTGGGCCAATGTTCTGCCTCAATGTAAAGCACCTCCCTGTGTTTGTATTTCGAATCAGCCCCTCAATTCAGAACCACAAGGACTTTGTGCTTTGCTTTTATTTGGTCTGGCTCTGCGTGAGGCAGATTCCTATGCTCTCATTTAAGCCAGCTCTTCACCACAAGGCCTGGAATCTCATTTTATTTTTAGGGGAAGGGCTGTAGGTCACGGGGAGAGTCTGCATGGTTCAATCCCAGGGCCAGGATTGTCCCTCCTTCTGAAACCCTGGAGCGCAGCTGCCAGCCAGTGCTGGCAGTACTGAGCTTGATGGACCAGTGGTCTGACTCAGCAGAAGGCAGCTTCCCATGTTCGGACCAGACTATGTTTATTCATGCAGCTCAATGTCATCTGCTGCAGACAGAATCTCTGCCATCCCAGAGACAGGTTTCCCTACCCCCCCCCCCAATCTCCCTCCTCTCTCTCTGGTCCTTTCCGGGGATCGAACCTGGAACCTTCTTCCTGCAGGGCACCTGTTTCGTCTCCTGAATTGAGCTAAAACTACCACCACCTGTCTTTTCTCAGCCTTCCTCATTCCAGGCAATCCGTAGCAGAGCAGCCCTGGAGAATGCTCCTGGGTTGCTGTTGCTAAGCAAACTCCAGGGGAGGGAGAAGCCAAACTCAGGTGGAGCCTCCAGGTGCAGAGAGAGTGTACCCCCAGATGCTAGAGTCAAAAAAGGAGTGGAAGAGGGGAGACTTGCTGCATTTGTGCCCCTGGGCTTCCTAGGAGCGCCAGCCCGGCTCTGTTGGGGAGGCAAAAGCCTGGCTGAGATGGTCTGATCCAGAGATGCTTTTGCACGAAGCTGAGAGACTCTCTGTCGCTAAGGAAACTCCGCAGAGGTGGGGAGGGGGGAGCAACTGACAGCAGGTCCTTTAATCCGGCTAAGCACACATGCACAGGAGCCTCTGCTAGATTCAGGAGACACAGGGAGGCGAAATAATATTATCTTTTTGCAAAGCATGTCAGCTTCTGCAGGGAAAAAGGGAAGCCACGTTCCACGTCTTCTGAGGTTTCTCTCTCTCTCTCTGCAATCCAGCGGAAGGGCGCGGGAAGGTCTCGGAAAAACCAGAAGCCGAGCAGCCTTTTTCCGGCAGGGTGCTGGCTCAAGAGGCTGGGGAGGGGAGATAACCTACGGTCCAGCTCCCCACCCCCACCCCGTTGCCCCATAGGGGGCTATTTCTAAAGCATCTCGGAATCCCCACCAGCTGGGAAAACACATGGGGGGGGGCAGAGAGAGAGAGAGAGAGAGAAAGAGGGAGAGATGGATCTCTCCATCCCTGCCGATAAATAACATTTTAAAAATGCGGAGAGGGGGACTCACTTGTGCCGTGGGATCGCGCTCTTTGCTGCATCAACAGGAGTGCTGTCCGCCTCCAGCCTCGCCTGAGCAGCATCTGCACACCAGACTCAGAATGCAGAACTCTGTGGAGCTTCTCTGGTCGGAAAACCACATTGCAATGAAGGAGAGAGAGAGAGAGAGAGAGAGCGGCTGCTTGAGAAATGATTCACAGACGGAAGCTTACGAGGGTGGTGGTTCCATTTCTTCCCCCTCCCTTTCTTTTTTGGGCATTCGGTACGCACATACACACACAGGCAGAAGGCAGCTCACTAGCGGGCTGCAAGGAAGGGGGGGGGGGTAACCAGCCAGGGAGCCTACCTGGACCAGAGGAGTTTCGGGGGTGTGTGTGTGTTAGATTTCTGCAAAGTGGAAGGGATGGACTTCTGCATGCAGCACAAAATTAAACTTGCTCCAGTAGGAGGCAGGGATGGCCACCAACTGGGATGGCTTTAAAAGAGGCAAATTTGTGGCTAGGCTGTGCCCCCATAGTGAAGGCAGCAATGCTTTGGAATACCTGCTGCTGGAAACTGCAGGAAGGGAGAGTTGCTCTTGTGTTCGAATCCTGCTTGCAGGTTTCCCACGGGCATCTGGGTGGCCGCTGGGAGAACAGGATGCTGGACTGGCTGGGCCACTGCCCTGACCCAGCAAGCTCTTGTTATGGTCTTAGGTCCCAGATTCAAAGGACCCTTCTCTGTCCGACACCCTGGAGGGCCACTGGTGGTCCCAGCAAGACAAAGGCAGAGCCAGAAGGATAATTGTTATAACCCGGTGCAGAAGGCAGGCGCTTGGGTTTCCTGTAAGCGTTGCTCCGTGTCTCACACACTCAGCGGTGGTGACTCAGATGAACATGGCAACGGATTCCCTTTGCAAAGGGGGGGGGGCATGGCTTGCATGCAGAAGAGGTGCCAAGTTCGATCCCAGGCAGGTTCTGAAAAGCTTTCTATTCTTATGATAGAGACACATGCAATGACAATTGTATTGGAGAGGCAGAGAGCAAATGGAGGTCCCCTCGCTCTTTTCTAATGCTAGAAATCCAGGTTGGCCATTGGATTCAGGACTGACCAGCAGGAAGTGCTTCTGCACGCAAGGGTGGGATTAACCTGTGGAACTCATTGCCACAGGATGTCAAAATCGTAGAGGACAGGCCTAGCCAAAGGCTACCTAGCCTCGATAGCTTCACAGAGGCTCTGCGTGCAGGAGAAATTTTCTTCTGCGTAGGCACACAAAAGCACAAGAGCGGGTTGCTGACCTCATTGTCCGGCGCTCAGATCCCGATTAACTTGTGCGACGGGCAAGATCAAGGCCGACTGCCCGAAGGCTGGCAGAAGTGCTTCTACAAAGCAAGGATCCTATGGGGCCCTTTTTCCTATCGCTGCCTGGCAATTACACCTGCAGGCTTCTGCATCGAAGCAGCTACTCAGCTATCCCAAGATCCTAGTCCTCATGATTCTGAACAAAGGCAGATCAGGCACTTTGCCCCTGAGCTACACGCCTTCCTTGGCTGTATTTAATTCCGACCCTAAATAAGACTCCAGACTCAAAAAAAGGACATCTTATCTCCCTCTCACCACTGTGTCCTGGAGAGCAGCTGGTTCTATCTATCATGCCAGGCTGTTTGCGCTCTCTCGAATTATTAAAAAAATTGCCAGCTTCCATGCTAAAAAAGACAGCAAGGGACCTGTGTGGAGAGGGCTTAACTTCAGACAGCTGTGCACAATTATGTGGCGGACAGCTATAAACAGCCCAGCCGATTCCTCCCTAGCCAGCTTCCCCAAGGCTGGCTTAGCAAGAGGCGCCACCATACCCTCTCTTGGACCAAGGGAGAGGCTGGGAAGAACCAAGGCGCTTCCGTGTGCTAGGCAGAAGTTCTTCTGGTGCTCCTGGGCGGCTGAAGATCAACTACAGTGGAGGGTTGTCCCCAAGGCTCTGTGTTTCAAGGGATCTCTGGGGAGACCAGCCTCTTGGTGGGGGGTTCACCTCCTCACTCGGGACGCTTGAGGGGCAAGATGCGGATCAGGGCCGGTGGCGGAGGGTGGAGTTTGAGGTCCCACCCCTCTTGTGGGGTCTGAAGCCTGTCTCCCCGCCCCCACCCCAGTCTCAGAAAAGGCGAACGACAAGGTGATAAGGAAACTTCCCACAATTCCTCAGGGTGATGCCGGACCAGGGGCATTGTGGGAAATGGAGAGGGTGAGGCTATATCCAGCCATCTCCCAGAGCTGCTCAGAGCATCAGGCAGGAAGGAATAACAGGAAGAAAGGGTCCTTCTGGGATCCCTCACTGCTGCGCGACTCGTGGTGCCAAAGAAAAAAGTTCTGGTTGAAATGAGAGCACAGATGGCGAGGTGAAAAAGGAACAGGGAAGCCAAGACACACAACAGCCAATCCGGACTTGGGTTGGACTAGATGACCCTTGGGGTCCCTTCCAAGGCTACAACTCTTTGATTCTACGAACTACCTAAGGAGATTGGTCACAGTGTAGATCAGCCTCTGCCCATCACTGCCACCAAAGGAAGCCCCGAGTGACTTGCGGTTGCAAAATGACATAACTATTTAAAAACAGTTAAAACGAGCAGAATTACGCTTTCTGGAGAATTTAAGCTCTGCTGTTGTGTTTGTAAAAGGAGACACTCTGCCGGTTTCAGTTTCTAGTCCTCATGGATGCAGATGTGCCCTTGAAAGCAGACAGGCGACTCCTAGAGAAATCTAAGGAGCCAGAAAGCTTGTCAAATAAGATTCCCAGTAATAAGAAAAGGAATTTTTTTTTTGGGGGGGGGGGGTAGGTGGGAAGATGCCAACCTGCTTTGCAGAGCAGCTGCCTCCTCCTTGTGACAGGAAACAGGGCCAGTGGGGATAATTTGTGGAATGCATGTACAGTCGACGAAATGCGGGCTTCTGTGACGGAAAATCTGTGTTTCCTTTTAAAGAAGTTTTTGCAACACCCTGTTTGTCAACTGTACTGTGGTCAAAGGTACATCTATTTTATTTTATTATTATTTCACAAGATTTATATACTGCTTGGCTGTAAAAAACAAACAAACTACTGTGCAACGAACAAAATTCAAAACGCTCCACAAAAGGAATAAAACAAAAAAACTGTCAATAAAAAGAGAGTTAAAAACAACCCCTCAGGTATTAATAATTAAAATTGATGGTGGGCTAAAAAAAAGATTTATGTCTGCACCCATGAGGACTAGAAACCTAAGTTTCGCTCATTAAAGAAAGCATACACCTTCTCCTCCTTTGCCCCGCTGTCCTGCAGCGTGCTAATTTAAGAGCTTCAGTTAAACAGAAACACAGTGGAAGGGAGTTGTGAAAACAGCTCCTTCCATTATTCTGCCAGCGGAGAAAGTCAAGGAGGGAGGGAATCAGTTTTTTTAGGCTCAAGGGAGCTGTTACAAAAGAACGCCAAGCAGCTCTTGGCTTCCTGGCTGCCTTTTCCAAGCCTTGTATTTTTGGACGCAGGGTGGTTTTCCACACAACCACTTTTAAGCTTCCCCTCCCACCCCAAAGAGGAAGAGAGCACTTAGCGAGCCAGAGGAAAGAAATAATAATAGTGATGATCATCATCATCAGAATGATGAAAAAGAGAAGTGCTTGAGAAACATGGGGCAGAAAGAAGAAGCCGCTGCTCATCTGGAGACTGTTCCCCTTTTCCTTCTGAGCTTGCACACTTTGAATCTGCTGGCTTTGCGTTCCCACAGACGGACGAACCTCAAACAAAATGAAGCTACTGCCGCTCGATCCCGTCTCTGCGATTATTTATTATGGTCTGATTTGGTATTTCTGTCATTGAAGTATTCATACGTTGCCTTCTCATCAGCAATATAAAAACATTTTTAAAACACACACACACAAAACAGTTATTAAAATTACTAGCTGCTGTTATGTGTCCGTCACTGCTTGCCCTGCGGAGGGTGGTGTTTTATGCCACGATCTCTTAAATATGGGTGGCCGTTTTAAGCAAGCTTGATTGCAAGAAGCTGCCCCGTATCGGGTGGCTAACAGATTAATTAATTGCCTGACCCATCGTTGCTGGGATAGGGTGTAAGATGACCAAGGAATGGAGGCATGCCATTCCTTCCATACTGAGCAACCGCATATTTAGAATTAAGGAGCAGGGCGTTCTTCCCCCATGAGGCAGAAGGAGGAGCGCAACTCAGCGGCAGAGCAGCTGCTATGCATGCAGAAGGCCCCCGGGATCAACCCCCAGCTGAAACCCAGGAGAGCAGATCTCCTGGCGGTCAGCATAGTTAGATGGACCAATGGCCTGACTCAGTATAAGGCAGTGTCCTAGGTTCCGATTCAATCCGCCTCACGCTAGGAACCATGAGGACTAGAACCCTTATTCCCAAGGGAAGAGCTCAGTGGGAGCATGCCTGCTTTGCATGCAGAAGGTCCCAGGGTTCAACCTGGGAATGTCCCCTTGTCTGAAGATCTGGGCTGGGGGAGAGAATCCTGGAGCGCCGCTGCCAGTCAGTGCTGACAATACTGAGTTAGATGGACTTAGGGTCCTCGTATTTACGAGACCGCCTCTCCTGGTATGCCTTGCAGAGGACATTAAGGTCCATGAATAATCATAGTTTAGAGGTCCCGGGCCCTAAGAAAGTCAGATTATCCTCCACCAAGGTCAGGGCCTTCTCAGTGATGGCTCCGACCTGGTGGAATGCTCTGTCCCATGAGACCAGGGCCCTGCAGGATTTAACTTCCTTCTGCAGGGCCTGTAAGACAGAGCTATTCCACCTGGCTTTCAACTTGAACTTAGCCTGATCTTTTATTCCCCTCCCTTCCCTCCTTTTTATGAAGATTACCCGCTCTGGGATCCCACAGCTAATTCTCCCCTGGTCTCCTCGCTGGCCCAAATAGGACTAATTTAGCCAGCTAGCCCTGGTGATCATCTAATGTTTATTGGATGGATTATCCCCCTAAATTGATTTGTGAGTTCGGAATTTATTGTTATTCACATTTTATACTGTATTATGCAGACAGAGGGCCTTCTCGGTAGTGGCGCCCACCTTGTGGAACACCCTCCCTTCAGATGTGAAGGAAATAAGCAGCTATCCTATTTTTAAAAGACATCTGGAGGCAGCCCTGTTCAGGGAAGTTTTTAATATTTAATGCTGTACTGTTTTTAACACTTGATTGGGAGCCGCCCAGGGTGGCTGGGGAAACTCAGCCAGATGGGCAGGATAGAAATAAATATATTATTATTATTATTATTATTATTATTATTATTATTATTATGATGTTGCATCAATTAAGTGTTTTAAATTTTTTGTTAGCCACCCTGAGCCCGGTTTTCTGAACCGGGAAGGGCGGGGAATAAATAAAAAATTATTATTTCTTCTTATTATTTATTAAACAGCATAAAGCCACTTACTGTGCTGTTACGGGACAGGGCTGTTTCTCAGAGGCAGAGTGCCTGCCTGGCGTGGCCCTGGGTTCAATTTCTTGAGAGCATCTCCAGTTAAAAAAAGAATGGGGGGAATCTAGACTAGACGTTTATTTGGTATAAAGGCGGCTTCTGATGCCTGCTGGATTCACAACACAGAAGCGGGGAGGGTCAGGAATCTGCTCTGACCACTCAAGGCTTAGCTCGCAGAAAGAGAAACTGAGGGACGCTGGCAGGGAAGGGAGACGTGGACTCTTTTCAGAAACACTGGCCATAATCACAAGGGAAAGAAAAGGAAGCCACAATGTTTGGACAGGCCCATAATTAGACGGCGAGACGAAGGCCCTGATCCCGCTTTGACTGCAGCCTCCGAGCTGGGAGAAGACGAGGCAACAGTCCAGTTTAAACCACAGGTCGTTTTGAGGGCTAAATGCTGGGGCTGTAAATACCACTAATAAACTATCCACTCCCAGTCCTTGTGGCCTGAAGAGATAGCAGGGGCTACAGAATAAGATCTGCCTGGAGCTACTGATGCGAGGAAACTTTGGAGCGGATCCTGCCAAGTTCGACAGCGTGTCTGCCTCCGAGGGTGCTCAGCGGTCCGGGCCCAGCTAAAAAGAAAACAGCTGAGTCGTCAGCCGGCTTCCCCTGCGTCGTCGCACAAGCTGAACTGCTGATTCCTCAGGATTTCGGACCCGCCGACACAATGGGCATGGCGCGTGGGTGGAGCAAGCAAAGACACGAAACAGGAGAAATTGGCACGGGGTGGGCAGGCAGAATATATCCAAGGGCATATGGAGAGCAAAAAGTCCCAAGAGGAAGAGAGTTGAGTTGGATTGCTCAGGGAGAGAAAGAGAGGGATCGGCGTTGTTGCATAACCAAAAGCACCACCTCTCTGGAGAGAACTTGAGCGTTAAGAGCTTAGGGAGACATCCAGGGCTGAGAGACAGACAAGTGTTCATACAGATGCAGCTCCGAGGGCCTTCTGGCGGTTCCTTCACTGCAAGAAGTGAGCTTGCAGGGAACCAGGCAGAGGGCCTTCTCGGTGGTGGCACCTGCCCTGTGGAACACCCTCCCATCAGAGGTGTGCAGGAGTGTGTGGAAGCTAGCCTGCAATGTTGTTGTTGTTGTTTAGTCGTTTAGTCATGTCCAACTCTTTGTGACCCCCTGGACCAGAGCACGCCAGGTCCTCCTGTCTTCCACTGCCTCCCGCAGTTTGGTCAGACTCATGTTCGTAGCTTCGAGAACACTGTCCCACCATCTCGTCCTCTGTCGTCCCCTTCTCCTTGTGCCCTCCATCTTTCCCAACATCAGGGTCTTTTCCAGGGAGTCTTCTCTTCTCAGGAGGTGGCCAAAGTATTGGAGCCTCAGCTTCAGGATCTGTCCTTCCAGTGAGCACTCAGGGCTGATTTCCTTCAGAATGGAGAGGTTTGATCTTCTTGCAGTCCATGGGACTCTCAAGAGTCTCCTCCAGCACCATAATACATCCATTCTTCAGCGATCAGCCTTCTTTATGGTCCAGCTCTCACTTCCATACATCACTACTGGGAAAACCATAGCTTTAGCTATATGGACCTTTGTTGGCAAGGTGATGTCTCTGCTTTTTAAGATGCTGTCTAGGTTTCCCCTAGACAGCCTGCAATACAAAGCTAAATTTTACATCTCTTGCCCCACCCACTTTTGCCTCTGGCCCCACCCACCTCTGGCATGTGACACCCCCCGCCCCCCAGAAAGGGAATGTGGCCCCGGGGCTGAACAAGCTGCCCTGCTTCTGTGCCGCATCCTTTTCACGAAGGACCTTCTGCATGCATAGAGCACATGGTCCACCGCTGAGCCCCAGGCCCCAATCCATAACCTCCGTTTTACTCGTGGTTCAGTGACGCCCCCCTCGCTTTGAGGGATAACCTCCCTCCTCCCCACCTGCGATGGTACCCCTGGGCCAAGCTGTCAATCACGCCTCCTTCAACACACTTTATTAAAAATAGCAAACCGATTATTTCTGCCACAACAGCCATAGCCGCTCAGGGAAGGCTGGCACCCGCCTGCCAGCGAGGCACCCTGTTCCAGCAGTCGCTATGGTGACGGGATATTTAAAGGGGGAGCAGGGAAGAGAAACGATCATTCTTCTGCACAGGGTGGGTAGGAGAACGCCACGCTCGCGAACGGAGGACAGGTTCACCGGCAGTTCCAAGCGAGCGTGGCGATGGAACAGTGTGCCTTTCCTCTCCAAGTTGAGCAGGCAAATGTCACATTAGAGCAGCATCACTGGCCGAATTATGTAACGCAGCAAGGCTTTCCAGTGGAACACACACACTTCTTTGAAAAAGTCACATGTGCAGCGATAGAATATGAGCCCCGAGAAAGCCTGCAGGATCAGAGAGGCCACAAGAGCGCTCTCCACTCCTGAGGGTCCCAGCAACTGGTATTCAGAAGCATTCCTGCCTCTGACCAATCTGGCTATTAGCCATCAATAAAACTCCCCTCCATGAATCTGTCTAATCCTCTTTTAAAGCCATCCAAGTTGGTGGCCATCACTGCTTCCTGTGGCAGGGAGTTCCACAGTTAAACTCTGCTCTGTGTGAATAAGCTTTTTAAAATCTGCCCTGAATCTTCCAACATTCAGCTTCGCTGGATGCCCACAGATTCAAATGTTATGAGAGAAGGAGAAAAAATATTTCTCTTTCCACTTTCTCTTTCTCCCGTGTACAGTTTTATA
Organism: Podarcis muralis; assembly: GCF_964188315.1. NCBI lineage: Eukaryota > Metazoa > Chordata > Lepidosauria > Squamata > Lacertidae > Podarcis > Podarcis muralis. The sequence continues at coordinate 43,004,845 of NC_135669.1, forward strand.
ACCTTCTATCATGTCACCATAGTATGGAACCTACCTAGCAATATGTTTTTGAACTTACGAAGCTTTAAACCTCACATCAAATATTCACACCTAATGTGAAGGGCCGGCACTGATCAGAAGCTGCTGCCAGTTAGAGTGGACAATATTGGCTTAGATGGACAAGAAATCTGAGCTGGAATGAAGCACCTGCAACTGTTGGTGCCACAAGAGACGGATGCGGGAGGCATTTTGGAGAAAGAGCCATCACATTCCACACTATTTCCTTGGGTTAAATAGGTTTGGCATGCATTTCAAAAGCCTACAACATCTGCTTACTCACCAACGTGAAAACAAGTGCACTATGAAAACCTGTTATTCCAGGGGTGGCGTAAGACATTTTGCACCTGAGATGAAGTCAAGATGCACAGTAAAGCTGGCAAAGTTTTTTGGACACTTGAGGGACACAAAGCAACACAGAATGGAAGATGGCAGGATCCCCAAGGACGTAGTCTATGGAGAGCTGGCTTTAGGGAGTAGGCCTGTCGGCAGACCAATTCTGCAGTACAAAGTTGTCTGCAAACGCAACAGAAAGGACTGGCAACACTACCTTTGTCACAGGCCTGTGCAGAGCTTGTTGGGGGGGGGGACCAACTGAGCCCCCTGAGATCTGGGGCAAGTGTACCCAGCCGCCCCCCACTCTGCATGGGCCTGTCCTGCCATGTGCCCTTGCAGTGCCTGGAGACAAAATGGTCAAGTTGTATATCCACAGCAGTGACCAGAGGAGGAATGACCGCTGGGAGGAGCACAAAAAGAAACAACATCTGCAGCAGCAGCACCGGACGCCTTCCATCTGCCCCAGCTACAACAAAACATATCTCTCCCATATCAGTCTCTACAGCCACAGCAGACGCTGTAACTATTCAACAGCTTGACTTCACCCAGGGATTTTTCCCACCATAACTCAGTTCCAGCACCTCTCAGGTGGGTTCCATTGCCATTATAAGACAAGGGAGGAGTTCATTGTGAGTTCCAGCACCTCTTTTTCTAGAAAAATAGCACTGACTTCAGTTCACCCCATTGTTTCACCAGACATGGATGTCAACAACTGTAGGAGGAAATCCCACAACTGCTTCTTCCTTGGGTGTGGGATACAATAATAATAAAAATATTAAATAATTGATCTGCTGGCCTTTCGCAACATCCCAAATCAACTGCTCAGGGGCCGGCTCATTTCCAAACCACCTTCAAGTATCTGAAAATACTTATTTTCTGAGCCACTAGTCTTCCTCACACCCCCAACTGTTAATTAGAGTTGGTGTGCCAGTCAATGTATTTATGTTATGAAGGACAGTATACAAATTTAATTAATAATAATACATTGTCAACCAGCCACTTTGTATTTAACCACAATCAAGCATTATCATAACTTCCAGGAAAGCCCCAGGGTACTTTAAAGATTTTAAAAGTTCACTATGCCACAGGCCCTGGTGGGTTAGAGCATCAGGCTAGGCCCAGAAAGGCCCCAACTCAGCCACAAAGCTTACTGAGTGACCTTGGCTTTGGAACAACTGCCACCTCTCGGCCTAACCCCCCTAATAAAGTTTTAGCGAGGATAAAAAGGGATATGGAGGAGCCACACTGAATGGAGAGTCAGATAAAAATAGCACAACCCAGATATTATGATATAGTTGGTCAGAGTAGCAGACTAGGGCCTGGGAGACAAGGGTTCAAATCCCCACTTGGCCATGAAACAAACTGGATGTGACCTTGGGCCACAGCCACTGCTTCTCAGCCTAACCAACCTCACAGGGTTGTTGTGGGGGTTAAATTAGAGCTGGGGTGGAGGGAGACTCCTTGGAGAAAATGGTGGGACACAAAAGCAATAAATAAAAAAGTAACTATTCAAATTCCTGATTTGTGCAATGGCTGAAACACTTGGTCAGTTGGCAATCAAGGCACAGCCTTGACAATTCCACCCCACCCCTCAATACAGCATTGTAATAATGTAATTATTAATTGCATATATAATATGGTATAATAATTCAGCCCCCCTCTGCAATATCAGGGAGCCCCTTTACACAATTCGCGTGCCTCTTTTCTCCCTCAGCAGCAGCCCTCAAGGACCCGTCAGCTCTAGGCCCGCCTCACCTGGAGCACACTTACCTGTCCCTTCCAAAGATGCTCCCGTCTGGTCCTCCTTTGCAAACTCTCTCCTATGCAACGGCTCCTAGCACGCCCGGCAGGGGGCCACCTCGCGCAAGTCAAGCGCTTCCACCGCCCCAGAAAACTACACGTCCCATGCTGCTTAAGGCCATCCCCGCAGAGCGACGCGCCTGGAGTGCATGCCGGGAGTCGTAGTTTCGGCGGAGGCAAGCGGCGTGAGAGGCGGCGCTTGCGCAGTGTTGCGTTTAAAAAACCGCCGAGCGGCCAACATTTCCCGTGAGCCTCGGCAGCACGAATCCTATTGGGAGAGCCGGGCGCTGCGGTGCAAGGCATGACGGGAGCCGTAGTCTTGGTTTTCTGAGGCGGGGAACGGACAGTTATGGCGGCGGCCTCATCTTCCACGGGCCCGAGTAGGCCCGACGAAGCTGCGGTGCCCCCCGGGGCGCTGCAGTACAGCCTCTTGCTGGAGCACTTGGTGGGCGAGAAGCGCGGGCCGAGGCAGGCGAGGGCCTTGGACCCGGCCGCCCTTGGGGGCTTCCCGGCGCCGGCCAAGAGCCCCGAGCAAAAGATGGTCGAGCGGGCCATGGAGAGCTGCGGCTTCAAGGCGGCGCTGGCCTGCGTCGGGGGTAGGTCGTGGTGAGGAGGAAGGGAAAGAGGGGTTTCGTTTGGCGGTGGGGCGTCTCTTTTTTTTTTTGGTTTTGCGAAAAGTTACTTCTCGGGCCTTCCCAGCGGCCTACCTTGCAGGGATGTCGTGAGAAAGACCTTAAATAAAGAGCGCATGCGTCCGTTATGCTCATTAGCGTCGGTGCAGCTACATTTGTGGTGAATAACAATGGATTTTTATTCTCTGTTTTATTATTTTAAATTTCTAATTTTTATTATTAACCCCAAGTTGTAGAATCTGAGAGGTGTAATAATAATAATAATAATAATAATAATAATAATAATTTTATACCCTGCTCATCCTGCTGGGGTATAAAAATTATAATAAACTTAATTGCATCTCTCAGCTTCTACAACTTGGGGCTAATAAGCACTGGCCTACCTTGCAGGGCGTGCTCTGGTCCAGGGGGTCACGAAGAGTCGGACACGACTAAACAACAACAACCTTGCAGGGCTGTCGCAAGAACAGCCACAAGGAAAAAGAGCATAAAATGCTTATTAGCAACGGCACAGCAAGCCTTGTGAAAATGCGTTCCTGCATATTTGTGGTTACCGTAATAACAATAATTGTGAATATATTTATTTTATAGCATTGCATCTCTCTGCTTCTACAACTTGGGGCTATGAAGAACCAACCTACTTTGCAGGGTTGTTGCAAGAACGACCATAAGTGAAAAGAGCACTGCGTAAATTATTATTAGCGATGGCATAGCAAGACCTATTAAAAGTTTTCCTGCAGGCCCACAATATATTTGTGGCTGATAAAGAAGCAGGAGAGTTTCAGTGTCATTCATAAAGGCATGCCCATTTGGAAGCCGTCAAAAAATACGTCCTTGCTATTATTGAGCCTTTAGTGGTATAGAAAAGCATCTGTATGGCACTTTAGAGCAGGCTTCCTCAACCTTGGGCCTCCAGATGTTTTGAGACTACAGTTCCCATCATTCCTGGCCACTGGTCCTGCTAGCTAGGGATCATGGGAGTTGTAGGCCAAAAACATCTGGAGGCCCAAGGTTGAGGAAGCCTGCTTTAGAGCACTTAGAGCTCAATAATAGTAATGAAGAATTGTGCACTTGCTTATTAAACATTTAATGAATGCACTTTTCTTTAGCTGGCTCATCAGCTGCAAAGCATTAAGTGGCAGGATGTTTGGTATATATAATAATGCCTTTATACAAATCTATGGTGCGACCACATTTGGAGCACTGTGTATGGTTCAAAAGGATGTTTTAGATGTGGAAAAGGTTCAAAAACTGGCAGCCAAGATGATCAAGGGGATGGAGCAACAGCCCCATGAGGAAAGGCTGCAGCATTTGAGACATTTTAGTTTAGAGAAAAGGCGAGTCAATGGTGACATGATAGAAGATAGATACAGTGGCGTAGCGTGGGGGGTGCAGGGGGGGCCGGCCGCACCGGGCGTAACATCTGGGGTTAGGGCAAATCCACGGGTTAGGGGGCGCAAATCCACAGGTTAGGGGACGCAAATCCACGGGTGAGGGGGCGCAAATTACTTGCCTTGCCCCGGGTGCTGACAACCCACGCTACGCCGCTGGATAGATAAAATTATTCATGGCATGGAGGAAGTGGAGAGAGAAAAGTTTGCCTCATAACTCTAGAACTCCGGGACTTACAATGAAGCTGAGCATTGAAGGATTCACAACAGACAAAAGAAATGCCTTATTCACGCAGTACATAGCAAATCTATGGAACTCACTCACACAAGAGGCAGGGATGGTCACCAAAGTGAATGTCTTTAAAAGAGGTTTAGACAGATTCATGGAGGGTAAATGTGATCAGTGGCTACTAACCTTGATGGCTATGTTTTCCTTCCATTGTCGGAGTCAGTATGGCCCTGATTGCCAGTTTGCTGGGAAACAGAAGTGGGGAGCGAAGTGCTGTTGCACGCAGGTCCTGCTTGTGCTTGTAGCGGTGGGTGTAGGAAGGGGGTGCGGGCCACCCTGGGTTACATCACTGAGGGGGGTGACCATGGAGCCTGGCCTGCAGCCCACCCAAGCCACACATCTCTCCTGGGGAGTGACACAGCGGCTCGGGTACCTGCAGGCTCTGCGCTGCCCAAAACCTCCGTGAAGGTTTCGCACAGCGTGCTCTGCCCTGGCTTGCCCCGCCTCCGGGTGCAGGGCATTTGCGCTACCCCGGGCGCCCGAGCAGCTAGCTATGCTCCTGGCTTGTGGGCTTCCCATCGAGGCATCTGGTTGGCCCCTGTGAGAACAGGATGCTGAATTAGATGGGCCACAGGCCTCCCCTGATTTCATGTGTCCGAGCAGAGTGGCTTGAAATTGAGATGAGGAAGCTTCTGAGAAACAACACTGAAATGGAATTTGGAGCCTGTCACCCTGCTAATTGCCTTGCCAACTTTTCTGTTTACTTGGCAGGATTTGTGCTGGGAGGTGCCTTTGGTGTGTTCACGGCTGGCATCGATACCAATGTGGGGTTTGACCCCAAGGATCCATACCGCACGCCAACAGCCAAAGAGGTCTTGAAAGACATGGGGCAAAGAGGGATGTCCTACGCCAAGAATTTTGCCATTGTCGGTGCCATGTTTTCCTGCACTGAATGCCTGGTGGAGTCTGTGAGTAACTCTCCGGCTTTGATCTGCTGGTTTTTTGTAATGATTTTCTTATTTAAATATAACATCTTACACTGTAAGCTGTCATTCATGCCAGCCTGAAAGTCACAGTCTTCAGTAGCACTGTATGCATGACTAAAAGTGACACTCCTGAATATCTCTGTGGTCTTCCCACCGGGCCATCTCATCTAGTTGGCCACTTTGATCTGACCCAGCAGGGGAACTCTCATGTTCTCATCTCAAGCCACTAGATTTATTCCCCACCCAACAGTACAAAAGCAGCACTGCTGCTGCTGTTGCGATTGATTGATTGATTGATTGATTGATTATTACAGTATTTCTTAGGTGCCCTGGGCAAGATACAACTATTTATACAAGATAAAATATTAAAAACAGTTTCAGATAAATTAGTCGCAAGAATAGGGTGGGTCCTGAAAGATGTGGATTTTCAGCATATGACAAAAGCTTTTGAGGGTTGGTGTTTTGTTTTTGGTTTTTTACAATCAAGCTGTATATAAATTGTATGAAATAAATACAAAAGGCGCCTGGCTCACCTCTGTGGGGAGGGAATTCCACAACTTAGGGGCTGCCACAGAAATTGCCCTCTCCCAGCCCACCCCACCCTTTGAACTTTCAAGGGCAGTGGACCAAGAGAGCACCCTCTGCCAATAGTAACACTCAGGAGGGTCCGTAGGAGGAGGTGGTCTTTCAGACATCTGGGGCCTAAGTGGTTTAGAATTGGTGCTGTATGCAGAGGTTCATGTGGCTGGTCTTGATGTTGTGTTTCTCATTTCCCTAGTATCGAGGCAAGACTGACTGGAAGAACAGCGTGATGAGTGGGTGCATTACTGGAGGGGCCATTGGCTTCCGGGGTGAGTCGTGTTGCCGTTGAGCAGTTGCTGGGCTCATTTGGATCCTGATAAAGACAGAATGCTGCAGGTTCTACTGGTCCTAAATGTTATGGCCAGGAAGTAATATGAGCCATAGCACAGAGCAGGATGTTGCACTGCAACTCCCACCTCTCCTATCCTAGGCTGTGGCAGCTGTGGCTGATGGGAGTTGGAGCTCAACAGCATCTGGGGGACCACAAGTTCCCCACGCCTGGCTACAATCCTGGCCCTATTTAACTTGGAATAAGCCTCACTGAATTTAGTAGGACTTACTGTAGTAGACATGGCTGGGACGCGGGTGGCGCTGTGGGTAAAAGCCTCAGCGCCTAGGGCTTGCCGATCGAAAGGTCGGCGGTTCGAATCCCCGTGGCGGGGTGCGCTCCCGTTGCTCGGTCCCAGCGCCTGCCAACCTAGCAGTTCGAAAGCACCCCCAGGTGCAAGTAGATAAATAGGTACCGCTTACTGGCGGGAAGGTAAACGGCGTTTCCGTGTGCTGCGCTGGCTCGCCAGATGCAGCTTTGTCACGCTGGCCACGTGACCCGGAAGTGTCTCCGGACAGCGCTGGCCCCCGGCCTCTTGAGTGAGATGGGCGCACAACCCTAGAGTCTGTCAAGACTGGCCCGTATGGGCAGGGGTACCTTTACCTTTACCTTTACTGTAGTAGACATGGCTAGAATTGTGCTGTTAGTCTTAGCGCCTGCTCCAAGGTGCTGGAACTGCTTGCTGAAGGTGAATTGTCTCATCCCTTCTCTGATGACCGTCCGCTAACAGACAGGTGCTTTTTTCTGTTTATACAGGGCTTTGTCCTTATAAGCTGACTTGTGGCCACTGTAGATGCTGTGGCTCAGTCAGGTGGTGTTTTCCCAACTGACTGTTTGGATCATGGATGGAAAACCTCTGCCTTGGTCTAAGGGTTCAATCCTTAGGATGGCCTGTAGTTTCAGTCTCCACTGGAATCTCCAAGTAGAGCTGGGAAAAGGACTCCCTGCTTGAAAACCTACAGAGCTGCTGCCATTCGGTGTAAACCACACTGAGCCAGATAGAGCCGGGCAAGTTAAAAATTAAGAGTGTTAATCTTCCCTAAGAGTATTAAATGGTTTTCTGAACAGCTTCTAGCTAAGCTTGTTATGTTGGGTCCGATTGGTTTAAACTTCTTTGAGAGGGAAAGACAGCTGGCGCTACCTGAATCCCATCTCTGCGTTTGCAGCCAGGAGTTGTTGCTTCTGATCTTACTGAGTGCTTCAGTTTCTAGGGCCAGGACCTGGTTCAGGTCATCCTCTGTAGGGCTGAAATAAAAGGAATATTTTACAAGGGGTTGGGACCAAACCTGCTAGTGGAAGTGATCTTTTTTGCTTTCCCGCCAACAATATAGGCTTAGCTACAGGAAAGAAACTTGATTATTTGCTGTTGTGCTGATTGCCTTCTGCTTTCGCCTTGCAGCTGGCCTGAAAGCCGGGGTCCTTGGCTGTGGGGGCTTTGCTGCGTTCTCTGCAGTGATTGACTACTACTTACGGTAGCAGCTGATGCCAATGAAGGAGGACCTTCTGATGTGAACTGTGCAGGACAGCTGGCCCAACTCACTTCCCTGTTCCTGACAACCGATTAAGGAAAGGGGAAAGGTTTCTGAGAGCTGTGTCCTAGAAAACAGGATATGCATCCAGCCGGTGGGCAGAGTCAGCGAGTCATCTAAGCAAAGTGTTGTTCAAACATCGTTGGAGAGGTACGACTAGGTGTTAATTCCAAGGACTGCCTGTATTCTGTCAACTCCTTCTGCTAAGTGTATGCATTTGCTGTGGCAAGCATAAAAGCTGTTACAGCGTGTCAGCACTTGCTACAAACACAAGCTCGTAGCTTCATGACTATGTCGGATACAGGAGAAAATTGAAAGATTTAATTTATTCCAGGCCTTGTCAAGTGTTTGATGCTAATGAAACAAGAACAATATTTCCTAGATGCTGTGGTTAGTTGTTTGTCAATGGATATCAAATTTAAATTAGATGTCTGAAATGGAGCTTGACACCTACAAATTCATTGAGGCGAGATCGTTCTACAGTTATTAGTCATGTTCGCTACATAGAACCTCCTTTTGCAGGGGCAGTATACCTTTGAACGTCAAACAGCAGGGCACAGTTGTTGCTTTCATTTCCTGCCTGTGCATATTGCAGAGACGTTTGGCTGATTACTGCTGGAAACGGTGTACTGGGTTAGAAGGATCCAGTAGTGAGGCTATATGTAGATTCCTGTTACACGAATAGCAAGGAGTAAAGTACATTCTCTTGGGTACAGACAGTGTAAAGCTGGAAGCAGCTCTCCTGCCTCCCACACTAAGCTTGGTACCCTAGGGCCCCTCTCCCTACTACAGTACATTCTGGGAAGAGACCTTTAGGAGAAAAGCGAGGATGACTCTGCCAGTGACCAAGAAAAAGTAGGGTTTTGTCCCCTGCAGATGTTACAGATGCTTGTCAGGAGAGCTCAAGCTTCCAACTGGCTGAAGCGTCTTAAAAGAGAAAGTTGAATAAAACACCAAAGAACTTGGATGGTTTATGAACTGCAGAACTACATCAGGGAGACCTCTCATCCCCCAATCCGGTACAGCACTGTTGGGGGTCTCCAGAGGACTTCAGTGAGGCAGCGCAGCAGGTAGGTGGGACTTCTTGATGATCTACTTAAACTAGGCAGTTATAGCTTGTCAGTGCATAGGCTGGTGCTGAATGTGCCCAGCTGTGTCTTTGGAGGTGAGAGAAGTTCAGTTAGCATCACTGGTTCAAGGCGAGGGGCTTCTTTTCATGCTAGACTGAAAGGAAGTTGCCTTCAAGACTCACCGCCTCCCTCCACTAAATTATTTTTTCTAGAGCAGGTTCTAAATCTGCATTCTGGGTTGGTTTTGCATCAGACAAAGGCCAGCATCATATTGCGTGCTCTCCACCCCCCGCAGCAAATTGTGATGCTGCGTACTGAACCTGGGGCCTTCTGCACCCTCTCACTAATCAGCACCACCACTGGGACTTGCTTTGAAATTGTAATTAAAAGATCACAAACCGGGGGGAGGAGGGGCACTCGTGTGTTCAGAGCTGGTTTGTGAAGTGACACCGAACAGGAGGATGGAAGCACACCAGGCACCCATCTTGGCATTCCCATGGCAACGGCCCTAGTTGCCTAGGAGAAATATTGCTGTTTCCCAGGCTGAATAATTAAGCTTTCCCACTCTCCCCCGTCTTTATTTCCCTTTGCCAGCCCCCTTCCTATTGGCAGAATCGCTTATTGAGCTGCAATAGCCCCTAATAAGGGCATGGGATCAATTGCTTGCATGAATTCTGTCATGTGGTACAGGTGTGCTCATAGCTAGATGTGCAAGACATGGTCCTCCCTCTCCCTTGCATAATCCCTGTACAGGAGGGGAAATGCAGCTAGACTACAGTTATGAGCAAGGGGGCGGAAGGTGGTATAGATCGGGGAGCTGTTAGAACAAGAGGAGCCAGAGTGGTACCTCTGGGTACTATTGAACAACTAGTTCCCATCAGCACCAGTGTCCGGCCTAGCTAGTGGTCAAGAGTGAGGGGAGTTTTAGTTAAGCAGCATCTGGAGGGCCGCACATTGGCTGCTCATGTATTAGATGCCTAGGCTGTTGACTTCTACTGAGTCAGACCACTGGGCACCCACATCTCACTCACACTGACTGGCAGCAGTGGCTCTCCAGGGATTAAGGCAGGGTCTCTACCAATTGAACTATTACTCCTGTCATGTGTCCAAGCTAGTTACGCCAGATCTTTTTCTTTTTCAACACTGATTGAGATAGAAAGACCAAACACCCAAGAAGTAATTTGTGCAAATGTTTGGGCTTTGCATTTTATTAACTTTTTTTTTTTTAATCTCCTCACATGGTTTACATCCATTTAAAGTTTGTCATCTACAGAGAGGGGAGAAAAAACCTGCAACGGAACACAACCAAAAATATATATATATATATATATATAATATATATCCTTAAACAAGTCAAATATCAATTATACAGTTTCTAATCTAACCTGTAGCTCCAGGAGTCCCAGTCTCCCCTTCCTCACCATCAGAAAAAAAGAGCAAGTGCAGTTGTCGGGGGGGGGGGGGCTGGCTATGCTGGTATCAGATTCTGACACTCAGAAGTGCGCGGAGGCGCTCTGGCTTAGGAATGACTTCAGCTTCCACAGACACATACATAAAGGTAGATGCAGACCCACAAGGATCTGTGCAGGAGGGCCCGAAAAATAACAACTCTGGCCAGCAAAATATTTCTGGTCCCTGAAGGGTGAGCCACAGAACATTCCATTGTCCTGGGCGGAAAGTGTGGCCGAAGTCACTTAACGTGGAGGGGGCAGGCCTGGAAGTAATTTCTCTTGTGAGGGCGGGGGACTTCTCCATGAAACAAAGGGCTGTCTAGCTTGCCAATACAACTCATTGCTGGATTGCTGCTTGGCACCTGGGTGTGTGAGTGGGGCGGCAAGCGGGAACACAGAGCCCCCACTCCTTTGGAGGGCTGCACTCTCCTCGGCTGCTTCGCCCGATCTCTCGCAGAAAGAGAGAAATGGGGGGTGCAGGTGGAGGCTCTTAAGGGCTGAAATGACACCTTTCACATCCAACCTGAGTCTCCCTTAGCTGAACCCTGTAAGCCATGCTGCGTGAAGCACTGAGAAACGGCCCCTTTTCCAGACACCCTCCTGGAAGAAAAGTGCCCAACAGCCCCGGCGGATGGCTGGGCTGGATCAAAGCCATGTGGAGGAGGTGGGAGCAGGAAATACCCGCTGGCTCCCTGGCCAGGCTTGGCTAGCGAGAGCCACCTGCAAGAGGCACGGCCACAAGGCAACCAGCCTTCCTCTCGGCCAGCCAAATAATCCTTTCAGGGGTGGGGAGCAGGACAGTCTCGCCCGCATTAAGATCTGATTTCCTTTCTAAGGATTAAGTTTGAATTAGTCCCAAGAGAATCTAACCATAAATAAAGTGATTGTGGGCAACACAGCAGGGCAGCGGGGATGGGGAGGTAGGTATCACTCTCTGCCACACGCACACACATCTAAGACTAGCAAGCAGCCACTTTCTCTTCACTTTCCTGCCATCAAGGTTCATTATTAAAACCTTTTTACAGAATAAAACAGGAAGATGGCTGCTTTACCCCCCCCCCCACATTATGCACAGTTACAAAGCCTACCGAGGCACAGGAGTCACAGGACGAGAGGCTCCCCCAGCATTAAAAAAAGTGGAGGGAGCTGGAATAGGCAGGGCTTTTTAAAAACGAAAATGCTGCTGTCTTCAGCCCTGCCAGCTGGGGTAAAAGAATGCAGAGTTCAGCAACCAGGTCTGTCAGGCGAGACAAAAGCGAAGAGAATGTAGGTTGACCAGGACGAGGGGAAGAGCCCTTGGTGTCCTCCTTAAGCCTCCAAAAGCAGGAAAATCCAAGCAAGCAGCGTACATGCAGGCCACAAAGGCAGGGAGCAGAAAAGATCAAGCATTGTTGCGGGTGGCGAGGCCGGCTGGAGGAGAGGACTTGGCTGCAGCGAAACTCTGTTGGACCCAGAAGGCGGCAACCATTTTGGGGAAGAAACAAGAGGCTGTGTCTTCATCCGTCGCTCGCTTCCTTCCCACTGCTCAAGAAATGGGACATAAAAATGACTCCTGGACACGAGAAGTACGAGAGACGTGGACTACTGTGCTGGGAGGTGGGCAGGGGGGAAAGAAGGGTGTGGGGCTGATACAAAATCGTCCCATGAGGTATGGGGCAGCGTCTGGTTCCAGGGCAGCGACGTTATTCTCAGCAGGATCCGTGCTCGGATTCATGAGTCTGTGCTGCGCCCCTCGGCTTAGAAAAATGCAGGTGGCTGCAGGGCCCCGGGGCTACACGTCTGTGGAGAAGTAGAGTGCGTTGCGTTTGAGCTCGGCAAAGGAGATGGGCGTGTGCTGTAAATAGTAGAGTAGCACTTGCACCTGCAAAAGGAAAAGTGGGTTAAAATCAGGATAGTCTCTCACACACTGCAGCGTCCCCAACAGAGAACAGCTCTTGATAGGTAGAGATGTCTTCTGATGGAATCCCTGCGGAATTTATATTTGCCACCCTGTGAAGTTGATGGAATAAAAAGCACAGTAGGAACAGAGCTACGAACTCAGAAGGGCCAGCTTTAGGAAGAGCTGCAACATGCATACTCACTCACTCTCAGTTATTTAACCAGCCCCTCAAACTGCCCCTCCAATTAAGGGGGCCCAGCAGGAATTTGGGCAAAGGCAGATGGGACATTTATTGAGCAATGAGGCAGGTCTGGAAGCAGCATTTCTGTGCTCAGTTCACACAAAGTGTGCTTTACCACTAAGCTACAATTCCTCTCCAAATTCTAAAGCAGTTTTTAAAATGTTATCCACTACACTTTTAAAAAGATTAATGCACAAGATGGTAATTCAAGTTCGGAGGTTTTAAGAATGAAATTAAGGTCTACCTGAGTAAGCTCTCTCTCTCTCTCTCTCTCTCTCTCTCTCTCTCTCCACACACACACACACACACACACAGAGAGAGAGAGAGAGAGCGCACGAGCAGCTGCGCTTCCAGGGTGAAGTTTGAAAGTTTGCCCAGCAGAGGGAGCTTTCCCATCCAAACGCAATTGACTCCTCTGCCTGCTGCCCCCTGCCCCCTTGCCCCTCTCTTCCCCACCCACTGTACCTGCGCCATTACGTCGTGGGACCAGATATCTGAGGCCAACGTGAGGTGCTGCCCTTTGCTCTCCACTTCAGAAGGTCTCAGCAACGTTGGACCAAACACGGTGGCCAGATTGTGCAGGGACATTTTGTTGACGGGCTCCTTCTCAGCCACCCTGCGCAAAAAGACAGACCCATTTCAAAAAGACTCGCAAGATTTTGGTGCGGCCTTCCAAGTCAGCTAAGACAAGGTTTGCAGGCTTTTCCACCATAGCCCAGCTGGAGAAGATCAGATGGAATTTCTCACCATTTCCCCCCTCTCTCTTTCTCCTTGCCTGACCCCTCATTCTGGACACACACAATTTCCACATGTGAAAGGGACACAATCCCAGCTTCAAACTCCCGCCTTGACGTGGCACCATCCGCTTTTCCCAGTTCCCGCCCCCTGCCAACTTGCCCTCTGAGGTTTTGGCTCTGGAAATCATCCAAAACTTCCTCCGGCACACACACACACACCTTCCCCTTCCCCGGAAACTACTGCTGGCTGTGCTGGTCCATGGCCAGCTATCGCCTTGGAAACCAGCGTCAAAATATTGCCATGTTAGGAGGCAGCTGCGCTCCAGCCCCAATAACACAAGCTGTGCTCCATTTGAGTGGCGTCCAGCAGAACAGATGTGGGAACTGGATGTGCCCTCTCTTCCGAGCCGAGAGCCAAGTGGATTTTCCTTCCAGGACGCAGCGCTGCTCTCCCCCCGTCCTACAACCACCTCTTTCTGCTGCTGGATCTTCCTTCTCCCCGCTCCCCCGCCTCCACTGCTTGATTCTTAACAAACAAAACAGGGAAGGGGGATGTGCCAATTAACACAAGATTCCAGTCCCAAATTCCCACTGGTGCAGAGGAGCTTTTGGCCTGCCCGGCACTCTGCCAAGCCGCAGCTCCTACATCGATTCCATGTCCTCGGCAGAAGCCGAGTGACTTGAAGGAGGGAGGAGGACGGAGCCCGTCCGCATCCAAGCCCTCAAGAGCAGGCTGCTAAGTGACACCGCCATCTCCTTAAACCCCTCTGTCATCTCCCTTTCAGGATCTATAGAGGCGGCTGAGGTTTCCAGACAGTCTGCGAGCAGTTTCTCCTTATAGGAAGAGAGTTGCACCTGCCGCTGAACTCTGCTCCGCCCCAAGGGAAGCAAGTGGAAAATTAGGAACGGGTTTTTTCCCTTTGCTGTGGACCCTGAACACAAGAACGCCAGAAGAGCCTGGCTGCTGGATCAGGCCCACCTAGTCCAGCATCCCAGCAGCCAACCAGGTGCCCTAGGGGGGAAGCCTGAAAGCAGCACCAGAGCACAACAGCAGTGCTCTCCACACTTGTGTTTCCCAGCAACGGATCATCAGCTCTCCAATGAGACACAAAGAACTGACCTCTCAGCCAAAAGGCAAAGCTAGTCTGGGAAGTGGGGGTCCCCTCTCCAGGGCTTCTGTGGTGGTGGCCCCCCAGTCCTTGGAATGCCCTCCACATGGAAGCTCTCCAGCCAAATATTTCAGCACCAGCCAGAGATCATTTCATTTGGCCAATCTGCCTAGATCCTCTTCCAACAACTGTTTTACCAATGCTTGGCCCTGGCTTGAGTGAATTTAGTATTTTTGCCGTTCTAGCATTTCTTTTTTTAAAAAAAAGTTTGCTATGTTGGTTGGCTAGACTTTGATTTGTTTGCCACTTTTTGACTTTCTGGGTCGAACAGCAGGATAAAAAACAAAATTATCAGGCTCCCTGTACTCTAGGCCCTACCCGATTGCAGTGCTCCCCGTTCACAGACTCAGTCTCCCTGTTCTCGAGGCAGGAGGGACTTACCGTTTCAAGTGTTCTAGCAGAAAGAGGAATGTGATGAGGTTGGGGTCAGGCAGAGAACGCAGAAGGTGCATCATACAGTTCTCCTTGGCTGTTGGGTCAGAGAGTGCTGGGGGTGGAAAGGTGGCAGTGAGAGAGAGCTGGCAAGCGCCCACACCCCAACCATTCTGGAAAAGCCTTGCTAATGTACCCAGAACCACCAAAGTCCAAACTGCACACTCATTCTCAAAAGTCCCAGTGAGGGGCAGCAGATGCCCAGCATCAAAACCTCAGACAGCCATGGAGCTCTCCAGATGCTCTGTTCTTGGTCCACTTCACAGGGTGGTTGTGAAGATGGACAGCTCAGAGCATTTGTCCTCCTAGTCCAAATGACTGGCAGCAGCTCTCCAGGGTCTGAGGCAAAGAAAGGTTTCTCTCATTGCTTGCTACTCATTTCCTTTTTACTTTTAAGTTGCCAGGGACTGAAGCTAGGAACTTCTGCGTGCTAAGCAGGGGCTCTACCACAAAGTAACAGCCCCCCCCCAATAAAACGAGATAACTTCATCAGACTGTTACCTGGGGGCAGCCATTCTGCAGACTGCCTGGGTGGGAGCAATGGGAAGCAGGGCTCATTCCATCAGTTTTGCTTGAAAGCCCAGCTCCACCAGGCTCCTGTTACCCATGAACTGCGCCAGACAGGCATTATACGAGCAACAGTTTAAGAACTGGTGCCCAACTTTTATGTTTTCCTCTTCCCTCCTTGTCCTTTTTTCCTTGTGCGCTGTCCTTTTCTAGATCGTAAACCTGCAGGCAGGGACTGTCTCGTTTTAACTGACTGTATGTAAGCCATTTTGGGCTGAAGAGCAGGGTATGAATGCTCTGAATAAATAAATAAAAATAATAAACTCCATGCATGTTGCCCTGAGCTGGTTGCAGGGCTTGGGGGCAGGGGAGAATAAAATACAAAAAGGAAATTAACACTCAGAGGTGCTGCAAAGATGTGTTAGTTGTTAGGCCGTATCTGGGGTTTCTATGCCTATCCAGATGCAAGAGAAATTATACAGACAACTTGTCCCTGCCCTCTTTGTCCTGTGGTCCTGGCTAGGGTCTCACCCACTCCCTGAATCCTGAGCTCCAAGCCTGTATCAAGAAATTCCTGCTCCACATCTCTGCAAATACATGTAACACAAGCTCCCTTACCGATACCCTCCATAAAAGCAGGATAAAGCCGATCCGTGAGAAGAGGCTCAGGGAGCTCGCGGAAATACAGCTTCAGGGTGCCTGCGATAGCATTGATGTCCATGTCGCTCAGCATCATCAGGATGTCTTTGCTGTCTACGGCAGAATTGAAACAAAGGAAAGAGGAATGCTGGAAGGGGAATGTGCTGCCTTATATACCAGATCAGACTCTTTGTCTACCTAGTTCAATACAGTGGTACCTCAGGTTACATATGCTTCAGGTTACATACGCTTCAGGTTACAGACTTCACTAACCCAGAAATAGTGCTTCAGGTTAAGAACTTTGCTTCAGGATAAGAACAGAAATCGTGCTCTGGTGGTGCGGCGGCAGCAGGAGGCCCCATTAGCTAAAGTAGTGCTTCAGGTTAAGAACAGTTTCAGGTTAAGAATGGACCTCCGGAACGAATTAAGTACTTAACCTGAGGTACCACTGTACTGTGAACTCTGACTGGCAGCAGCTATTCAGGGTCTGAGGCAGAGAGAGAGAGAGATGATCTTTCCCATTGTCTGCTAACCTGATCTTCCTCTTTTTTCACCTGCCAGGTGCCGAACCTGGGGCCTTTGTATGCAAAGCGGAGACCCTGCCACTGAAGCTATAAAACCACCCCCACCATCCTCAAGAATTCCCCTGCTAGATCAGGCCAAGATCCAGCTAATTCCCTTTCTTCTTTCAATTCAGCCATCTGGCTTCAGAACCATAAGATGAGGTGATAGCTTACTTGGCTTTAAAACAAAACAAAAGGAGTAGATACATTTGCAAAGAATAGGGTGAGATCAGGGGCAGGCGACTGACTGGGGGGGGGGGGGTTTAAAAAGGCATTTATTGCTGCTGCCCCCAATATTTGGAAGACTCTTCCCTCTCCTGTCACAGCAGAGACCTGCTTCAGATGTCTTTGGAAGACACATCTTTCCCCATTCATCAAGCTGGACAATATCCCTCTACAAATATTAACAATGCCTTATTGCACTTCCACATTTTGACTGCTGCTTTTAGGCACTTGGACAGATGTGTTTACTGAATATCCGTAATGGTGCAGCCAAATGTTTATCTATTAAGCCAGGAGTGTCTAACATGGTGCCATCCAGATGTAGGCAGACTCCAATTCTCATCATTCCAAGCTGGCTGGAGCTGATGGAAATCCAGTAACATAAAATCATAGAGTTGGAAGGGACCCCGAGGGTCATCTAGTCCAACCCCCTACGATGCAGGAATCCTGCCTGCAGCTGTGTACAAAAGTAGCTAAATAAATAATAATGATTGATCTATTATTGAATTTATACCCTGTCCTTCCTCCCGAAGGAGCCCAGGGCAGCAAACAAATACACAATTAAAAAACCATCTAAATTAGTTAAAACATTCTATAAACAATTACAATTCAAGACAGTTGTTGTTGTTGCTGCTGCTGTTGTTGTATTTATATCCCACCTTTTTCTCCAAGGAGCTCAAGGTGGCATATGTGTTTCTCCCCCTCCTCATTTAGTCTCCCACGACAGCCCTGTGAGGTAGGCCAGGCTGAGAGGCAGTGACTGGCCCAGCACATGTCGTGGCCGAGTGGGGATTTGAACCCTTGTCACTCTAAACCACTACACAAGAGCAGCTACAGTTAAAACTGTCCTAAAAGCATTATTAGAGAAAACAGCTAAATTAAAACCTCTGTGTTTAGTGGCAGCATACTCGTGCGAATGCCAGATACAAAGACTGGGGGCTGGCTGCTCTCAGAGAAGAGATCCTTGGCTAAGCCATGAGATAGAGAAAGAAATTGGCACGGCAGCAGCAAAGATGCAAGGGGGAACTTACTGGCGTCAAAGGCTGCTTTCAAGGCCTGGATGTCCGTGGCCACCCCTGAGATCCGGTAGATCCCCACTTCATCAATGCCGCGCTTCTCCACTTCCTCAACACACTGGCGCACAATGTAGGGCACTTTGGAGCGCTCGCGCCTGGAAGCAACAGAGCAGAGAGAGCAAGAGAAGAGAGATGGGTCGGAAGAAGAAGAAGAGTTTGGATTTGATCTCCCGCTTTATCACTACCCGAAGGAGTCTCAAAGCGGCTAACATTCTCCTTTCCCTTCCTCCCCCACAACAAACACTCTGTGTGGTGAGTGGGGCTGAGAGACTTCAGAGAAGTGTGACTGGCCCAAGGTCACCCAGCAGCTGCATGTGGAGGAGCAGGGAAGCGAACCCGGTTCACCAGATTACGAGTCCACCGCTCTTAACCACTAGACCACACTGGCTCTCACAGGGGAGAGCCCAGGACACCACGGAGGAAGCCAGGCCCTTGCAGAAACTGCCTACCTCTTCCCTGTGATTGCAAGCAATAGGGTTTTTTTTAAAAAAAAAATTATGGACCTTATTAGCCCAGAGTGGCTGAAGAACAAACAAATATTGCAAAGGCCCAGGCTGGCATTCCTTCCCCCTCCAGCCAAAACGTCACCAGACCCCCTCCCCTGATCAGGGCAGCCCTGCACCCACCGCCGGACCCGATCACAACGTACTTTGTGACGACGCTGATTTTTACCCCGAAGACTCCCGTCTGCTTTTTCGATGGGGTCCTTTTAAGGCTCAAGTCGCGGCTGGTGAACTTCATAGAGAACTCCACTTTGATCTGAAAGGGAGATTTCAAGGTCAAGGTCACATCCTGCAATGGGGAAGCTCTTTACTATGGGGGTGGGGTGGGGGAGAGGAGCGCCCAGGGTGGGCAGTGAGAGCATGAGAGAAGGGGGATCTTGGGCAAGCACCGTGGGGCGTGGCACCCAACCCGTTTCCCCTTCTTACCCCATTCATTTCAATCACATCCATGTGCCAGTTCTTGGTCTGCACCGTCTGGGGATCCAGCTGCAAAAAAAGGAACAACAGGAGAGAATGAGCTTCCAAAATATCCACCCCCAAAAAAGTTAGACCACAAAATAATAAGGGAGAGTGCTGGGCCAGGTAGCATAAGAATAGATTTATTCAGGCCCCATCTGCAGTATACAATTAAAGCAGCACCGTACTACTTTAAACAGCCCCCGGAGAATCCTGGGAAGTGTAGTTTGTTAAGGGTGCTGAGAGTTGTTAGGAGACCCCTATTCTCTTCCCAGAGCTACAACTCCCAGAATCCCCTGCGAAGAAGGATTGATTGTTAAACCAGATTAAAACAGTTGCTAACATTCTACATGCCTGGTAGAATTGTCTAAGCAAAAATGTTTATAGCTGGAAATCAAAGGAGTACAGTGAAGGCGCCCCAACCTGATGTCAATAGGCAGGGAGTTCCAAAGTACCATGCCAAGTGATTGGTTTCTTACAGCTGCAGAACGGGTACTACGCGACACCTGTAAGAAGTCCAGTTGCACAGAATGCCAAGCACTTGAACGAATGGCTTGGGGGCTGGATATAAGCCCATCATCCAGGGGCAGCCCCTCATCTGCAACCTGGAGGAGGAGGATGTGGGCGGTGTTTCATTTCACAGGCATGAGTTGTCCTTGTTCCAGGAGAGGCTCAGCAGGACCCAAAGCCCCGTTGGAAAAAGATAACAGATGGCCGTCTCCGCTTCATGATCGACCAAGAAACGCTCCCATGAATCAGGGATATTTCTGGAGACCGGTTCCTGAAATAATTTTCAAAAGGCCACGTCTTCCACACGGCCCTGCTTGTGGTCTCCTGGGAAAGGCGGCTGAGCTGTTTCCGAAAGGCCTCTGCACTCTGGGAGTGCAGCCTGTCTCAAAGGCAAATTGGGTCGTGCTGGGCTTCCAGCCCTTTTCAGAATAGGCCCCTGGGTTTCCCAGGAACCGGAGTAGCACCGGTGTGCAACAGGAGAGAAGGTAACAGACAAGCGGATCACGCTGGCAAGTTGGACAAAAAATGGGAGGAGGGGGTGACTTCAGACCTTGGGTCACATGAGCAGCTCTGTGCATGAACAACAGGTGCACATTTTGAACCATTTCTTTGGTTAGCACCTGGGGCATATTCCGTATAGGGTAGGCTTATAGCCTCGCCAGTCCAGCCTCTTGTTCTCACAGTGGCCAACCAGATGTCTACAGGAAAGCCACAAGCAGGATTCAAGCATAAAAGTCTCACGCTCTACTGACTGAGCTATCCCAGGTCGACAATACAGACGGGAGTTATATATAGTTGTTGAACTGTAACCCCCATCCTTGCCCATTGGCCACACTTGCTGAGGGGCTGCTGGGAGTTGTAGTTCAGCAGCTTCCACAGGAGCCAAAAGTTCCCTGCACCTAGTATACAAAGAAAGGTAGGAGACGACAAACCAGCTTAAATAGGTAACATTTGCTACCTACCCAGTTCCTTTTATTTGAGCTTCCCCACCCATGCAGGGCTGCACTGCTGTTTCCCCTCTCACTGCAGATTTTTCAAGAAAGCAAACAGGTTAACATGGGGGTTGGACTAGAAGACCCATCGGGTCCTTTCCAACTCTACAGCTCCATGAACCTAGAGGCCTTGCGTTGCATACACACATGTCACAAATGCAATGGGAGGACAGAGCCTGGATCCGAGGGAGGGAGCCCTTGCGCGTGTTCAGGTCACAGATGTTCCATGAGGCTGGCAGATCCAGGCCCCCACGCTGTGCCGGCTCCTCCAGGGTGCGTGCGGTTTCCCCCCAGGGCGCCTGGTATCTCGGGAGCAGCCATCTGAGCACAAACTTCAGAGGGGATGCGCGGTCCCACCCTGCTGATCCACCATCGCAGGCAGCAAACGCTACACAGGGGCCCCTGCCTCCCGCAAGCACACAGCCCCCACCCTGGAGGCTGCAGGATGGGGCTGGCAGAAAAGCAGATGGAGCCCCACACAGAGCCATCAGAGAAGAAAGTCTCCCCTCCTCAGCCCCTCCACCGGAGCCAGAGGCCTGCAGATGGATGATCATTCCCTTCTCCCCACCCCTGAGAAGGGCCGAAGGCGATTTGAAAGCGACAGCTCAGAGTCGGTAGAGCATGAGACTCTTAATCTCAGGGTCATGAGTCCAAGCGCCACGTGGGGTGGAGATTTCTGCATTGCAGGAGATTGAACTAGATGATCCTTGTGGTTCCTTCCAGCCCTGAGAGTCTATGAAGGCAGGATCGTTGCCTGCCGCACCAAGACATTCACTCCTGCTACACCTCCAGGGCTGAACAGCGCTTGCAAGTTACTGCTCTCGTTTCATTAAAATTAACTAACTGCCACCTTCAGAATATCTCAAAAGCTGGAAGATGCAGCAAGCCTGTCTTGAACCAATGGCTCCTAGTTACAAGGAAGGAGATTCCGGCTAAACACCAGGAAGAACTTTCTGACAGCAAGAGTTGTTTGACAGTGGAACAGACTCCCTCAGGAGACGCCTTCCTTTCAGGTTTCAAAGGAGAGGTTGGGGGGCCATCTGTCAGGGATGCTTTAGTTGTGATTCCTGCATTGCTAGGGGTCTCTTCCCACTCTATGATTCTATGATCAGCGTTGCAGAGTTGGAAGCGCCCTCAAAAGGTCATATTGCACACCCCACTGCTGAATTAATGCAGACCGTTGCAATTGCAGCATCCCAGCCTCTGCTTAAGATATCTCCAGTGGGGAGGAGAAAGCCCACCACCTCTTGAGGCTGTCTGCTCCAAGGCTGAACAGATCTCACAGTTCAGAAGTTTCCTCTAACGTTCAGCCTAAATCTGCTCCTCACGATGCCCTTTGGTTCTAGAGCACAGGATGCAGGCCAAGGGAAATTGGGGGAAGGGCAGCGGCATCTCCAGGTAAGGGTGGGAATGCCCACCCACTGAAACAATGGAGAGCTGCTGCCAGTCAGAGTAGAAGACACAGAGCTAGAATGAACCAGTGGCAGCTTCCTGTGTCAGGGTCATCAAACGATTAAAGAGTGTCCTGGACAACTAATCAAACTGCTGAGCATTTAGTCAATGACATTTGCATGTTGCCCAAACCATCACAAACGTCATCAACCATTGACAAAAATTATCAAGGCGGCAAGGTGCCTTTTTGGTTAGATACAGAAGGGGTTGTGAGAGAAAACCTCCAGCGCAGTAAGCACACACAAAGCCAAAGGTTTCTGATCGTCCATTGTTGATCCTTTCTGCAAACATTCCCTGGAACAGCACAGCCTAAAAACCCAAACAGCTACATATACCCCAAAAGGTATGCCCTCAGCTTGCAGCCCCATGAATTAAAATTGGGTTATTCAATCCACCAAAATACTTAAGTTATAACCAGGTTACTTAATCAACCAAACTACTTTGTCAAACAATTGCTTTAATATTTTTCCACATTCTACTCTTTTTCCAAATGAGCTCAGGGTGATATAAAAAAGGTCTCTTTTATCCACACAATAACCCTGTAAGTAGGTTAGGCTGAGAGAGAGAGATAAACAGGTCCAAGGTCACCTGGCAAATTTCACAGCTGAGTGGGGATTTGAACCCAGGGCCTTGCCAGCCCTAGTCCAACACTATTCATGATCCCACCACGCCAGCTTTAAAAATATTCTCAAACAGGCAGTTGCCTTTGGTGAAGCATTTCTTGCTTCTAGGCAACCAGGCACGGAAGACTTTGCAAACTTGGAATAGTTGCTTCTCTCTTAAATAAAAAAAAGCAAAAAATCAGGCTGCTGACGTGCATCCTCAATAGCTCTTTTGTATAATCTGCAAAGCTGGATTTCGTCTTGCAGTCCCATGCATGCTAAAAGCCCAAACAAATCCACACTTTGCAAAAGGGCCCAAAGTCTGCCAACTTGCATCCTGAACAGGATAAATTGAGGCCAGGCCAACAGCATGATTTGCCCTGTGTCTTGACTTCCTGGTCCCATTTATTTTAATGCAAAATCGGAACAAGCTGCGAGGGCTTATTTGGGGCAGAGAAAACAATCCCTTGCTGCGGCCTCTGGCAAACAACACCGCAGTTGCTGATCTCCCCACCCAAAACAAGACCTGTCAAGCCCCCAGATGTACCTATTTCGTGGCAATTGCTAACCACCAGATCCTCAGCTCAGGGAGCCCAGTTGACTCTGTCCCTTAATTTATGGCGTTGAATAAATTGGTTAGCCACCTTTTCAGAATAAAATGTTTTCTCAGTGACTTCTTGCATGCGGGAAGAAAGAGGCGCTAGCCCGCCCCTTCGGTAACACAATCCAATTGCGCTGAACTTAATTTGAAACAACCGCAAGCTCCCATGCTCAGAGCCTCCCTTGACACCGCCCCTTTGAAGTGGCCTGAGATCCCATATGGAAGGGATTTCAGCAGGGCCCTACATGAAAAAGGCTTTATGAAAACCAGCTTGGCCTCATGGGTAGCGCCATAAACCTGTCTTTCAGGAATTCTCCCTCCACCCCGGATCTGAGAGAGGGGAAATTTGCTCACTTCGGGCTCCCCTGCCTCGCTGGAAGGCAGAGACTGAAGGATGGGTGGCTCTGTAGGGATGGGATGAAGGACTGCTTCCCAGCTCCCTCCTGGGCTGTGGGATGCTCCACAGAGCAAACTACCATTCATTGCTATTGTAAGTTATAGGTTTAAAGCCTCCTTAAAAAAAAAAGTATTAAAAAAATACTGCACCAAATGTCTTGTGTGTGCACCTCACAACAGCAGTCATAGCTGTCAACGTTTCCCCTTTTTTAAGGGAAATTCCCTTATTCCAAATAGGATTCCTCGCAAGAAAAGGGAAAAGTTGACAGCTATGCCACAGCTCTGCCCACCCCACCCTCCGCTCACTTTTTAAATATTTCAGACATACGCTGTTTTTCAGGTCTATGCAAACATCTCAATGTGCTTGGGAGTTAAAAAAAAACAAAATCCACTATAAACACCAAGCTCAAAAAAAAAAAAAAAAAAAGATTCTTCTGAAGCTGGATAAAAAAGTTAAAAGAATTAAAAAAAAGGTCTGGGAGAAGAAAAGCAGAAGCACAAAAATTAGAGGAGGAGGTCTTCCCCTGGTGTTGAAAAAACGTTGAGCAAGTGCCAAGAAGAAGGGGCTTTGGGGGGTCCCCTGCCCACCCCACCCCACACGACAGAAGGACATTCAGATGGGCTTCTGCTGCAGCTCTTCATACCTGGGCAGTTTCATGTCTGCAAAAGGGAGATACTTTAGAAATAGGGCGCTGAAGGTGGGAGACAGGGCTGCAGACAGCGAAATCACAGAAGGTACACAGCTCCAACGACAAAGAACCCTGTTGCTTTTAAGAGAGCTGAACGTGGCTGGGGAGAGGCTGGGCATCCCGAGGCTGCTATCCAGCGCCTTGGCCAACCTGGTGCTCTCCAGCGGTTTTGGAACACCCATCAGCCCTGGCTTTTGTTCTACTGTCACCCCGTTAAAGAAGGTTTTACTAGCTTCATAGCCATCACAGCTAGTAGCCACTGAAAGCCCCTCTCCTCCATGAACTTGTTGAATCCTAAACCTATCCCACTTGGTGGCCATCGCTGGTATTCAGAAGCATTGCTGCTGCTAACCGTGGAGACAAAGCCATCGTTCCTAATCCTCTTTTAAAGCCTTCATCACTGCCTCCTGTGGGAGAGAGTTCCATCGTTTAACTCTGTGCTGCAGAGTTAAAAATTCCTTTTTAAAATCTGTCCTGAAACTTAGAACATTAAACTTCATTGGAAGTCCCCAAGATCTAGTGTTAAGCGATAGGGAGAGAGAGAAATATATACAGTGGTACCTCGGGTTAAGTACTTAATTTGTTCGGGAGGTCCGTTCTTAACCTGAAACTGTTCTTAACCTGAAGCACCACTTTAGCTAATGGGGCCTCCCACTGCTGCCACGCGATTTCTGTTCTCATCCTGAAGCAAAGTTCTTAACCCGAGGTACTATTTCTGGGTTAGCGGAGTCTGTAACCTGAAGCGTATGTAACCTGAAGCGTATGTAACCTGAGGTACCACTGTATATCTCTCCACTTTCACATTGCCATGTAAAATTGCACATACTTCTATCTTGCCTTTTCTATAAACTAAAAAGCCCCAGACACTGCAGCCTTTCCTCACAGTTGTGAAAGTGGCACATGAACAAAATGCTGGTGATGGTGATGGCAATGGTAACACAACCTGCCCCAGCAACACCACATCAGGTGTCGCTGCACATCCACAATGCCGGGATGGTCTCAGGTTCCGACAGGGCCCTTGAGACCTGGCGTGCCAACCTCCTCTGCTGTGCTCTGGCGAGAACTGGCGATGCAAGCAGAAGAGAGAGGTGATCTTCTGCAGAAAAAGGCTGAGACACCAACTCGGCAACCTTCAGGAACAGGGTTGGGGAGAGCAAAACACACACACCAGAAAAGCAGCAACGACAAAGTCTTACTAGATTGGACGATCTAAGTACAGCTTAGCTCACAAGCAGGAGGGCATAAGAAGCAGTGGGTTGTCTGTCAAGGCGAATGGGGCAGCAAACCACCAACCTCTGTAACACACACACACACACACACACACACACACACACACAGCCATATATTAGTCTAATCCCATTTTAAAGCCTATCCTCACCGTTCACAATGACCAGCTGTGGGATCCTCTGCCCTCAATCTCCAAGCAGCGCTTGTTGGGGTGTAGGTGGTCTGGTCACAAAACTGGATTAGGGCGAGGGGAGACCCAGGTTCAAACCCCTCTGCTTAGGTCAACTCTCAGCCTGACCTACCTCACAGGGTCGTTGTGAGCATTAAACAAGGTGGTAGAGACAACCATGTATGCCATCTTCTGCCCCATGGGGGAAAAGGAGTGTGATAAATTGATCAACTGGGGGGGCATGTGCCCTCCCCTACCCGATGTTATTGGTTTACAACTCCAGTCCATTGCTGACCATTGGCATGCTGGCCCAAGACATTTTGCTGCCCACCAGGAGAACAAGTCAGTCCCCTCCCAAGCTCACTGTACAGAAACCAGCTGGATGGACAGCCAAATCTTACTTCAAGTCTTGTCACTAGACAGCATCCCCCAGGATACCTGGAGGAGCTCAGTGGGCAAAAGGCAGCCCATTGGACACAGTCCACTCTGTCCTCCAACAGAAGAGGAGTCCTGCAGCTGCTAGACCAGCTCAAAGTGAGCCCATCCAGCCCAGCCGCCTGTCCTCATGGTGGCCGACCAGATTGCCCCTATGGGGAAGCCCACAAGCAGGACCTGAGTGCAACAACAGCACTCTTTCCGCGTACGATTCCCAGCAACCGGCATTCAGAAGCATCCACTGCCTCCGACGGTGGAGGGAGAACAAAGGCTATCAATGGCAGCTGGTTCACTTTGCCTAATATAAGGGCCGGCACCATCTGGGCTGGAATCGGGTGTGATGTGATCTTCCATTGGGGAAAGGAGTTGGGGGAAAGAGAGCTGCTGATACGTCAAGTGTCGCCTCCTGGATCCTGGGTGGTCCCATGGAAAGGAGGGAAGGATATCTCTGGCAGGAAAGCCACACACCCCCGCCGCCCCCCAACGAGAGAGCACGCCAGCTCCGGGAGACGGGCGCCGCCTCCATCCCCCGTAGAGAGAGCTGAACACAAAAGACCCCAGGAAACAAGCTCTCTCTCGCGCACAGCTGCTGCTCCTGCCTGCTTAGCATCTCATCTCAATGAGGGCCTCGTGCCAACCTTGGCGGACAACAAGCATGGCCACCTGTTGCACGTCCCCCCGCCCGCCCTTGCACACGCGGAGAGACACACTCAAAAGAAGGGAGGCCCGTGCTTCTAATTAAAAACTACAACAGCCACAGCAGAGTTGCTGGAGCCCAGCCCTGAATGGGTGAAGGGAAGGAGAGAGTCTCCCTGAGCATGCACAGAATGTCCCTTCCACTCAAGCTGATCTGCAGGGCAAGCCACAGCAGAAAACTGCAGCCATGTCTAGTTGTGCAAGAGAATAACGTAGGAAGTTGCATCTCAGGGTCCCCTCCCTAATATTAAAAACAAGGCTTTAGTCTTCAAGGGTCTGATCTGAAGGGGTGAAAACAGAAATGCTGAAAGGTGCCTTCTATTGAGTCAGACCACTGGGCCCCTTGATCTCCTGCACGGCTCAGTGGGGATGCCATCGGCGGCTGCGCCAGATAGGAGACCCTCAGAGGTCCAGACCGCCCCCACCAGCCCAGCAATTCTATGGCATGCATAGATGGTCCGGATCAATTCCATGCAGACGCCCTCCAATTAAGGGGGCCGCCATCCTCAGGCATCGTCCTGGGAGCTCTGCAGCACCGCCCAGGCGCTTTAGGCCTCACCAGCTGCTCTGCTCCAATTCCCATCACCAGACAGTTAGCATGGCAACAGCCGCTCAGCCCCACTGGACCAGAAAGCCGGCTGGCCAATAGCCACTTTCCAGAGAGAGAGACTGGCTCCCTCCTGGCAGACAGCAAAGCAACAAGGGGAGGGAGCGCTAAGCCATCAACCTGATCTCTGCTTCCAGAAGGGGAGAAATCACTTGCCATGTTTTTTCGTGCGTGTGTGTAAACTGTTTTATATTTATGTCACTTTACAGTGTGGTACATTGCTTTGGTATGCCTAATGGGAAGCTATTAATAAACAAAATAAATAATAATGAAAGGGAGGTGCAGCAGTGTTCCCAAAATTCATGCTAGCCAATTTTTGAGACGGGGGGGGGGGGGGGGCCTCCCATCCTCTGAAGTAAAGATATGCTTGACTGTTAGCGTGTGTGTGTGTGTGTGTGTGTGTGTGTGTGTGTGTGCGCGCACACACACACACACACACACATGAGGGGGGAGGGGGGAGAGAGAGACCCTCTTGTGGACCCAGAATTCTGACACAGATCAGTGACTCGCACAGGGAGGCAACAGGCACCCTCTGCTGAAGGCACATCACCCTGCTGTGTCATGGAGTGGCCCCCCCAGGGCAGTAAAACAGCAGGAGAGGACACTGCCTCTGGGTGAGTTGGAGACCAGCCAGCCAATCAGCAGGAGGCACAAAAATCAGGTCAATGGTGCCTGAACGCTACATCACAACAAAACCAGCCAGGCAGAAGAGTGAGAGTCAGTAATAGTCTTTATAAGGAGACCCTCCCCTGGCCCTGTGGGCTCAGTTTCTCCTTGGGGCAGCCAGTGCAAAGAAAAACAAAAACCACAGGGAATCCATGCAGATCACACACCACGACTGCACCTTGTGCTCCCTGGAAATTAAACTTTGGAACAACAAACTGTGAGAGTCCTTTGATCCTCACAAACTGTCACAAGACCCCCCAACTTCACACCTCAAGGGATGAGACACACACATACCATCTCTTCTTGCACCCTGTCTTAAGGGGGCTACAGTTCAAAACTGCTGATCTACCTTAAGGACTCTTGAGTACACACACACAACCCATTTCCAAGTTCAAAACAAGAGCTGAGGATCAGAGGTCTTGACTTCACCTATATAGAAGGAGACACAAAAGGTGCTGTAGGGGGTGTCAGAGCTCAAATAACTGGGGGGGGGGAGAGGAAAGGGGCTGTTAATTAAATCCACAAGTTCCACCTCCTAACTAAATCATGCCCCCGCTTTATAAAAACAGTTGCATGAGGGAGGGCCCCTCTCCAGACCTCCTGCAATATGAACGCCAGGGGTACAGAACAACTTTTTCACCACTGCGGTCTTTGAAGGGAATGGGTCAGCCCTTCGGAATTGCAAGCAGATGCTGTGCGGCTGAGCTGCAGCCCTTTCCTTGGAACAATAAAACAAGATTCCGGTCCTCATGGTTCGGAATTAAGGAATGCTGGGCCAATTTAAACAGGAACAGAGGAAGCTGCACCACTGGCTCATCCAGCTCAGGAGCGTTCGATGCTAACCAGCAGCAGCTCTCCAGGATTTTGGGCAAAGAAAACCCCCAGCCCCACCCAGAGAGTTCAGCGGCTGAACCTTAAGCGTCCTGAAAAGCAGGCTCCCCCCATCCCATCTCTCAAAGCTACAATCAGGAAAAGGCATTAAGGCAGCCAGTCTTTTTATGCACCTCTAGAAACCTAGAGATTGCATAAACACACATGCAAAACACTAAGGAACTTTGGGCTAGAAGATTCCAGCAAGGATAAGGCGACTGAGTGGGGTGTCCCACGCCTGGTGCAGTCAGTCCTTGGGTGTCCCCTGGAAGCCCTGAGGCAGCATTTCTGACCCGCACGTCCCTCCGCTGTAACCTTTGAAAGGACGAAACAAAACAAAAAAATGCCAGTAGCTCCGGTGACGTTTGCACAAAGCGCGTCTCACATTCCCTGCATGTCAGCAGCCCAGGAGCGCTGACCCCTTCTCTCCTAAGAGACCAGACTTTGGGGAGAACTCATGCTGCAGTCATGTCAGCTGGGAAGGGATTGGGAGCGATCTCAGCCCCAGAACCTATTCTTACAAAGTAGCCAGTGCTCTCTAAAAACCCCACAGAGTACACCTTCTGCGCTGCTTTAAGAGCCAGTCAGCCCCAAGGTTTATGAGGTTATGAAATGAAGGTAAAAATGAAGGTCTCTTTTTAAAAAGAAATTAACCAACTTTGAGACAGCCAGAAAACATCCAAACTGTCTCCCTAGCCTGAGAAATCTGGAGTCTTAACAAGTGTCAGAACCGCCCAGCTACTCTCCTTTGCATGTCGCATCACCCTCTTTGTCCGTGAACTCCGCAAGCAGCTAGATCTCAGTATGCACAACTCTGATCCTACATTATGCCATGACCGAAAGAAGGCACCAGCAGGAGCTCAGGGTAAGGGAGCTGTAGTAGCTGTTTCACATGGTGGGGTGGGGGATTCCCACAGCAAGGCTGTGAAGAGGAAAAACAGGGGGGTCTGAAATGAAAGCCTTGGGTGTATCCTGAGAGGCAATTTGACTCCCCACCCGCTAGAGGAGGGAGAGAACTGCAAGTTGATGCGGAGTTCGGAAAAGGAGACAAGTCTTGAGAACACCGCTCCCCAGAAATTTAACCGTGCAGCCACAAAAGTGATGCCTTTCACTGCAGCAGGAGACAGCAGCATATGCACCAGTCATTTCTCCCCTCTCCCCCTCCCAAAATAAGCAGAGAGATGCAAGGAAGAGCAACCCCCAGCCCACCTTTTGACGAAGGAGCTTGCTGCGCACCCGGCCCCACAGCCTGGACCCGGTGTTGGGGGTCCGCTTGCCCTCGGAGGCTTCTTCCTCCAAGCTGTCCAGGGAGCAGTGGTCCAGCCGCTCAGAGGCCAGGTTGAGCGGGCATTCGGGGGTCTGCACCAGCACCTCTGTCATCTTGCTGGCTTTCTCCCCACTTCAGCGGGGGGGGGGGGGTTGCTTGGGTGTGGGGAGCACCCCCTGGAAACCAGCAATGGATGAGGAGATGCCAGAGATTTCCGAGGGGGTCTTCTCTCCTTTTGGCTAGCAGTTTGAGGCGGGGGCCATCCTGGAGGCAGCCGGTTCCCGTGCAACCTCAGAGACTTTGCAAGAAAGAGCCCCTCATCTCTCCAGCATCCTCTCCGACTTGACTTGAGGGGAACACTCCCTCTCACGGGCTGGAGCAAGGAAAGCCAGTCTCTGTTCCGCCCCCTTCCTAGCAGCTTCTCCACCCCCCCTTTCCCCCTACTGGGTTAACCCCTCAAGCGCCAGGCTGTTTCCCTCTTCCCTAAGTCGTGCACAGACTTCCTCAAGAGGATTAGTCGCTGGGTTGCCAGTGGCCCATGGGTTGGTGCCTTTTAGGGGGCGGGCAGTCTCGATAGAAGCAGCATCAATATCTCCCTGTGCTGGATCATCAGATGGAGGCGCTAACCCATCTGTCCCTGTGAGCGGCCAGCCAGATGTCCCCTCCTCAGCACAAGCCACCAAAACAAGACAGTTTCCGACCCCCTTTGCTCCGTTATTTGCTCTAGATTCTTTTATATCAGACAGAAAATCAGTGGGAAACTTTTAGAGGCTGCTGCTAATTGGTAGATCTGGGAGCAAAAGAATTCACTAGGTTGAGAATTAAGCTAAGTAAGGGTTGCTGTTTCTAAGCTTGTTATAATTGTTTTCTTTCCCTCCTCTATTTTACACTGAAAACAACCCTGCGAGGTAGACCAGGCTGAGAGATATCACCCAATATGCGAAGCAAGGATGCAAATCTATGGGCTGTATTCACGCTTGTCCTACTCAGGGGAGACCCATTGGAATTAATGAACCTAAGGCAGGCATGTTCATTAATTTCCGTGGGTCTACTCTGAGCAGGACTAGCCTTGGATAAAATCCTGAGTCTCCACAGTTTTCAGTCCAACACTCAAATGGATATACTAAACCGGCACTTATTTCTGAAGGGATCTTGTGGCCCAGCTATTACCTGGTGCTCTGAGATTGCGGCATGCGTTCAAGATTGAGAACGATTCTCTCACAATGCAGGTGTGCATTTCAACACATGCTCTCTGCGAGAACACACAGAACCTGAAGCCAAAGCGCTTCCATTTTTTAACAACATAAAGCCTTACACCAGACCATTAGTCCATCTAGGCCAGTGTTGTTTACTCTGACTAGCAGCTGCTTTTCAGGGTCTCAAGCACACAGAGTCCTCCCCAGACTTCCCCAACCTGGTGCTGTCTTGGACTACGAGTCTCGTTGGCCCCAGCCAGCAATCAGCTTTTTAAAGCCTTGTCAGCAAGCCCTGCAGTGAAGTACAGTGGTACCTCGGGTTAAGAATTTAATTCGTTCTGGAGGTCCGTTCTTAACCCGAAACTGTTCTTAACCTGACGTACCACTTTAACTAATGGGGCCTCCTGCTGCTGCCGCCGCCACCGTGCGATTTCTGTTCTCATCCTGAAGCAAAGTTCTTAACCCGAGGTACTATTTCTGGGTTAGGGGAGTCTGTAACCTGAAGCATCTGTAACCTGAAGCGTCTGTAACGCGAGGTACCACTGTATAAATGACAACCTACTGGTGAAGGAAGGCCCTGCCTTCCAGTGTCAAGAACTGGCTGTGGTGACTCCTGAGCAAGCAACAGGCCCCGGCTCTCTGTCCATGCTCAGAGGCACTTGCACCATGCCACATAACCCAGGCATGGAAAACAGGTGCTGGGGGTACATCACAGCTCAAGTTAGTTCTTTCCTCAAAGATGGTAAGATTTGCATTTTTGGATCACACCCAAGGATGAAACACCTGCCCCCCCCCCCCCACAAAACCAGTGGTCTTTAACACATCCTGATTCCCCTGCTGAAGAACACCAGGTTTTCACCGTTGTCTCCATCTGTCTCTCCTTCCTTCCATCCCTCTCCCTCAGAGTAAATGCAAGAGTTAAACAGCAAGCTCAGTTTGGAATGTTTCTCTGCAAATGAGAAGCCAATGTGGTGGTGATGGGGGGGGGCAGACAGCAGCAGAGGCCTCCTCCTTCTCCTCCTTAAACCTCCAGGATAAGCTGGCCTCATTCTCTGCCCCCATTCCCAGCTGGAAGGCACCTGTCAGCAATCAGGGGCATTCTGAAGAGGGTCCTCCAAG
Organism: Podarcis muralis; assembly: GCF_964188315.1. Classification (NCBI taxonomy): domain Eukaryota; kingdom Metazoa; phylum Chordata; class Lepidosauria; order Squamata; family Lacertidae; genus Podarcis; species Podarcis muralis. The sequence goes on from NC_135669.1 coordinate 43,037,133, forward strand.
GCCACAAAAACCTTAAAACTCCAAAGGTGGGTGGTGCTGGGGTGGGGGGGGGGAAACATCTGTGCCCCCTGCCCAAAATGCTGCAAGACTCCTAGCACAGCCAACAGGTCAGGGATGGTGGCAATCCGGAATCATTGGCTCATCCGTTCAAAACAACCCAACCGATTATCAAGGTCATCAGTCTTGTTGGATTAATTAAACTCAATAGTTTTAATTGGATTTCGAACAAATGTGCAATTAATCGTTACTGCTTTGAATTTTATTGTATTATTATCTTCCTCAGTGGGTTGTGCAGATTGCTATTCTGAATGCTTTTTATAGGGTAGGGGCGAACTGCGGGTGAGTATATGGAACCAGCAGGAGGCGGGGCAGGGGCCCCAAAAAAGTTTGGGAACCACTGACGCAGATATAACGAGGCAAAATAAGCAGAGTTTCTAAAACAAAAAGGAGAAGTCTGTTTCACAAATTCCCCAGCTAGAATAAAGAACAAAACGTTCTGTCCTCCCAGTGGCCAACCAGATGCCTCAGCAAGAAGCCCGCATGCAGGGCCTTAACAGGTTTGACAGATTGAAGCAGCTAGCCAGGAAGGGAGATGCACTCTGCTTGTGGCACAGAGGCACTCCGCTTTTTTTTATTTAAGAGAGAAATATGCAATCTAAGCCTAACAACTGCACACACACCTCAAAGGAGCTTGTCGATGCAGCCAGTGCGGTCAGAGTGTCAATCTAGGAGCTGAGAGACCTGGGTTCAAACCCCCCTCGGCCATGAAGCTCATTGCGTGTGACCTGGGGCCAGTCACTGCCTCTCAGCCTAACCCATCTCACAGGGTTGCTGTGGTGATTAACTGAGGTGTCTCTCAGCAGTTGCCCTAGATTCCCAAACTTGGGTCTCCAGCTGTTGTTGGACTACAACTCCCATCATCCCTAGCTAGCAGGACCAGTGGTCAGGGATGATGGGAACTGTAGTCCAAAAACAGCTGGAGACCCGAGTTTGGGAAACACTGGTCTAGACTTTGACTTTCCATTTTAAAAACAAGCAAGTCTCTAGCCTTCCTAGAAAGAAAGTTACGGTGCAAAATGTGCAGGGACCTTCTAAGCAGTATCTGTGAAATGAGAATGTGATGTGCACACATATTTTTTTTGTTTTCCCTGGTGCTGAGGAATGCTCCCTGTTGCTTACTCGACAGCAACAGCACCTGCGTTTGTGTGCTTGTGCAAAATCAATATTGTGCAATCTCTACAATCAGGACCAGCAGGACACAGCTGACTCCCCATGATCCGTATAACGTTCTTGGGGTGGCTGACTCTCTAATTTTGCATTATGCCCCCCTCCTGCTGCCATTTTGTGACTGGTGCCTACAGCACTCAAAATCTGAAACATGCCCTCTGGTCCCAAAAAGGTTGGCGAGTCCCATACTATACCGTGTTCGGCAAAAGGAACAGCTGAGACCTTATCCTTGCACTCCAGGGTTGTTACTCTCCTAGTCACTCCCTTTCCCTGAACTAATTACGGTTTGTGCTGGACCGTAGCTAACAAGGCAAAAACTATTATTACTGCAAGTGGCTCGAAATGCTGATTGACGCTGCGCCGCTTCAGAGACTTTGCTGATTTGTGGCTGCTGTTTAATTCCATCTGCTGACGAACTGCCCAGAGCGCTGTTTGATTGAGGGAAGCTGATACCTAAATAGCATGCAATTGATCCATAAGGAGGCAGAGAGCACAGCCGCTATCAGGAAAAGGCCCTTTTTTTAAAGGAAATACTCCCTGGGCCTCTCCAGAGATCCTCTGCATTGTGCATTCATAATGGTTCTCAGGGTGGTGATATTATTATAAACAAGAATAATACTGAATGGCTTCAGAAGAGGATTGGACAAATGAAGAGCCTAAGATGTAGTTCCTGCTGGGTCAGGACAATGGCCCATCTAGTCCAGCATCCTTTTCTCACAGGGGCCACCCAGATGCCTGTGCGAAACCTGCACGCAGGACTGGACCACAAGAGCCCTCGCCCCTCCTGAGGTTTCCACTAACTGGTATTCAGAAGCTTAGCTTGTCTAATCCTCTTTTAAAGCCATCCAGGTTGGTGGCCATCCCTGCCTCATGTGGGAGGGAGTTCTGTAGTTTAACTGTGGGCTGCGTGAACAAGTCCTTCCTTTCATCTCTCCTGAACCTTCCAGCATTCATGGATGTCCACAAGTTCCAGGGTTATGAGAGAGGAGGAAAAGCTTTTCTCTATACACTTTCTCCATAGGTAAAGGGACCCCTGACCATTAGGTCCAGTTGTGACCGACTCTGGGGTTGTGGCGCTCATCTCGCTTTATTGGCTGAAGGAGCCGGCGTACAGCTTCTGGGTCATGTGGCCAGCATGACTAAGCCACTTCTGGCGAACCAGAGCAGCGCACGGAAACGTCGTTTACCTTCCCGCCGGAGCGGTACCTATTTATCTACTTGCACTTTGACGTGCCTTCGAACTGCTAGGTTGGCAGGAGCAGGGACAGAGCAACGGGAGCACACCCCGTCACGGGGATTCGAACCGCCGACCTTCTGATCGGCAAGTCCTAGGCTCTGTGGTTTAACCCACAGCGCCACCCGCGCCCCTACTTTCTCCATGCCATGCCTCAATTTATAAACTTCTGTCTTCTACTCATGGAAGACAACACTGGCCATGATGCCTCTGTATACCAGGTGGTGGGAATCGCAAGTAGGGAGAGCACTGCTGATGTGCTCGGGGAAAACAGGGTGCTGGACGAGATGGGCAATGGCCAGATCCAGCAGGCTCTTCGTAGCCTCAGTGCCACCATTGCAGCTGCCACCACTGCAGCCACAACTAGGAAACCAGGGCTTGGTCCAGCTGCCTCTAGCCATATCCTTCCAATACACAGAAGGTCAATCTTAGGCCATGTGCCACCACTGCAAGCCCCATGAACCTCACAAGACCACCTTCCCAGGGCTCTGTGCACTGCAGCGAGACAGAGCGAGTTGCCTGCCACTGACCCCGGGGGTCTTCTCCCCCCAAGCCAGGCCTCCCACCTAATTGATGCCAGAAACAGGTCTCCTGGCTTGACAAAAGGGCCCTTGTCTGCACAGCTCTCCTGGCCGGACCTAGGGGGGGGGTGCTAAGAGGCACGGGGGGGGGGGAGGCTTGGAATTTGGAGGGGTGGGGAGAAAGAGGCTGCAAAACAACACAGATCTGGGATGGACTGAGGACACGGGGGTCTGTGCAGGATTCTGCCCATAGGTTTAGTCTAAACTGTTTTGTCTCTCACGGGACGAGGGGAAAGACTTTGGGGTCTGGTTGAAAAGAGGAACCACCTTCAGCATCCAAGGAAAGGTGGATTTGTCTGGTACCCTAGAAAGTCACTGCCTGTCTGTGCGGATATTCCCAGCCCTACCTGGAGATGCTGAGGATTGAAGCAGGGACCTTCTGCATGCGAAGGAGGGGCTCTACCACAGAGCCAAAGCTCACCCTCTAACAACGAAACAGGATTCCAGTCCTCATTGTTCTGAGTTAAGCCTCACTTGAGGCAAAAAGGTTCCTGCGTTGCAGGGGCTTGGACTGGATGACCCTCATGGTCCCTTCCAACTCTACAGCTCTATTATTCTAAGTAATAATAATAATAATAATAATAATAATAATTTATTTATACCCCGCCCATCTGGCTGAGTTTCCCCAGCCACTCTGGGCGGCTCCCAATCAAATGTTAGAAACAGTACAGCGTTACATATTAAAAACTTCCCTGAATAGGGCTGCCTTAAGATGTCTTCTGAATGTCAGGTAATTGTTTATCACTTTGACATCTGATGGGAGGGCGTTCCACAGGGCGGGCGCCACTACCAAGAAGGCCCTCTGCCTGGTTCCCTGTAGCCTCACTTCTCGCAGGGAGGGAACCGCCAGAAGGCCCTCAACGCTGGACCTCAGTGTCCGGGCTGAACGATGTGGGTGGAGATGCTCCTTCAGATATACTGGACCGAGGCCGTTTAGGGCTTTCAAGGTCAGCACCAACACTTTGAATCGTGCTCGGAAACGTACTGGGAGCCAATGCAGATCTCTCAGAACCGGGCTCGTTTCAGCAGGAACACGGGAAGCTGCCTTATGCTGGGCCTATTCATTGGTCCACCTTGCTGGGTATTTTCTACAGCAGCTCTCCAGGCAAGAAATCTCTCCCAGCCCTAGCCAGAGATGCTGATGGGGCTGACCTTCTGCATGGGCTCTGCCACGGGCCTCTTGGCCCTCCTTGCCTTGCCCACATCTCCTACCCCCGTCCCCGCAGCACAGCACACACACACACCTCTGGGCACTGCCTATCGCAAGCAGCCTGGCCGAGCTGCGGTCACTGGGGAGCTCCTTGGTTCCCAGGATTCCCTTGCCCGCCCCCAAGGTTCACACGGCTGGAATCTCCACACACCCGGCGGCCGTGACTCATGCTCCTTGATGCAAGCCTCCTTTGCGGTGACACGGCCACGCTGTTTCCATCCACTGCCCCCCCCCACCAGACGCAGAAGCCGCTCCAGGCTAGGAGGCCTCCAGCATTTCCCTAAGAACATCCAAAGAGAGCTGGCCGCAGCTGGATCAGGCCAAAAGGGGCCCATCTAGTCCTGTCCTCGCAAGGGCCAACTAGATGCCCCCAAGGAGAAGAGGACCTGAACACAACAGAGGAAACTTCCCCCCCTGCATGCAATTCCCAGCAAAGGCAAAGATTAGGCAATTTCGTGGAGGACACGACTATCAGTGGCTACTAGCCCAAGTGCCTACGTTCTGCATCCACCATCAGAGGCTCTGAATAATACCACTTGCTGGGAACCACGAGCGGGGAGAGTGCCATTGCTTATTCATTACTACGTTATTATCCTCCAAGAACCTCAAAGTAGCAACATAGTTCTGTTCCCTGCCCACCTCTCCATGTTATCTTCACTACAACCCTGCGGGGTGTGTGCCTGACTCAGTTTAGTCTGTTTGCACATGCGACATTGAGGATAATGGTTGAAAACCAGCCCTGAAACTTCATATACAAACAGCCTCCTCTCTGCGCCCCCCCCCCAAGCCTCTGCTGTGTCAAGAACAGAACCGCCTTCCCTTCACCCCCCCCAAACTAACAGGGACACACAGACATGCTCCTTTTCATTCAGCCCAACTGGATCTCTGTTCAGGACACAAATAGCTTAGAAGAACCTGACAGAAGCCAATGGGAAGGGGGGCTTGAGAAAGAAACACTCCCCACAGCCCCCACTAATACAAGACGTCTTCCCTTCAATATGACACCAATAGATCTTTTATTACTCTGTGTCTAGTGAGCATCCTATTCAGGCAGGTGCTAATATTTCTCCCTCCACTCTCATTATCCGCCTCTCCCAATTGGAGAGGAACTCAACAGTTGTCTTAGCAACTGTTGCTAGAGCAACCGTGGGATAAAGATGATATGGGGCAGTGTGTGTGTGTGTGTGTGCACGCGCGCACGCGCACCAGAGGAGTGGGGGGAAAGGGGCTGGGAAAGGAGGCAGAAGGCAGTCCTGGGAGCAGGGCAGGCTTGCTCCAATTGTTTAGATGTATCTGCTTCAACTGATTCATAGGGAGGGAGAATTTCCGCTGTTGCCCCTTCTCCAGTCAGGGCAGCGCAGCAGAGGGAAAAGATGCCACTTTCATCCCAATGGTTTCTGGCCCAGACCCAAGGGGCTGCTCACTTAAGAAGAGCCTGATGGATCAAGCCAGTGACCCATCTAGTCCAATAACCTGTTCTCACAGGGGCCAGGCAGATGACCCAAATGGAAGACCACAAGCTGGTAGCTTTTGATATTCCCCTCCTCCTCCATGAATCTGTCTAATCCTCTTTTAAAGCCACCTGAGTTGGTGAGCATCACTGCCTCCTGTGGGAGAGAGTTTAACTATGTGCTTGCATGAATAAAGCCTTTATTTTATCTGTCCTGAGTAGTCTCATGCAGCCCTGCTCGGGAGGGTATGGGACTTGCATGTCTCAAACAGCAGACTCCCTCCTCATGCTGCTTGGGCACCTCACTGAAAAAACAGCTGGGAGATTTGAGACATATGCAAATAAGGACTTTGTCATGCAGCCAGAAATTAAACTGTGGAACTCACTGCTGCAAGAGGCAGGGATGGCTTTGAAAGAGGATTGGATAATTCAAGGAGAAGGGATGCTGGACTAGGTGGGCCCCCTTTGGCCTGATCCAGCAGACAGGTACTTATTAAATTCTGATTTAATAAGTGTGAGTTTTAATCTGATTTTAGTCTATTGCTATTTTAACTTGTTGAAAGTCTGAAATTATTGTAGTGAATTTTCTTATGGGTAATTTTATTGCTTTATCTTATTTGTAAACCGCTTGAGGGTTTTGTTTCTTTTTACCATCAACTGGTTATAAATTTTATGAAACAAACAAACAAATAAAATTGTGTTTGCAAGATATGGCACCAGGGTCCCAGCATTCAAATGTAGATGAAGAAAACTCACACTGAAGCTTTGCACAGGACTTTGGATCCAGGTTTCCGCCACACCCCTCCCCAAAACTATCCTGTGGCAATTTTAGTTTCTATTGCACCTCAGAAAAAACCCCTCAGAAAAATAAACCAAAACCCAAAAGCAGACAACACGTTGCTATGAGAACACTCAGACACCCAGCAAAACAGTCGGTCTGCTCACAGACTCTGATGGTGCCTCAGCCTGTGCCAGTTTTTAAAAATAGTGGCAACTCTACATTATTCTGGAATCATCACCGAAGAACAAATCATCTCCCTTTTTGAAGGATGGGCCATTTGAGACACATCTTTGAAAAGCCAGCAGGGTATTTCTCTCCCTGGGTCAGAGGACAGCCGAGTAAATGGAGAACTAGGTCAATCATACAACAGCAGAGATGTGAGTCACTCAGAAACTTAGTCTCCCTAAAAACTGCAGGTGGTGTCCGCCAAAATATGGAAAGAGTGAGTTACCTTTGCAGATGAAACTCACTGAAACTGAACAGAGAGTCCACAAAGTAAGTTGTACCTTTGCCAGCTTGGGGCCTCCAGATCTTTTAAAGTCCAGCTGCCATCAGCTGCAGCTGGCACGGCCGTGTTTTCGACTACAATTCCCACCAGCTCCATCCATGTTTTGGAATCCATCTCCCATCAGCCCCAGCTAGTCCTGCACATCTAGAAGGCATCTGTTCAGCAAAGGCTGTACTAGGGAGAGACCATCACACAGGCCTAGGAGAAGGGAACTCTCCCTGCATAAATGTGCCACAGGTTTTTTATCTGATGCAAAGTCACCCTGAAGGGCGTTAAGACTCCAAAGAACCACATTTCTGGAACTAGACGTATTCCGCTTTGATGCCAAGATTTGACCCTCTGCAAGCCAAGTACAATTTGCGCCCCTTGTCGGAGACCAGATATGCTCCAGAACGTGCTTGCGAACATACAGATGGGCTGGAGACAAGAAGCAGGAAGCCAGACAAAGCCGCAGCATGCCAGAGAGGAAAGAGGAAAAAGCAAGCCCACCCACGGAGAGCCTGGCAGAGTGGCACAAAGGAAGTGGTGCCGCCTGCAGCTTGGCACCCGGGGAGACAGGTTGAACTGCATCGCTTTGGCATCCTAGCAAGTGGAGGAGCAAAGGGCCTCTTGATCAATGCCCCCAAACAAGGCATGTGATCCCTGGAGCAAGGATTGCCAATAATAGCCTGAAGGGCACTCACTTTTAAAAAGGAAGGCAAGGTAGTAGTAGTAAAGGTAAAGGGACCCCTGACCATTAGGTCCAGTCGTGACCGACTCTGGGGTTGCGGTGCCCATCTCGCTTTATTGGCCGAGGGAGCCGGGGTACAGCTTCCGGGTCATGTGGCCAGCATGACTAAGCCGCTTCTGGCGAACCAGAGCAGCGCACGGAAACGCCGTTTACCTTCCCGCCAGAGTGGTACCTATTTATCTACTTGCACTTTGATGTGCTTTCGAACTGCTAGGTTGGCAGGAGCAGGGACCGAGCAACGGGAGCTCACCCCATCACGGGGATTCAAACCGCTGATCTTTTGATCGGCAAGCCCTAGGCTCTGTGTAGTAGTGTAGTAAGATATTATTTTTACCCCTCCCATCTGGCTGGGTTTCCCCAGCCACTCTGGGCAGCTCCCAACAGAATATTAAAAACATGATAAAAGATCAAACATTAAAAATGTCCCTAAACAGGGCTACTTTCAGATGTCTTCTAAAAGTCAGATAGTTGTTTATTTCCTTGACATCTGATGGGAGGGCGTTCCACAGGGCGGGCGCCACTACTGAGAAGGCCCTCTGCCTCATTGTTGAAAAGCAACAACCAAGAAGACCTTGTGGCTTGGGAACAAAACACTGCCTCACACCAAGGAACATCCCACATGTTCTCTCACATACCTTCTCTAATATAACTACCACCACCTTGGCAATATGTACCAGAGACTGTCCCATTAGGAGGCAGAAGTCTCACCCATTTTGCAAAAAAAACAACCCCACTTTTGTGATTCTTCCATCACTTTGTACTACATGCTAGGGGTGGTGTTGCTGAGCTTCAGGGGCAGGACAACCTGAATGCATCTCTTCTTGAGGTGCTAGCTTTCTGCATACGGGTGGTTACAACGTGGAGGGTGGTATGGCGGTATTAGATGCCATCTCTGCAAACTTTCACAATGCCCGCTCCCCTTCCCACTCTCATGCCCGCGTGGCCCTACCTGGACCTGCCCCTTGCCCATGATCTTGTCCACGATCTCGTTGTTGTCCTTGTTCATCTTGCTCTTGTCGTAGCATTTCTCGTAGCAGAGGATCCGCAGCGACTGCGAGCCCTCCAGCTCAATCTCAAACTCCTGCAGAAGTGGGGCAGAGCAAAGAGGGGAGAAGAGGAGAGTGAGTGGGGACACGGGAAGGGTGGGGAGACGGGCGTGTTTGCTGTGTCGCTAAGGGAAGGACCATAACTCAGCAAGTGCCTCTGCTTTACACGCAGAAGGTCTCAGGTTCCAATTTCCGACAGCATCTCCAGGTAGGACTGAGAACGTCCCTTCCCTGAAACATTGGAGAGCTGTTGCCAGTCATAATAACAATAACAATAGTAATAATAATTTATTTCTTATGCCCCGCCCATCTGACTGGGTTGCCCCAGCCACTCTGGGTGGCTTCCAAGAAAATACAAACATTAAAAGCTTCCTAAAACAGGGCTGCCTTTAGATGTCTACGAAAACTCATATGATTGTTTCTCTCTCTGATATCTGGTGGGAGGGTGACACTACCAAGAAGGCCCTCTGCCTGGTTCCCTGTAACTTCACTTCTTGCAGTGAGGAAACTGCTTGGAGTTGGACCTCAGTGACCGGGCTGGACAATGGGGATGGAGACGCTCCTTCAGGTATAGAGTCAGGGTGGACAGTATTGGCAGTCAACGGTCTTTGCATACAGAAGGTCCTAAATTCAATCTCTAGCACCTTCAGGCAGGGCTGGGAATGTCCCTCCAGATCTGAAATCCGAGAGAGCTGCTGCCAATCAGTGTGGACAACACTGCGCCAGATGGTCTGACTGAGCGGCTTGCCATGCGTCTGACATGTACAAAAATCGGACGCTTAAAATGGCGTCCAGGGGAATCTTTTTGAATTTTAAGAGATGTCAGGAATTTCTGGGACATATGGCAACCTGGGTCCCCCCCCCTGGTTTTTTCCCATTTTTGGGGGGTGTTAAAAAAAAAAGTTCTGGGGGAGGCTGTGCCCCACCAGCAGTGGAAGTGATGAGAGGTCACTTCCCTTGGCTGGTGGAGGAGAGGGAGGAGGTGGGGGAGGGAGGCCACGCCGCCAACGTGAGCTTGGCCATTTTCAGGTTTTTTGGGTGGGGGGAGTCTGCAGGTTTTATGGCTTTGTTTATTTATTTTTTTCTGATGGAGCTGGGCACAATGACCACCCAGAGTGACCATCCAGCTGGTGCCTTTGAGGGTCTCCCTCCCGCAGTGGAGTGAGCGCAGCCACATGGAGGGCAGGGGGCTAGAGCTGCATGCGCAGCAGAATAGGGCGCTTGAGGCTCGAGGGGCTAGCAGTGAGAGGCACATTTTTACTCCTCCACCTCCTTAAGCATCAAGGAGCATTAAATTTAAAAAACGAAATAAAAACCAAGGCAGTTAAAAGGAATGCCTCTTCTCATCTGTGTGTAGCTCAACAACTTGGGTTAATAAGGTAGCTTCCAATGTTACGATTTAAATCAGCCCTTAATCTGGAAGCATGAGGACTAGAATCTTGCTTTATTTTTAGGGGAAGAGCTGTTGCTCAGTGGCAGAGCTTTGGCTTTGCATGAAGAAAGTCCCAGGTCCAGTGCACAACAGCGTCTTCAGGTAGGGCTGGTATAAGACTCCTGGAGAGCTGCTGCCGGTCAGTTTGGACAACACTGAACTTGATGGGCCAGTGGACAGAGCAGCTTCTTGCGTTCTTATTAGCCCTTAATTCAGAACTGTGAGGACTAGGCTTGCTCACCTCATTCCACTGGGGCTCGGTCGTGTCCCGGAACACCCGTGTCTTGGCTTTGCTGACAAAATAGCCGAAAGAGTCGACTTCCAGCGTGCAGTAGAGGTCTGGAAATAGGGAGAAGAGACATGTGAGGCAATCTTCCTGCCACTCTGCACCTCAAGGGGAGAAGACTGGATACTTCTAACTGGGAAGGGCACCACTGAAAACCAATCAGTTAGATTAACTGATGGATCAAAAGCTTTTGATTGCTGGATCAGCCAGCAGGTTAATTAAAACAAATAAATAAATGCAGTAATAATAATTCTACAGCGTTGTAATCTAACACAGTTCTATGCAGGGCGGACTTGTTGTTAGTCCTAGATGAATCAAATAATTGTAGAGATGGAAGGTACCACGAGGGTCATCTAGTCCAAACCTCTGCAAGGCAGGAATCTTTTGCCCCAAATGGGGCTCAGACCCACGACCCCAAGATTTACTGTCTCATGCTCTACAGACGAAGACACTGTTGTGACAAACCCAGCCGTGCTTTTGTCTAAAAGCAAGAGAAGTCTTGCACAGCCTTTTGGTTCCAGAATTATCACGTTTTCTCATACGCAACTGTGGTAAGTTAATGGACCGATAGAGCAAGACGTGCACGATTAAAGACAGACAAATATTTCTTGAAATGGGCAATTGGCCGGCTCTGAAGCACCACTTTTCCAGCTTCTTCAGATGCAGGATATCTATTTAGCAAACAAACACCACCCCCAGAGTTGCACTAGAAGCCAAGAGCAGCCTGAGAGATGGTGTTTGCTGATTTGTTAGACTGCACTTTGCCGCTTCATCTGAGGGTGAAACGGAGCCTGGGAAGATCTCAAACAGAAAGCCAAAAATTAAAAATCAGGTCGATAAGGGAGGGGGCTGAAGAGCAAAGCAGGAGGGGGAGGGAAGCCCCCGGCTCTTTGACAGGTGGTGGCTCAGTGGACCCTGCAGAAAAGGCCAGGCAGCAAGAAGAAGCAGTTGCCATCTCTGGCCCCTTCCTGTGCCAAGCCACTGCTGGCTCAAATCACAGAACGGGGCAGGGGAGAAACCAAAAATGCAGACATTCCCCCCGCCCCAATAAAACCCAGAAGCAGCACTCACTAGCAGATTGTTTGAAGCCCGTGGCAGAGTGGACGATAACATGTAAGAAGCCGTACATCCCAGGAGATTCGTCATCTGCGGAGAAACGAAGAAGCACCCAAAGAGAAAGCTATTAGATTTGTTTGTTTGTTTTTCCAGTTGCAATCATTATTATTTGAACAAGCTTTGAGTGGAACTGCTTGGGCTGCTAAATTGAAGCAATTAATTAAAGGGCCCAGGAAATGACTAACTAATGGAAGAAGACTCAGAAGGGTTGTCTTCGTCCACACCAAGTAAGATTGACGCTGCTAAAAGGCAGCTTTGGTAGGGCTGCAACGATTAATCTGGGCACCTGTTGTGATTCTTTTAACCTTCATCTGATCTGTGAGGACCAAAGCCCCCAGGCCCATGACATTTTTCACACATACAGCTGCAGAGCAGGCCATCGAGGGCATTGCCACAAATTGTCACCTGTGCAACTCCCCCAAATTTCAGCCCTTTACCATTTGCTGCTTTCCCCTTCTGGAAACACAAAACCACCCGAGGCCTAAGATGACCTCCAAATGCGTTGAATTTTGCCATTGGGGTGTGTATACTAACTCAGCCAATGTTAGTGGGCTGGGGGAGTAAAACACTCCCTCATTTTCCCCTAGGGAATCCGTCAGAAAAAGGTCACGAAAGCGTGTGGGGTGTCAATAGGTTGGCACAAACTCGATTTCACTTAACCAAAAATGATTTCCTTGGGTTTCTTAATGGGGTCAGAAAAAAACACTCCACAAAACTCCTAATGTTAGTTCTCACCTGTAACAAAAGAATTTCTAGACAGTTTACCATATTTTCATAATCTTTTTCCTTTAAAAGATAGTTTTTGTTGGTTGTAAATGCCGCTGAAAATAATCCACCACACAGTGGAAATCTCATTGGGATAGAAAGCGCCTCCCAAACTGTTAATGTGATTTTCTTTCACACCTTGGATGAAGGTTAATTGAACATTACATGTTTTGTTTATTCTATAAAAATGAATAAAGCAAACTTTTTTTAAAAAAATGCCACTATGCCTCTGCTAAATAATAATAATTTAAAAAAAAACAAAGACAGAAGAACACAGAGAACACAGGAAGGCAACAGTTTAGCCATGATGTCAGGAATCTCAGAAACACACTGCAGGGATAAGACACACAGCCTTATATACATGGCGGCATCTAGTGGTGGGACAGAGATGTAAACCCGGCCCATAACCTGAGGCCTGTAGGACATGGCTGGGCACCATGTTGGCAACCTTTGTTGCTAGGGCAGGTCCTGGACTGGTACCCAAACTGGCATGAGCTGTGTGGTTCTTCTACTTCTGATGGTGGCAGAATCTTGGTGAGGGGGAAATAGAGGGGAAGACAGAGAAATTGGAGCATTTCTTCACTTGGCTGTAGGCAAAAGTGTACAGCACTGCTTTTATGGCAGCTGGTGCCCACTGGGACTGGTAGGGTGGAAGGCAGGGAGCCTGACAGTAGGTGGCGCCAGAGCCAACAGAAGGTGCCGCCAACTAATTCTAGGGCATTCCATCTCACAATGAAGCAGAAGGCATCCAAGTGGTAGTGGGGGCAGGGGGTGGGGAGAGAGGAGGAGGGCAAAGGCATCACTCACCGTCCTTATTGCTGGTGACAGGAATGTTGTGGACGGTGCGTAGCTTGAAGCACGACCCTGTCAGGACCTGCAGCTCCACAGAGCTTAGCACAAAGGTCTGGAGATCTATCGTGCAGGAATAAAAGAAGTTGGTTTAGCACAGAGAAGAATTGGTGGGTTACAGTCCAGTATGAGACCAAACACATTGCATGACAAAGGATCTCTGGTTGCTTCTGCAGGAGATATTCACCAGCGGGCAGCAGAGAGTTAATACTGGGGAGACCCACCAAGGGCCCTTCTGGGCATCCTTTTTCTTGCCCATTAGTGATGATTGGTCCTCGTGATGTCATCCGGTCAGCTACCTGCAAACCTGCCCGCAAGGTGTAGTGGTTAGAGTGTCGGACTAGGACCTGGGAGTGACCAGGGTTCAAATCCCCACTTGGCCATGATGCTCACTGCCTTTGTCAACCTAATCTACCTCACAGGGTTGTTGTGAGAATAAATAGAGGCGGGGAACCATGTCTGCCACCTTGAGCTCCTCGGAGAAAAAGGCAGAATATAAATGCAATAAATAAATATTTTGGAGCAGACGTTCTGCTTCAGTTCGAATGGCTGTGTGTGCCGCAGCTTCCTGCTGAAATCTTGTTCACATTTCATACTGCAAACAGCTTATTTCAGGTCTTACTTTTGTGGCCCTCCGGGTGGCAATAACGTGGTCACGTTGGGGAAGCATTGCAGAATAAATGAATAAAGTAGAATGGCGTATGGACAGCCTAGCATAAATCCAGGGCTAATGCACTATTACCCCGTCAAATATTTATTTATAAAAATATTTATATACCGCTATTTCATTGAAAAATATCAAAGCAGTTTACAATAATAGATAAAAGCATACAATAAAAACCGTTCCAAGAATTAAAATCAGACATCAATTAACTATTGTGGAAAGATGCATTCTTAGTTTTCAGCATATGTTTAAAAGCCGAAACCAGCTTTCTGCTGTAGTATACATGAAATGACCCCTTTGGACTTTATTTTACATGGATGTTATTAGTATTGTGTATATAGTATACAGTATACAGTATACAGTATACAGTATATAGTATATAGTATATATACTATATACGAAAGCATATATAGTATATAGTATATAGTATATAGTATAGTATATAGTATATAGTATAGTATATAGTATAGTATATAGTATAGCTCTGTTCCAGTAACAAGAAGCCGAAAGCACCAGCCTGAAGATGACTGAAGATGACGAGTGAGACCTCGTCGAAACGTCGCCTAGACACCCCATCTTTTACACGGGAAGACACCCGAGGACACCAAAACCTGCATTCCTGTACCCGTGAAAATCTACGAAAGCATATATAGTATATAGTATATAGTATTGTGGTTATGGCTTATGGCTAAGCAAATAAATTTACCTTATTTTCCCTCCCTCAAACCCCCACCAATCTAGAGGGACTCTTACTGTAGAAACTGGTCCCTGGAACCCCCATCCAGATGACCCCACAGTCACCAGATTAGCCAGAGGCCAAAGAAGAATGCAGGGGTTTTGGGAAGCCAGCCATGGAAGGAAGGGTCTGGGGCCTCAGGCCCCGAAGCCCCCCACTCCCTTCTTGAACTGGGCATTCAGGCAATGCTAGTGGTCGCCCTGGGCACTGCCAGGTTGTGAGGGGAGAGATGTTACCACAACAAGAATCTCTTGCCTTTCTTCTGCAGCTTTTGGATGGCCTCCCTCCACTCGGCTCGCTCGTAGTCGGAGGAAAGCAGAAACAGGTAGCTCTGGAAGAAAAGCAGGATGGTGCTCAGCCTGGCGGCAAACATAGGAGCTCCCTGCCTCCCAAAGAGCAGAGAGAGAGAGAGGGGGGGGGAGGGAGGGAGGGGAGAGAGAGAGAGAGAGAGAGAGAGAGAGAGAGAGAGAGAGAGAGAGAGAAAGTACATGGCCCACACAAAGAGGAGGAAGATCAGAGTTTTGGGCAGCAGCTGGGGGTAGCAATCACGGGGAAGACTCTTCTCTGTTGGAGAGCTGCTGCCAGTCAAGGGAAGACAATGTTGGACTAGGTGGACAGATAGCCTGACGATACAACGATAATCTTGATTGTCATTGTCCCATACAGTACAACGAAATTGAAAAAATCTACATCAAACATTCAAAACCAACAAGCCTGCTATCCCAGCCTGTTTAGCCCCCTAAAAACTCTAGTACCCCATAATTAAATACAATATACTCCCACAGAGACTACCTTACACTGCGTTTAAAACCAAAATCGCATTTGCGTAGAAACTGTTTCTCAGGCGGCTAGTCCTAGTCTTAATAACCCTGTACCTTCTTTCCAGAAGGCAGAAGCTGAAAGAGATCATTTCCAGGGTGCGCACTATCCTGCACTATCTGTACAGCTTTCTTATGACACCTGGAAGTGTAGATTTGATCCAAGGTGGGAAGAGTGCACCCAATTATTCTCTCTGCAGTCTTTACAACCCTGGACAGCATTGTTTTTTCCCTGACTGTGCAGCTCCCAAACCACACACACAGACCATAAGTTAATACACTCTCAACAGTACAATGATAAAATGCCATCAACAGGTCCTTTGAGAGATTGTTTTTCCATAGGATTCTCAGAAAATATAACCTCTGTCCCAACTTAAGGCATTTTCCTATGTTCTTAAGGGAGGCTCAGTGATAGAGCACCTGCTTTGTTTGCAGAAGGTCCCAAGTCCAATCCCCCGTGGCATTTCCATTCAGAGCTGGAACCCCAGAGAGCTGCTGCCAGTCAGTGCAGACAATACCGAGTGAGATGGACCAATGTGGCCTCACTCAGTATAAGGCAGCTTCCCACGTACTTACTTAAATCAGAACCATGAGGACTGGGATCTTGCTCTGCTGATTTAGGAAAAGGGCTGTCGCTCAGAGGTGGAGCGCCTGCTTTGCATGCAGAAGGTCCAATTAAAATAAAAGATTGGCAACTGTAAAGACCCTTCTCTGTCCGGGACCCCAGAAAGCAGCTGCCAATCAGAGGAGACACCTGCCTCTCTCTTCCCGCCCACAGCCCCACCCCTACCCAGGCACGACTCATGTGTCCGTACTTTCCCATTGCGGTTGTGGATCCGGAAGGGGATGGATGGGGAGTTGAGCAGGAGCCAGAACTCGTTGTCAAACATCTTCTTCTTTAGCCGTTCCATCGCTCGGCTCTGACCCTTGTTCGCCTTCTGGGAAAGAAGAGAAGGAACAATGTTTGACACACAATTCTCTTCCATTTGGGACCAGGGGCATCGGTGGGTCACATAAAAGATTCAGGGACAGGAGTCCATAGAGACAAATCTGCATAAAATATGCACATGCTAATACATTACGCTAACACCTATGTTTATTCCCAAGCTTTCCCCATGACTCATAAAATTGGACCTTGTTTCATGTCTTAGAACCTTCTGGGTTTCTTTTATTCACATTTATAAATGACTTTTAATAATGTGTCTTAATATTGTGTCTTAGTTGTTGTAACCTGCCCGTGGACCTATGGGTGAATGGTGAATAATCATTACTAATAATAGTAGTTTTAGATTGTGCTTATGTTCTTGCTTTAATGATAGATAGATAGATAGATAGATAGATAGATAGATAGATGATAGATAGATAGATAGACAGACTTTATTTGCGTAGCCGACAGGCCATAGCATCAAAGGACAAACACCGACAAAAATACATTACAAATATAGTTACCATAAAATCTTATGACCTATTAAAACCCTAGGTAGAAGGTGGATTATCATTCATCAATGACCCTCTGTCCCATGGGCTGCGGCCTTTTATCTGGTAGATTGTTCCAGGTCGGTTAGGTAAATAGACCAGCCAAATTGAAAGATTATAAATATAAATATAACCTATCTATCTATCTATCTATCTATCTATCTATCTGATGATACTGTACATTGTTTGGGGTTTTGTTAGACTACACACCACTTAGAGATTTTTAAAATAATAATAATATAATAATAATAATAATAAATCTTTATTGTCATTATTAAGTAGATTATAACTGCTATTAAATAAATAACTGAATAGATGCAAATTTAGGCTTTAACTCTCAAAACAGAACAAAATCAACTAATTTTCCATCCGAATCACCTTAGAGAAAATTCTTCAAATCATTTACCCCCCTCAAATTAATTTCCCCAAGAGACCCTGCTCCAGATCCATTCACTTGTCCCTGTTCCTCAGTCCCTAAATCATTTCTAGGCAGAGAAAACCAAATTTCTTCTTCCAAATTTATATCCCACCCAGTCACTCAGATCTCCCCACAACTCAGTCTCTCACAGAAACACTCTTTGGGGCACTTAGAAAAAGATCCGTGGGCCTCTACCCTGTGGCCTGCTCCTTAGCTACACTGCTGTCTCAGATATAAATTTGGGAAGTCACTAAGTGCAGGAATCCAATGACCGGAAAGCGATTCTGTCTTCAAAGCCAGCTGGTGGAGTTTCCAAAAGGCACTGGAAACAGAATACTGGGGTAGAGGTAGATGGACCTTTCCATATGATTCAGCAAGGGTGTTTTTAGCCTGCCCCAGGGCATACCTCCTTCTGCACCTCGCTCTTCATAGAGGAGATCTTTATCTTCATGTCCTCCAGGTCGTGGTCGGGCATGGCATGGACGTGTGGGCAGGAGTCCGACTCCTCCAGCGACGGGAACACCAGTTCGGCCAAGGGCATGTACCACTTGCAGTCATATTGCTGGTGTTTCCTGGGAAGGAAACGAAGAGCTCATTCTGGGCAACCCCAGTGATCCACACGGCCCCAGACTCTGCAGAGCTGTTGCCAGCCGGTGTAGACAGTATGGAACTACACAGGCCAAGTGGAAGGACTGTAGCTCAGTGCTGCAAAGCATCTGCATTGAATGCAGAATGTTCAGCCCCTAGCAGCATCTCCAGGTAAGGCTGCGACTGTGCCCTGTCTGGAACCCTGCTGCCAGTCAGTGCAGACAATACTAGATGCCACAGTATAAGGCAGGTTCCTATATTCCTTTTAAAACCAGCCCTCAATTCAGAATCATGAGGACTGGAATCTTGGCTTTATTTTTAGGGGAACAGATGAAGCTCACTGGCAGCACCTCCAGGCAGACAGTCCCAGATTCAGTCCCTGGAATCTCCAAACATGCCTGGAAAATATTTCCTGCCTGAAACCCTGGAGTGCCACTGCCAGTCAGTATAGATAATGGTAAGCTAGATCAACAAACAGCACCAGGCCATTTGCTACACTCCCATTTGAAGCACCCTTTTCTTCAGAACCATGTAGATTGGGGTATTAACTTCATTTTTAAAGAACAAACATTTGCTCAGTGGCAGAGCACACTGCCTGCATGCAAAAGCTCCCAGATTCAATCCCTGGAAGTAACTCCAGGTTATACCGCTTAGGGATATTTTAAATATATTAAACGGTATAGAAATTAAATAATCATTCATTCTGCTACGGACAAAGTGCAAGGGAAGGTCAGGATTCCCACCCTGTGCCCTGTTCTTCCCTACTCATCTAGACCTCCCCCGGGCCTCACCCCACGCCCGTTTTCTTCAGCTTGGCACAGAGAAGGACGTCTGTGAAGAGGAAGACGTGGCGCAGCTTGCGGGAGCCCTCGGCCAACTCCACCAAGAAGCCGTCCTTGACCAGTTGCCGCGTCTGCAGGTGCGACAGCAAAAGAGGAAAGCACGTGTGTGAGGAGGAGGAGGAGGAGGAGGAGGAGGAGGAGGAGGAGGAGGAGGAGGAGGAGAATGTAAGAACATCAGCAGCCAGTGGCCCGTCAAGTTCCCAGCATCCCCTTCTCACAGTGGCCAACCGGATGCCCCCAAAGGAAGCCCACAAGCAGAGCCTGAGCGCAAGAGCAACTCCCCAGTATACTGCCTCCAAAAGTAGAAGCAGCATACAGTCATCATGGCTGTCAATAGCTTTATCCTCATGAATTTTAGTGTAATGGTCAGGGACTGGCTGGATGAGGAAGAGTGGTGGCAACTGCCTGCCCAAGAGCTCCCCAAGGAGGGCAAAAGACGATGACTTAGATCAGGGCTCCTCAAACTTTTTAAACAGGGGGCCAGTTCACTGTCCCTCAGACACTGTTGGGGGCCAGACTATAGTTTGAAAATAATAATATGAACGAATTCCTATGCACACTGCGCATATTTTATTTGTAGTGCACATAAAACAGGAAAAACAATACATTATTTAAAATGTTAGATTATGGGTGGTAGCCAATGACAGTTTGCCAGATCACTCAGAGTAGATCTACTGAAAGCAATGAACACGAGTCACTTGGGTCTATTAATTTCAATGGGTCTACGCAGAGTAACACTGAGTTTTGCCCACATCCCAATTACTTGCAGCACTGTCTGAAACGCCTTATTATCTCGACACCCTTGTCCGTCCATCCCCCACTTTCCTCCTCAAATCCGTGCCACTTGTGGCGAGGCGACCTTCAGGGAGGGAGAGGGGATCAAGCAAGCAGCCACACCAACATATATTAAAAGGAGCGTCTTCTCCAGCAACCAACCTGCCCCCCTCCAAGGTCTTGGATATGGAGGAGGAACAACTGCGAGGGAACTAACTTAGGTAGACCGGAGGAGCAGGGAGGGAGAAGCGGGCACAGATTTTCTCCTATAGGGGAAGGGTGGTGGTGGCGGCAGGATCCTTGCAACACCCAGCATGTTCTCCCTACCCATATCTCCAGCTAGCCCTGTCCTGCTTCCCCCAGCAGCCCAGCGGTGTTGCACATCTCCCCTCTGAGACCTCCTCGACTGGTGCATGTAAGCCAAGGAACCTTTTGGAACGCCGGGGATGGAATTGTTGCTAATTTTCGCCGCTTTCCTTTTTGTGCGCAGTGGGTTCTGCAATTGCCAGACGGGCCGGGTTCAGGACCCTGGCGGGCCAGATCTGGCCCTTGGACCGTAGTTTGAGGACCCCTGACTTAGATCCTGGACCCTGCTGGAAGAACAGTCTGCAGAAGGGACGAGCTGGGAGGTGGAGGAAGCGGGGTGGTGGTGTGAGCAATCAAAGGGGGTGGGGGTCAGGATAAGGAATTAGAGGCTGAGACAGGGTTAGAGGCTGAGAGTCACAGTGTGAGCACCAACTCAGACAGAGAGGGGTCAGAGGTTGACCTTGCTCCCCAGTTCTCCTCCGCCTCTGACACCCCACTCGAGAGTCCTGCTGCACGTTACTGAGCAATGGGCCAGACAGCCCCAGAGGAGGAGCTCACCCCTTGACGCAGCCTTCGTCTCAGCTCTACCTCTCTTTTAAATCAGAACCAGTGAAGGCGGTGAATGTCCAGTGTGAGTGCCTGGAGGCAGTAGGAGGATGGATGGAAGCTAACAGATTGAGGTTGAATCCTGACAAGACAGAAGTACTGGTTTTGGGGGGACAGGGTGGGCGTGGGTGGGGGACTCCCTGGTCCTGAATGGGGTCACTGTGCCCCTGAAGGACCAGGTGCGCAGCCTGGGAGTCATTTTGGTCTCACAGCTGTCCATGGAGGCGCAGGTTAATTCTGTGTCCAGGGCAGCTGTCTACCAGCTCCACCTGGTACGCAGGCTGAGACCCTCCCTGCCCGCAGACTGTCTCGCCAGAGTGGTGCATGCTCTAGTTATCTCCTGCTTGGACTTCTGCAACGCGCTCTACGTGGGGCCACCTTTGAAGGTGACCCGGAAACTGCAATTAATCCAGAATGCGGCAGCTAGACTGGTGACTGGGAGTGGGCATAACACCGGTTCTGAGAGATCTGCATTGGCTCCCAGTACGTTTCCGAGCACAATTCAAAGTGTTGGTGCTGACTTTTAAAGCCCTAAACAGCCTTGGTCCTGCATACCCGAAGGAGCGTCTCCACCCCCATTGAGATCCAGTGCTGAGGGCCTTCTGCCGGTTCCCTCATTGCGAGAAGTGAGGTTACAAGGAACCAGACAGAGGGCCTTCTCGGTAGTGGAGCCTGCCCTGTGGAATGCCCTCCCATAAGAGGTAAAGGAAATAAGCAGCTATCTTATTTTTAAAAGACACCTGAAGGCAGCCCTGTTTAGGGAAGTTTTTAATATTTAATGCCGTATTGTTCTTAACACTCAATTGGGAGCTGCCCAGAGTGGCTGGGGAAACTCAGAAAGATGGGTGGGGTATAAATATATTATTATTATTATTATTATTATTATTATTATTATTATTATTATTAGTCTGCCTTGGAGGGATCCTCTAGTGAGAGGCTAGAGGGGAAGGGCGGGGACAGTGGTCAGTTTCAAAACGTCTCCATCTGCACTGAGACCAGCCAGAGGAGCTCTGCTGTATTGTTCGTTTCTGTTATGCAAAAGCTAATTGCATTCCGTGCCTCCGGTGCCTCCCTGCCCTGTGGTCAACCTGGGCTCGCTTGACCGCTCCTTGACAAATTGCTGAAACTCTGACAGTAATCCTCTTGTAATGCTATCGTGGTTGGTGGGCATCGCTGCCTCCGGTGAGAGAAATACTGAGCAATACTGAGCTAATATGCTCCTATGGCTCTTCCCAAGTTCTCAAAATATGCCCCCTCCAGGCACCCCCTCTCACTGCTCTGCCAGCCTCTCAGTGCTGGAAGCTTCTCTGGCCCCTCTCTCTCACACACACCCCACTTCATCCCCTCCCGCTTACCTCTCCTTTGGGGGTGGTGACTGCCGTCCTGCGGGGGTCGATGTCCTCATTGATACTGGAGAGGAAGTTCTGAGAGATACGGAGGGCATCTTGGAGCAGCGGGTAGTCGGGGTGGTCAGAAGGAGTGTGCTTGAGCAGATCCTAGTGCAGCAGGAGAAGAATGGACCTTGAGATTTTAAGGTAAAGGTAAAGGTACCCCTGCCCGTACGGGCCAGTCTTGACAGACTCTGGGGTTGTGCGCCCATCTCACTCAAGAGGCCGGGGGCCAGCGCTGTCCGGAGACACTTCCGGGTCACGTGGCCAGCGTGACAAGCTGCATCTGGCGAGCCAGCGCAGCACACGGAACACCGTTTACCTTCCCGCTGGTAAGCAGTCCCTATTTATCTACTTGCACCCGGGGGTGCTTTCAAACTGCTAGGTTGGCAGGCGCTGGGACTGAGCAGCGGGAGCGCACCTTGCCGCGGGGATTCAAACCGCCGACCTTTCGATCGGCAAGCCCTAGGCGCTGAGGCTTTTACCCACAGCGCCACCCGCGTCCCTTGAGATTTTACAGATGTGTTATTTCTTAATTATTATTTTTTTTAATGCATTATGGGACTTTCCAGAAAGTGAGCCATGTTAGTCTTTATGGTGCTATAAGAGTCTTTGAGCTGGCTTTGCTGCTGCTGAGTAACACATCTTAAAATGGCAAGATTCAAAAGCCAGTGGGGAAGACATGTTGGCCTCCCAGGACATGTTTGTTTGTTTAAAACATGGGTAGGCAAACTAAGGCCTGGGGGCTGGATCCGGCCCAATCGCCTTCTTAATCCGGCCTGCGGACGGTCCAGGAATCAGCGTGTTTTTACATGAGTAGAATGTGTGGTTTCATTTAAAATGCACCTCTCTGGGTTATTTGTGGGGCATAGGGATTTGTTCATTTATCCCCAAAAAAATATAGTCCGGCCCCCCACAAGGTCTGAGGGACAGTGGACCAACCCCCTGCTGAAAAAGTTTGCTGACCCCTGGTTTAAAACAAAAGAAGAAGGTGACTTAAGAGAGGACACTCTTTTAATGACTTAAAGTGGCCGTTTTTGAACTTTGCAGCGTGAAACCACTGAATTACCATTTCTCAAGAGGTTTAATGCTATCATTTATGGACAGGATCAGGACAAAGGTGTTGATGGGTTTTTAAAAAAATCACAGTCCCTTCCAACTCTACAATTCTGTGACTCTACTATGACAAGCATTAATTGTCTGACCAATGCCACAATGTCTGTGTTATTAACAACTGTTTTACAAACTGCCATGGTCAGTTATGTACATCAGTGACCTCACCTCTGCATTTAATTTTGCTCTGATTTCATCTGGAAAGAACCCAGAAAAAACAGGCTAATGCAGACTAAGCATGTTCTGTAGCCACAGAACACCAAATATCTGTTGGCGTGGTTTTGATGGTGGTATAGAAAATGGGGGTGGAGGGATGGAATGGCATATTCGGTTAAAGGGCACAGCTGGCACCCGGAGCTGGCAAAATGTTGCTCTATACTGCAACATTTTGTTGCGGGTTCCATTTGAATAGGGTCTATTCTGGGGCTACACCTTGAGATGGTAGTTGTTTTTATTTAAAAAAAAAATCTGCAAGGATTAAATATGGGCAGGTTTTGATCATAGCAAAGAGGCAAATGGATTCCTTGGTTTTGTAGAAATTGCTCTCTTACATACGCATACGTGAGACCGGCTGAATTTTGGAGCACTGGCATCTGACGGCAACAGGTGAAAAACAAAAGCTATACTTACATGTAATACAAGAGTGCTCCGGGTCACTCGATTTATGGGCTTGTACAGCAGTGCTATAAGCAAGGAAGAGAGAGACAGGTAAGCCATTGAGTGCCACACAAAATAGCCACCGTATCCACAATCTGCATCAGAAAAAGCCACATGTAGGGCACTGCCCCACCAACTCCAGTCTGCCCTCAGCCAGCCCCCAATTGCCCTGCCTTTTTACACTCAACCAGCCCACTGAGTGGCCCTGCCTGTCAACTTCTTCCTCCTCCTCTTCTGTCTCAGTGCTGCCCCTTGTAGAACTCAGCTGTGTGGAGGATTCCCCTCAGAGAAAGGCAGGGTTCAAATTTATTAAATAAATGAAAAACCTGGTCTATTCTGTTATGAGACATTGGAAATAGCCCTTCTTTGTGTGCCTCCAACACAAGAGGTCCAGAGGGTGGCAACATGAGAACGGGGCCTTTTCTGTGGTGGCTCCCCATTTGCAGAATGCTCTCCCCAGGGAGGCTCGTCTGGCACCTTCATTATACACCTTTAGGCACCAGGCAACAACGTTCCTCTTCAACCAGGCCTTGGGCTGATTGACATCCTTTTAAATGTGTTGTGCGGGGGGGGGGGGTTATTGGGTTGTCTTTGTTTTTATTTATGTATTTGCAGATTTTTATGCTGCGAACTGCCCTGAGATCTAAAGGTATAGGGTGATAAACTAACAACAACAACAACAACATTGCTGCCTGTGGCTTCAATGTTTCGTTATTCCTGTTTCACTTCTCACCTCTGTGATCAGACTGATTTGGGATTGCTACAAAACCACATAAAGCACATGTCACCTGTCTACAAACAGAAGGGCCTTCTTGTTAGTGGCGCCTGCTCTGTGGAATGCCCTCCCACTAGATGTCAAGGAAATAAAAAACTATCTGACTTTTAGAAGACATCTGAAGGCAGCCCTGTTTAGGGAAGCTTTTAATGTTTGATGTTTTATTGCGTTTTTCATATCCTGTTGGAAGCCACCCAGAGTGGCTGCGGAGGCCCGGCCAGATGGGTGGGATATAAGTAACAAATTATTAGCATTATTATTATTATTATTATTATTATTATTATTATTATTATTCCCACTGGATATTTGCTGAACTACAACTCCCATCCTCCCTCACCATTGGTTGTGCTGAGTGAGGGCTGATGGGATCTGGAGTCCAAAACATGTGGAGGAGACCAAGTTAGGTCTGATATGCCAAAAGCAAACATGGCGCTGGCAGCCATTTTGCCTCTTCACGTGCCCCTCACAAATAAAGGCAGCTGAACTCCACACCCATAACCATCTCTAGCCTAACCTTGCCGTGCCCCGTCACACACGTCAAGGTGTGCCTTTGTGTGTGAGAGAGATTCATGCTCCTATTTCCTGTGCAAATTAGGTCCCTTCCGCTTCATATGTGAAGAGGGCAGGCTCTGAACAAACATGGCCACCCTACCACGTTGGGATGTGGGGCTGTAGCCAACGTCCATTGCCCTCAGAGCAGGCCCATTGAAACGAATGGACATGACTAGCAAAGCCCCATTCATTTCAACGGGTCTACTCTGAGTAACAGTTAGCTGTTACCCAGCTAGGGAAGGGGGCAGACCCAGAGCAAACATGGCCGCCCAACCACACCTCTGGTTTAAACAGAGGCAAAAGGGGAATGCATGTCAGTGCCACAGAGATGGGGCACAGGGTTAGGGGACATGCGGCCTTCCAACTTACATCAGCCCTGGCCAGGGATGATGGGAGTTGGAGCCCCACAGATGTTTCCCACTCTGCTCTAGGCCCACATCTATTGACTAACCACCCAAAAAACCTATTGGCAGTCTCTGAAACCCAGCCCAGTCAACAGAGCCTAACAGAGGGTGGCCCCAAAGTTTCTATCTTTTCCTTTTCCCAATGGGAAATGGGTGGAATAATGAGTTTTCCCATTATATAACAAAAGGAAGGGAAGTGGGGGTTGGTGCTGTGAACCGCCCCGAGATCTTCGGATGAAGGGCTGTATACAAATTTAAGTAAGAAATAAAATAAACAGTGTCAAAATAGAGATGAAAAGAAAGAAAAACAGGCAGAACCTCAAAAACAAAGGTTGTACACCAGACCACACCAGCTGTCTCCCACCAAAAAAAAAATATTCTGCATTTTTGCAGAGCTCCTGAGGCTTCATCTCTTGCTCTGTATCACACACCCCTTCTCACTGCAAGTGTGAGCAAGAAGAGGGGAAATTATGATCTTTAATACTATCTGGGTGGGTGTGCCCAAGCATTTGAAACTAACGTCAGATTCTGAAATAAATACTGTACAGGCACAGGGAGTTTCCTCAGACTTCTACTTGGGTTACGGAAGCGTGGTTTTAAAAAAACATTTTGGAAGAATGACACAGATCAAGCGGTTTTGCACGCTCACACAGTGGCTAAGTGCTTGGAAAACTGTTGTTTCATTTCACCTCCTTGAATTCCACATTACATCATCCTTTCTTTTTTAAAAAAAGACAAGTGCCAAGGACACAGCTTAAAGAGAGCTTTCCCGGCCGAATCCCAAAACTCTTGTGTCTCTCTGGGACGCCTCCTTGAGGATGGCCCACAGAATTTGGGTGTCCGGGACAAAATGGCACATGCGGAACTCATAGCAATTAAAAAATACACACACACAAACCCCAAACCCAGTCCTGCCATTAAGCTATAAAACTGACAATTTGCTGCCCTCTAGCGGTGCAGCAAAACCTGCTGCCCAAGTCAAGAATTAAGGCAGGTGGAGGCTGAGCATTCATCTCCCTGAAATGTTTGTGCGCTTGGCTCCAGTCCAGCCCAGACGCACATCGTGGATTTCCCCCTTTCCCCGCTCAAAGCCACTTCCCCAAGCTGAAGGGAACAGGCAGGGTCTCGTTCTGAAACGGACGCAAATAGGGAAATTCATCCTCGCCCCCTCACAAAGCAGAGTGCCCAATCCCCACAACCCAACCACCCGTGCCCATGCCAACCCAACGGGGGCATCTCTTCAGGAAGCTCCCCACCCCAAAGGGAACGGGTGCAACAAATCCCCATTTCAATGGGACACATTTGCGTACAGGAGCGGTGACAGAATTTATATCGCCTTTAGTAACAAGGGGCAGGTAAAACGCCGTTCCTCCTCCACCCCCCACACCCCCCGTGGTGGTTAAAAGGAAATTGACAATTTGACACCCCCAAATCAGTCACTTTGGATAACACCCCTGAAAAGCAAGAAGTAAAAACCAATGTTGAAAAGAGTCCTAGGAAATGCCCAAAAATTGGGGTCCAGCACCCCAATAAAGATGGCCATGATGAAAAATAGTGGTTGCCAACACAGCCCCCCTGCTCATCACCATGGTTACAAGGCCTGGAAGGGAGGGGGAGCAAACATTTAGGGGGGAATTGCGGGAGGTGAATACCCCACTTCCCTTGGGCGGCGAGTGAATGGGGCAAAGATGAAGCAAATGTGAGGTGGTTTGGGGGAGTCAGTGGGTGGGAGGGATGGAGAAAATGGGACAGGTGTGTTTCCACCCCCAGCCACCTTTTGTTACAGGTTCCAGGGAGAATTCTGCATTCAGAGGTCACAAAGACGCACGTCAATTGAAGTTGCGCCCTAACGGGACCAGGCAGAGACTGGGGGCAAATAGTGACAGAGTAGCAGTGGGAGCCCCCCCCCCAAAAAAACCCCACCTGCCATAGGGACCCAATATTTCCTTGGGTGTCGGTCCCTTGGTTCCCACTAAATGGGGGGGAACACCTAGCGACAGAGAATAGCCCAGCCCTCGGATCGCTTAGGAACAAAGAAATCACCAAGTTGGCACTCCCAAGCGGAGCAGAAAAAAGAGAAATCTGGAAAAGTGGGGGAAGGTTTCTGAGTCACGCTAAGACCCCTCCACACTTCCCCAGCACCCGGACCGGTGAGGACAAAGGCTTGGTTGCCGGAGAGGCATTTGTGGAGACAAAGAGAGCAGCGAGAGAGAGAATCCTTACAAGCCACCCCGAGAGAGGACCCCAGACCCGAGCGAGCGACACCGTCCCTGCCCTGCACACCACCTGCTCTTTTTAAAAAATGGGGGAGGGGGATGGAGATGGATGGAAAGGAGACCCCCACCGTAGGTGCAGTTACAGCAAAAGCGGATGATGAGCAGAATCTCCATGGCACCCTCCTTGCGGCATGGCTAGCACCCGGCTCCATCGGTGGCAGTCCGCTGGCTGTCGGTGAAAAGAGCTCCAAAGCCAGCCGGTAGTTGTAGGGGAGGGAGGAGGAGGAGGAGGAGGGAAGGGGGCGTGAGGGGCTGTAAGACGCTGCCAGCATTGTAAAAAGGTGCAGACCCCTCCTCTCAGCCCCCTTGCCTCCCGCCTCTCCCCATAAGAGCACAAAGGGATCCGTATCTCCAATCTGCACACACAGCATCGGATATTATCTATCCTTTGATGGGCTCAGGAGATGGTGGGGTGGGTTTTTTGGAGAGTAAGACAAAAGAGCATGCCACATAATTTAAACGCTCGCTCACACACACCTACAAAAATATATGCATGCAATAAAATTGATACCTTCCATGGTAACGGAGGTGTGGCTCTCTTTTGAATCCTTTGGGCCCTTGACTTTCAGCTCCTGCCGAGAGGGGAAAGAACCGTTAGAGGCCACCTTTAGGGAACGGGCCATTCTGCAAACATCTTACCCAGGAGTAAATCTCATGGAGTTCAATGGGACTTGGTCCCCTGTGAGTGTTGCATCCTCGGGGTTGCAGAGTAGACCCACTGGGATTAATGAGCCTACATTAGCCATGTCCATTAATTTCAGTGAGTAGGTTTTGTACCGGAGACAGCCCCCATCACCCAAGGTTTCTAAAATCTGGTCTCTTTTCCTCTTCTAAATTCCCAAGGATTGCACCCTTTGTATGCCAAAAATTATCATCTTTTTTAAAACAGAGAACGAGAGTGCCTCTGAGGATATGCAGAGAGGACCCTGGCCAGCAAGCTGAGGTCATACACAGGCACACTGTTCTACTCCCCTGAGTTATATCCAACTAAATTCTATGCAGAGACCCTATGCAGAGAAGAACTGGAATTAGGGGAGTTACGTTAAGTCACATATCTCTGAGTAAGACCAAGATTGGCTATAAGCCAAAGGATTTGGAGAGAAAGGGTTGATTTAAAAGAGGGGCACAATTTCTGAAGTTTGTTGAGCCCAAGAGAAAGTAATTTCAGTGGTGGTGGTGGGGTCATTAATAGAGTGCAGAGAGAGAACAAAGAATTGACTCCATTGACTTCCAGAGACCCCCTGCCTCTTTTAAACTCAGAAGACACCTGTTTTAGATGTACTCCACACAGCAATTTCTACACACAAAAAGAACCATTTGAGTAGCTTTTAAAATGACCAGATATGGACAAAAAGGTTCCTAGAAAAATACATTTCTTGGCTGGCCTCCTCACTCACGCTGCCCAACATCACGAGCGTCAGATCAGAAGAAATAGTCCCCTTTTCAGCCCAGCCGCTGCCACCCACAAATCACAGAAATCAAAGAATTGTAGAGTTGGAAGGAGGGTCATCTAGTTCAACCCCCTGCGAAGCAGGAATCTTCTGCCCCACATGGGGCTCAAACCCACAACCCCAGCTGCTCCACCAACTGAGCTATACCAGTTTCACAAGCAAACTCTTGGAAGTGGGAGTGGTGGTAAGACTATGACTGCTCAAGGAGGTTCCGTTTGTCAATCATGTCACAATTTTGGCCCCCTAAACATCAACAGAGACCCTTGTCTCTGCTTGGGAAGGAAATTCTTCACAATGCCTGGGGCATTTTTGGGGTTAGAATAAATTATGCCAGCAAAGACATGGTATAAAGTGGAGAAAGATGTCTCGGGCAGGGACGAAATTTTGGAGCCCTCCTTTCCCCTCCAACCCCAGCAAGAGAAAGTAGAAATGGGATCAAACAGTAGGCAGGGAGGCTTGCACTGCATTTTTCAAAATACACAATTCTGTTTACTGCACAGTAATTAGGAAGAGATCAGCAAATCCTTTGTATAGCAAAGGGATTTGTAAGCTGCCCTACTTTGTAGACTCCTCAGGGCAAAGACTTGTCTCTTTCTGGAGCAGGAAGGGGAGGCTATATTACTCTATAAAAAATCTCATTAGGCAAACTAGGGTGTGTGTGTGTGTGTGTGTGTGTGTGTGTGTGTGTGTAGGTGGGTGGGTGGGTGGGTGTCCATCCTGACCAACCTCACAGGGTTGTTGTAAGGATACAGTAAAACACACATACCAACCCACTCACAGGATTAACTCCGTCTATGCCACTTTTGACCCACATGAAGAAAAGACAAGCAAATAAACGACAATATTTTGAATCCTCACCTCTGAGATTTTCTGAAATTGGTTGTTGCTCTGGCTGCATTTTTCTGCCGTCTCCAGCGCAATTTTGTAGTTGTCCACGAAGGCCTTGTACACCCCCAGCTGGCTAGCCTATTTGTGGGGGCAAGCAGTGATATGTGTGCATAGGGAGGGAAACATTAGAAAACCATTAAGTTCATTCCCTGAGGCCATAGGTCACAGCCTTCTTAAACCGTGGCACCCACACTTTCTGATCCATAATCCCCGCAGGCCCCATTTTCCCCACATGGGAAATTAAAGGGGTTCATCACAGGACTTGAGATAATCAAGGCCTCATATACTTATACCTCCCTTTCCCGAAATAGCTGAGGATCACTCCACAAACAGGTGAGATCTTTGAATGCACCCTCCCCAAACAAAAATAAAAATAGTATAATTACAGCTTGCGCAGCAATTTTCCTAAAACCCAAGATGGGAAAAGAAATCCAATTTTTGTTAAGTAACAAAGAAACATTTGCATCCACCTTTAGGCAAGGACAAATCATCTGCAGCAGCACAACCTTAATTTTCTAAGTGCTGCTTTGGCAGGGAGGATTTCCATTTAGTATAGGTTTGGTTGTTTTTAAAATAGTCATTATATTATACAGCAACGGGGGCAGTGGGAGGGGCAGAACATTTGGTTCCACAGGCCAGATCCTTATGAGGACCTAGCCTTGCAGGCCAAATCTGAAACATGTCAATGACCTGATGCCACAATGACATCGGGAGATTGGGTGCTTTGAAGGCCCGAAGTTAGTGCTTTAAGGCACCTGAGGCTTCTGGTAGACCAAAGCCTGATTTCCACTGCCAATGTAGAAGTGGAATCTTTCAGATGCCTGGATAGCTCACTTGGATACAGCGTGGTGCTGATAACGCCAAGGTTGCAGGTTCAATCCCCGTATGGGACAGCCATACAGGCGAGTCCTTTAAGGTTCCCTTCCAACTCTACAATTCCATGATTCTAATCATGTCCATTAACTGCAAATTGGCCTTCTCTGAGTAGGAATAGAATTGGATGCAACCCACTTTTAAACACAATCAGAAGCAAAGGAACACCCTTTTGTGTGTGTGATGCTTTCTCCACTTGGAACAAAACAAGACAAAAACCCACACATTTGCACACCTGCCCCATCTAATTCCAGGAATTAAAAACAAAGGAAGATGCTCCTTCCCATCTCAGATTAACAGCATCCTCGTTTCTGAATTCAGACAGGACCCCCCAAAGGTACCACTGGGGATGCCTAAGAGGTAGCTGATTTTAAAAAATATTTTGTATATATCCCAAATCTGCAGCAATCCCCTCCCACGATGGCGCCTTCCCCCAATACATGAAGCTCCATGTGCTTGTTCTCGACTCAAGAACTGGGCGAACTTGTTTGCCCCCCCCCCCCCGCTCCACACCACCCACACAGTTTCTCCAAAACTATGATAATGTATTTAAAACTCTTTGGAGAGAACAGGCAGCGCTCAGGGCAAGGTTTCCACCCTGGAAAACTGTCTGACCTCATTTCAAGTAGTTAATAGAGCTCCTGTCTGCAAGGAGGGCTGCTTCTGGCTTCACAAAGACAAACCTCTCGCTGGCCTCGCCTCCACGGAAGCAAGGGGTCCACGGACCAAATTTCCACAAGCAACCCCGCTCTGGCTGATCCGTGGGCGAAGAGAACCTCAGGAGAGCCATCCTGGTTGAGGCCAAAAGCTTCCATCTCATCACTGCTGGCCAAAAGCTATGCTAACTGGGTGTGAAGAGAAGTGGCTGGCCAAACCACATCTGGGGAGCATCATGTTGGCTACTTCCGTTCCATCTTCCGGTTCTGAGAGATCTACATTGGCTCCCAGTACGTTTCCGAGCACAATTCAAAGTGTTGGTGCTGACCTTTAAAGCCCTAAACGGCCTCGGTCCTGTATACCTGAAGGAGCGTCTCCACCTCCATCGTTCTGCCCAGACACTGACGTCCAGCGCCAAGGGCCTTCTGGAGGTTGCCTTGCTGCGAGAAGCCAAGTTACAGGGAACCAGACAGAGGGCCTTCTCGGTAGTGGCGCCCGCCCTGTGGAACGCCCTCCCTTCAGATGTGAAGGAAATAAGTAGCTATCTTATCTTTAAAAGACATCTGAAGGCAGCCCTGTTCAGGGAAGTTTTTAATATTTAACACTATTGTTTTTAATACTTGATTGGGAGCCACCCAGAGTGGCTGGGGAAACTCAGCCAGATGGGCGGGGTATAAATAATAAATTATTATTATTATTATTATTATTATTATTATTATTATTATTATTATTATTATTATTTAGCCCATCATCCTATTCCCCCCGCGATGGCCCAAGGAGAAACCCAGAAGGAGTGTGCAGAAGCAGCAGCCCTCTCCCACCCCTTTAGCGCAAGGCACCCAAGAGGCGCATTGCTCCATTACAGCCATAGTAACTTCTGCATTGGGTGAAGAAGTCCTTTCCGACTGTCCCAAACCTCCTGCTCATCAGCGTTTTATTGGGTGTCCCTGCTGGGCCTCTCCCTTTGACTTTGTAAACTTCAGTTGTGTCCCACCTCGGATCTTAGTCACCTTCTTTCCAAGCAAGGAAGCCTCAAACACCGTAGCCATTCCTTTCGGAAATAGGCCAGAATGTAAAACACGAGCCACACGCAAAGCTAAAGCTTAACCACGTATTGCCCCCGCTTTTCTGAACCATGATGAATTGTTCTTGACTGTAGTAAACAAACCAGCCTTCCCCAACCTTTAGGTCTCCACAGCTGAGGTTATTATGTACCAGATGCGAAACCAGGGTTTGAACTGGATTTGCAAAGTGTGGTTTTTGTGGCTTAAGCATTTGGTGCTAGCCATGCTTTATTATTTTAGTGTTCGATGCTGTATTGTGTTTTTACTATTTTTTATTGGGTGGCATTTAAATAATAATAATAATAATTATTATTATTATTATTATTATTATTATTATTATTATTACTACAAGGTGTGACCGGAAACTTTGGTGAATGGTCACAGAAATCGGACAGCGAGAAATATTCAAACATAGAATCGGCATTGGAAACCCACGAAATGCTCACAATTGTGTACAGAGATGAAACTGTAACTTGAAAGACAGTGTATGAGTGGTTTAAGCGTTTCTGTGAAGGGCGGCAAACCATCGAAGACGGCCCTCAGTCTGGCAGACCGTCAACAGGCAGAACAGCGGCAAATGTCAACACAGTTTGTGAGTTATTGATGCGGGATCGGCGTTTGTCCGTCTGATGGCAGAAGAATTGCGTATTCCGCGTGAAATCATTACTGGGGTTACTGAGTTGTCCCACCCTCCATATTCTCCAGATCTGTCCCCCGCCCCCCGGCAGATTTGTTTCTTCTTCCAAAACTGAAATCTGCACTGAAAGAGCACAGATTTTCCAACATTTCACACCTCCAAGCTGCTGTGACGAGGGAACTGAAAGCAGCACGAAAATAGGACTTCCCAGAAGTTCCCAACAGTTCTACGAACGTTGTCAACGGTGCATTGTATCAGAGGGGGCCTACTTTGAAGGCCTGTAAGGTATGCATGTTCGAATATTTATCGCTGTCCAATTTCTGTGACCATTCACTGAATTTTCCAGTCACACCTTGTATTATTATTATTGATCTAGCCAGGGTTTATGAGTTTGGTGCCGGCCATGGTTTACGTGTCTGGTGCTAGCCATGATTCATGTGTTTGGTGCTAGCCACAGTTTACGTGTTTTATCCGGACCAAAACTACTGAGGACACCTCCACAACAGAACTAAAAGACTGGGGGTGGACACACAGGAAGCCAAGGACCAGAGAAAGCCAAAGCATAACTCACCAGCTTCTGAAAAAGGTGGCCAAGCACCACACTGCTGTCCCAGTTCTGGACCTGGGGCCAAAGGCTGTCGTAGAACTCCTTGTGGATCTC
Organism: Podarcis muralis; assembly: GCF_964188315.1. Lineage (NCBI taxonomy): Eukaryota > Metazoa > Chordata > Lepidosauria > Squamata > Lacertidae > Podarcis > Podarcis muralis. The sequence goes on from NC_135669.1 coordinate 43,070,972, forward strand.
GTAGATGTCCTGGATCTTGTAGAAGATGGTCTCGATCTGCTGGATCGTGAGGACAGGCTGGGAGGTGGTGGCTGTTGCTTTCAAGGGCTTCATGGGCTGGAGTGAGCCGGACACAGAGGAAGAGGAAGCATCAGAGAAAGAAAATTAAACACTGGGACCCTCCCACATTCTTGTGAACCAGCCTTGCAAAGAAAACAAGTCATGGTGCTTCGAACCTATGCTCTGCCTCCATGTTCAGAGGCAGTACCGCATTTTTCGCTCTATAGGATGCACTTTTCCCCCTCCAAAAATGAAGGGGAAATGTTTGTGCGTCCTATGGAGCGAATGCAGGCTTTCGCTGAAGCCTGGAGAGCGAGAGGGGTCGGTGCGCACCAACCCCTCTCGCTCTCCAGGCTTCAGGAAGCTATCCGCAAGCCTTTGGAGCGCAGCGGGAGTTCCTGCCGGGCTCCGAAGGCTTGCGGATTGCAGCCTGCAGCCCGGGGAGCACAGCGCTGCGCACCCCGGGCTTCGGGCAGCTATCCGCAATAAAAAAAAAAAATTCTTTATTTCCCCCCCAAAAAACTAGGTGCGCCCTATGGTCCAGTGCACCCTATAGAGCGAAAAATACGGTACGTCTTCCGAACACCACACGTAGCACTAAACCGTGGCTTGCTTACACCATGGTTTGTTTAACAAACCATGAGTTAACCATGAGCGGTTCCACAGACGATAAAAAAAAACACACGCACCATCTGTACGCTGCCTTGAGCTCTCTGGAGGAAAAGATGGGGTACAAATGTGATTAATTTAAAAAAGTTAAAATAAATAAAAATATATTATCAGACTTTCCTGAACACCTCCGCAGGCGTTTTAAAAAACAAACCAGCTCCCCACAGAGCACAGCGGCCCTTTGAAATGCCAAGAGAAGTACTTCGCGAGCTTCCCCATTGCGCCAGAATATGGAAGGGGAAGCTCCTCGTGGGCCCACGCGGGTGTTGCGCAAGGCAGGGCTGCTGTGACTCGGCCGCCGGGCTCTCAGGAGGAAGCTGGAAGCTATAAATAGGCCTCCGAGGGACACTTTCGAGATGAGGCCACCAAAAGGAGGCTGCGGAAGACGTGGCCGCTGTCTCGGGACGTCTGCTCCAGCCAGAAACATGCGGAACTCACAGCTGCATGACGCGGCCATCTTGGAGCGGGCTCTTTCCTTTTCTAGCAGGGAAGGGAAACTTTGGGCTTCCAATTATTGCTGGCCTACAACCTCCATCCATCCCCTTGAGCGATGACCACCCTGCCTGAAAGGGCTAAAGGGAGGGGAGAGGGCTGCGGGGGCGCTCAGGACGTGCTGGTTTGTTGTTTAACTATAACACAGCTATTGAGGACCACCTATTCCCATAAGAACTGGCCTAGACTCTGTGCTTGTCACCTGAAGCCCTTCTCTACGTCCATCCTTGAGAGGTACGGAGGGTGGCAACACAAGAACGGGGCCTTTTCTGTGGTGGCTCCCCAACTGCACAATGCTCTCCCCAGAGAGGCTCACCTGGCACCATCATTACATGCCTTTAGGCACCAGGGGGAAAACATTCCTCTTTACCTAGGCTGTCAGCAGCCAGCCTCTTTTGGTGTTTTCCACTGGCCGGGAAGGATCTATCCTCGTCTCCTCTCTGATTCCCAACTCCACTTCGCCCAACTAGCCAGGGGAGAGTTGGGTTGTTCCTCCCAGCTATTGGCCTCCTCTTCACCAGCAGTCCAGCGCCGAGGGCCTTCTGGTGGTTCCCTCACTGCGAGAAGCCAAGTTACAGGGAACCAGGCAGAGGGCCTTCTCGGTGGTGGCGCCCGCCCTGTGGAACTCCCTCCCACCAGATGTCAAAGAGAACAACAACTACCAGACTTTTAGAAGACATCTGAAGGCAGCCCTGTTTAGGGAAGCTTTTAATGTTTGAAACATTACTGTATTTTAATATTTTGTTGGAAGCCGCCCAGAGTGGCTGGGGCGTACTCACCAGTAATAGGGCTTCCAGCTGGTTGATGTACATCTCCTCACTGGCCAGGAAATCCTTTAGGACCAGCCTCCGCATGTCCACCCCCTTCCCAGCATCTTGTCCACCCTAGAAGAAATAAGATGCCACATGTTAAAAGGCGAGCGGAACCAAGACTCAGCTCCAAAGATGATGGTGATGATTGCAAGTGTCTCTGAGCATGCGGAGACTGAATTTTCTCACACTCCCAAGTTGGAGAGTGCAATTGTTTTTTTAAAAATTATATTCCCTTGCAACTCCACAACCCCCCCTGCCAGGTAGGCTGGTCTTAAAGGCAGCAACCTGGCCCTGGTTGCCCAAGTTGTGTGACCAAGGCAGGATTTGAACACAGGACACCAAGGACCAAGCAATGACACACGAAGTCCAGTGGCTCAGTGACAGAGCGCCTGCCTTGCATGCAGAACGTTCCAAGTTCAATCCCCACTGGCAACTCCAGGTAGAAGGAAAGTCGCCCACCCACCCATCTGAAACCTTAGAGAGCTGCTGCCAGTTAGTGTGGCCAGTACTGAGCTGGACAGACCAATGTTCTGACTAAGTGCAAGGTGGCTTCCTAAGTTCCCATCACCCTGGCTAAGATGGGGAATGTTGCATTTATCCAGAGGCTAAGATTTGCATTCCATGGGTCTAAATTGAGGATGGGGGGGGGGATTGTGGTCCTCCAGACATTGATATACACCAACTCCCAGCAACCACCATAGCCAAAGACCAGGGGATGATGGGAGTTGTAGTCCCGCAATGTCTGGGGGACCACAGATGTTGCCATATCTTGTAGAGCAAAAAAAGAAGACAACCCAGAGGGTTGATCGCCAAGGGCCCCAATTCACACAGGCCGCTTTCAACACCCCCCATGGACGAATGACAAGATACTATTTTTAAAAGGAAATGAAATTTGCCTCTCACAGAGACATTTCCTCAAGACAACGTAAACCTGAATCCCCCCGAATGACTGAATTGCACATTTACTTTGCGGTCCACAACACGATCTGGGAAATGCTGTTTATTTATTTATTAGAGTTTTAGAATCCAATAAGTCCAACACACACACACACACACACACACACACACACACGGTCTTCAACAGTAAATACACAGAGCTTGAAGCAGTTTATACCATGATTAAAAAAAACAGCACCAGCCAAACAATTTATCCTGAAACAAATTAAATAACAATAATGGAAGACAACTGGACCAGATTTTTAAAAACCACCTAAGCAGAATCGACAAGATCAGTCAATTAACATCCCCTAACCCATGGGTAGACAAACTAAGGCCCGAGGGGCCAGATCCAGCCCAATCGCCTTCTAAATCTGGCCTGCGGACGGTCTGGGAATCAGTGTGTTTTTACATGAGGAGAATGGGTCCTTTTCTTTAAAATGCATCTCTGGGTTATTTGTGGGGCAGAGGAATTCCTTCATATTCCCCCCCCCCCCAATATATAGTCCGCTGTCTGCCCCCAAGTTCTGAGGGACAGTGAACCGGCCCCCTGCTGAAAAAGTTTGCTGACCCCTGCCCTAACCTGTGAAAGGAATGCCAGGTGGATGGTGGCAATCAGAGGTGCAAATTTGGTACTCAGTGGTTTTCAACCAGGGGCCGCTGGGGTGCCGTGAATGACGGCTATGGGTGCTGAAGGCAACACTGGCCTCTGTCCCTCTTCCCTCCCCTCCCTCCTCAAATGCCCCCTCGTGTCTCTGCCTCCCAAAGGCTTGCACAGCGAATAGTGTCTCTGGGGCTGGCCAGGAGCTGAGGCAGCCTGAGAGTAAGCAAGCAAGCAGACGAGGGAGCCCAGCTAGCCAGTCCACCAGCCCTTGCTGCTGGGAACGGACAGACAAGTCCCATGCCCCTGTGGGGCAGTGTGAAGGGGCACCTCTCTTTGGGGCAGCTCAAAGACCAGGGGCAGCGGCGGCGGCTGCCCGGAGGACTCCCAAGGAGGGGAGAGAGGAGGCTCTACCAGGGATGGTGTTCGGAAAGGGGTTGGAGGTGGCCGGCTTGGCAGGCAAAGGGTGACGTATCTGGGCTCCTGTGCCTCGCAGGGGTGCTGCAGAACAATATAATAATAATAATAATAATAATAATAATAAATATTTATACCCCTCCCTCGCTGGCCAGAGCCGGGCTCAGGGCAGCTAACACCAATAAAATCACAGTAAAAACATAATGGGGGGGGGGGGACCCAATTTAAAATACAGGTTAAAATGCAATTTAAAATGCTCATTTTAAAGTAGCCGATAGGTCAAGACCATGGAGGGAGGGACAACATAAGGGTCAGACCGAGTCCAAACCAAAGGTCAGGCGGAACAGCTCCGTCTTGCAGGCCCTGTGGAAAGATGTCAAGGCCCTAGTCTCTTGTGACAGAGCGTTCCACCATGTTGGGGCCAGTGCTGAAAAGGCCCTGGCCCTAGTTGAGACCAATCTAACCACCTTGCGACTTGGGACCTTCAAGGTGTTGTCATTTGTGGACCTTAAGGTCCTCCGCGGGGCATACCAGGAGAGGCGGTCCCGTAGGTATATAGTTGGTCAAGGGTGCTGTGGACTCAAAGAGGTTGAAAACCTCTGCATTATTCCATTACCTAGCGGGTTTTCCTTCTAAAGATTTCAAAGATGTTTTCCGCAATCATTCTCCCATAAGAGCAGGTCAGTGTGGTCACCCCCCAATTTGGTAAGGAGCTGTTTTAAGGCCACCCAAGGGAGCCTGTGGCAGAGGTGAAATTTGAAATGGGGACTCTCTTGGCTCTACCTCTCCAGGACACAGGGGCAGAGGAAGGGGGGTGCAGTGGGGGCATACACCCCGGGTGTCTTCGCTGAGGGGGTGACATTTGGCGCGCCGCCCACCCGCGACTCCCAAGTCTACCCCGACTTTGCCCCCAAAGGCTATTGAGACTAACCAATATACCGCTTGAGTGCATATGGAGCCTCTAAACCTGGGATTCCTAGAATTGTGGCTTGCACGATCCAAATAATATGATAAAATTCACAACGGTAAACATTAATGGCACATTTCTGCAGATTCCAAATAACTACTTAGTTTAATTTATTCACTGAAATTGATGGCCTTGGTTCAGTTATAGTCCTTCTTTTACACCTCCGGAGCCGCCTGCCCCACAATAAATCCACTGCCCCCTAAGGGGTGGTAATGTCCACTTTGGGGGATCATTGACCTAACCAGCCAAAACATTCTCTGTTTTCACAGTCTTTTAAAATATCCTTTTTAAAAAGCAGGATGCCTCTGAATACCACTCACTGGAAGTCAGAGGCAAGGAGAGTCGCTGCTGCCATATTCGGGTCTCGCTGGGGGGGCTTCCCTTTGCGGCATCAGTGCAGATGCAGGAGGCTGGACCGCCTGGGACCCCCTTCTGGCCTGATCCAGCGGCCGGGTTTCTCTGACACTCTCAGGTTAAAATGCCGGTGGCAGAACAGCTCATTTCAAATGCCTCCTTGCAGAGACGCTCGTTTTGGTTCGCTTTGCATTAATTGCGGTTCATTTGCACTGTAAACCCTCCAGCTGACGTATTACTACAGAGGCTGCTTTCACGAATCCACCAAACAAGCGGTTATCGCTGGGTGGTGTTGCTTGGGAAAACAAAGCAGTTACAGATGAGGGCAAGTCATAGGAGAGCCAGAAGTGGCCCTATGGGGAGTCAAAAGCCAGTGCTCCACCTAGGCTCAGGGTTGTCGGCACTGACCGGCAGCAGCTCTCCAGGGGGCATTCAGGTGGGGGACATTCCCAGGCCTACCTGGAGAAGCTGGGGACTGAACCCAGGGTCTTCTGCTTGCAAGGCAGGTGCTTTGCCACTAGCTGCAGCTCTGCCCCTAAAAATGAAACAAGACTCCGGTCCTCATGGTTCTGAATCAACAGCTGATTTAAACAGGGGAAGCCTCCACATCGGACCGTGAAACCATCTGCCACAGTGCTGTCTACACCAGGGATCAGCAAACTTTTTCGGCAGGGGGCCAGTCCACTGTCCCTCAGACCTTGTAGGGGGCCGGACTATATTTGGGGGGGGGGGGGGAGAGAATGAAAAAATTCCTATGCCTCACAAATAACCCAGAGATGCATTTTAAATAAAAGGACACATTCTACTCATGTAAAAACACGCTGATTAACAGACCATCAGTGGTCCGGATTTAGAAGGCGATTGGGCCAGATCCGGCCTCCAGGCCTTAGTTTGCCTGCCCATGCTCTACACCAGCAGTTCTCAACCTGTGGGTCCCCAGATGTTTTTGGACTACAACTCCCATCATCCCTGAGCTCTGGCCTTGCAAGCTAGGGATGATGGGCGTTGTAGTTCAACAACATCTGGGGACCCACAGGTTGAGAACTGCTGGTCTACACTGATCGGCAGAGGCTCTTCAATGTTCCAGGCGGGCGACATGCCCAGTGGGTCTACCTCGCAAGGTTGTTGGGATAAGTAATGGGAACGGGGGCAGGGGAATCAACCCCACTAGTTCCCCCTGAGTTCCTTGGAAGAAGGGAAGGATATAAATGCGAAAGAGCCTGACGAACAAACCACCTTTTTTTCTTGTTGCTTTCCAGCAGTTGGAGAGCTTTGTTGTCACTTGTCTACATTCGGAGGGAAAACCACTTAAGATCTCGCCGTCCTCAGGCGGCTCCAACGTGGGGCCTGCTGGGGCTCGACTCCCTCTCTGTTTTGCCCCCTTCCACCCTCCCACTCAGTGCCGCAGGCGCCCCACGGATCCAAGCCCTTTCCCCCAGCCAATAGCACAACGCAACGAGCCTGAACGCCCCATGGGCTGCCAGCCTGGGCCTGGCAGGGCTGGACTCACACATCACAAACACAGAGGAGAGGAAAGCGCACACACAAGTCAAAAGAGCTTTCAGCTGCTGTACACAAAAAGGGCACATTCCCAACCCAGGAAAGAATAAATAACAAAAAACCTTCCACTCCACTCCCAGGACTTAATTTGTGTGCCTGGCACCAAAACTTCCTGTAAGCTGAGCTTGCCAGCTCCAAAAGGGGAGCTGGAGGAGAGGCCTGCAATTACTCAGCAACGAAGCAGCAGCAAAAAGAAAGGCCCTCTGCCCATGCTCAGAGGCAAACCATCGTTGCCGCAACACTCCCCCAGCCACCCAAAGCAGCCTGAGGCTTTGGCACTGAAAATAATTTATTTTCTTGGAGAAAGTTGAACGTCGTGCTCAAATTAAGCCCTTGCATCTGAGCAGGGCTGTTCCAAAAGCACAGGGGGGATTTAGAAATGGAGAGGGTTAGTTTTAGGCAGCAACTGTTGAGGGGGAAAGAGAGAAAAAAGCAAGGCACAGAAATATATCGGCTCCAGCCCAAACAAACAGCCTTATCAGCCCCTGCTGACCTCCAGCTTTCTGCAAAGCCCAAACCCTTTTACCTCCAGAGGTGGGAGGACCAGGCTGGGATAAAGACAGACCTGCAAGCCCTTGTTGCTAAGCTCACACAAATCGCCAACAACATCTCGCTCCCAAGAGGCCCCCAAATCCTGGGAAAACCCTGGAATTATATCAAGCAGGAGCGAGAAAGAGAGACTATGGCAGCATTTTCACTCACCCGATCACATCTAGATGTAATCCACAGCCCTGGAAAGCCCAGAGCTCCAAACTACAAGACTGCCTCTGGCCATATACAGCTATTAGTAATTATTATTATTATTATTATTATTATTATTACTACTACTACAATTCCCTGCATCACAGAACAAGGTGGGATTGAAGAGGCCGGGCGTCCTGCAACACCTTGAAATCAGCCACCCCTTGGGGGCACCTCTGGGGAATCGAGTGAGGGGCTGAACCCGCAGCAAAAGCCCCCCTCCCCATTTTATTTATTGCATGAACAGCAAACTGTCATCTCTTAAGGAGCTCCAAGCGGCGTACACAGTCCCCCCCCCCCGCTTAGTCCCCACGCCAACCCTGCGATGTAGGCTGGGCTCAGAAATTGCCCCAAATGGACACGGGTTTCGTGATGGAGCGGGGATTCGAACCCTGGCCCAAGCCTGGCACTCTATAGCCGCTGCACCGGTATGGGCTCAATGCCAGTGCAATGCCCAACTTAAGCCTTCAGTGGCCAGGCTACTGGGTCCTTCTGCCCCCTTTGGAAGCCCCCGTGCCAGTCCTGGAGGATTAGGCAGACCCAAAGAGCCCGCCTCGCCCCAATTGCGTGCCCACCTTCTCCGAGGCCGGCGAGCTGGGGGTAGCCGGCCTCTCCTCTTCCTCTTCTTCGAGGACCTTATCGAGATAGCCAATGGCTTCCTCTTCTTCTTGCATGGCTCCCCGGGCTCTGGGAAGAAGTCGCCCCCCCCTCAGAGGAGCCAGGGGGCAGCCAGGCCTGGCATCGCCGCCTGCCACGGCCTCCTTCCGAGGAAGAGAGCCATTCCCGGGCACCGCAGCCCGGGACGGCACACACCCCAAACGCAACCCGCACCCTTTTTTCCAGAAGAGGCAAAGTCCGCAGCCAAGAAACTCAACTCCTGTGGGAAAAAAGCAAAGGAGGAGAAGAGAAGCCAGGAAACAGGAGGCTTAGCTTAACCCCTTCCCTGGGCTGGCAGCACGCATGGCTCCCGTCTCTTGGTCTTTTCTTTCCGCCGTCCTTGCCCAGCCTTGGCGCTCGTCCAGCAGACAGGAAGCGCCAGCCTCGCCCGCTGGCCTGCCCCTCCGTAGGTGGGGAAAAGGACCCTCTCTCCGAGATACCCACGCCGGGCAAAACGAGATATATGTCTATATTTTTAAGAAGAAGGAGGAGGTTGCTTCTCTCTCTCTCTCTCTCCGGCGCCAAGAGAAATGGGGAAAGTTCGTGGGAAGGAACTCTTTGAGGAAGCAGCTTTTTTCCGTGGTGCAGGAGGGCGGAGAGGTGGAAGAGGAGGAGGCGGCTAAATACACCCCCTCAAAAAAAAACCTGGTGGGGGGGAAAAGCAAGGACACAAATGCCACCGGGTGGTTGAAAGAAGGAAAGATGGATCCCAAACTTGCAGCAGTCCCATTTGGAAGAAGCAGGTGCAGAAATCACCTGCTAAAAAGCAGCTAAAAACTACTGTCCCCAACCGCAGGACGGCCTCTCAGGAAGGAAATGCAACTGTCCCGGCCACAACGCTTCCTAGGCTGGGGCTTGGTTTTTTCCTCAGCCAAAAGATGGGGCTGACGACAACAGCCCGCCTCGCAAGGCTGTTGTGAAGATGGCCCAAGGTTTGTGTGCAGAGCGGGGGAGAACAACACTTGAGTTCCCTCAGGGTAAAAGACAGGGGTATGAATGAATAAATAAATATAAGAATTGTCACAACTGGTTAAAGGAGAGTTTGGAAAAGGTCTTTTCTGTAGCGAAGTGTTAGGGCAGGGGTCAGCAAACCTTTCCAGCAGGGGGCCGGTCCACTGCCCCTCAGACCTTGTGGGGGGCCGGACTATATTTTGGGGAAAAAATATGAACAAATTCCTATGCCCCACAAATAACCCAGAGATGTATTTTAAATAAAAGGACACATTCTACTCTTGTAAAAACATGCTGATTCCTGGACTGTCCGCGGGCTGGATTTAGAAGGCGATTGGGCCAGATCCAGCCCCTGGACCTTAGTTTGCCTAACCATGTGTTAGGGGAATGCGAGTCAGCGTGTCTCGGTGGTTAAAGTGCCAGACTGGGGTGAGAGAGGCCCCGGGTTTGAGTTTCCACCCAGCCCCAAAGTGTGTTGGGTTACTGCAGGCCGGCTGCTCTCTACCTCGCAGGGTTGTTGGTGAGGGTTGTTTTCTTGGGGGAGAATGACCTAGGCTCTCTTGAGGGCCTTAGGAGAAGGCTATTGCTCTAAACAACAGCAAACAAATATTTCTTGCTGCAATCTATGCAAAAAGAAGGAAGAAAGGGGAGGGGACACAGGACATCTCGGGATCTTGAAATATTTTTTAAAGCTGCAAGAAGGACTGGCATCCACAGCATCCCACTGGCTCAGGAGAGTCACAGAAATGTATTTCCAGCTCTGCCTATGCAGGCTTCTGAGCCACACAGGACGTTTCTTTGGCCCAGGTGAAGAGTCCTGTCGGATGCATAAGCCTGCATATGCATTTCCTAACAAACACAGAAGAACTATAAGACTGCGGATGGGTGAGAGGGGGAAACCACCCATACAGATGGGAATCCCTGCTAGCTAGCGGCCCCCCGGAAAGGGCATCAGGGGCGAGAAGTGGATTGCACACAACTGTAGAGACCCAGAGGCAGCAAGGGAAAAAAGAAGCGTTCTCATCTGCAAAAAGGGGAAGCCACAGACCACAGAGTTTGCATAGGAGACGCTTTCTGCTGCTCTGGGGAGCTGGTCAGGGGGGAGAGAAGAACCGCCTTCTTTTCCCACCGCCCCTGAGCAAATATACTCCTTCCTGGGTAATTTCACTCCCTGCAAAAATTCACAAATCCACCTTGACGAAGCAGTGATCTTGTGCAAAATTAAACTGCGCTACTAAATGGGTTTTTATATTGTGTTTTAATGTTGTAACCTCCTCTGGGAACTTAGGGTGAATGCTACTACTACTACGACAACGACTACTATTACTAATAATAATAAGTGTTTGGGCAGGGGAAATTAAATTCTGCACCAGGGCAGTCCAAAATCCAGCCATTGTGGCGCCAGAGAGGATCGCTGCAAACACCAGGAAATCGTCCAGTTAAGCTGAATGTTGGAGGGTTCAGGACAGACAGAAGAACCTCCTTCTTCATGTTGTTAACCTATGGAACTCCCTCCCACAGGAGGCAGCGATGGTCACCAACCTGGATGGCTTTTAAAGAGGATGAGACAAATTCACAGAGGAGGAAAGGGATATTAATTTGATGCTGAAATGATTTTAGAATGAATTGATTTTAGAATGCTTTTTTATTAATTGATTGTGGTTTTATGTAAACTGTGTTACTTTTACTGTTGTTAAGCGCTCTGAGCCCGGCTTCGGCTGGGGAAGGCGAGATATAAATAAAATATTATTATTATTATTATTATTATTATTATTATTATTATTATTATTATATTGAAGGCTACGAGCCTGGATGGCTATGCTCTGCCTCCACAGTCAGAGGCAGCGGTGCTTCTGAAGACCACAGGAGGGGAGAGATTGGCCTGATCCTGATCCAGCACGCTCCTCTTATGTCCTTGTGCTGGACGTGGAGCTGGGAAGGGGGAGAGACAACTCAGCTTCAGCTGCTCACTCTCTGCCCGACAATCGGCTTCTCTCAACCTAGGCTGTGGCCTACCTCACAGGGTTGTCGCAAGAGAAGCGGGGGGAGAACAGGGCACACGCTTTGGAGGAAACCGTAATAAAGAAATGCAAAAAGAGCAAGCCGCCGCCTAGAAGCACAGAGTTGGGGAGCCCCTCAGAGGTCCTCTAGCCCACCCCTGTCAGCCCCCTGCTTAAGTCAGGACGCAACCACGGCAGGGTTCAAATCCCCACCCTGCCGTGAAGGTTTCACAGGGTGACCTTGGGCCACTCGCTGCCTCTCAGCCAAAACTACCTCACAGGGTTGTTGTGATTCTGCCTGTTGTTGTTGAGTCGTTTAGTCGTGTCTGCCTCTTCGTGACCCCCTGGACCAGAGGGACCAGAGCACGCCAGGCACTCCTGTCTTCCACTGCCTCCCGCAGTTTGGTCAAACTCATGCTGGTAGCTTCGAGAACACTGTCCAACCATCTCGTCCTCTGCCGTCCCCTTCTCCTTGTGCCCTCCATCTTTCCCAGCATCAGTGTCTTCTCCAGGGAGTCTTCTCTTCTCATGAGGTGGCCAAAGTCTTGGAGCCTCAGCTTCACGATCTGTCCTTCCAGTGAGCACTCAGGTCTGATTTCCTTAAGAATGGATGCGTTTGATCTTCTTGCAGTCCATGGGACTCTCAAGAGTCTCCTCCAGCACCATAATTCAAAAGCATCAATTCTTCGACGATCAGCCTTCTTTATGGTCCAGCTCTCATTTCCATACATCACTACTGGGAAAACCATAGCTTTAACTATATGGACCTTTGTTGGCAAGGTGATGTCTCTGCTTTTTAAGATGCTGTCTAGGTTTGCCATCGCCTTTCTCCCAAGGAGCAGGCATCTTTTAATTTCGTGACTGCTGTCACCATCTGCACTGATCATAGAGCCCAAGAAAGTAAAATCTCTTTTTTTATATATAATTTTTTTTATTAAAGTTTCAAAAGTTTTTTATAACAACCAAAACAAAAAAGAACAATACAATAAAAATGACAAACAAAAAGTATAAAAAACAAGTATAATTTCAACCCTTACTTTCTTATAACTTACTTCCCCGACTTCCTCTTACCTCCCCTTTCTGTATTCCAATTTCTAAACTATTCTTCAGGAAATCCTTCCCTTATTTTTCACTTAATTTTAACCTTTCTTTTTCTTTTTAACATATCCATTACCGCTAATAACCACATATTTTCTAATCCAGCGTCATTCTAACATTCATTAATTTTGCAGTATTTCTTTAAATAGTCCTTAAATTTTTTCCAATCTTCTTCCGCTGTTTCTCTTCCCTGGTTTCGGATTCTGCTCGTCATCTCTGCCAGTCCCATGTAGTCTATCACCTTCATCTGCCATTCTTCCAAGGTGGGTAGGTCTTGTGTCTTCCAGTACTTTGCGATAAGAATTTTTGCTGCTGTTGTAGCATACATAAAAAATGTTCTGTCCTTCTTTGGCACCACTTGGCCGACAATACCCAAGAGAAAGGCCTCCGGTTTCTTCAGGAAGGTATATTTAAATACCTTTTTCAATTCAATACCTTTTTCAATTCAATTCGTGCAATTCAAAGTAAAATCTCTCACTGCCTCCATTTCTTCCCCTTCTATTTGCCAGGAGGTGATGGGACCAGTGGCCATGATCTTCGTTTTTTTGATGTTGAGCTTCAGACCATATGATTCTGCCAAACACCTCTAACTAAATCCCCACCCTGTGCCAGTTCAGCAGGACATTCTCTGCCTGGTTCCATGTAAATCACACTGCAATTTTTATCGTTTTTATGCAATTTTACCATTTTTATCCTTTTTCAATCCAACAGTAGACTTACAGGGAAACCGGCACTACCAGTGCACCCGTGTTATCGTTTTCTTGCAATACACTTGGACTAACATGAAATACAATGGATGTATCAAGCGGGCTGTTTTTACACTATTTTGCCTCCCTCGTAGTAATTTTCTTGAACAGAGGCATCAGCGATGCAGCAGGATCCTCCGGTTCCCCCCGCCGGCCATTAGGCTTTCTCTAGAATCTATTGACATCCATAAGGGCTAGAAACTTAGTGGCTGCAAAAGGCCGCCTGCATGCATGGCCCTGACTCTATGGACCGCCCCCAGGGCTGAAGGCCACTAGCTGTTTGTACCCCGCCCATCTGGCTGGGTTTCCCCAGGCACTCTGGGCGGCTTCCAACAAAGATTAAAAATACATTAAAATTAAAAATACATTAAAATACATCATACTGCAGCCTTCAGCCATGTTTGTTTCAGATGTTTCTCCTTGCTTATTTTATTTATTTCATAAAATCCATACACCTCTGGATTGCAAAAATACAAAACAAACCTTCAAAGCATTTTACAGAAAAATGATAAAATATTTAAATGACAGATCATAGAGTTGGAATTGACCCAAGGCTCATCTAGTCCAGGCATCCCCAACCTGTGGCCCTCCAGATGTTTTGGACTACAATTCCCATCATCCCTGACCACTGGTCCTGTTAGCTAGGGATCATGGGAGTTGTAGTCCCAAAACATCTGGAGGGCCAAAGGTTGGGGATGCCTGATCTAGTCCAATCCCCTGCAATGCAACAAAAACAATTAGCCACAATAGTTTTAAAACATTCAAAAAAAGCAATAAGTTAAAAACAGGTTAAAACATGCTTGAAATCACACAAAAACCACATTTAACATAATGTGTGGCTTTACCTGCCCCTTAAGGAAAGGATTTGTGTGGGGAATCGGGGGGGGGGGGGAGGAGAGGCAGAGTTGGGCAGTGGAGGGAGACGAGAGAGCACAGTCAGGGATAAGTAGTAGAGATCCTTTAAAAAAAAATGCAGCAAAGACAATGAGGACTAGTGTCTTGAAGCCAAGACAAAACTGGGAGAAGGAGCCAGCGCAGGGAATATGAAGGAGTAGGTGACGGTCGTGACGGGGGCCTCAAAGCCAGCCACACTTTCCACCCAGGACAACGTGGGAGGCTAAGAGTTAACTGCAAGGGAGGATTTGTGGGTTTTAAGGCTTGCAAATCCCCTCAGCTATGGGGCCTCAACAAAGGCAAGCTGTTTTCCGTGTGGGTTGCAGGGCTTTTCTTCTGCATGCTCCCCCCACAGCGAAAACCCTGGTGCTGCAACACACACACACCATACTGAATACAACACCCACCATACTGAATTTTGATTCTTAAATCAGGTACGATATATGGGGGACAGGTGTCGTTTTTTCTAATCAGAAACCTTAAAAAAAGAAAAGAAAAAGTGGTGTGGTAGCTCATTATGGCCACCAGGTGGGGCAAGGAGCCCAGATCACAGGAAGTTGGTGCCCTCCTAACCTGAGATTTTAAAATGAAGACCTGGCAGAAAGCGATTTCCAGGTCTAGGAAGCTGCCTTATACCATCTACCTCAGTATTGCTTACACTAACTGGCAGCAGCTGTCTGGGATTTCAGGCGGGGAAGTTCTGGTCCTCGTGTTTCTGTAATAAGGACTGATTTTAAAGAGAAGCTGCTTTACACTGAATGAGAACCTAAGTCCCCCCAGCTCACTATTATTGCCCACACGGACGGGCAGCTGCGTCCACAGCCCCCCCGGGAGATACCAGGAATCAAACCTGGGACCTTCTGCATGCAGAGCTCTGGCCCAAGGCCTCAGGGCCAGATGAAGAAGAGGAAAATGCAAGCACTCAAGACCAAGGGGGTCCCCTCGTACCGCAGCCTTCAGACACGTTTCATAAAATCCATACACCTCTGGATTGCAAAAATGCGAAACAAAATTTCAAAGCAGTTTACAAAAAAAGATAAAATATTAAAACAACAGATCGAGTCGGAAGGGACCCAGGGTCATCTAGTCCAACCCCCTGCAATGCGATGAAACCAATTAACCACAATAGTTTAAAACATTCAAAAAATTAAAATAAGCAATAAATTAAAAACAAAACGTGCTACATTCCAGATAACTGGGTAGGCTTGCCGAAACGGAAAGGTTTTAATCAGGCACAGAAAAGAGGACAGTAAAGTTTCCTGCCTGGTGTCAATAGGCAGAGAGTTCCAAAGGGCAGCTGCTGCTGCTGCTGCTGTGGGCGATGGAGTTCTTACAAATGCAGAACGGGTATTTTGTGGCATCTGTAACAGATTGAAGCTGTTGAGAGAGCATGAAACTGCTTATGGTAACCGCACTCCGTCGGGTGGGTCTAGGAGGAGAGGCTTCCCAGACACTGGCCAATAGCACCCTGCAAGCGTGGCTCTGGTGCCTTTCCGTAATAAGGTTTGAGATCATATTTCCACCTCGCCTGCCTTTCACAACATGCAAAGCAATTTTGCAAAGTCCTTTACACCTCCGCAACACCTTATCAGCTCTTGGGTTTTAAAAATGCAAATGTCCCACGCCCGAGAATCGTCGAATTAGACACATTAAATAAATAAAACAAACACAGCACCAGCCAGGTTTTAAAGATGGGCCTGCTTCTCCCATGCTCAAATTTAAACAGCAAAAAGGGGGGGGTCACCCCTCACGTCTGCCCGCCACCTCCACAATCTGTCCCACAGAAATGACCTCTTCACAAAGAACATAGTTAAAACTATGGAACTCCTCTCCCAGCAGGGCTGGAAAATTACTCTCTGCCTGGAACCCTGGAGAGCTGCTGCCGGTCAGTGCGGACAATACTGAGGTAGGTGGGCAAGCAGCCTGACTCGGTAAATGTGAAGCACTTCAAATGCCGTACGCTACCATAGCAACGCATAATAAACCATCACCAACAGTAACAACAAAGGGGGGGGGAATGGCATTTTTGGCCGGACCCCCAACCACTTACCACAGTCCCCAGTCCATCCGCTGGGGTGGGTGAGAGGCTCTCGCACCCATCTCCGCCGTTCCCGCCCTCTTGGCCGCGGGCGCTGAGCTGAGGCGACATGGTGGGCGACTCGTCGATGTAGGGCATGGTCTCCGAGCCCCCAGGGGGCACCTTGGGCTCCTCGTTCCCCTCAGCGTCATAATCCTCCATGCCATAGTTGAAATCTGTCAACAGGACCAGAGAGAGAGGGCCGGTCACTCAAAGTCTGACGGGGAGCTCTGGGCCAAGATGGCAGCAAGTCGTGAGAGCGCCGTGTATTGTTTTCATTCATTTATTTACTTATTGCATTTCTATCCCGCTTTTTTCACGAAGGAGCTTGAGGCGGCATACAGTGGTACCTCAGGTTACATACGCTTCAGGTTACACACTCTGCTAACCCAGAAATAGTGCTTCAGCTTAAAGAACTTTGCTTCAGGATGAGAACAGAAATCGTGCTCCGGCGGCGCAGCGGAGGCCCCATTAGCTAAAGTGGTGCTTCAGGTTAAGAACAGTTTCAGGTTAAGAATGGACCTCCGGAACGAATTAAGTACTTAACCTGAGGTACCACTGTACATCGTTCTCCCATTCCGCGTTTAATCCCTCACAACAACCCTGTGAGGTAAGGATAGAGGCTGAGAGGCAGGCCCTGTGGCCCAAGGTCACATATCCAGTGAGCTTTATGCCCAAGAGGGGATTCGAACCCATGTCTCTCCCAGATCCTAGTCTGACACTCTAACTGCCACGGTGGGGTAGCACTATTGCCAGGATGTTGTTATTGATTTGTCACGAGATTCTGTCTTAAAGTTTTAAGTGTCTATTCGCTTATTGCATTTATAAATTTTAAATTTATTATTGTACATTGTTTTAAATGTTTGTTTTCCTTCTGGGATTGTACCCCCAAGTGTGTTTTATAAGCTGGTCTCCAACCGTAATAAATATCTCTCTCTCTCTCTCTCTCTCTATTGATTTGTCGTAAATTGGCTAGAGTTACTTCTGTTAAAAAAAGAAGTGACTAGGAAGTTGAATAATAATACTGAAATTTGTTGTAAGTCGAGGACTAATACATTTATTAAGAAAATCATAACAATACAGGCAACCCCCATTTATGTGCATTCAATATGTGTATGACTCTATGTGTGCACATAGCACCAATCCCATAAGTGAAGAGTCCCGAAAACATCACAAAAAGGGGCAGAACGGGGTGTTTGCAGGATTTCCCAACCGTGTTTCAAATATACGCAATTTCACTTAAACGTACGGTGCCTTGGAGCACCAAGGTGGCGTTGCCTGTATTCTCAACCCCAGCTGTAAAACTCTCACACCTGAATTTTCACCTGGCTATTTAAGCCCCTTCCCCCTTTTATAAGCATTGGTGGGCAGGGTTCTGATGTCACTTCCCCTAGCACCTCACTTTTCCCGGGCAGCACCCCTTTATAGCAGCTAGCTAGCCTGGGAGAAAAGCAATGACAATGACAAACCTAGACAGCATCTTAAAAAGCAGAGACATCACCTTGCCAACAAAGGTCTGTATAGTTAAAGCTGTGGTTTTCCCAGTAGTGATGTATGGAAGTGAGAGCTGGACCATAAAGAAGGCTGAACGCCAAAGAATGGATGCTTTTGAATTCTGGTGCTGGAGGAGATCCTTGAGAGTCTCATGGACTGCAAGAAGATCAAACCTCTCCATTCTGAAGGAAATCAGCCCTGAGTGCTCACTGGAAGGACAGATCCTGAAGCTGAGGCTCCAAGATTTTGGCCACCTCATGAGAAGAGAAGACTCCCTGGAAAAGACCCTGATGTTGGGAAAGATGGAGGGCACAAGGAGAAGGGGACGGCAGAGGATGAGATGGTGGGACAGTGTTCTCAAAGCTACCAGTATGAGTTTGACCAAACTGCGGGAAGTAGTGGAGGACAGAGGTGCCTGGCGTGCTTTGGTCCAGGGGGTCACAAAGAGTCGGACGCAACTAAAAGACTAAACAACAACAAAGCCTGCCATCACTAGGGGCCAAAACAGGGACCCTTCTCTGGCCAGGCCCTGCCTCGCCAACTTGCTGCTGATGTTCTTGCTGACACCTCCTGCCAGCCCCCCAGATGCCTCCTCCTAAACCTGCCAGCCCCCTATGGTTCGGCCATCAAGTGGGGCTGATGCCAGTTGGGCAAAGGCTGCCCTGGTGGGTCTTACTCCAGACCGAAGCCAGGCAGAGGCGACTGAGCTTAAACGGCCCCGGTCCTGCATACCTGAAGGAGTGTCTCCACCCCCATCGTTCTGCCCGGACACTGAGGTCCAGTGCCAAGGGCCTTCTGGCGGTTCCCTCACTGTAAGAAGTGAAGTTACAAGGAACCAGACAGAGGGCCTTCTCGGTAGTGGCACCCGCCCTGTAGAACACCCTCCCATCAGATGTCAGAAATAAACAACTATCTGTCTTTTAGAAGACATCTGAAGGCAGCTCTGTTTAGGGAAGTTTTTAATAACTCATGTTTTAATGTATTTTTAACCTTCTGTTGGAAGCCGCCCAGAGTGGCTGGGGAGACCCAACCAGATGGGCAGCGTAGAAATACCGTATTTTTCGCCCTATAGGACACACTTTTTCCCCTCCAAAAATGAAGGGGAAATGTGTGTGCGTCCTATGGGGCGAATGCAGGCTTTCGCTGAAGCCTGGAAAGCGAGAGGGGTCGGTGCGCACTGACCCCTCTCGCTCTCCAGGCTTCAGGAAGCTATCCTCAAGCCTTGCGAGCGGCAGCCTGCAGCCCGAAGCACGGGGCACGTTCCGGAGCGCACCACGGGCTTCGGGCAGGTATCGGGCAGCCCCACAAGCTCGGGGGACAGCGGGGAGGCGGAGTGCCGCCATCCCGCTATTCCCCAACCTGGTTTGGAGGCTGGCCGTGGGGGAAAGCAAGCTTGTTTCTGCCCACCGCCAGCCCCACAAGCCGCTGCCCCACCGAGGCTAGGGAGGCTGTACCTGAAGGCAGAAGAGGGAGACGGAGCACTCCATCTTCCTCTTCTAGCTTGGGGATGGCTGCGGGGGAAAATAATTTCCCCCCCTTGATTTCCCCCCCCAAAAACTAGGTGCGTCCTATGGGCCGGTGTGCCCTATGGGGCGAAAAATACAGTAATAAATTATTATTATTATTACAGTGGTACCTCAGGTTACAGATGCTTCAGGTTATAGACTCCGTTAACCCAGAAATAGTACCTCGGGTTAAGAACTTTGCTTCAGGATAAGAACAGAAATCGTGCTCTGGCGGCACGGCAGCAGCGGGAGGCCCCATTAGCTAAACTGTTCAAGTTAAGAACAGTTTCAGGTTAAGAACAGCCCTCCAGAACGAATTAAGTTCTTAACCCGAGGTACCACTATATTATGCACAGAGAGTCTGTGCCCAGACCCTGCTCTGCAAAAATAAGGCACCCAGATGAACACAATGCAGATGTGAGAAGACAAGAAAGTGGGCGGGTGCCAACTGCCCCCCCGCCTCTCCCCCTCCCCAGAGGCGCCAACTCCTTCCTCTCACATTAGCGCATTATTACCTCCTGGAGCAACCCAGCCACCCACTCTGTACTCAGTCAGGCGTGCGGCCCCTGCTCGCTCCCCCTCCCCAACAGCCTGACACACTTCCCCACTTTTGCACAATTAACCACGCGTCCTTGAATCCGCCGCCTTGAAGCCCGATGCTTTGTGCCAATTTGCTGTGGCAAGGCCAGGCCAGGACTGGGGCGCTTCTTTCGAGAAGGTGGCTGCGTTATAGGAAGGGAGGGAGACTAGGGGGTCACCCCCACCCCCCAATCACATTAGAAATAGGATCGGGTTCCTGTGTGCTTGGGGGTGAAGCAGGAAACCCACCCCCATTCTGCAAAACGGATGGTTCAAAACAAAACACCCCACAAGCAGCATCTCCACCTCGCATCAGTCGGGCCCAATGAAACATGTTGAGTTGCACTGCATAATTTATCCTGCCTCTGAAATTCATGGGGGTTGGGGGAGGCGGAAGGGATGGCCTGAATGTGTGAATGCAGATCCAGGTTTTTGCATTGCCAGAAGTCATCTCAAACGCAACAGCTTTGTCGTGGAAGCAGTTCCGATATTATTATTATTATTATTATTATTATTATTATTATTATTATTATTATTATTATTATTTCAACAACAACACCCCTATCAATATTCTCTTTATTATTAATTATTGTTGTTACTACTTTGCAGTCACCTTACGGGGTCCTTGCTGCGAGATCACATTCACCCAGTGCTATACCAGCTGCACTGGCTCCCGGTGGAGTACAGGGTCAGGTTTAAGGTGCTGGTTTTAACCTTTAAAGCCCTATATAGCCTAGGACCCTCGTACCTATGGCACTGCCTCTCCTGGTATGTCCCACGGAGGACCTTACGGTCTTCAAACAAAAACATCTTGGAGGTCCCGGGCCACAGGGAGGTTAGGCTGGCCTCAACCAGAGCCAGGGCCTTTTCGGCTGTGGCCCCAATCTGGTGGAACGCTCTGTCACAAGAGACTAGGGCCCTGCGGGACTTGACATCTTTCCGCAGGGCCTGCAAGACAGAGCTGTTCCACCAGGCCTTTGGCCAGGGCACAGCCTGTCCCCCTCCTTTGGCAATCCTCACAGAACTCTAGCCCAATGGTTGCCATTATTCTGATTGGAATTAATTTTATAATGAAATGATTTTATAATGTTTTATAATTTTACTGTTGTTAGCCGCTCTGAGCCCGGCTTCGGCTGGGGAGGGCGGGATATAAATAAAATGTATTATTATTATTATTATTATTATTATTATTATTATTATTATACCATCCTTCATCCAAAGATCTCAGGGCATTTAGCAAGGTGAATTGTGGGAGTCGTAGTTCCAAACATCTGGAGGGCACCAGGTTGGTGTAGTAGTTAAGGGTGCCAGATGTTAAGATCCAGGGTTCAGATCCTGCCCCAGCTGCAAAGCTTTCTGGGTGAGAATGGGACCGGTCACAGTCTCTCAGGCCGACTATGAGAAGAAGGTGTTGGTCTAGATCGGCCACTGGCCTGATCCACCAGGCTCTTCTCGGATTCTTGCCTTTGACACTAGACGCAGAATTCAGCTTTCAGAGAATCTCGCTTTTGCTTTCAAGAGGCAAGTTACTAGTCCTCATGATTCTGTGAGAGCGGGATGCAGGACTAGATGGACCACTGGCCTCATCCACTCTTCTGATACTCTTGCCCATGCCAGAAGATGCGGGCGACTCTCCAGGTAACATACCAATTGACCCAGTTTACTGGGGTTGTAATATGAGAGTTTAGTGATGCTTCTGCACACTTCCAAGTTCCAGAAACTTGCAACATTCTGGGAGAGTCACGGAGCAACATGCAAATGTGTCAGTGTCGAACTGTGCTCTCTTTGTCTCCATCCTAGGGAAATTTGAGGGTTGAGGTTTGCATCCCAAATCCTCTTCCCCAGGGCAGAACAATGAAGGTGTCACAGCGGGGAAAGAAATAAACTGGAAATAACACACACACACCCCACCTACAGCAGCTCCCTTCTTCCCAGAAAACAATTAAGAGGCCGCAAAACGAAAATCCCCAAGAGAAAGAGGAACATTTTTGGCCGCCTCTTTTCAAAAGGAGACCAATGACAACAACAACATCACCCCTATCAGTATTCTCTTTATTATTAATTATTGTTGTTATTACTTTGCAGTCACTGTTTCAGAGCACTGGGGCAGATATCTTTTCAATTATCTCTAAGCTGACAGGGTTCCGGTAGCGTTATAGAAGGGCATAAATTTAGCAAGAGCAGCCGCACTTCATCATTTGACCTTTATTTCCGCCTGGATGCAAACTTTAATTTTTATGTGAGTTTGCTCTTTCAAACAATCCTTTCTCGTTATAAACAGGGGGAGCAGATTTTGCTGGGCTGCGCCTCTCATCACGCTGGTCGCTGGTGGAGAAGGAATCACAGAATTGCAGACATAGAAGCGATCCCAAGGGTCATCTATTCCAACCCAGGAATCTTTTGCCCAACGTGGCGCTTGAACCCACAACTCTGAGATTAACAGTCTCACGCTTTAGCGAGATGGGACTCTAACAACATCTGGAGGACCACAGCCTCCCCCCAGAGCAGCCTTTGCCCACCTGGCACCTTCGAGATGTTCCCAGACTACATCTCCCAGCAGCAAACACGGCCATGAGGACGGGAACTGTAGTTCGAAACATCTAGCGGCCATTCGGTTGCCTATCCCTGCCTGAAAGCTCCCATTCAAGCACAGTCTGTTGCCAGGATCATCTCCTAGGCTCTGCTGTGAAACCCACCCACCCCCCCAAAAAAACCCCACTCCCCCTGCCCTTCTGCTTTAGCGCCCGCCTCCCCATCCCGATCCCACGCAAGGCTCCTTCGCTAGCAGCTTGAGGCCTGTGCCGTCGCCATGGCAACCGCCTCCTACTGCATCCCACAGTGATGCAATTCCTGCAGCTGTAAAAGCCACTCAGGTGCCCCCACACGGATGAGGGTGGGACGATGCACCCTAATCAGCCTTTGTGGCGAAAGGGGTGGGGTGGGGCGCTAAGAGGGAACGCAAGGAGGGTCCCCCCCCCCAGTTCCTGGGGTGAGGCGGGTGGGCAGGAAGAAGATGTCCCCCTCTCCCTTTCCACCCAGAGAGGTTAGAGAATACTCCCGCCGGCTGAGGTAATGGAATGAGTTTTCAGGGCTGCCAGATCTACTGAGGTGGGTTGGTCTTTCTGCTTGATCCACCAACAGGGCTTGGGTGAGAAATAATAATAATAATAATTTATTATTTATACCTCACCCATCTGGCTGGGTTTCCCCAGCCACTCTGGGCGGCTTCCAACAAAACACTAAAATACAATAACCTATTAAACATTAAAAGCTTCCCTAAACAGGGCTGCCTTCAGATGTCTTCTAAAAGTCTGGTGGTTGTTGTTCTCTTTGACATCTGGTAGGAGGGCGTTCCACAGGGCGGGTGCCACCACCGAGAAGGCCCTCTGCCTGGTTGCCTGTAACATGGCTTCTCGCAGCGAAGGAACTGCCAGAAGGCCCTCAGTGCTGGACCTCACCGAATGAATACGCTCACCGAAGTGATTAAGGGATGTGGTGCCCGGGCATCTGTTCTCGGGGGCCAGAACAGGATGTAGCTCTCAGCTCCCCAGCCCCACACGAAGTCCAGTCGTGGTGAAAGGGTTATAGAGCATTAGACTAGGCCTTGGGAGAGACCAGGCTTCAAATCCCCGTTCAGCCTTGACGCTTCTGTGACTTGGGGAGCCAGTCACTGCCTTTCTCAGCATGTTCCTGTTTAAGAACAGCCTTTAATTCCGAACCATGAGGACTGGAATCTTGGTTTAATTCAGGGGACAGGTCTCAACCCAAGGACAGAGCAGCTGCTTTGTGTAGCTTCAATCACCGAAGACATTTCCAAGCAGGGCTGTGGGGAAAAGACTCCTGTCTGAAGCCCCAGAGAATCGCTGGCCCCTTTTTTGACTCTCTGAACCCCTGAAATCCTTTTCATTCCATCCAGCCCCTTTCTACGTGGGGAATCCCCCCAACATTTATTTCCCATTGGACTGTTTGATTCCCCCCCCCCCCAAAAAAAAATAACTAGCTTGCAAGCGTGCTTTCTCGATCTCGGTTTGCAAGCAGTGAGGTGAATGCCAGGACCTGTTAAGGGAACCTCGTCTAATCTTTCTTTTCCCCCTGCCGTTCAGAAGTCATTTTAAAACTTCAGCTGAGCAGTGAAAACGGAGGCGTCTCATGGTTCCCCACTGCTTTCGAACTCGGCTCTTTGCATTGCATGTTAATATGAAGAGGTGGTTTGTTGATCCGGCCCTGCATGACCCCCGCCCTTTCAGTAGCCTGGCACTGGGGAGTGTTTGTACCTGAACTCTGCAATTCTTTATTTTATTTTGGTTGGGGGGGGGGTGGAGTGTCAGATGACAGAAATGGCAAATGAGACCAAGACTGCTTAGCTGGGAGGGAACCTCAGCCGTGGTTTAAAATGCCTGGTGCGTACAAAGCCCTTAACTATTCTACAAGAACATAAGAAGATGATCAGGATCAGGCCAATGGCCCACCCAGTCCATCCTTCTGTTCTCACAGTGGCCTGTGGGAAACCCGCAAGCAGAATTCGAACACAAGACCGCTCTCCTCTCCAGGGGTTTCCAGCAACAGGAATTCAGAAGCACTGCTGCCTCTGACCGTGGCAGCAAGAACATAGCCATCATGAAGTATCGTAGAATTGCAGCGTCGGAAGGGACCCCAAGGGTCATCTAGTCCAACCCGCTGAAATGCGGGAACCATTTACCCGACATGGGGCTCAAACCCACAACCTGGCTGGCTGAGCTAGCCATCAATTGCCTTCTCCTCCCTGAATTGGCCCAATCCTTTTTGAAAGCTGTCTAGATTGGTGGCCATCCCTGCGCTCCCTAGCGAGTTCTACAGCTCCCTCGGTCCCAAACACGTGCACTCTTAACATGCTCAGTGGCACTCTACTCAAGGAGCTTGAAAACATTGACGCCAAGTGCTTTGTGCATGATGGCCTCGCCCATACGCAACGCCATTGCCTTGTTTTACTGCAGCCATTCTGCGCCCCGGCACTAATAATAATAATAATAATAATAATAATAATAATAATAATTTTATTTATAACCCACCCTTCCCAGCCAAGACCGGGCTCAGGACAGCTAACACCAAATATAAAAACAATTGATTGAAATACTGCTTAAAAAACAAGATTAAAACACAACATTAAAACATTAATAGGCAGCCTCATTTCAGTGGAAACTCAATCAAAAACTTTTTGGGGGATAAAAACGTCAAGTCTTCACCAAGGCTAATACAATTTGAGTAAGAGGAACTCCCTTTTCTTTTCCTTACCAGAAAAAAGGACTGCTGGCACCTTTAAAAAAAAGGGCTTGCAATTCTTAGAAAGAGCGCATGATAGATGCAGGTGGCCTCTGAGCTCTGGAACTGCCCTCGCCCAGACCCTTCCCACCTCACTTCCTCTGCCCTCATTGCCATGCTGGGAATGCCAAGCACCTGCCATCAATCCAGCCTTGCTCTGTCCTCTGACTCCCCCCGCACACACGCACCCGAAAGGCAGCCCGAGGCAACAGAACGGGGAGAGCAAAGTCAGAAGCAGGACCTGAATGCTAATGCCAGCACCAGAGGTCTCCTTGGCTCCGGGGTGGCTTTGTGAGTGAAGCGGCTGTCCTGAAACGGAGGCTGGAAACTGGGGCAGTCCTCTCCCACCCCACAGCACTGCATGCCATCTCCTGGCTTGCAGCAATGGGGAAGGGTGGGATTAGGGCTGCAAAGCCCATTGTCTCAAGGGCCGCATTGTCCTGCAGACAGTCTTCTGGGGGCCACTTGCAGGCCCAGAGGGGAAAGTAGAAGAAGCAAATGTTGTGACTCTTAGCTTTGAAAAGCAGGCCACAGTTCAACCACAGCCAAGTCAAAGGGCTCTGTCTTTACATATATATGAGGGTGAAAGAGGAGAGCGCAAAATATGGTTTGAAGCTCAACATCAAAAAAATGAAGATCATGGCCACTGGCCCCATCACCTCCTGGCAAATAGAAGGGGAAGAAATGGAGGCAGTGAGAGATTTTATTTTCTTGGGCTCCATGATCACTGCAGATGGTGACAGCAGCCACAAAATTAAAAGACGCCTGCTTCTTGGGAGAAAAGCAATGACAAACCTAGACAGCATCTTAAAAAGCAGAGACATCACCTTGCCAACAAAGGTCCGTATAGTAAAAGCTGGACCATCAAGAAGGCTGATCGCCGAAGAATGGATGCTTTTGAATTATGGTGCTGGAGGAGACTCTTGAGAGTCCCATGGACTGCAAGAAGATCAAACCTATCCATCCTGAAGGAAATCAGGCCTGAGTGCTCACTGGAAGGACAGATCGTGAAGCTGAGGCTCCAATACTTTGACCACCTCGTGAGAAGAGAAGACTCCCTGGAAAAGACCCTGATGTTGGGAAAGATGGAGGGCACAAGGAGAAGGGGACGACAGAGGATGAGATGGTTGGATACTGTTCTCGAAGCTACCAGCATGAGTTTGACCAAACTGCGGGAGGCAGTGGGAGACAGGAGTGCCTGGCCTGCTCTGGTCCAGGGGGTCACGAAGAGGCGGACACGACTAAATGACTAAACACCAACAACAAAAACCTTTCTTCATGCAGGGAAGCAAGGAGGCAGGGTCAGAGTTCAAGGGCAGACTTTTACAGCCGGGCAAGAACACTCAAGTGCAAATCAGTGCAGTGTGTGGCTTGGGGAGAGTGTCCTGAGGGCCACCCAGAGAGGTATTGGGGTCCACTTTCAGCCCTTTCCCACCCCACCCTAAGCTTTCCCAATCCCAGCTTTGACGGTGCTAGTAACAAGGTGCCCCCTGATTGAAACAGGCAGATTAATTTATTTTTTTAATGGCATCCGTCTGTCTTGAGCGACAATGGAGTGAACCTCTGGGGGTGAAGTCAAATTGTGACCTCCCTGAGCCACTATTAATGCAAGCCACGCAGCCGCTTCCCCCACAGGATGGCACAGCCAAACAGTTTTCAGGTTTTGGGTGTGCAGAGCGTACTTGGCACACCCTCCGCCTGGCATCTTTCGCACACCGAAAGCCCAATTTTTTTCGCCTGCCAGGAACATTTATAATTCACATTCGCTTCCCCTCGTACTTCCCGCCAGGCTATCTTTGCCACAGCCAGGAGCCAAGCTGGGCGTAGGATTCGGAGTGGCAATTCCTGAACTGCGTCCCAGACAGAGAGAGAAAGAAATCATTTAAAGAAACGAGAAACGGAGGACACCCAGAACACAAAACCCAAGTCATGTCCCTGCCTTGGCATGCTCTAGATCAGGAGCTCTGGGAGGGTGGGTGACCATTATTAACCCCCACCCAATTCCACCAGCCCCTTCCACAGCGCCTCCTTTCTCTTCCCCCTCTCGCCAGAGGTCTAGACCCCCCTCTCACAGAAAAAAGGCCTTCCCTTACCCCCCCACCAGTCATTTTCTACAGACAGGAGTCCCCCCCTCTTTTTTCGCTTGTACCCTCCTCTTTCCCCTGCCCCTGCCTTTAGAACCTTGGGAAACAGCCACTGAAAACAGCGTGACGACAGACTTGTGCTAATATAGTATAGGGAGAAAGAGATTGTGCTTGAAATGTGGTCTAAAAAGGTAAAGGTAAGGGGACCCCTGACCGTTAGGTCCAGTCGCAGACTACTCTGGGGTTACTTTACCTTCAGGCCCCACCCACCGCTGGGATAAGGCATCTCAGGAGCCTGAGGGGAACTTTGTGGGGGCCATGTGCCAGTGGTGGGTGGGGCTAAAATGGGGAAAAGCATGTGACTCCCAACTTGAATGGATATCTGGATGCTTTAGCTGAGATTCCTGCATTGCAGGGGGGGTTGGACTAGATGACCCCTGGGTCCCTTCGAACTCTAAAATTCTGCTACAGTGGTACCTCTGGTTGTGAACGGGATCCGTTCCGGAGGCCGTTTGCAACATGAAAAGAGCGCAACCCGCAGCGGAGTGTCTGCACACATGTGGGTTGCGATTCACCACCACTGCGCATGCGCGTGACATCATTTTGCACTTCTGCGCATGTGCGAGCGGCGAAACCCGGAAGTAACCCTTTCCGGTACTTCCGGGTTGCCGCGGGACGTAACCTGAAAGAACGTAACATGAAGCAGACGTAACATGAGGTATGACTGTATTCTATGATTCAGTGGTACCTCTAGTTACAAACTTAATTCGTTCAGGAGGTTCGTTCTTAACCTGAAAATGTTCTTAACTAGAGGCGTGCTTTTGCTAATGGGGCCTCTTGCTGCCACTGCGCCACCGGCACACAATTTCCATTCTCATCCTGGGGCAAAGTTCTCAACTCGAGGTAACTCTTCCAGGTTAGCGGAGTTTGTAACCTGAAGCGTTTGTAACCTGAGGGAGACGCTTGTAACTGGAGGTACCACTGTACCTTTGTACTGGATGCCTCCCAACATTATTATTTTTTTGGAGGGGAGATTCATTTTAACCATCAGAAATTCAGAAAGCTTTGAACCCCACCCCACCCCGAACAAGCTACAGTAGAGAGGGGGAAACCCCAAGAATAAACAGAATTAAAACCTGGAATGCTCAGGTGAGGTCACTGAAATATCAGGCCAGCGACTGCCTCCTCGGCCTGGTCTACCTCACAGGGTCGTCGTGAGGCTGGAACTGGAGGGCAGAACCCCTCTAGGCTGACCTGAGCATTTTGTAGAAGAGGTGGGATTTTAAAATAAAATAACCAGGGAATTAACGAGAGCATCATAAGCTGGAGAGAGAAATTCCCTGCAAAAGGAGGGGGAGGCAGGAGAAATATCCCACGCTCATTAGAGTATAAAAAAAATCAGGTTTTATTACTAATGAGTGTTAACTGGTAGCGGCGGCGGCAGCAGAAGCAGCACACTCAATTGGCCACGAATATTGTTTTGTGCAAACAGATGGAATTAAGAGCATCAGGTTCTGGCAGGGGAACCTTTGGAGGAACCTCAAAGAGCAGGAAAATGGGCAGCAGTGGAGACCCAGCAAGTTGCAGGGAGGTAAGAAACAGGAGAATTGCTATACAGGGATTGGATCCCAAAATGTTTTTGTTTTTTTGCTGGGGAGCGGAGTTTTCTACAGTTAAGAAGACCTGGTTTTGTGAGTGTGTGCATTGTGTTTTCTGATGAATACAAAACAGAGGCAACAGTTATAACAGCAGGTGGAAATTAAAAGATGAAAAATGAAACCATAAACTAGAAATAGGTACATAAAAGAACAAAATCCAAGAGTAAAGACTATCTGATTATTTAGGATAGTTCCAGATTTGCCAGGCTTGCAAGGAGGGCTGTCTTGAAAATTATGGTTCTGCTGCAGGTTCTCTACACAAATCATATAGAAAATGTCTGGAGGTCTCAGTCCCTGCTGAAATCTCAAATCCTGCATAATTACAGCTATATTCCAGAGTGGTACCAAACCTCCAACGTGAAGATTTTAGGATGTTTTGCAATTAAGAAGGGTTGGAGTATCAAAGGGTTAAAGCAAGTTTTTAAGTTTAGGGGGGGGGGAGTGTTTCTCCCAGTCAGTAGGCAGATGTATTTGAAACTGGTTTTATATATGCAAATGTTTTACTTATTTATTTTAGCCTACCTATCTGTTTTAATTCTTTCCATATGAACTTATCCAGATCCTGAGATCATCTTCTGAGCCCTTCTTTGTGTTACTCCTCCATGTGAGGTTGGGGGGGGGGGACACAAGAACGGGGCCTTTTCTGCAGTGGCTCCCCATTTGTGGAATGTTCTCCCCAGGGAGGCTCGTCTGGCGCCTTCATTATACACCTTTAGGTGCCAGGCAAAAAATCTTCCTCCTTAACCAGGCCTTCGGCTGATTGACATCCTATGCTCTTTTAAACCGTATTGGGGGGTTATTGGGTTGCTTTGCTTTTTTAATTTATTTTGTGTTTTTATTTTGTGATTTTATGTTGTAACCGCCCTGAAACCTGTGGGTATATGATGGTATACAAATTTAATAAAGAATAATAATGGCATATAAATATATATGCAGTTGAGAACGTATTTCCCCTTTTTGCATATGCGTGCAATTGTTCTGCATGTGAGTCTTTTAAAAAAAACAAAACAGTACTGTGAAATCACATTAAGCAGAAAGCAATTTGTAAATGAAATGAAACAGTAATAATAATAGTGGTTCATACGTGAAATGAAGCAATAGTAATAATAATAATTAAAATGATTAATTAAAACTAAAAGGAGTCACAATAAGAGATTTATTAAACTGATGGACTTTGCAGAACTGGCAAAACTGACGGGAAGAATCCGGAACCAGCAAGACCAAGCATCCCAAAACCCAGCCAGATGGGTGGTTGTTATTATTATTATTATTATTATTATTATTATTATTCCAAAAGGACTGGAATAAATTTATATTATGTTTGAAAGACAACTGTAAGCAATTAACATCAGTAGCAGGGTTATCTGAAGATTTGTAAGATGAAATTGCTACCTATTCAGGTTGAGTAATACAGTGGTACCTCGCAAGACGAATGCCTCGCAAGACGGAAAACTCGCAAGACGAAAGGGTTTTTGGTTTTTTGAGCTGCTTCGCAAGACGATTTTCCCTATGGGCTTGCTTCGCAAGACGGAAACGTCTTGCAAGTTTGTTTCCTTTTTCTTAACACCGTTAATACAGTTGCGACTTGACTTCGAGGAGCAACTCATAGAACGCGGTGTGGTAGCCTTTTTGGAGGTTTTTAAAGACTTTGGTGATTTTTGAAGCTTTTCCAAAACTTTCCCGACACCGTGCTTCGCAAGACGAAAAAAATCGCAAGACGACAAAACTCGCAGAACGAATTAATTTCATCTTGCGAGGCACCACTGTATAATATTTTGTTGTTGTTGTTGTTGTTGTTTAGTCGTGTCCGACTCTTCGTGACCCCATGGACCAGAGCACACCAGGCACTCCTAAAATAATATTTTAGGTAATGATATAACAAGGA
Source organism: Podarcis muralis (assembly GCF_964188315.1). Classification (NCBI taxonomy): domain Eukaryota; kingdom Metazoa; phylum Chordata; class Lepidosauria; order Squamata; family Lacertidae; genus Podarcis; species Podarcis muralis. Next base: position 43,101,486 of record NC_135669.1, read on the forward strand.
TAGGAAACGAAGCGAAATGTAAAGATGTAAAGTTTAATTTTGTAAACCATCGGACAGGAGGGAGGGAAGTCATTAGGCTCAGTTTAGCCAAAGATATAAAATAAGAGGTTATGATGTTACGTAACGTGATCATATGTAAAACCAATAAAAATTATTTTTTTAAAAAAAGAGATTTATAAAATGATAAACAGTGTTATCTTCCTATATACATAAACATGTAAGGCTGTGGTCACGTTTGCTAAACCACTGTATGAAGCGGCTTTTAAAAGGGGGTGCATGCTTTAAAATGGCAATGCTTGCAGGTGTACACTCCAGCACGCATTGGCCGAGATCCGCCTCTCTCCTCCTGCGCTCTGAAAGGCACCTCTTCCCCCTCCTCGTCTCCCCACAAATGCTGGCTGGATTTCTTCCCCTGCCAGCCGGGTTTCCAAGCTCAAACCCATCTTGTTCAAAACCTCCAGGGAACTAGGGAAGAAATGGGAGGTTTTCTTTTGAAACAGAGCACAAGAGGATGGAACATGCCAGCGAGCAACAGCTCCCAGCGCACATCCGCCCAGTGGAGAAGACCGTTCCCAAAGGTTCCTGGGCCGAGGACGGCTCCACGGCAACCGGTGCGGCCCTAAGAGGATGAGAATGGCGCTGCCCAAGGGACCCAGAGGAGCAGCACAGGCGGGCAGAGACCGGGGCGAGCGGGAAATCAGAGGCGCGTGAAGGGAAGGAGAGCCCAACAGGGACCTGAGCGCAACAGCAGCAGCGCATGCTCTCCCCCCTTGCGCTTCCCCAGCAACTGGTATCCCGAGGCACTTACTGCCTCCGACAGAGGAGACAGAACATATTTCTTCATGACATTTGCAGCCATCATTCTCCTCCTCCCCATTTCACCCTCACAACAACCCCGTGAGGCAGGTTAGTTAGGCTGAGGGCAAGTGACCGTCACAGCCAGCGAGCTTCACGGCTTGGGTGGGGATTTGAACCCAGGTCTCACCCGGCGCTGTAACCACTTGGCCACACTGCCCAGCAGCCATGGACAGCCTTGCCCTCCTCCGTGAGTTTGTCCCATCCTCTCTCAAAGCCGCCCTGGTTGGTGGCCTCCCTCGTGGGAGCATATAGGCCACAGAACTCCTGAAGGTTAGGAAGGGTCTCAGAAAAGGGGGAGAGCCTCTGTCCACCCGCCATTTTGGAGAGACTCCCATCATTTGTGACCATCAGCCATGGTAACTTCTGGGAGTCTGAAAGACCATAGGATTTCTCCCTTCCTGATGTGGGAAGAGGCATCCCAGCCCCCTCAGGAGGGAATGCCTCCATAGGCGCCGACTCCATGGGGCTTGAGGGGGCCCGAGCCCCCTCAAAAATTCGTTTGGGGGGGCTCCGCCCCCCCAATAATCTCCGGCGCCCCTCCAGCAGAGCGCCATCGCCGCCCCTCCCCCAGCCCAAAATGCACAGGGAGGGGCGGGCTGCATGCCTCCTGCCCTCCCTCCCGAGCAAAAGCTCCACCCAATTTCCTTTGGAGCTGATTAATAGGCGCAGCACGCTCTCCCCTATTCGCTCACGAGGAGGCGGCGCCACTTTATTTGCATATTCATGAGCTTATTTATTATTCATGAGCTTTCCCGGGCCCCCCCAATATTTTTTATAAGTCCGCGTCCCTGAATGCCTCTTCTAGAGGCATTCCCTTCTGAGAATGGTGCCCTTCTGCTCAGTCAGTAGAGCATGAGACTCTTAATCTCAAGGTTGTGGGTTCGAGTCCCGCATTGAGCAAAAAGATTCCTGTATTGCAGGGGGTTGGACTAGATGGTCCTCATGGTCCCCCCCAATTCTATAGGTCTATGATCTATAGAGGGACGCGGGTGGCGCTGTGAGTAAAACCTCAGTGCCTAGGACCTGCCAATTGTATGGTCGGCGGTTCGAATCCCCGCGGCGGGGTGAGCTCTTTCGATCCCAGCTCCTGCCCCCCTAGCAGTTCGAAAGCACCCCGAAGTGCAAGTAGATAAATAGGTACCGCTTTATAGCGGGAAGGTAAACGGTGTTTCCGTGTGCTGCGCTGGTGCTGGCTCGCCAGAGCAGCAATGTCACGCTGGCCACGTGACCTGGAAGTGTCTCCAGACAGCGCTGGCTCCCGGCCTCTTAAGTGAGATGGGCGCACAACCCTAGAGTCGGACACGACTGGCCCTTACGGGCAGGGGTACCTTTACCTTTACCTTTATGATCTATAGGGGTAAGGAGCTGCAGCCTCCTCTCTGATGTCATCGGACTCCAACGCCCATCATTCCTGACCATTGACCATGCTGGCAACCGAGGCTGATGGGAGTCGGTGTCCAAGAAGGAACAAGCACGAGGCATTCATTACCTACCTCATACATTTGAAACTTGTTCCCACCGCTCTGAACTGTCATGGCTTCCCCCAAAGGATCCTGGGAACTGTAGTTTGTTGAGGGTGATGAGTGGTCCCTATTTCCCCCTACAGTTCCCAGAATTCCCTGGGAGAGAGGTTGACTGTTAAATCGCTCTGGGAATTGTAGCTCTGTGAGGAGAATAGGGGCCCCCTAGCAACTGTCAGCACCCTTCACAAACTACAGCTCCCAGGATTCTTAGGGGGAAGCCATAACTGTTCAAAGTGGCATGATACAGTTTTAAACGCATAGGGCAGACGGGCCCCACATCCAAGCAATGTGATACCCATCAGCTGTCAAGCACTAGCACAGACTATTTCTTATTTATTACACTCCATCCAACTGCTATTCCCAAGTGGTCTCTCATCCAGCCGCAAACCAGACCTCAACTTGCTTAGCTTCACTACGGCGGCTGTGTCACAGACCTCCGAGCCACTGCCTGCTCTCGACAACTGTCAAGTTCTGAAAAGCTCTGAATATTCACTGGGCATTTGACATCCCATCATGGGATAACGTGGGTGAATATTCTAGGGAGAAGGCTTTCTGGAAGTTAAACTTGCCTCGAAACCAGGTTAAGAAGAATGCTTATCCTTCAGCACATCCACACAAGCAATATCTGTATTCATTTATGCATACAAAAAAAGAGAAAAGCATGTGTTATGTTGGTCACAGGCCATTTGATGGCCACAAATCAGGGGTTTTTGCTCCCCATAACTCCACCACACTGCTGCTTTTTCTGATGCACATTTTTTAAAGGTACCAGTCCTCATTATGACAGCAAAATGCTTAAAAGAAAAGGGAATCTGCCACTGAAGGCGTTTCTTGATGATGGAGTTAATACTTAGCAGGATCAGCCAATATGATACCAGACAAATATTTTGGACTACAACTCCCATCGTCCCCGGCTACTCGCCATCCTGGTTGGAGCTGGTGGGAGTTGTAGTGCACAGAAGCTGGAGAGCATCGCTCTGCCTAGCCCTGCTACAGGGTGCACAAAGCACATCACAGATATATAAAGGTAGGCTGGTGGGGGGTTTTACCGGCATATGGCAGAAAAAGGGCAGAGAGGGAGGTCCGCTCAAGGTCAATCGGTGAGGTCAAGCCAGAGGCAGAATGTGCCACCACCCTAAGATCTGTGGTTGAAGGGCAGTACAGTGGTACCTCAGGTTAAGTACTTAATTCGTTCCGGAGGTTCGTTCTTAACCTGAAACTGTTCTTAACCTGAAGCACCACTTTAGCTAATGGGGCCTGCTGCTGCTGCCACGCCACCTCGCGATTTCTATTCTCATCCTGAAGCAAAGTTCTTAACCTGAAGCACTATTTCTGGGTTAGCGGAGTCTGTAACCTGAAGCGTATGTAACCTGAAGCATATGTAACCTGAGGTGCCACTGTATAAAAATTTAATTAAATAATAATAAATTTGAGAGCAGTGGAAAACATTGCTTACCCATCTCTTCCTTGTTTCAGGGAAACGGTTCCTTATTTTGTACCACTGAGTACTAAACCGTATTAAATAAGGAACTGTTCCTTAAAGTCACCATTGGGGAAGAGTTGTGCAGGACTCTACATGCTCCCGCATGGCCCATGCGCAACGATGATGGGAGCTGTATTCCACAAGAGTTAGTGATGCTCAACCAATTTAGTGGTTTAGACAAATTCGTGGAGCTAGATAAAGCCATGGTCCATCTCCACCGGTCAGTGCCTGATCTTTGCAGCCAAGCTCTTCTAACGCCCACTGCCCTCACTCACCACAGGACTTCACTTGCCATCAGTGGTGGCAGTACATAGTCAAATCCTGCACTGGGTTAGCCACCGTGAGAACAGGATGCTGGGCTAGACCTGATCCAGCACCCAGGCTTTTCTGCCCTTCTTGATTTCTGGAGGGCCACCAGCTCCTCATCCCTCCTTAAAACACAACGTCAGATCTACAGGGAGAAGCAACAGACCTCACACTCCTCCCTCCGATTTCCTTCCACATCGATATCCATTCCCTGCCACTCCAAAGCAACAGCAAAAAAGCAAATCCCCGCTTAAAAAACCTCTCTAATGTCCTGTTTCGTAACAAGCAGGGAGGCTGAAGTTGCCACCAGCCAAGTCAAACGTTAAAACAACGGATTGTCAGGAGTAACTGCCGTCGAAAACAGGACAGGCGCTTCAGCCAGACCAGTGGGTCTGGGGTGAGGGTGAAGAGCATGAACTCTGAGCCAGGAAGAGACACACCTGCTTGGATGCCCATCAGAGGCCCTTCCTCCAAGTACCTCCCACAGGAGATGTTGCCGGTGTTTGTGTGTGTGTCAGAGCACAACAAGATAGAGGGCCTCTTCTGTGGTTCATTTGTGGTCTAAAAGGTGGCAGGAATTATTCTTTTTGCTATTATCGGAACCACAGAACTGTAGCGTTGGGACGGACATCCAGTCTAACCTGCTGCAAGCAACAAATATTATTATTTACTACTCGCCCTCAGCCTAAGTTTCCAGCTATGGCTTTCATACTATTACTCCGGCATGGGCCCCATCTGCACTTTGAATAGTCCCCGTTTTCCCCAAAGAATCCTGGGAGCTGTAGCTTGTTTGGGGTGCCCAGAGTTGGTAGGAGACCCCTATACTCCTCCCAGAACTACAATTCCCAAAATGTCTTTTATTTATACCTAAAAGTATCTCTCTCTACAGTTTTTAAGCGCCAATATGAACAACACCTGTATGCAAAACACACACAAACACCTCTCCACCCTCCCGGCCTGGGAAAAGCTCTCCTGTGAGTCAATGGCAAGGGAAGAATTTAAAAATCGGGCCTCCCACATGCCAGTCTGTCAATGAAACCGCAGGGAAAGATGCAGCTGTTTGAATCTCCTGACCTGAAACTCCTGTTTCTAATTGCTGTTTTGACCGGTTTTATTTGTTGTGCTGTGTGCGTGTTTATTCCACACTTTAATTGTGGATACTTTAAAAAAAATGTTTGGTGGAATTGCTTTATGGTGGGTGTTTATATCTCAATTTTGCAGTCACTTTTATACTTGTAAACGGCTTAGAAGCTACCTAACTGATTGGCTGCATTTCTGTCCTAGGCCAGAGTCAGGCATCTCGATAGTGCGGTGCAAACAGTTTATCGGACCAGGATTAAGCCTTGTTCCCGTGTGCTTTCTCCTCTACCCCACTTCTGATTTTAGCGCAGATATCTTCCAGTTCCATGTAAGGTCTGAACCAGAAAACTGGTTTAGCTTAAGCCAAGATAGGTGCCATTAAAGCTTGGGAAGAGAAGATTGCAACTGGCCATTAAATATAAATTTGATTGTCAAGACAGAATCCTCCTTCTCTTTCATCTCTTAGGTGCCTGCAGTGCTAAATTCTGTGGTATAGAAACACTTTTATGAACATGGATCGCTCTCCCCAGGGAAGCCCATCTGGTGCCTTCGTTGCATATCTTTAGACACCGGGCAAAAACATTCCTCTTCTCCCAGGCCTTAGTTTCATTAGCCAATCTATGGCCTTTTAAACTGTGAGCGTCTGGGTGGGGATATCGTTTTTATTTATATACTGTTAACCACCCTGTGATCTTCAGATGAAGAGCAGTATAGAAATACTATTATTAAATTATAATTAAATTAATAATAATGAAGGTGAATGGTGGGAGGTTCAGCACTGAGAAAAGGAAGGATTTAGCACTGATCTGAACTGTGGAACTCACTGCCACAGGAAACAGTGTTGGCCACCAGCTTTAAGGAGGAGTAGACAGACTCTTGATCTCAGGGCAAAGAGATTTCTGCATTGCAAGGGGGTTGGAGTAGATGGGCCTTGTAGTCAAGTACAACAAAGCATGCGTGAAATAGGAGATACATATATAAATATATGCTTAACAGCACAGAAGAATAACCACTCAAAGAACTTCGGTTACTTGGGCAACAGAGAAGCTGAGTTAATGAAGCAGAGGAGAGGAGCCTGCTTTTAAAATGTTGTTGTTGTTGTTGATTTCATTTTGTGTTTCATTAAAAATGTAGACGGCTCCCTTAACCCTTAAAACCAGCAAGACTTTTATCACACCTGAGACTTCCCAAACGCCAAAGCACAACGCGAACCCAAAATGTCTGAGCATAATGTAGATTTGCACATTTATAAAACACTCTGCTGGAGCCAGGTCTGTTTTCCAAACCCTTATTATCAACCACAATTCTGAATTTTCAGGGGTGGGGAAGAGACTGAGGTCCAGTTCAATGGGGAAGAAAGAGGTTTGGTTTTGAGCATCACATCAGCTCCACCATCCTAAATCTTTCTGCTTTAATCACAAGCCCTTGAGCCTGGGGAAGAAAGGCACTTTGCATATGTCCAGAGGAACTATTTCTATTACAAACCTGCCAATTTATTTATTTTTTAAATTACATTTGTTACATTATCATCCCAGCCTCCCTCCAAGAAAGCTGCAGTGGTATATACTGTACTCTCTCTCATCCTAACCTGTCGTACAACCACCCTGCAAGGTAGACTAAGCTGATAAACTGCCCCAAAGGCACACTAAGTGAGATTCAACAGCTGAGCTGGGATTCGAACCTGGATCTCTGCCCTGTCCTACCTCAAGAAACTTAACTATCACACTGGCTCTTGGGAAGATGTCTTGGATTAGCATGGCGGCTAATTTCCTAACAGGGAGCCCCCGCCAATCAAATCTTTCCTCTGGCATGAATTCCGTCCGTATTGAATTGGCCTCAGTCTCCTCATCTGCAGTATGGGGGATAATACTACTCTAACCTACCTGGCAGGTTTGTTGTGAAAGGGTGGCACACTTTTGAATGCCTAGGGGCCGCTATATAAACCCTGTTATTGATAAGATTTCTGAAAAGTCTCAAGGATCAGAATTCATCTCACGTCTGGCTTCTGGCGTCGCCTGCCCTGCTCTGCCAGCTGGCTCTGCACCCAAAAAAATGCTTCAGACCCCCCAAAATGTGGTTTTGGGGGAAACAGAGGATGTTCCAAGGCTGAAACCCCAAAAGCAAGGAGGGAAAGATGGAGGCTGGATGCAGGGAGCCAGGAAGAGAAAGTCAAGCTCAGTTGTGTAAGCAGATCACACCTGCTGTGCTGATCTCGCCTGCTCACCAACACCCCCCCCCCCTTTCCAAATTTCTTTACATCACAGTCCGGGGCAGGCAGAGGGGTCCCCAAGGAAGTTGGGGGGAGGTTAGGGGAACGAAAAGGCCAAGCAGCTCAAACGAGGGTGTCAGAAGTGTGAAGCAAACTCACAAGGGGGATGTTGGTGTAAAATCAAGCTGCATTTTAAGGGGGCATTAATTTCAGAGAGATTCAACTGGAAGTAAAACCCACAGGTTTTTCTCTTTTTTTGGGGGGGGGATCTCAGTGGATGGTCACCCCACCCCAATTTTGCATCCTCTTTCTCCTTTTCCCTCCCTCCTTTGCCACATCAGGGTATCAACAGCCCTGGCGGGTTTATGTAACCCGCTCCAGACTTGCCAAAGCAGGTATTTTACGAGGCCAGACACGGCGCATGCAAATCAGAAATGTTGGGTAGCAAAATGGGGTGGGGGGGGGGGAGATGAGGGAGGGCAATGGTTTTGCTGGTGTGCACACACAGTCTCCCACCCCCCACTCTTAAGAGGCGAGGGAGAGCCCAAATGCCAACCCGCCTGCCGACGACACAGAACGCCAACGAAAGCTGGTACCCATGGGCAAGCGAGAAGACCCCCGTTTCCTCTCTCTCCACCCCCATACACACACACGCTCCCCAAAAGATTGGGGGGGGGGCGAGGCACGAAGAGCGCAAGGCACGTACTGCTATAGAGGGTGTCGATCCAGGAGAGGCGCGGAGGTCCCCGCTGGCTCAAGGGCTCCATCCTAATTCAGCGATGATGGTGATGATGTTGCCGGGAGAATCATCAAATCCCCGGGCAGGAGAGCATCTCTAAACAAAGGGAGAGGGGTTGGGGAGGGGAGTTGGGGAGCCGAAATGTGGAGGCGCACGACGCCGGGAAGAGGGGTGCGATTTGGAAGCTGGGTTCTTTAAAATAAAAACTGGGGGAGAGATAAGAAACGCACACAGAGATAAACAGCGCAGCTTCGGGGAGAGCACCGAGCCGCGGAAAAAAAGGTGGAAGGCGTTCAGGAAGCTGCCAGGGAGGGAGAGGATGAGAGGATGAAAAGGGAGGCAGTCAGGATGGAGCTCACATGCTCGCTGGCAGGGGTGGCGCTGGAGATGTGACAGCCCAGTGTGTGTGTGTGTGTGTGTGTGTGTGTGTGTGTGTGTGTGTGTGTGTTGGGAGGTGGGGTAGGGAGGTGTTGTGTTGGGTGGGGGGAACAGAGAGAAGGCAACTTTCTTCCCAGGGTTTGAGGGGGAGGGAGAGCCCTGCCCACCAATGGCGAGCGCACAAGTGCTCCCCCAATGCTCCCTTACGCAAGGGAGGGAGATGGAGGCAGAAGATGGGGAGGGGGGAGGGAGGGAGGGGAGCCGCCAGTGCCCTGCGGAGGGTGTCTGGGGAAAAGGGAGACACACACACAGAGAGAGAGAGGCAGGCAGGCAGTATCAGGCTCTCGCCCCCTCTGGAGGGAGATGCATCTTCGGGGGTGGGCTGCAGCCAAGTGGTTAGAACATCAGCATTGCGTGCAGAGGGTCCCGGGTTCAGGTCCCAACAGCAGCTCCAGGTAGGGCTGGGGACGTCCCTTCCTAAAACCCCTGGAGAGCTGCTGCCAGCCAGTGTAGGCAGTGCTGAGCCACATGGACCAGCAAGTTAATGCGGTAGAAAACAGCTTCCTCTGTCTTTTTATTTCAAATCATGAGGACTAGCGTCATGATTCGAGGGGAAGAGCCGCTGGGGCAGAACCCTGTCACAGACTCTGGAGAGACGCTGCCAGTCAAGGCTGACAATACTGAGCTAGATGGACCATTGCCTCAGTCTACTGAAACCCAGCCTTAATTGAGAACTTTGAAGACTAGATTTTTATTTTATTTTTCCGGGGAGTTGAGTGGGAGAGCAGCTACTTTGCATGAAGAAGGTTCCAGCATCAGCTCCCAGTGGGCCTAAGAGACCTCCCTCTAACCCCAGGGAGCCGCTGCCAGCCAGAGTAGGCAACCCTGAAATATGACTCCGTAGAAGACAGCTTCCTCTGCTCCTATTTCAACCCTGTATTCAGAATCATGAGGGCTAGAATCTTAACTTGCACTTTGGAGAAGGATAAGACCTGCTTTGCATGCAGAAGGTTCCAGGTTTGATCCCTGAAGGCATCCCAAGGTTGGGCTGAGGAAAACTCACTGCCTCAGGCAGAAAAGCAGCAAACTCTCCCTTGGAGCTCATCCCCAACATGTGGAGCTCAGAGGTAGACTGCCTCTATCTCTGGAGGCTCCACCATGTATAGTGAAACCCAGGTGTTCTCCGCCTGAGCTATCCTGATGGGTAGCAGGAGTAGCCGTTCTGTGGCCGTCCTGATGCTCCTGAACTACAACTCCCATCATCCTCTCTGGCTGCGGACCATCCTGGCTCACAGGGCAGATGGGAGCTGGAGTCTGTCAAGTCCTCGGAAAATGGCCAGGGTTCCTCATCCCAGCTTTCGGTGAAGAAAATCCACTTTGCTGAACAAACTCCTTGGCTACATGGCAGGGAACCCTGTGGGTGCAGATGTGGATGAACTATAACTCCCATCACCCCTGGCCTCTGGCCTTAATGGCTGAGTACAGTCTCAGCACCCTTGAACCACAGTTCCCAGGATTCCTTAGGGTGAGGACGTCGTTGTTGTTGTTTAGTCGTTTAGTCGTGTCCGCCTCTTCGTGACCCCCTGGACCAGAGCACGCCAGGCACTCCTGTCTTCCACTGCCTCCCCCAGTTTGGTCAAACTCATGCTGGTAGCTGCGAGAACACTGTCCCACCATCTCGTCCTCTGTTGTCCCCTTGTCCTTGTGCCCTCCATCTTTCCCAACATCAGTGTCTTCTCCAGGGAGTCTTCTCTTCTCATGAGGTGGCCAAAGCCTTGGAGCCTCAGCTTCAGGATCTGTCCTTCCAGTGAGCACTCAGGGCTGATTTCCTTCAGAATGGAGAGGTTTGATCTTCTTGCAGTCCATGGGACTCTCAAGAGTCTCCCCCAGCACCAGAATTCAAAAGCATCCATTCTTTGGCGATCAGCCTTCTTTATGGTCCAGCTCTCACTTCCATACATCACTACTGGGAAAACCATGGCTTTAACTATACGGACCTTTGTTGGCAAGGTGATGTCTCTGCTTTTTAAGATGCTGGCTAGGTTTGTGCTTTAAATCTATGGTGTCCATACAGACTTAATTGAACCTGGGACCTTCTGCATGCCCTGCTATGGAGCTGCGGCCTGATGCAGCCCAGCGGGGTCTCAACGCCAGTGTGGTGTAGAGGTTAGAGCATCAGGCTAGGCCCTGGGAGGCCTGGGTTCGAATTCCCCACTCGGCCATGAAACTATCAGAGGGTGTGTGGCTTTGGGCCTGTCACAGACTCTCAGCCTAACCTACCTCACAAGGATGTTGTGAGAATCAAATAAGGAGAGGAGAAAGACCACATACATACCACCCTGAACTCATTTAAAATTAAAATGAATTTTTAAAACACCAGAATACCAAACCGCATTTCTGCCTTTCCCAAGCCATCCATGTTTTCTCTCCCCTGGTGGGCGGAGAACAGAATCTGGCACCCAGGGCAGCTGTTTGGCATGCAGAAGGCCCCCAACTTTGATCTCCACCTAGACAAGGGTCTCCAGTAAGGGCGTCTCTGTTTGGGGCCCCGGAGAGCAGCTGCCGGTCAGAGCAGACCACACTGGCCTTGATGGGACCGATTCAGCGAACCCTGGCGTAAGCAGCTTTCGCCGTTCAACATGGAGACGCCACACCCGCCGTGGCAACAGACCAGGAGCCAGGAGAAGGTCGGCTCCGCTCTCTCCCCCCCCCACCCCCATCTCTACGTTTAGCCCAAGGAAACGCAAGCGCCAGGGAGCCATCAACCCCAATATGTCACAGTGTCGGCCAAGCGTTGCGGCGCGGAGGCTGCCCTTGACGAGAGCGCTGTCGGCCGGTCCGCGCTGGAGGCAAAGCGCCGGCATGGGGCTGCTCCCCCCCCCCCACCTTTGCCTCCCCATCTCCCACCCAGGCAGACGTCTCGGGGAATACCAGCAGGATATTTGCAGCAAGGATAGAATCGCAGAATTACGGTAGAGTTGGAAAGGGACCCCTGGTGGTCATCCATTCCAACCCTCTGAAATGCAGGAATCTCAACCCAAGCATCCCCGACAGAGGGCCATGCCAACCTCTGATTAAAAACCTCCAAGGAAGGAAAAGCTTTTTCTGGGATCCTTGCACTAGGACTAGCAACTTTCCCCTCCTTTTCCTATGAAAGCTCAAGAGTTGGAACACCTGCCCAGGAGCTCCCAGGGAAGCCCTCATGGGCGCCACAGCGCCCGTGGGCACCTGGTTGGTGACCCCTGTTCCTGGGGAGTTCAAGCATCACTATCATGGGCTGCTCACCAGCCAAGGAGCTTTTCCTACAAGCCCACACAAATGCTTATCCAAAGATAAAAAGGCAGGCAGGCAGGAACCCCAACAGTCGTGGAACACTGACTCCCTTTTCAAAACAATAAAATAAAATAAAATAAATAATAATAATAATATAATAATAATTTATTCGTACCCCACCCATCTGGCTGGGTTTCCCCAGCCACTCTGGGCGGCTTCCAACAAAGATTAAAAATACATTAAAACAAAGATTAAAAATAACACACACACACACACACACACACACACACACACAGCATTGTCCCCTTGAAATGGCAAAGTCAGATTTAGAGGATATTATTATACCAGAGCAAGTGATCAAACCAGCACACCTCGACAGAGCAGCTTTGGGTTGCAAGGCTTGGGGAGAGAACCGGAGTCAGTGTGGTGTAGTGGTTAGAGTCCTGGACTAGGACCCAGGAGACCAGGATTCAAATCCCCGCTTAGCCATGGAGCTCACTGGATGTGGCCTCAGGTCAGTCCCTATTCTTCGCAGCCTAACCGACCTTACAGGGTTGTTGAGAGGACCAAATGGGGAGGAGGGAGACCAAATGCCACCTTGCGCTCCTTCGAGGAAAACAGGGATGCAATTGCAATATATAAGTAATAATAAATAACATAGATCTATAAATTATTATTATATTATTATAGTGGTACCTCGGGTTAAGTACGTAATTCGTTCCGGAGGTCCGTTCTTAACCTGAAACTGTTCTTAACCTGAAGTGCCACTTTCGCTAATGGGGCCTCCTGCTGCTGTCGCCGTGCAGCCGGAGCCCGATTTCTGTTCTCATCCTGAAGCAAAGTTCTTAACCCAAGGTAATATTTCTGGGTTAGTGGAGTCTGTAACCTGAAGCGTATGTAACCCGAGGTGCCACTGTATTAGTATTTATTCAATTTCTATACCACCCTTTATCAAAAGATTTCATGCCAAACGACGTTTGAGAATGGCAAAATATTAGGATTTTACAATATCAGAAAACTAATAAAAATTATAATAAAAAAGGGATTATTATTATTGGAATAGATCTACCCAACGGCACCCTGATCCTTGGGGGGGCAGGGGGCATCCAAAAATGCGGATCCGAAACCAGGCGATAAGGGAGAACGGCAAAAGATTTGGATCCACCAAGCTTGTTTCCTCCTGGAGGGCGGGACTCGAACCCATGGCTTCACGTGACAAGAAAGGAGATTCCGACTTATTGCCAGGAAGAACTTTCTGACAATAAGAGCAGTTTGACAGCGGCATGGACTCCCTCAGGAGGTTGTGGACTCTCTCTCCTTGGAGGTTTTTAAGCGCAGGTTGGATTGTCCTGGATGCTTGAGTCGAGATTCCTGCATTGCGGGGGGTTGGACTAGATGACCCCAAGGGGTCCCTTCCGACTCTACAATTCTATGAAAACTGCCGGCTCCCTGACTCTCCCAAGAGTGATCTCTCTCCCCCACCCCACTCCTCTGCCACCTCACTCCCTGACTGGCAGTGCCTCTCGACACCCGCCATGTGAGTCACGAGGGAGGGGTGGGAATGAATCACAGCAGAGGTTGGGAAAAGGCGGGGGGGGGGGAGAACGTGCCATAATTAGCACCCAAAGATGCCTGCACAGAGGAGACGGATCAGGACAGTGTCTTTACTCTCTCTCTTCTTCCACCTGCCGTGCCCCACCCTCCAGTCTCTGCTTCTCAATTTGTATTGTATTATTTTATGCGCCGTGGCTTGCCGCTGTTTCATTGATTGCAGTTTCGAAATTATTTATTGTAATTGTTAAGAGAGGGTTTCTGTTTCATTTTTATATGCTGATATTATTATTGTATACTATTCTAATGATAGTTGAATGTAGATTGCTTATTTTAAAGCTGTTTTGCTATCACATTTTTGTATTGCGTTACAGTGGTACCTCGGGTTACAGACGCTTCAGGTTACAGACTCCGCTAACCCAGAAATATTACCTCGGGTTAAGAACTTTGCTTCAGGATGAGAACAGAAATTGTGCTCCGGCGGCACGGCGGCAGCAGGAGGCCCCATTAGCTAAAGTGGTGCTTCAGGTTAAGAACAGTTTCAGGTTAAGAACGGACATGAATGAATCAATAGCTGAACAGTTTCAGGTTAAGAACGGACCTCCAGAATGAATTAAGTACTTAACCCAAGGTACCACTGTAGATTGTTATAAACTGTACATTCTTTGTTTCTTCAGCTTGAGTATTGTAAGACAGAAAGGCGGTACAGTGGTACCTCGGGTTAAGTACTTAATTCGTTCCGGAGGTCCGTTCTTAACCTGAAACTGTTCTTAACCTGAAGCACCACTTTAGCTAATGGGGCCTCCTGCTGCCGCCGCTCCGTGGGAGCCCGATTTCTGTTCTCATCCTGAAGCAAAGTTCTTAACCTGAAGCACAATTTCTGGGTTAGCGGAGTCTGTAACCTGAAGCGTATATAACCCGAGGTACCACTGTATACAAATTAAAAGTGATGATGGTGGTGGTGGTGGTGGTTGCCTGTACACAAACACACACAAACGCCACCCTCATCCTCAAGAAACGACAGAAATAAAGGCAGATTCACACATTCATCCGCTTTCATTCCTTTTCGGGGGTTAATTCTGACATGCCCATCAGTTGACTGCAAGGCACTCAAGGTGGCAGGCAGGGATGTGTCCCCCCCCCCCCAAAAAAATTTATCTTCACGACAACCCTCCGAGGAAGACCAAGTTGAGAGGGAGGAGACAGCACGCAACTGGCCCAATATAATCCAGGAAGCTCTATCATAGAATTGGAGGGGACCTCAAGGGTCATTTAGTCCAACCCGCTGAAATGCAGGAACCTTTTGCCCAATGTGGGGCTCGAACCCACAACCTTGAGATGAAGAGCCTCAGGCTCTACCGACTGAGATGGGGTACATAAGTTTATTTCCCCAATTTCCGCATTTTTGGAAGATGCTTGCAGGCTCCTCAGGGGTCCAGAGACTAATGAATTGAATAAATTAGTAAATAATAAAATAATAATAAATAATAATAATAGAGTGAGGCCTGTCAGCATATCACAGCTCTGCTCAGAGACCTGGACTAGTCCAAGTCCAAAGTGTTCCCGTTGGGATATAAGGCTCTTAACAGCCTAGGACCAGTTTATCTGCAAGATCACCTTGAAACTTTAAAAAGAGGAATAAACCAAAAACAGATTAAAAAGCACATCAACATTCTACAAGCCCCCATAGGCTTAATGGTTGCTTTTAACTGCTTTTCTAAGCTAATAATTTCATTGCTTTATTCTTTTCACAAACTGCTTTGAGGTTGCTGGGTTTGGGGGTTTTATTTATTTACAATTAAGTGGTATACATGTTTGATAAAATAAAAGAAATAAAATTCATCCACACTTTAAGGAGAGCAGCTACTCCCAGCCGGGGGCATCGTGAAGTTAAACGCAAAAATGCCAACCTGCAATTATGTTCCTGAAGCTTCTGCCAAACTGATACCCTCCAGATGGCTTGGGAGTTGTAGTTCAAAACATCTGGGGGGCGTCAGCTTGGCGAAGGCCGTTTTGCTGTGCTGCTTCAAATTGCTTTTATGGACTTTTCAGATTTAGTGAGCCAGCCTGGGACCTGGACGGAGGCTCTTCTGCTTGCAAAGGATGGGCTTGACCACCAAGCTACAGCCCCGTCCTACGCCAGCAGCAGGAACCCAATTTTATCTCTGTAGGGAAAGCAGCATCAGACAAGATGGGCTCTGGCTTGACTCCAGATAGAAGGCGGATTTCTTCCTTTGCCCACTCACGTCAGTGCAAAAGGACGGGAGCGAAAAGCCGTGGCAGCTTTGCATGCCAAGCAGGGCTGGGAAGGGCTCCTCCTGAAACCCTGGAAGGATGCTGCCAGTCAGTGCTGCTAGTACCGAGCTAGAAGGACCAACAGCATTTCCTGTTCAGCCATTGATTCAGAACCATGAGGACTGGAATCTTGGCTTTACTTTTAGGGGAGGAGCCATAGCTCAGGGTGCGAACCCTGTTTTGTATGCAGAAGGTCCCAGGTTTCATCCAAGTGACATTTTGCTTTCCCCATACAGTGGTACCTTGGTTCTCAAACGCCTTGGTACTCAAACAACTTGGAACCCAAACACTGCAAACCCAGAAGTAAGTGTTCTGGTTTGCCAATTTTTTCCCGGAAGCCAAACATACTCTGTTTTGAGTTTTACGCTACTGATGTGAATGCCACACTTCCATTTTGAGTTTTACGCTGAGGTCTGTCTGATTTTGTTATTTTTGTTTTGTTTTTGTGACTTTGTGGAACCCAGTTCAGCCACTGATTGATTGATTGTGTGACTGCAGTACACTGTTTATTGCTTTCATTTTATGGATCCATGGTCTCGTTAATATAGTAAAATTCATGTTAAGTTTTTGTTTTAGGGGTTGTTTTTAAAAGTCTGGAACTGATTAATCCATTTTGCATGACTTTCTATGGGAAAGCACGCCTTGGTTTTGGAACGCTTTGGTTTTGGAACGGACTTCCGGAAAGGATTAAGTTTGAGAACCAAGGTGCCGCTGTATTTATTTACCTACTTAATTTATACAGCTGCCCTATAAGAGAAGTACAATAGGAAGCCAGTGTGGTGTAGTGGTTAAGAGTTCCGCACCGGCACCTGGGATATCAGGGTTCGAATCCCCATTCAGTCACAAAGCTCACTGAGTGAGCCTGGGGTCAGTCGCAGCCTCTTCACCTACCTTGCAGGGTCGTTGTAAGGATTAACTGTGGAAGGGGATGAACCACGTACTCCTGGGGTACAAATGCAAAAATAAGTTCTTCTGTTTACCTGTTTAAGAAGGCTGGAGGGGCCAGCCAGGTGGAGATTTCTAACCCTGGCTCTCTCTTCCTGTTCAGGGAAGTTTTTAATCTGTGATATTTTAGTGTATATTTTAGTGTATTTTTGGTTTCTATGGAAGCCGCCCATATTATTATTATTATTATTATTATTATTATTATTATTATTATTATTAAACACCCTCTGTGCATGCTCAGGAGGCTTTCCACTTCAGCTCTGCCTTCTGCCTTTCAGAGGTCAGTTCTAGGGCCAAGACAAAACTCTTATTGCTGCGGCAAAGGCAGAGGGGGAGAGACAGCTAATCGATGGACGGCAAACCTCTAATAAAATAAGAACCGAGAAAATGCACACACAGAGAGAGAGAGAGTCCATCCTCTCCTTCCCTTCTTTACCACAAAGTCCCCAAAGCCCAGGCAATTACTGGTGGGGGAACGAGAACGCAGAAATGGAAGCCACCAAGGACAGGTCCAGTCCGGTAAAATTATATATTGTTAGTTTTGAGAAGCTCTCTGGCCTCTCTGCCCTTCACAAGCTCCAGGCCGCCACCTTGTGGCCCAAAGGGATCCATGCAATAGTTTTTAGATGGGTCCAGCCTTCTCCAGGGAGAAAAAGGGAGCCATTCACCAGTTGAATGGATGCCTGTCACATTGCCACCAAAAAGGAGTCTGTGCTTTCCAAAAGAAGTGGGGGCTAGGTTTCTCTGAAAGTCCAGGCTACGAAGAACCAGCCAAAACATATCCCCATCATGCATTTAAACCCTGTTTTTAAAACTTATTATTTTTTAAGGTTGCTGTTCTCTTTTTTTCCAGTTTCTAGCTTTGGCTCCTAGGCCAAACACGCAAAAAATGTGTGCCCAGGAACTTTGCATGCTCTAAATAACACTTTTTAAAAAACCAACAACTTGAAACTTGACACGAGACTTTTGCGGGTCTCTGAGCTGCCTTGGGCCCAGGGCCAAGTGCGGACCTTAAGGCCCCTCTGTGAGGCCCCTGGGACTCCCTTCCTCCCCCCCAGGCTACACCCTTCACTGGCCCTTCTCCGCACCATCTTGGGAGTTTCTGATGGGCTGGGGCTGTCGGATCTGTTTTTTGATATATGTCTATTACTCGCTCCCGTGGGAGACTGTGGTGGCCCCAAACTAAAATGGGCAACTTCATGGAAGAGAGGGCTATCGAAGGCGACGAGCAGGAGGGGAGAGTGGCTGGAGATCACAGGGCGGTTTGCAAGATAAAAACACAATAATCCATAACAGAATGAATCCCAGTTCCTGGAAACCTCAGGAGGGGAGAGGGCTGCTTGTCGGCTTTCCTTCAGTGCCTCTGTGAGAACAGGATGCTGGCCTAGATGGGCCACTGGCCTGATCCAGCAACAGAGCTCCTCTGATGGAACCTCCATGCCCAGAGACAGTCTATCTAGGTTCCTAGGTTCTTAGGGACTGATGTTCAGGGAAGTTTTTAATGTGTGACATTTTAATGTATTTTTAATCTTTGTTGGAAGCTTCCCAGAGTGGCTGGGGAGACCCAGCCAGATGGGCGGGGTACAAATAATAAATTATTATTATTATTATTATTATTATTATTATTATTATTATTATTTAGCCACTGTGGAAACAGGAGGCTGGAACAGGTGGGAAACCGGCCTGATCCAGCAGGCGCTTCTTATGTTCTTATAGTGTGTTTTACACTGCTTTTTACACTTGCTTTTAATAGACGTTTCTTGCAAGTTGCTTTCTTTTCTTTTTTTATCTGAAAAAAGCAATAGATAATAATCATCGTTTTGATAAATGAGACAGCATCCTTCCCGGCCCTCCAGGAGCTCGTTTCTGCTTTTACCGCCGGCAAAAGGCTTTCGCTTCCTTTTGAGGGGGGCGAGGCAGCAAAACCGCAGGGACGCTGCTCAGAGGCAGGTGCAGAGACCACCGTTTCCTGAGAGAAGCACTGGCAGCTCTGAAAGCGTTGCAAGCTGTCCCCTCGGCCTCAGAGAGGAGATGCTGTTTTTGTTTCAAACATTGCAAGTTTCGGATGGGATGGATTGTTTCAGGAGGTGGCAGAGGGATGTTTCCAGATTTGTTTGGCAGGGCAAGAAGCCTCGAGTAAAATTTAAGATATTGACTGATGCCAAAGAGGGAGGTGGATTTGCCCTGCCAGACCCCTAAACTTTGTTGTGAACCATCTGCTTTTTGCTGGCTGAGAGAATGGCTGCTTCTTGAAAGCACTGAAGTGTTGGATAATGGCAGATGAAGTTGATGGACTATAGGGAATTGGCGGAAATGACTGGCAAGATCCGAGACCAGGGAGAAGAGTCGGTGGAAGAAGACTGGAAAAAGTTTAAAGACTATTTACAGAAATATTGTAAAATTAATGAATGTTAGAAGAATGTTGGAATGAAGTTATATGGCTTCAGTAGAAATGTTATAAGGAATTAAGTATAAATAGATTAATAGAATATTAAAGGAAAAAATAAAGCTAGAATGTGTTAGGATAATTATAGGATAGAAAACAGAGGAAGATGGAAAGGAATTGCTGAAACAATTAACAGAAGTGGAATACAAAAAGGGAGGTGTGAGGAGGTCGTTGAAATAAGTGAATGAAAGATAAGATATTGAAAATGTTTGCGGTGTTTTAAACTGTTTTTGTTTGTTTTTGTTCTGTTTTGTTAGTTTAATGTGTTAGTGTTATGTAGTGTTTTTTGTATTGTATTGTATTTTTTTTGTAGTGTTTAAATGGTTGGAAAAACAATAAATATTATTTCTTTAAAACAACAGAGAGGAGATGCTGTATACAGGAGCATCAGCAATGAGTCGTCTGAAGTTTTTAGGCAAGAGTTCTTCAGTAGCATCAGACTTGCACTCCAGGAGTCCCACGAAATCTTCCTTCTGCCATCTATGCTCTGGTAACCTCTAGGCTGGATTAGTGCAATGCATTTTACGTAGGGCTGCCTCAGAAGACAGTTCAGAAGCTTCACCGGGGCTAGAAGGTTTGAGAATATAAGGCCAAACCTAGCCCAACAGCACTGGCTGCCAATTGGTTTCTGGGCCCATGGACTGCAAGAAGATCAAACCGATCCATTCTGAAGGAAATCAGCCCTGAGTGCTCACTGGAAGGACAGATCCTGAAGCTGAGGCTCCAATACTTTGGCCACCTCATGAGAAGAGAAGACTCCCTGGAAAAGACCCTGATGCTGGGAAGGATGGAGGGCACAAGGAGAAGGGGACGGCAGAGGATGAGATGGCTGGACAGTGTTCTCGAAGCTACCAGCATGAGTTTGACCAAACTGCGGGAGGCAGTGGAAGACAGGAGGGCCTGGCGTGTTCTGGTCCAGGGGGTCACGAAGAGGCACTAAACGACTAAACAACAGCAACAAAAGCCCAACAGCACTGGCTATCAGTTGGTTTCTGGGTCCAATTCAAAATGCTGGTTTTGACCTATAAAGCTTTAAATGGCTCAGGACTTGCAATCCCTCAAGGACCGCCTCTCTCCTTTTGAACACCCCCAGACCCTGATATCATCATCTGGGGTCCTTCTTTGTGTGCCTCCTCTGTGAGAAGTCCAGGTGGCAGCAACACGAGAACGGGGCCTTTTCTGTGGTGGCTCCCTGCTTGTGGAACGCTCTCCCCAGAGAGGCTCCCCTGGCGCCTTCACTCCATACCTTTAGATGCCAGGCAAAAGCATTCCTCCTCTCCCAGGTCTTTGGCTAATTAAACAATCTAATGTGTTTGATGAAAGGGAGTTATTGTTCCATTAAGTGTTTTGAGCTCTCATTTTGTATTCTTACGTTGTGAACTTCACTGCGATCTTCAGATGAAGGGCGATAACAACAATTTAATAAATGGGAATAATTATAATCTGGAGGGCAGCACTCTAGGGGTGTCCCTTGTGCTCCAAACTGAACCCCGGAAACGGTACAGATCCCGGCCCTTGGAAGCCCCTTTGAGGGATGACGCACTAAAACAGTGGGGACACAAATGCGCACACACACACCCACATACACACCAGGAAGTTGCTTTAGCAAGAGGCCAAAGGGAACCAGACCGTTCCTATTCACCTGTAAAGCACCATGTTCAAAATCACGCACCTAAAAAAAAAAAGTAACTTAAGGCAGAGCCCCAAAGGCTGCACCCAGAGAGGAGCTCAGCTGCTGCAACTCTGCGAGAGTGCCTGCTCTGGTCTGCTGCCACTCCATCTCTGCTGGGAGAGGGATAATTTCTCCATTGTCACTCTGACCGTTCCCCATGCTGGCATGAGGACCTCAGAGCAGAGGCGGCCTGCCGCAACTCTGCACAAGTTGCTCCAGTCAGGAGGCAACCCCCCGGGACAGAACATTAGAGGGCATCTAGTCCAACCCGCTTTGGAGACGGAAAATCCACTGCAGCAGCATCCCTGGTGGAAATCTTTTATCTGCTATCCTTTGGGGCCAATACAGAAAGCAACTGGCATACGACATAGGGAGTCAGACCACTGATCCATCTAGTTCAATACTGTCCACACTGACTGGCAGCAGCAGCTCTCCAGGATTTCAGACAGGGTGTCCTTCCCAGTCGTACCTAGAGATGCTAGAGATTGAACCTAGGTGCTCTACCACTGAGCCACTGCCCTTCCTCTAAAAACAAACCAAGTTTCCAGTCCTCAAGGTTCTGAATTCAGGGTTGGAATAGCAAGGGTTCATCCAGTTCAGTATCGCTTCCGAGCACGTTTCCGAGCACAATTCAAAGTGTTGGTGCTGATCTTGAAAGCCCTAAACAACCTCGGTCCAGTATCCCTGAAGGAACTTCTCCACCCCCGTTGTTCTGCCCAGACACTGAGGTCGAGCGCCAAGGCCCTTCTGGCGGTTCCCTCATTGCGAGAAGTGAGGTTACAGGGAACCAGGCAGAGGGCCTTCTCGGTAGTGGCACCCGCCCTGTGGAACGCCCTCCCACCAGATGTCAAAGAGAACAACCACCACCAGACTTTTAGAAGACATCTGAAGGCAGCCCTGCTTAGGGAAGATTTAATGTTTAATAGGCTACTGTATTTTAAAATTTTGTTGGAAGCCACCCAGAGTGGCTGGAGAAACCCAACCAGATGGGTGGGGTATAAATTTAAAAAATATATATTCATATTCTTATTCTATCGCCTACACTGACTGGCAGCAGCTCTCCAGGACCCGGAGATGCTGCCGGGTCCTTCGGCATGAAAAGCGAGGGCTGGACCGCTACGCTACAGCCCTTCCCCAAGGGCTCTGCCTCCCTGCCACTCCTGGCTCAAGCTTGAGAAAAACACACAGGTAGGCATGTCACTCCCGCAGGGCGTAGCAGTTGCCGTGTTGCCCTAGAGGCAAGCAGCCCAGCTTGGTTTTCCTGCCAGAGGACATCCTCCTCCTTGCCTGAGTCAACAGCCCAAGCGCACCCAATAAACAAGGGCTGATTGCTTTGGCAGGAGAGACGTGGCCAGCCTCTCCCCAGGGCAGCATTGGCACAGCTTCACCAAGGAGGGGTGGAGAGCAAGCAGGAGGCCTTCAGGGAGGCATTCCTGGGCAGGCAAGCGCCATCCCGCACTGCAAGAACTGCGTGGCCTTTAAATCAGGTCAGGGGAGAAGCTTAGGACCAGGGGCTGAATGCGGATCCTGCTCTCTTGAGCTGGTCCCTGGTGAAATAAAAAAAAATTAAGGTCATATATATACATATGTGTGTATACACACACACACACACACACACACACACACACACACACACACACATATATATATATGTACCAAGCAAACACATACATAAATATATAAACCACATGAATGAAGCAGCGCAGGAAAATAGCCCTGGAACCATTTTTGACTCCCAAACTGACCAAATGTTTTCTCTGCAAAGTCAAAGGAAAATGGAAAAGCCTCCCCATTGTATCCTCCATCACAAATCCTGTCTTTAAGGGTATGTCTGTGTATGAATAGGGTGAGCCTGTGACCTGGCTCAGGAACTAAGTATTTGTGATTACAAAAGACTGGCCAGGCTACCCACGGTAGAATAGAGCCATCCTGGCTAGTGGCCATCGATAGCCCTTTCCTCCTCCACGGATTTGTCAAATCCTCTTCTAAAGGCACCCAAGTTGGTGGCCACCGCCGTCTCCTGTGGCAGGGAGTTCCACAGTCCAACTAGGTGCTGTGTGGAAAAAAAGGACTTTTCTTTAATCTGCCCTGAATCAGCTTGAATGGTTACCCACGAGTTCTAGTGTTCCTGGGTTTACTGGACTCCAGTTCCCATCAGCCCCTGCTGGTGTAGCCAGAGCTCAGGGATTATGGGAGCTATTGTCCAACTGCATCAAAAAGGGGCTGCAGTTTAGCTCGCCTGCATTAAGCTATTGAGGCTTTACGTCCCCCTGGTTTTGAAGGAAAAGCAACCAGGATGCTCTTTCCAACTGGGAGAAAGCTGCTGAGCATTGCAGAGAAGAAGAAGAAGAAGAAGAAGAAGAAGAAGAAGAAGAAGAAGAAGAAGAAGAAGAGGAGGAGTTTGGATTTGATATCCCGCTTTATCACTACCCTAAGGAGTCTCAAAGCGGCTAACATTCTCCTTTCCCTTCCTCCCCCACAACAAACACTCTGTGAGGTGAGTGGGGCTGAGAGACTTCAGAAAAGTGTGACTGGCCCAAGGTCACCCAGCAGCTGCATGTGGAGATTACAAGACTACCACTCTTAACCACTACACCACACTGGCTCTCGAGGTAGCCAGCAGGCTGGGTGGCCAAAGGGGCAAGGAGATCTCTGGCAAGGTCAGGCTCTTGAGCATCTTTCAGCTGATCTTGCCTCCCTTCCAGGCAACAAAGCCTCTCCATGCGCCCCCAAGTGGTGAAACGGAAGTACCGGTGCAGAACCTGCCCCTCGCCTTTCCTTGCATCAGGCTAAAAACCCACCCGGCCCAGTATCCTGTTTCCAACAGAGGACAGGCAGATGCCTCTGCGAAGTCTGCAAGCAGAGGACAAAGACATCAGATCTCTGACACTTCCCACCCCCCATCTGCGGTCTAGCAGGCCTCTCCTCAATTTTGCGCACTAAAAATAAAGAAATCACAAGCCAATTAAAGCAGACCATGGGGGGGGGGGGATGGAGAGCAGTACCAGCTCAGGAAATTGTCAACTGTGGCTTTACTGGCAAGGCAAAAGATCGCCAGCACGATCAGATCACCCGTTTCCTTGCCGACCTTCTGCAGCCGAGGAGATAACAAATTGCCATCTGATCCACCTACAGCCCTCTCTCTCTCTCTCTCAGGAACGCACAAGGTCTGCAGAGCAACTAAAGCCCCAGCTGAAATCCTTGGCCAGCTGAAAGGATGTTTTGCAAATTTCCCCCCAGGCAAGACAGCACCCTTGACTCTCAGAGCCTTGCAGATTAATCAACTCGAGTGTGTGTTGATTAACCTGCTGAACAATCAACTCAAGCGTGTGTTGATCGATCAATTACATTATATACGTATGGGGTGGGAAAACTGTGTGCAGCCCAGGGGCCTCATTCCTCCACCTGGGGAACCCTCTGAGGGCCAGTCCTCAGTGGTGGGTGGGGCCAGAGGCAAAAGTGATTGGAACAATGCCGGCAGTTTTTACGCACTCACACTTCCACCTCCCCCCCCCCATCCAGGCAAGCCAAGAGGCATGAACAGAGTTCAAGGACTCGTTTCCAGGGCGGCAGAAACACTCAGGGAAGGTGCAAAGTAGGGATGGCAAGGTCTTAAGGGTGTGGCCTAGGGGAAAACGTTGCTCACCCCTGCCCTATACATAAACTAATATTATTCTTTATGGTATTGATATTGGCCGCTCAGAAGCAGAGTTCCCTGGTGGATACAGACCCATTCGCCAGATGCAGTCCGCATAAGCTTATGCCGTAATAAGAGAGGTTAGTCTTTTAAAAAAGCGACACAGCCCTTTCTTGCAAGAGAGCGACGCATCTGCGCTCAGAGGGAAAACGATAATCCATAAGGTGAATAGCGGGTAAATCACAACAGTGTTATAAAAACAATTGCAGCCTTTTTTTAAAAAAATGTTCACACAATCAGTGGAATTTTTTAAAAAAACAACAACAAAACACCACCATATCTCAAGAACTTGCAAGAAATAGAAGGAGCCAAGAGGGTTTCCCTGGGGAGGTTTTCCATAGCTAGAAGAGGCACCACCAACAAGGCCCTGTCTGCAGTAACCCTCTGCTCTACTTCATTCAGCTGGTATACATGGGCCAAGACCTCCTAACTCCATCTTAATGTTTGGGCAGGTATGCATGGAGACGGTGGCCTTTCAAGTAACCTGGTCTCAAGTGGTTAAGGCCTTTAAACATTACGCAGCTGCACATGGAGGAGGAATCCCGTTTGATACAGATTTACACACAGGACTTGGGGGTTCTGACCCAATCAAGCTTCGCTCTCCATTGGACCATTCACACTCCATTGGCTCTCCTCTTGCATCAAGCACCTGCTGATGTCTGCTTGTGCACTGTCAGTTTTTTCATTTTTTAAAGGAAGCCTGAGTAATTATATGCAAAATTACACACACACACACACACAAAATGAATATTATCTGTATAAAAGAGCCAAACGGCAGACTGTATTATATTTTTGCAGCCTAATTTTATAAATACATTTTATCTTCCTATATACATAAAATATAATGCTGTCATCAAGCAGCCCCCATTGGAAGTGACACATTATATGAGGCACCCAACTGTCAAATTTATTGAATATTGCTTTTCAAGAGTCCCAGCCTTTTAAGATTCCACTGGGCACTCCCCAGAACATGCATTCCATAACCTTTCCCCCCCCCCCACGCTAGGGACTAGAACCTTGACTTTCTTCCAAAAACAAAATTAAAACCAAGTTTCTCAGGAGGCTGAGGCTGCAGTCCTATAGCTGCAGGTGAGTCTCTCAAACTCTTGGAGGCACCTGCAAGATTGCACTTTGACTTCTGCACCAAGAAATTCAAAGAGTTTGCCCATTTCTGCTCTGTAATGGCAAAAAGCTGAAAGAAACACTCTCTTTGGCTCTCAAAGCTTTACCCAAAGATCAGTAGAGCTGTAAAGAACCAGCTCAGCTGATAAAACTAAGAAGTTAAAAATAAAGAAACCTGAAAACAGCTAGAGATAAGGAAGTTTCAGAATTGGACAGAAAATGCAATCATCAGGGCTGGAGGACCCTCCAGGCACTGCTGTCATATAATATTTTATATATTGCCTTTATATCCCACCTTTTCCTCCAAAGGAGCTCAAGGTGGCATACATGCTTTCCCCCTTTCTCTCCCATTAATCCTCACAACAACCCTGCGAGGTAGGTAAGGCTGAGAGAAGACAGTGACCGGCCCAACGTCACACCCAGTCAGCTTCATGGCCAAGAGGGGGAGATTTGAACCCGGGTCTCCCAGGTTCTAGTCCAGTGCTCTAACCACACTGGCTCTCCGTTGGTGCCACTGCAGGGAGCTGTAGTCTAAAGCATCTGGAGGAAGCCAGGTTAGTGACAGCTAGTCTAAAAGGATGCCAAACACAGTGGAAACCTAAGCAGAGCTTGGCTCTGAACTGCCGCAGGACGCAAACCTGCCAAGAGGGCTTTTAGCTAATTAAAGGAAGGAAGAAAAAAGTGGGTGTCACGTGGAAGCATCACTATATAGGACACAGGTCAACAGCCTTGGAGGAAAACCTCCCTCGCAAAAGACACAGCTGTACCACCATCAATTTGGCAACGTGGACCGTGACCTTTGGACAAGCATCTTGCCTCAGAAAGAGCTGTCACAGGCAGTTCTCCCCACGAAGGCCAGATTCAGCTCAAATGCACCCAAGTTCCTCCAGGATAATACAAAATATAAAAGCTGCAACTTCCTGGCTAGGAAAGGAACTAGGTGGGTTGGGCAACATGCTCCCCTCTCTTTCACACACACACAAAAAAACAAGTGGGGAGGGAATTGGCCAAGCCGCATGAGAGAATCTCAGCTTTCCTTAAAAAAAAACTGAGCTACATTTATGTATCCGACAACAGCCACACGGCTGCTACTAGCCCAGAGATGGAAAGAATAAAGAGTCCCTAACCTAGAGAGCATCTTAAAAAGCAGAGACGTCACCTTGCCAACAAAGGTCTGTATAGTTAAAGCTATGGTTTTCTCAGTAGTGATGGATGGAAGTGAGAGCTGGACCATAAAGAAGGCTGATCGCAGAAGAATTGATGCTTTTGAATTCTGGTGCTGGAGGAGACTCTTGAGAATTCCATGGACTGCAAGAAGATCAAACCTCTCCATTCTTAAGGAAATCAGCCCTGAGTGCTCACTGGAAGGACAGATCCTGAAGCTGAGGCTCCAAGACTTTGGCCACCTCATGAGAAGAGAAGCCTCCCTGGAAAAGACCCTGATGTTGGGGAAGATGGAGGGCACAAGGAGAAGGGGACGACAGAGGACGAGATGGTGGGACAGTGTTCTTGAAGCTACCAGCATGAGTTTGACCAAACTGCGGGAGGCAGTGGAAGACAGAAGTGCCTGGCGTGCTCTGGTCCAGGGGGTCACAAAGAGTCGGACACGACTAAACAACAACCAGAGAGAAATGGCAAACTGAAGTGATGGACTATGCCAAAAATGGCAAAGCTGACTGGAAAACCCAGAAAACAAGAGAAAAACTTTTTGAAAGAACAGGGAAAATTTTATAATCTATTTAGGAGGTGGAAACATTAGCAGGATTCTAATTTCACTTGTAACGTAACAAATGCTATGGATAATATGGATAGATACAAAATATAGATTATATGCAGTTTTAAATGTTGATAATAGGACCCATGGAGTGGATGTCTGGCGATTCAGAGAAATCTCTATATACGGATATGTATTTGGTATTGTTATAAATTTATATTTGTAAGATCAAATAAAAATGATTTTCAAAAAAAAAAAGTTGAGCTAAGCTGCTAGTCCCTGTGGTTTCAAAGTTGAAGCTGAAACTAGCGCAGCCCCAAAGAAAGAAGCCTCTGACAGTGGAATGGACTGCCTTGGGAAGTGGGGGCCAAACTCGATGATCCTACGATTCTATGATCCAGCTGCTCTAGACAGCCCCAGGTGTGCACAGGTGTGCACAGGTGCGCGCACGCGCACACACACACACGCGCACACACACACACACACACAAACAAGCAACAACCCTGTGACCAACAACGCAGCTGAAAATGCATTCCTGACCCATTTGGCTCAAGACTGGCCACTCTGTCTGGCAGCAACTAGCAGGCGTTTTGGGCAGGGAGTCTCTCTGGACACGCCAGTGTGGAATGAATCAGGGACCTTCTGAAGTCAAACGGCGCAGGCAAAAGAAAATGGGTCACCTGGCGCTGTTGTGAGCTCAGGCGACTAACCACCCATCCAAAGTGGCCCACGCAAGTGGGCGAAATAAGGATTCGGCCAGGTGCAATTCCACATCCCTGCCATTGCCAACGTTCAAAATGAACCAGGCATATTTTGCACCTAGCAATCAGCTGCTGGCGACCGTGTGAAGATGCCTGGGTGCCAGAATGGCGCCTGGCAGCTCTACCATCTGGGGATCTTGGTGCCTAGCTTATACACCTGAGTTTCTAACACTGGGCCTCCGATGAGAATCCCGCAAGCAGGACCTGAAGGCAGCAGGAACTCTCTTCACTTGCAATTTCTAAGAACTGGCATTCAGAGGCCAGCAGAGGATGGAGAACAGAGCCATTGGGCCCTGTGGCCAGCGACAGCCTTAACCTCCATGACTTTCCTTAACCCGCTTTCAAAGCTGCTGATTTGGGCAAGCTGTCGCTCTCTCTGGTGGGAGCAAACAGCGTAGCCCTGCTGCATGACAAAGTCCTTCCTCTTGACTTTGCAGAATCTCTGAGCTCTCAGCTTCATCAGATGACTCCCAAGTTGCATGGAAATTGAATCACCTCCCACCTGGTCTTTGTTAATGGGACCTTCTTCTCGCAAAGGTCTTCTGCTGAGCTGGGGTTCTTCCCCTCCCCCCTTACTATCAGGTCAGATTCTCTGCCCACCCAGGCCAGGGTTGCCTGCTCTGAGCGAGTCTTCAAGATCCCCTGCCGAGGCCCTTCCCACCTCTAGCCATCTGAGCTGCTTACATTTCAAGCACACATTCCCCCCCCCAAAGAATTCCGGGAACTGTAGTTCACCCCTACAGAGAACTACAGTTCCTGTCACCTTTAAACTGCAGTTCCCAAGATTCTTCAAAGGAGGAGGAAAATATGCTTTAAATGTATGGTGTGTAGGCAGCCTCGGGGTTTGGGGGGGTTGCACCTGGGACCTTCTGCATGCCAAGCAGCTGTCCTGCCACTGAGCTGTGGCCTGATGGGATTTGGAGTCCGGCACCCCTTGCCTTGGGCCATGACATTCATTACTTCTGCACCAAGAGACTGTTTAATTTGCCTCTAATCCCAACCCTCCCTGTAACCGCAGATGTTTTGGGGAAGGTGTGGCCACTCAGACATGAGTACAGGGCCCTCTGTACATGCTCAGGGGCACCTTGGGTTCCCATTACTACAAAGACATCGCGATATTAAGTGTTAGCGCTGAAAACTGGCTTGGACACCCCAGGACGTTTCCAGCGGGGATGAATTCCGTAACCCCCTCGAAGCGATGTGTGCGTAGCTGAGAGAGGATTTGCCTCCAGGGGCCAAATTAAAACCCGGCAATAACATGCTCTTCCTGAAAGTCCTGGGCCTATTAAGCTATTTTGACAGCGGCATCAATCCTGCTCTCTCTGAGGAGCTGCCTCGGTCTTCCCTGGAGAGGCTTTGCGGCTGGCAGAACGAAAACAAACCCAAGACTTGCTTTAAGCAATGGGCTCGGTTCCAGGTCTGATTATTGAGGCTGAGCCGGGGGGGGGGGTCTGTGATGCTGGGCTGTGGGGAGGTTTGCGCCCAAAAAACTATTGTTGTTGTTGTTAATAATAATAATAATAATAATTTATTTATAAAAACTGTTTGCCTACTGCTTTGTCATAAAAAAAATATACATCAAAGCGGTTTGCAACTATAAAGCCATAAAACCATACAATGTAACCATAAAGAAGTTTAAAGAGGGCATCCATTAGCCTTTGTCGAAGGATGTATTATTAATTTCCTGCACAGGCACTTAATTTGTTGTTGTTATTTATTTATCAAGGGATGTTGACTCTCCAGCAAGTTAAGGTAGCAGTGTTAGAAACTCAGATATATAAGCTAGGGGCAAATGGCTCCTTAAACCAAAGTTACAGTCGCCAAAACGGAATATCAGATGAAGGACTGACTGTGACTGATACTTAGTTAAGCATCTGGTTAGTTTATATGACAACCTTGAGTTAGATTTAGAGAACTTAAAGAAGAGAAGTCACTAGATCCAGGGACAGTCCACATATATATTGGCTTATTGCTACCTCTTTTTCTTAATGGTGACCATTCATAACGTAGGAATATTCTTCACAGCTGTGAGCAGGGCAGTGAGGGTGGGGTCAGTGAAGACAAACTACAACAATTAACTATACCGTCTTCACTGCTCCTGCTCAGGCTGCACAGAAAAAGCACTTTGGTTCCTGAAATTCATTCAGATATAATGTAAGCGTGAGAATTCTACAGGATGTGGTCTTAGTGTGTGAAAACAGCCCAGATCCAATGGCAGGAACTTCCAGATGGAGATTGCTAGACACCATCCCGCCGCCTGGGCATCCTCACTTTGATAGCCTGGTACAAAATGCGCCTGGCGCCAGACGCCCCCAATGGGCAAGCAGGACTTGAGCACAAGAGTAACACTCTCCCCTCCTGCGGTTTCCAGCCACTGGCATTCAGAAGCATGGCTGCCTCCAGCAGAGCCATTCTGGCCAGAAGCCAGACAGCCTTTTCCTCCACGAGTGCCAGACAGCCCAAAGATGTAGCTCAGCACAAGGCACTTAAGTCCCAAAGCTGCGGTCATATCCCAGGAATGACACTATTATGATAAAACGGGACAAAGCCAAGTCACTTCAATGGAGCCTCCCTGGCCAGACGCAGTCTACCACAGTCTTTCTGGAAAATGGGAGAGAGACTGAGGGTGGGGTGGGGCGTGCCAGGACCCCTTCTCCTCGCCCGGAGACCTACCTACGGACGAAGCATCCTCGTGGTCGGAGCTGGTGCAGCTCCAGTCGCTGTTTCCTCCTCCTCCCGCTCTTTCGGGGTCGCAGCTGCAGCCGGGAGACTCGCTTTCCTGGACCAGGCGCAGGTGGCGCTCGGGGGAGCCGCAGCCGTCGGGGAGCTCCCGAATTGGGGGGCGTTTCCAGAGGCGAGGGGGCGGCGGCGGAGGCAAGCGCCGGGCCAACGGGGGCTCCCCCGGCGCCGAGTCGTGCGCCCTAGGCGCGCCGGGGCTGGAAAGACCCTTCGGCGTCTCCTTGTGCGCCCCGGGCGCGCAGGGGCTGGACGGGGCGGGCGGCTCTCCTCCGCCTCCTTCTCCTCCCCGCCGCTGCAGCGCCGCCTCCAAGTAGACCACTTTGAACTTCTCCTCCTCCAGGGCCCGCTGGAGCCGCTGCAGCGTCCGCCGGCACCGGCCCAGCTCCTCCTCCATGGAAGCCACCGAGTGGAGGCGCAGCGCCGGCGCCGCCTCGCCGGGGAACTCGAGGCGCCAGTGGCGCTCGAAGTCCGCCGCCGCTTCTTCCCCTTCTCCCTCCGGGTCCCCCATGGCTGGGCGCCGGGGCCGGATCGGGGCCTCGCGGGGCGGAGGGTCCCTTGGCGAGGATGGAGAGCCCCGTCCCCCGCTCCTTTGCGCGGAAGGTCTTCGCCCGTCCGCCTCCCCCGGAGCACAAATAAATTCAAACTTTCCCCAAAGTTCCCTCCTCCTCCTCTCGCTTCGGGAGCTTCTTCCGCTCTCGGCGCCCTGGGCCAGCCCAATCTCCGCCCGGAGGGATCCGCCCAGCAGGCGGGGCTGCAAAGGCCGTCCCAGGCTGCTGTCCCAGGCCCGGGTGCGCGCGCTCCTGCGTGCAAGAAGCCGCGCAGGACCCCTAATGCGCGGTGCACGAGCTTGCTGGAGAGCAAGAGTGTCTGGGACCCCCCCCCCAAAAAAAAAAACCCCAAACGTGGAAAAAGGGTCTGAATCGTTTCCTCATATTTCTAGAGAAATGTGTGTCTGGTTGCCTTACAGCAGTGGTGGTCAAACTTGGCCCTCCAGTTGTTTTGGGACTACAACTCCCAGCATCCTTGACCACTGGTCCTGTTAGCTAGGGACGATGGGAGTTGTAGTCTTAAAACAGCTGGAGGGCCAAGTTTGGCCACCACTGCCTTGCAGGGGTTCCAAAACTCGGATCTCCAGCTGTTGTTGGACCACAACTCCCATCATCCCTAGCTAACAGGACCAGCGGTCAGGGATGATGGGAACTGTAGTCCAAAAACTGCTGGAGGGCCAAGCAGGTGGCACTGTGGTCTAAACCAGTGTTCCCCCACCTTGGGCCTCCAGCTGTTTTTGGACTACAACTCCCATCATCCCTCGCTAGCAAGACCAGTGGTCAAGGATGATGGGAATTGTAGTCCAAAAACAGCTGGAGGCCCAAGGTTGGGGAACACTGGTCTAAACCCCTGAGCCTAGGTCTTGTTGATCAAAAGGTTGGCGGTTTGAATCCCCACGACGGGGTGAGCTCCCATTGCTCGGTCCCTGCTTCTGCCAACCTAGCAGTTCGAAAGCACACTAGTGCAAGTAGATAAATAGGTACCACTCCGGAGGGAAGGTAAACGGCGTTTCCGTGCCCTGCTCTGGTTTGCCAGAAGCGGCTTAGTCCTGCTGGCCACATGACCCGGAAGCTGTACGCCAGCTCCCTCGGCCAATAAAGCGAGATGAGCGCCCCGACCCCAGAGTCGGCCACGACTGGACCTAATGACCAGGGGTCCCTTTACCTTTAATAACAACAGCCCAATGACAACAATTCATGTTAATCCACCAAGCAATCGGGTGATCAGTGCCTGACAGACAGTGTGGCGTAGTGGTTAGAGTGCTGGGCTAGGAGGACCCTGGAGAGCAGGGTTCAACTCCCCCACTCAGGGTGACCTTGGACCAGTCGCTGCCTTTTTCAGCCTGACCTACCTCACAGGGTCGTTGTTGTGGGAGTTACAGATGGGTAGCCGTGTTGGTCTGCCATAGTCAAAACAAAAAAAATTCCTTCCAGTAGCACCTTAAAGACCAACTAAGTTAGTTCTTGGTATGAGCTTTCGTGTGCATGCACACTTCTTCAGATACACCTCTTCGATCCGCAGCCGAGGACAGACCCACACCGACACCCCACACGATTATCTGAAGAAGTGTGCATGCACACGAAAGCTCATACCAAGAACTAACTTAGTTGGTCTTTAAGGTGCTACTGGAAGGAATTTTTTTTGTTGTTGTGGGAATTAGACTTGAGGCAGGGAGAACCATGTACACCCCCTTGAACTTATGGGAGGAGCATGTGAGATATAGAGGCAATTAAGAAATAAATAAGTCATTCCTAGTTAAGTCCCAACAATTAAAAAACATATACAAGAACATCTGCCAGATGACAGCAAAAGAAATCCGAACATCTCCAACGCAAAATTCTAACCCCCGGTTAACCTCGTTTGTTTTCTAGTAACTGAGGTTGGGGGGCTGGCTGCTGTGTCCCCCCCCCCCCGGCTGTGACACCCTGCTGGACAGCACCCCTACTTCTCCACCTGAGCTCCTGACCCGGCCACCTCCGGTCTTCTCCATCGCCTGCCATCGCTGTCTTCCACGGCAAAGACGCTTACGGGACAGCGCTGGAGACAAGGGCTGCCTCTTCGATCCGCAGCCGAGGACAGACCCACACCGACACCCCACACGGTTTGGGGGTCTCGCTCTCGCCTCCCGAGTTCACCAGCCTGGAAACCAGAAGACGGGGGTCCTCCGCCGAGTTCTTCCAAGGGAGCCTCTCTCCTCAACGCCTTCCACAGCCCTCCATCCTCGGACTTCTGAAAAAGCCCCCCTCGCTCGCTGGAAGAAGGTCAGGCTTGCTTTGACGGAAGCAAATCAGCCGGTTGCTTTTCATTCATTCAAGAAATGGACCCGAGGCTCGCAACAAGCGGTTGGGAAGCGGCACCGTTGCGCACATCCGCAGGCGCGCACGGAGACCTTTCCTCTCCCCGGTTCCCCCTCCCTCCCTCCGCTGCCCCACTGGATCAAATGAAATGGATTGGATGCAACCAGCTGGCTTGAGGGAGGGGAGGGAGGTCTGCGCCATAAACAAGCCTTCAGTGACACGGGCTAAGTGTTTTCCTGGATCTCCTCCCAGTGCTGATGGAGCAAGATTTTTTTTCCTCTTTTCTTTTTAACTCTGCCACATGCATTAGAGCCAGCTTGCTCCCTGGGGGATCTGCTGAGCCCCCCCTGGACGTGCGCCACGGATATGTCTCCAAAAGCGGCTCAGCCTGAGCAGTAAGCAGCCGAAGTGCTTTGTTGTTGTTGAGTCGTTTAGTCGTGTCCGCCTCTTCATGACCCCCTGGACCAGAGCACGCCAGGCACTCCTGTCTTCCACTGCCTCCCGCAGTTTAGTCAAACTCATGCTGGTAGCTTCGAGAACACTGTCCCACCATCTCGTCCTCCGTCGTCCCCTTCTCCTTGTGCCCTCCATCTTTCCCAACATCAGGGTCTTTTCCAGGGAGTCTTCTCTTCTCATGAGGTGGCCAAAGTCTTGGAGCCTCAGCTTCAGGATCTGTCCTTCCAGTGAGCACTCAGGGCTGATTTCCTTCAGAATGGAGAGGTTTGATCTTCTTGCAGTCCATGGGACTCTCAAGAGTCTCCTCCAGCACCAGAATTCAAAAGCATCAATTCTTCGGCGATCAGCCTTCTTGATGGTCCAGCTCTCACTTCCATACATCACTACTGGGAAAACCAGAGCTTTAACTATACGGACCTTTGTTGGCAAGGTGATGTCTCTGCTTTTTAAGATGCTGTCATTGCTCCGAAGTGCTTAGTAAAATAATAATAGCACGTGTATGAGTGTGTGAGAGAGAGGAGGGTCAGGGTGGTGTAATAGAGTGTTGGACTAGGACCTGGGAAAGACCAGGGTTCGAATCCTTGCTCGGCCATGAGGCTCTCTGGGCGACCTTGGGGGCCAGTCACTGCTTCTGTCAGCCTAACCTACCTCAAAGGGTTGCTTTGAGGATGAAATGGGGGGAAGGAGAGCCAAGTACTCTGCCTTGGGCTCCTTGGATGAAAAGGCGGCATATGCATATTAATTGGCACCCATCTGTCTCTGGAGACAATGGCAGAGTGTGCTTTGGGGGTGAAGACAAACTGTCAGAAGCTTTCAGAGCCTGCTGTGGCTGTAGACACTGATACAGGAGAGACATGTTTTGTTGCAGCCGGGGCAGAAGAAGGCGTCCAGTTGTGCTGCTGCAGATGTACTGTGGCGTTTCGTCTCTCTGTGCTCCTCCCAGAGGACATTCCTCCTCTGGCCACTGCCATGGATGCACAACTTGACTGCCTTTCTCCAGGCACTGCGGTCACCTGCAAGTTGCCTACAGGTAAGGCAAGTCAGGAGACGGTCACAACAGCTCAGTCGCTAGAGCGTGAGACTCCTAATCTCAGGGTCATGGATTCAAATCCCACGTTGGGCAAAAGATTCCTGCATTGCAGTGGGTTGCACTAGATGACCCAACTCTACAATTCAATGATTCCATGATTTGGGGGCAGCTGGCAGAGCGCAATACTGAGCTAGGACAGAGGTCTGACCCATTATAAGGCATCTTCCTACATTCCTCTTTAAATCAGCCTTTTCCCCCAGAAGTATGAGGACTAGGATCTTGCTTTATTTTTATTATTTTTAGGGGAAAGGGCATAGCTCAGCGACAGAGCATCTGCAGGACGAACCCGCAAACTTCAGCTCGTGTAATTTGGTGTGAGGCAGCCAGACCATAGTTTGCGTTGCCTCGCCTCCTACACCAGCCTCCTGCCACATCAGCCGTTTGAATCTTTTTACCCACGTTGCACCTGGGCCTTCTTGTGATGCCCTTTCAGCCCCCAAGATCCTGTGGGCAGCAAAAATCCAGGATACCCCCTACCCCCCAGTGTGGACACAAAGGCCGTCATTTTACAGAGAAGCAACTTAAGCCTGCCTTTTGCCAGCTACAAAACCATTCATTTTTGCTGCTCTTCTTGTTCTAGAAGGGACTGCTGTCTTCCCCCACATATGCCCACTTGACAGCTCCCATCAGTGGAACTGGCACTGCTACAGGGGCCCCATGATACCCATTTTGCAGTTCAAGGAACTCAGCCTTTTTATACTTCGGAACTCCCCGCCTGTTGACATCACTGCCTGCTTTTCGGCAGCTGCTGAAAGCATTTTTGTGAAGGCAAGCTCACCTAGATGTTCAGAAAGCTGGTGCAGGTTTTAATCTGTTTCTTGGGTTTTGCTATTTTAACTTTTCAAGAGTTTTAAATTATTGTCATTAGTCCAGAGGTAGCATTATTATCAATTTACATTGGGGTGGAAGGTTCACAGGCTATGAAGGACCTGCACACAAATTTATTGACAGATGCACGAATTATTATAGCTAGGAAGTGGAAGGCGCAAGCAGAATATAAAATGGAAGAATGGTACAAAGAGGTGTGGGATATAGCTATTAATGATAAATTGACATGTGCCATTAAGGAAAGATGGGGAATATGCAGGAGAAATGATTTTGAGGAGATATGGAGGGTGTTTGTAGAATTTGTACTGTTAAAATGAAAAGGGGTCAAACCGTCGCAAGAGGTGTTGAAATTTAGGGAGGTTGGATAGTTACAGTGGAATGATCTTGGTGGTGGGGGCGCACATTTTTTATTCTTACTTATTTATGATTATTACTTTGTCAAAAAAATTAAAGAAAAATAAAATTTCAAAATAAGAAGAGGAAAATTGTCATTAATTTTTCTTAGTGATTTTTTTTGGTAAACCATTGTTTACCAAACAATGTGGTAAACCACACACACACACACTATATATATTACAATCAAGCAGTGTATACATCTTAGGAAATGAAATGAAATAAATAAATGCAGCTCCCTAGGACTGCCTTATTTCCTCTAACAGCAAAGACCGCTGGTTGGGGGCCAACAGAATCGGACCCCCAAATAGAGCCGCTGAGAAATGAGAGCAAGTTATTAGCATGTTCCACTTGCGGAAATACAACCACACACTCTTTGCTTTTTTTTTTTAAATGAAGGTGGAAGGGAACCCAAAATCAGTTCACTGAAAATGGAGCCAGCTCAGTGGTCACCCGGAAGACACTGAGCAGTGAACATCTGCTAGAAAAGGGCAAGTGGGGAAACTGAGGCAACGGGGGGGGGGGGGGGGAGAGAGAATAGACCAGCCTGATCCCCAAACAGCTTGATGAGGAGGCACACATCACTTGAAACAGATGGCATTGATTTCTATTTTTAAAAATGCACGATAGCTTAAATGTTTAGGTGCAGAAAATTTCTGTCACTGAAACAGAAATCATGCAACATGTCTCTCCAGGGTGGGGGAAAGTGTGCTCAGATATGTGCCTCTTCCTTTCTATTTATCATTTATTGCATTAATATCCCACCTTTTTCTCCAAGGAGTTCCTCATTCAGTCCCCACAACAACCCTGTGAGGTAGGCGAGACTGAAAGGCAGCCACATCCAGTGAGCATCATGGCCAAGTGGGGATTTGAACCCTGGTTTCCCAGGTCCTGGTGTGACACTCTAACCACTGCTCCAGGCTGCCTGTCAGCTGCTGTCCACCTGCTGCTGACGGAGAATGGGATTTTAAAGGGAGAAAGAAAGAAAGAAAGAAAGAAAGAAAGAAAGAAAGAACACCACAGTTTTCCCAATTTGGATGGGATAGCCTTTCCGAGAGATGACTCCTTCAACTCAAAGGATTGTCTTCCATACAGCAAGACGCACAACCGCCCTCGATGTATGCGCTGCAACATTTTGTTGCAGTCGCCACTTGCTTTTAAAACAAAGGCAAATACATGGGTGTGGCTCAGTGGCAGAGCACCTGCTTGGCATGCAGAAGGTCCTATATTCAATCCCTGGCATCTCCTGGCAGGGCTGGGAACAGGACCTCAGAGTAAATAACTTCTTGTGGGAAGATGCCCTATAATATGGTCTGTGAGGTGGTGCTCCACACCACTTACAAAAACTCTGAATCTGATAGGTAAAGGGTAAAGGGACCCCTGACCGTTAGGTCCAGTCGTGGCGACTCTGGGGTTGCGGCACTCATCTCGCTTTACTGGCTGAGGGAGCCGGTGTACAGCTTCCGGGTCATGGGCCAGCAGGACTAAGCCGCTTCTGGAGAACCGGAGCAGCGCACGGAAACGCTGTTTACCTTCCTCCCAGAGCACTACCTATTTATCTACTTGCACTTTGACGTGCTTTCGAACTACTAGGTTGGCAAGAGCAGGGACCGAGCAATGGGAGCTCACCCCGTCACGGGGATTCGAACCGCCGACCTTCTGATCGGCAGTCCTAGGCTCTGTGGTTTAACCCACAGCGCCACCCGCGTCCCTCCTCTGAATCTGACAGCCTTGAGCTAAACAATAACATGGGGGTCTAATGATGGGAAAGAACCCTGCCTGAAACTCCAGGCAGCTGCTGCCAGTCAGTGTAGACGATATTGAGCTAGATGGTCTGACTCAGTGATAAGGCAGTGTCTCCGCACTTCAGAATACCTTCCTGTGTCTTTAACACAAAGGCAGAGGATGCCTCTTAAGGAAATGACAACAATTTTATCCCCGGCTTCTGGTAAGAAGCTCAGGGTGGCCTACATGGTGTCTCAGCATTCACAACGACCCTGTGAGGTAGGCTAGACTGAGGCAGTATGTCTGGCCCAAGGTCATCCAGGGCAGTATGGATTTGAACCCAGCCCCCTTGGGTCCGTAGCCTGGCACTCTAACACGGGGTGGCCCAAGCAGTGCCTTACATATGTTGTGGGACTCCAATTCCCAGCAGCCCCAGCAGCCAGCATGCCCAATGGTCAACGGCGATGGGAGCGAGGGTACAATAACATCTGGAGGTTTGGAAACAGTTAACCCAGACATCCTCAAACTCGGCCCTCCAGATGTTTCGGGACTGCAATTCCCATCACCCCTGACCACTGGTCCTGTTAGATAGGGATGATGGGAGTTGTAGTCCCAAAACATCTGGAGGGCCGAGTTTGGGGATGCCTGAGTTAACCATTAGACCACATTAACTCACAAACACCTGAATTTCCTAATTCTCCCACCAGAGAGAGCCAGAACACAACACAACCTTCCTTTCAGCGATGGCAGCGGAGGAGGAAATCCAGAGTCACCAAAATCAATGAAAAGTGAGTGTATTAAGGGGGGGTCCATCTCTTGCTGCCGCCCCCAACTCTGATGCGTCCATCAAAATGCCTCCATCAAGGCGATTGGATGAAACGAAATAGGCACCTTTATCCTGCATAAACTTACAGCAGGGTGGGGTGTTATTTTGTTTTTACCACCCCACAGCAAGCTGTTAAAAGGCTGAGGAGCCCCCGCCCTCGCTCAAAGAGAGAGAGCACAACGTGGCTCGCTTTATGTATTTACTCATTTTATTGGACGTTTGTCAGTTGGAGCGATCGGAGCTACTTAACTAAATTAAACCGGCTAACATACAATGGGAATTGCACGAATTGATTTAGCCTTGCTGGCATCCCGTATTGCGGGGGGGGGGGGGAGGACAGCACGTTTCCCATGACGTAGTTAGCCCAAGTCCCCCTAGAAAAAATAGATGACCCCCCCATTGTCAAAACCACTTGCCACAGAGGGCGCTTGCCCACACCCAGTTGTTGAGGGGCAGGATCCATTTAGCCTGTGTGTGTGTGTGTGTGTGTGTGTGTGTGTGTGTGTGTGGTGTCGCCATGCTACTGACTGCCCTGCAGGAATGACCTGGCCGCAAACTATGGGAGAGGAAGAATGAGCAACTGAACCTCCAATTGAATATATTCCCCCCCCCCACAAGACCACGTGGCAATGGTGTTGATCCATACACAGCCCTCCCTCCACACCCCACAAGTCCCAACAGATTCAGACTACTTCTTCATGCTGCGCGTAGTTAAACTATGGAACTCCCTGCCACTGGAGGCGGGGATGGCCAGCAACTTGGATGGCTTAAAAAGAGGATTAGACAGGTCCTGCTTGCTGGTTTTCCTTGAGGGCATCTGGTCGGCCACTGTGAGAGCAGGAGGCAGGAGTAGATGGTCCTGATCCTGCAGGACTCTTCCTGGGTTCTTTGATTTGTGTAGAATGGAAATCCTGCAGCAGAAGATGCAATAGGACCCTTGTACCTACGGGACCGCCTCTCCCGGTCTGCCCCACGGAGGACCTTAAGGTCCATAAATAGCAACACCCTAGAGGTCCCGGGCCCTAAGGAAGTCAGATTAGCCTCAACCAGAGCCAGGGCCTTTTCAACACTGGCTCCGGCCTGGTGGAATGCTCTGCCTCATGAGACCAGGGCCCTGCAGGATCTGATTTCTTTCCTCAGGGCCTGTAAGACAGAGTTGTTCCACTTGGCCTTTGGCTTGGAATCAACTTGATCCCCTCCCCTCTTTCCTTTTTTCCTTTCTCCTTCTGTGATGGAACTCCTATTTGGGGACTTCCCTGGCTTTTTTTCTGGCCCACCTAGGACCAGTCTGGATAGGTGGCCTTGGTGAAGAGTTGACGTTTTCATCCCCAAAAAGTTTTTGATTTTAGTTTCTACTGAAATGAGGCTGCATTTGAATGTTGTACTTTAATCTTATTTTTAACTATTTTAATCAATTTTTTATACCAGGTGTTAGCCACCCTGAGCCCTGTCTTGGCTGGGGAGAGCGGGGTATAAATAAAATTATTATTATTACTATTATTAGGTTTTTAATGCAAAGCTACTCTTTTGGCACAGTCCACCTGGGTTGATAGTTAGAGGGGTGAGGAGGCGACCCCACAGCGACCATTTGTTTAGGGCGATGGGCAACCCAGATTAACGTTCTGCTTTGCCTGTGGCTGAGTGGCTGCTCCGCAAGAGAAAACAGCCCCAGAGGGAGGGAAGGGGAGAGGCCCCGGCTTCTCAAAGCACACTCCACAGGGACTAGCCCCTTGGGCGCAGCCTTTAGTTATAGGTGGTGGAAGCAAGATAGATTAGCTCTGGGATTAGGGAGAGTGTCTCTCAAGGACTGCAATGAAAGCATAACTGCAAGGAAACCAACCTTAGTGAGCTGATAGATATTTAAAAAGGGCGGGGGGGTGTTCATAGAGACGTCTTCTATCCCTGATTGATCGCTGGTTTTTTCTTTGGTGGGGGAGTCCTTGTTAGTGCCCCCCCCCCCGTGGCTCAGGTGTACAGCTCGGATCCACCATAGAATCCGCCTGATTCTATGGAACATCCAGCTGAAGTCAGACAGGCTCCCTCCCTGTTGAACTTCCAGTGACTACTGAATTATTATTATTTTAAAATATTATTTAGCAGGCAGTTTGAGCAAATTCTGATTTCATAGTGTTAACTTGTTTTACTTTTCACTGTATTGAGGAGCCTGTGCACTGCTTAGAGATTACTGTAATTAAGCGGTATATAT
This sequence comes from Podarcis muralis, assembly GCF_964188315.1. NCBI lineage: Eukaryota > Metazoa > Chordata > Lepidosauria > Squamata > Lacertidae > Podarcis > Podarcis muralis. The sequence goes on from NC_135669.1 coordinate 43,142,647, forward strand.
TTATAAAAAGGGGACGCGGGTGGCGCTGTGGGTTAAACCACAGAGCCTAGGACTTGCCGATCAGAAGGTCGGCGGTTCGAATCCCCGTGACAGGGTGAGCTCAGTCCCTGCTCCTGCCAACCTAGCAGTTCGAAAGCACGTCAAAGTGCAAGTAGATAAATAGGTACCGCTCCGGCGGGAAGGTAAACAGCGTTTCCGTGCGCTGCTCTGGTTTGCCAGAAGCAGCTTAGTCCTGCTGGCCACATGACCCGGAAGCTGTGCGCAATAAAGCGAGATGAGCGCTGCAACCCCAGAGTCGGCCACGACTGGACCTAATTTACCTTTACCTATTTATAAAAACAAATGGTGGGCTTGAGTGGAGCTTCCATGTCCAGATGCAGTTTACCCCTGAATACCAGATGCTAGGGAAACAACCACTGAGGAATGGTTACTGCCTTATTGTCCAGCTTCCCGGGACACCTGGCTGTCCATCATCAGAAGCAGGATGTCCAGGTGGGGGATGGAGTTAGACAAATCCTGATGTGGTTCAAGCCGCCTTCTTCTTCTTCTTCTTCTTCTTCTTCTTCTTCTTCTTCTTCTTCTTCTTCTTCTTCTTCTTCTTCTTCTTCTTTAAAAAACCCAAATACTTTGTCTTGTTGGCCAAAACCATGATATATTTTTTTTTGCTGGTGCCCCAAACCTGTTTGTTCCTGCCTCACTTTGCACCCCTGCTAAACTCAGGTGCCTGTCTCTTATCATTCACTCAGCCACCCATCCCCACTGCCCCTACATGCCCCACATATTCAGAGCTGGGAGAGGTCTTTCTCGGAAAGCTGCCCCCCCCCCTTCCCTGAACCACAAGATTTACAGTGTGACAAGAAATCATCCTGACGCTAGGTCCGCCCGCCACCCATTTCTGGGTGCTCAGGCTTGTAAATCTTGCCAACAGGGTGGAAAGCGATAAATCAAATTGGGGGTTGGGGGGTTGGAGGGGGAGTTCCCTGCCCTGAAACACACACACACACCACAAAATGCTATATTTGCACAAAACCTGAAATGACAATGGCAAGAAAACTAGGCTGTGTACGGGTTCTGTGAGCAGGTATTTGCTAAGAAGAAAATAAATGTTGATGGAGACATAAAGTGCAGGTTTCAGTGGAGCCTCTAAGTTTAGCAGCAGTCTACCCAGTGTTTCTTGCAGGCAGCGAGAAAAGGGACATGATAGAAGTTTAATAATGCATGGCATGGAGAAAGCAAAGTTTTCGTCCCTCTCTCCTGACACTAGGACTCAGAGAGATCCAGTGAAGCTGAAGATTCAGGGCAGATAACCTAACAAATAATAATATTTTAAATGTGTTTGTGGGAGGGGGGTGGTTATTGTTTTGCTGTTTCTGTTTTAACTATTTGTGCTTTTTGTCTTGTGAACCTTTCCAGGGATCTTGCGATGAAAGGCAGTATATAAATCTAATAAAACAATAAGATAATAAAAATAAAAGACAAAAGACCTTTCTTATACAGCGCAAAGCTGGACTGTGGAACTCCCCGCCACACAATGGTTGGAGGCAGCCGTGCTTCTGAATCCCAGTTGCTGGAAACCACAAGAGGGGAGAGTTGCTCTTGGGCCCGGATCCTGCATGCTGGTTTCCCTTTGGGGCATCTGCTTGGCCTGATCCAGCATGGGCTCTCCTTATGCCCTTACGTTCTCCCTCCCTCCTCCATCTCCCGAGCTGCAAGGTGCAGGAATTTGCTCAGGGGGTCCCAGTCACGCCCCCGCCCAAGGACCAGGAAGGAAGGGCGGTTGCGAGACAGATTGGAGCAGGTGATAAAAGAGGCCGGGGAAATAATTTGCTCCCTGAAAACAGAGGCTTCCCTGTCCCCTTTTGCGGCGGGACAAGGACCTCGGGGCAGGCAGTTGTCTGGGCTAGCTGCCACCCGGCTTTTGGGATCGACATTCCTAGGAGGCTGGAGGTGGGGTGAGATCAGGCAGGGAGGCGGTAGGAGCAGGCGGCTGCAATCCCCTCCCTTTTAATCAATTCGTTTCCCCAAAACGAATGTGCATCCATTTCCACCTCTCCATCTTCCTGAAGGCAGTCGTGGGCCGAGCTGCAAATGTGATTCCTTCTAGTTCTGATGTTCTGCTGGAGTGTGCTGTTGCAATTGTTGAAGCGTATTGCACCAATCCTGGCCTGGCTGCACAGCCTGCCAGATAGCTTTCGGGCCCAATTCAAAGTCCTATAAAGCCTTAAACAGCTCAGGACCGCAATACCTCAAGGATAGTTTATACCTCTCCCCATACGGTGGTACCTCGGGTTACATGTGCTTCAGGTTACATACACTTCAGGTTACAGACTCCGCTAACCCAGAAATAGTGCTTCAGGTTAAGAACTTTGCTTCAGGATGAGAACAGAAATCGTGCTCTGGCGGCGCGGCGGCAGCAGGAGGCCCCATTAGCTAAGGTGCTTCAGGTTAACAGTTTCATGTTAAGTATGGACCTCCGGAACGAATTAAGTACTTAACCTGAGGTACCACTGTATATACTGCCCCAGACCCTGTAATCATTATTTGAGGCCTTTGTGTGCCTCCTCCACATGAGGTCTGCAGGGTGGCAACATGAGAACAGGGCCTTTTCTGCAGTGGCTCCCTGTTGTGGAATGCTTTCTCCAAGGATGTTCGGCTGCTGCCTTCATTATACATCTTTATGCACCAGGCTAAAATGCTCCTCTCCAACCAGGTCTTCGGCTGATTAATATTCTACAGCCTTTTAAATATGTTTGAGGGAGGTTATTGTTTTGCTGTTTCTGATTAACCCATTTATTTGTGTTTTTACCTTTAATTTTTATCTTGTGAATCGCCTCAAGGTCACGTCTAATAAACAATAATAAATAACAGACATCCTTGCTGCAGTCAAAAGGTGAGAAACGAGTTTGTAATTTTTAAAGATCTTTATCAGCTTCAGAAAATAAATTTAAAAGTGCCCGGCAATCGGTCCTTTGCACAAGTGCTGCCTAACAAACCTCTGGAACTCCCTGCTACAGGAAGTTGCAACAGTCACTATGCTCAATTGAAAATATGCATAGGCTGGCACTCCTAGATGAGTTCATGTGCAGGGTTGCACCGAGGATAAAGTAGGGGAGGGGAGAGACATTAAATGCCCCCTTGATCTCCGTGGAGGGAAGGCGAGAGACGCAATATAACCTCAAACAAAAAATGTTCACAAAACTGACAAATTGCTGTGTCCTTGTTGTTAGGCCCACGAACCTGAGAGGCAGCTCCTCCAACCTTTTATCGGCCTGTGTCTGATTTGTGTCCAGTAATTGATCACAGCAATTACTACCTGTTCCGTTTGTCTCTTGCCATGCTCCTGTTTGGACCTTTTGAAGCCATGGCTAATTTCAGGGTCTGCGTCCAATAAATCAGGTGCAGGGACCCCCGAGGGAACGAGGAGGATGGGAAGGGAGACTTCAAAGGGAGGCATGTTTTACACCTGCCTGGTTTCTTCGTGGACGCTGGAATCTCGCCTTGCCAAGAGGCCCAATTTATTTTTATTTTTAAAAAAGAAATTGGTGGTGGAGGAGAGGCCTAAATTAATAGCTAGCCACAGACATCTGGGAGAAAGGGGCCGGTGATTTAAAGACAGTGTCTTTTCCTGGGAAGGCACCAAGGTGCTTATTACAACTATTGGAGGGTCGAAGGGCTGGCGGGAAAGGAAATTCCGTCCTGAGTGTGTGCAGAGCCTGGCTGCAGGATCAGGCCAAAGGGGGCCCATCCAGTCCACCATCTTCTTCTCACAATGGCCAACCACATGCTCCAACAGGAAGCTTGCAAGCAGAACCCAAGCAGAACAACAGCTCTCCCCTCCTGTGGCTTCCAGAACCCGGCATCCAGATGCTGCCTTTCTCCGATGTGCTGGATACGATCATTTATGTACACTGCAAAAGCATTTGACTCGTTCCACAGTATCGGAGGCTCTTGTTAGACCGCCCACCCTGCAGTGTACGCAAGGAACGCGAGTTGGAGGAGAGGGCGTGACAAAGAGGAGGAGTGGTGCACGGAGGTGGGAAAATCTGGCGTCTACGCGAGCGGCTTCCTGAATAAGGTGGTGCCCCTAACCCCGGGATACCTGGAGGCTGGTGATAATAAAGGCTACCTGGGACAGGATTCCACGTGGTATAATTAAATCTCAGCCTCCAGGAGTTTGGAGGAGGAGGAGGAGGAGGAGCCTGGTGCACAGGACTGTCCAGCAAAGACCTGCACAGGAAGAGGGAGAGAAATCTGAACAGAGAGGCTCAAAAATGCCCAGAGCTGCCCCGAGCCACCTGGAACAGCCGGACCCCTGGGAAGGAGAGGCACGAGGTGTGCCCAGGCAAAGGACCCGCTTCCTGCAGCCTTGCAAGGCCAAGTCCTCGGCCTTCCCTGGAAACCTCGAGGAGGCCCCAGAGAAGCGCAGGGTCCGGCCCATGCGCTCCAAAGCCCGGCGCATGGCGGCCAACGTCCGGGAGCGCAAGAGAATCCTCGATTACAACCAGGCCTTCAACGCCCTGCGGCTGGCCCTCCGGCACGACCTGGGGGGCAAGCGGCTCTCCAAGATCGCCACCCTCCGCCGCGCCATCCACCGGATCGCCACCCTCTCCACGTCCCTCCGGTCCGGGCCTGCGGTGGGGTGGTCCTGCGCCCACGCTGAGTGCCAGCTGACCCGGGGCGAAGGCGGCTTTAGGGACAGCCAGCCCAAGCTCTTCCAGCCTCTCTGGGAACCTGGATACAGTAAGGGGCCTCCATTTCAGCCCAGTGCGACAGCATGCGTGAAGTGCCGCCCCGAAAACGCTTCCCATCACTTGGTCGACAACCCCAAAGAGGGCACTGCCTGTTGTCCAGCCAGCCCTGCCTGTTGTCCAGCCAGCACCCTCCTCCTGGGGGGCCGAGCCCCCTGCCAGCAAAGACTTGCAGACGGCAGCATTCAAAGTTGCCCTTCTGGTCACTTCCCCTGGAAGTACGGCTTGTTCTGAGATGGGGTCTCTCAGCCTTCTTCATCCTTGTGGTCCTGATGGTGAGGGCACGGTCCTCCGCTTCCCCTCAAGTTGGATCGGGACAGTTTTCCTAGGATCTCACACTGACCCTTGCAGACTTAGAGAAGTTGCGTTCTCGGGATTTCGCATTTCCTCTGGCTGAGTTTGTAAAGGTATACAGATGCTTTTTTTGACTGTACCTTCATGGGGCAGAGACCTATCTCTTAGGCGCTCCAGCTGATTTGTAGATATATACAGCGGCTTTTTGACTGCATGCTCCTGGGGAATCTGTAAAATGCCATGCACACTGTATAAATATATTATATTATGATCTTGCAACCACTGGATACTGCAGGAATATTTGTGTCTTTGGGATGTTATAGGTTCACCCGCCTTTGTGACTTTTCCTGAAATAATCTGATGCCAGCTCTGTCAGGCTGATGGAATCACTGCCCTGATCTGGAGGGCAGCCTCACTACGAAGCAGCTGAGAGGCGGCAATATTTCAAAGGGGGGTACCCGCCACCAGGATGTGAGCCCCAGATGGTTTTCCACAAGGGAACGTCGTCCTCGGACCAGATGTGGAAGCTTAACCACTACAGCTAGAAACACTGACTTGGGAATAAGCCCCACAGAACTCACTGGGGCTCATTTCTCAGTATATATCCATGGGGTGGCGCTTGTCAGCATCACTACAGTTCTGGGTGCAACTAGAATGGGGTGGGTGGGTGCGAACCAGCCGATGTCTTAGGAAGGAACAGAAGGAGTCCAGCTGAGACAGTCAAACACCAGTGCAGGCAGCAAGTTAAGAGTGGTTTGTTTGTCTGCTTAGATCTGTTGGGGCATAAACTCTAGAACCTGTAATCCACAAAGGGTGTGCCAGGGCATGCTAAGAGTGCTGCAAGATGAAAGTTAATTAAATAACCGAAGGCCAAAGCATTTTGGGCATGTGTCCCTTCTCTGATTTCACCTCTTACTAATCCAGACTGTACGTGATTTCGCCTCTTACTAATCCAGACTGTACGGATTGGGGTACGTGATGGCGATGGCAAGTAATTCTGCTCTACCAGGGAGCTGACGGATCAGGGATTTCTAGCTGCAATTCCTGCATAGCAAAGGGTTGGACTAGATGACTCAGGGGTCCCTTCCAATGCTACAATACAGTGGTACCTTGGGTTAAGAACTTAATTCATTTGGGAGAGGTCTGTTCTTAACCTGAAACTGTTCTTAACCTGAGGTACCACATTAGCTAATGGGGCCTCCTGCCACCGCTGCGTGATTTCTGTTCTCATCCTGAAGCAAAGTTCTTAACCCGAGGTACTATTTCTGGGTTAGCAGAGTCTGTAACCTGAAGCGTATGTAACCTGAAGCGTATGTAACCCGAGGTACCACTGTACTATGATTCACTCCGCGTGCTCACACACACACGTCTGTTGTGCTGTTCTGGCCTTGCCTCCTTCTAATTAGGAGAGATTTCCTACCATCGCATAGAAAAACAGAGGGACAGATGGATTTTGCTGGAGGCAATCATTATTTCTCTCACGCATTCTTTAAAAACATTCATGTGTAAGAGTGAAGATGGCCTCCCATTTTAATTCAGAGATTTTTCTGTTGCTGGTTTTTTTGTTTGGTTTGTTTTGCTTTAGCTATCTGGAGTTGGGAGACACACTGATCTGCACCGATATAACAGAGTCACTTGATAAAACCAGTTGCTGTGTTTCTGTGACGCTCCTGAGATCCCCGTGCCATTATCTGCCATGTATTTAACATTATCGGTATAGCTGTCGGTATTGTACAGTTATCTGCTCACTGTCCTGAACGGTGGAGAAATTTGTTTCCCCAAATCAATGTAACCTCCTCTGTATTTTTGAGCAATATTGGGAAGGGCTGGAGCAAAGTGACAGAGCACCTGTTTTGCGTGTGAAAGGTCCCAGGTTCAGTCCCCGGCGGCCTCTCCAAGCAGGGCTCAAAATGTCAGGGCAGATAAAAGAAAGGACTTCTTCACGCACCTATGGAACTCTCTCCCACAGGAGGCAGAGATGGCTACCAACCCAGATGGCTTTAAAAGAGGATTCGCATAGGAATTCATGCATTAGTATCAATGGCTACCAGCCATGATGGCTCTGCTCTGCCTCTGCCGTTGGAGGAAGCAATGTCCGCTGCTGGAAACTGCAGCAAGGGAGAGGGATCCTGTGTTCAAATCATGATTGGTATCTTGTTGGCCACTGTGAATAGAGGATGCTGGACTAGTTGGGCCAAGGGCCTCATCCAGCAGCCTCCCCTGTCATTATCCCTGCCTTGAAACCATGAAGAATCACTTCCAGACAGTATAGAGAGCTATTGACCAATGATCTGACTCAGTGGAATGCATCTTCCTGTTTAGATCAGCCCTATATTCATGAGGGGGGACGCGGGTGGCGATGTGGGTAAAAGCCTCAGCGCCTAGGGCTTGCTGATCGAAAGGTTGGCGGTTCGAATCCCCGTGGCGGGGTGCGCTCCCGTTATTCGGTCCCAGCACCTGCCAACCTAGCAGTTCGAAAGCACTCCCGGGTGCAAGTAGATAAATAGGGACCGCTTACCAGCGGGAAGGTAAACGGCGTTTCCATGTGCAGCTCTGGCTCACCAGATGCAGCTTGTCACGCTGGCCACGTGACCCGGAAGTGTCTGCGGACAGCGCTGGCTCCCAGCCTATAGAGTGAGATGAGCGCACAACCCTAGAGTCTGGCAAGACTGGCCCGTATGGGCAGGGGTACCTTTACCTTTTTATATTCATGAGGACTGGAATCTTACTTTGTGTTACTTGCAGGATTCCCACTGGGGCATTTGGTTGACTGCAGAATCCCGGAAGATGCATCTTCCTACTATCCACAAATAGGTTGTGGGGCTCAGAACACCACTGTTTCCACAGTGCTTTCCTTCCTTCTTTGCAAAGGAGTCCTCCAGGGAATCAGCAATATGAGACCCTGGCCAAAGGCAGGAGATTCTCTTCTATTGAGCTTGACCCACCCAAACTCCTGAGCATCACAGAAGTCTTCTTCAAGCAGAAGCGGGAATGGCATCATCAACGACCCAACCCATTGTGTTCTCTGTATGATGTGGAAATCTTGCTTGGGAGCAGCACGGGGGCGGGGGGAGGGAGGGAAATGTAGATTCTTTTTGTGGGTGGGTGACCCAGCCAGAAAATTCCTCATGTGGTCCACAAGGTGGCACTCTGCACCAGTTCTAAAGTCTGCACATATACGGTCCCAGGTACCATCCCAGCATCTCCAGGTAAGACGACAGTTGCAAAGCAGCCGGCAATGCTGAGCTAGATCACGGGTGGGCAAACTAAGGCCCGGGGGCCGGATCCGGCCCAATCGCCTTCTAAATCCGGCCCACGGACAGTCCGGGAATCAGTGTGTTTTTACAGGAGTAGAATGTGTCCTTTTATTTAAAATGCATCTCTGGGTTATTTGTGGGGAATGGGAATTCGTTCATCCCCCCCCCAAAAAAAATATAGTCCGGCCCCCCACATTCAGATTCATGAGGACTGGGATCTTGTATTATTTTTTTAGGATGGTTCAGAGGCACAGCACATGCAAAAGGTCCCGGGTTCAATATGGAACATCTGCAGGGAGGCTGAGAATGCCCCCCTGCCTGAAACCCTGGAGAGCCGCTGCTGCCAGTCAGAGTAGACAATACTGAGCTACAGGGTCTGCTGACTTGGCCTAAAGCCCATGCTCATCAATGCTCGGGCACTTCCACAGCAGATGCACAGCTGACGTGCTTCTATGTGCATCCTGCAAAACCCCCTTGAGGACTAGTAAAATGCTCAGTCCCTTGAAAACTGGGGCGTGGTGCCTGCCTCCTGTACAGAGCAAAGCAAGGCACGCAGGTGCTGAAACGAAGTGACACCGAGTGTTTCTCCCTTTCATAGACTTGAAATAGTATTTGGCAGCAACTAAGAAGGTTACCCCTGAAAATGGGCCAAGCCACATCCACACATTCCCTTCACACATGTTGACAGTTTCCCAGGCTCTCACCTCCTGTTTCGGGAGCACTTTTAAACACTGCCATTTCCCATCTGGTCTTCAGACACTGCCGCTAAATGGAGCCTCCAGATTCAGAGGCAGTCTATCTCTAAACGTCAGCAGCTGGGGAAGCAACAGCTAGAGAGGGCTGCTGCCTCCAGTGCCCTGCCCAGTGAGCTTCCTTAAGGCGCCTGGTGGGTGCCCGTGGGTGGGAAAGGGGTGCTGAATCACTAAGGTTGGTTTGATGCATCCAGCTGAGGTTTCCTTGAGGACTAGGAACAAGGAACTGAGAAGGAGGTGTAAGGAAATAACTGCTAAATACGAAGAAGGAACTGAGGTTTAGGAATTAGGGATAAGAAGAAACGATTTGGGAATAAGGAAAGTAAGGAGACGCAGGAATAAGGAACGGGGAATAAGGAGCCTCCGTCTGCCTTCTCCAGGGCTGCTGCTTCCCACCGGAGCTGCTTCCCAAACCCCGCTTCTCCACCACACAACCCGAGCAATCTGCCCATTGCCGGCGGTTGGCGGGCCGTGCCTTGGGGCGAGCGAGCGTCAGGGAAGGCGCTCTGGCTCCTCCTCCTCTTGCCTCCTGGGTGAGCTCACAACCCAGCCTGGGCGGCCCCTTCGACGGACCGGCGCGCAGTTGCCAAAGAGCGCTTTGGAGAGAGAAGTGCGAGCGCGGCGGATAAGAGAGAAGCCTGCGTGGCTGGGTCAGGCAAGCGAGAGAGCAAGAGGCAGGAGGAGGACGGAGAGAGCCCCCAGCACCAGGGCGAGGCGCGTGTGATCCCGTCGAGGCGGCGCCTGCGGCTCCCTCCCCCGGACCCCCTGCGCCTTCGCCCGGATCATGGGAGTCTAAGCGCGGCGCAGCCATGGCCATCAACACGGAGGCGCCGCTGGCGAAGGCGCTGGAGAACTCTCCTCCGCCCGTGGACTCGCACGAGACGGAGAAGCTGCTGACCGCCGTCGGGGTAGCCCCGAAGTCCTTCTCAGCCGGTGGAGAAGGCGGCGATGAAGCGCCCGCCGGGGGCGAGGCCGAGCGCAACGGCCACCACAGCCTGCCTTACCAGTCCGGCTCGGAGGGGAAGCTGGAGGCCACGTCGCTCTCGCCGTCGCGGCTCAGCCTGGGGCGCGCCTCGTCCACGGCCACCACCTCCAACCTCCACGAGCCGGGCCGCTCGCGGGACTACCTCCCGCTGGCCATCTTCTCCTGCTTCTGCCCCATCTGGCCCCTCAACATCCTGGCCTTAGTCTTCTCCATCATGGTAAGCGGCCGTTCCCCCGCTCCAGCGCGTCCCCTCGGGACTCCGGCTGTGCGCAAAGACGCGCCGCCCTCGCCGAGTTCCTTGTGCGCCCTGGGCGCACCGGGGACATCGGCACGGCGTCGGGGAGTCGCGGGGCGCGGAAGTCCCCGGCGGGAACTTTGTAGCTGCGTTTAAAACTTGAGCAAAGGGCATTACATCGGGGAGGATGGAAGAAGCGTGTCGGTAAGGGAGGGGTGTCTTAGTTTCTCCAAAAGTCTGCGAACTGCAAGTTTTGGAGTGGACTGTTCTTCCCGTTTCGGAAGGACACGACTTTTGGGGGTTTGCGTGTGAGAGAGAAAGAATATGCAATCATATCGACCTATCTGGGAAGTGGAGGAAGAGAAAACAAAGAGTAAATAATCGTAATTTATAACTTTCCCTGCATAGAGACTCCAAATACAGCAGCTCCCTTCTCAAATGCGGGGTGGGGCGTGTGCGTTTTGTGGATTGGGGAGATGGGAGAAAGACTTAAACAGAGTGTGAGGATTTGGGGGGATTTAATAATATTAATATTATGCTAGAAGTGCCCTTTCAAGTGTAGGATCTTGCTCACGACTGAATTAAGGCTGCGGTACCCTATACCCGCTGAGCTGGGAGTAAGGCGCGTTGAATTCAATGGCAGTTCTGAGCAGAGATGTCGAGGATTACACAGCAATAAAATAAATTTAATTCGCGGGCCAAATACGAGGGTTTTGGGTGGATGGGTTGTTGGGTGTGCGTGTGTGTGTCTAATTCCCTCTTCTGCTTATCAAACGAAGTTGATCAATAGCTCCAAACTCTCTTCCTTCCCATCCGCCCCAGCTAGACATGGGTTGGAGACAGATCCCACTTAAGTTAAGACGTGTCAAGAACAGCCTAGGCGTCTCTTGCATAGCTCTGGATTTTGTCGGAGAGAGATGTAAAAAATTATAGAGTGAGGAAATTGGGGGGGGGGGCGGTTGACAGAACTTGTTGCCATGTAATGTCGAAATTAAGACTACTCTGAGCATGTACAGAGTGCCTCTGACCACGAAGAACAAACACAAGCTTCTGCCACGGGGAGGGTAAGAGAGCTCAGAGAGCAGTTTCCAGAGCTGATAGATGCAAATTTGGTTGCACATTAACCTCTGACTGGGGGTGTGTGTGCGCCCCCTTCCATTCCCATTCTGTGGGTGCGCTTACCAGCAAGGTGAGGGGCAGCCGTGTGTTAACAGGATCCCCTGCAAAAAATGACAGGACCACAGCGGTCCAGAGAACCTCAAAACGGGCAAAAGTCTCCTGGTCACAAAGGCGTATGAACTAGCGGGGGTGTAGTGGTTAGCGTGGGGGGGACCTGGGTTCAAATAATAATAATAATAATAATTTATTATTTATACCCCGCCCATCTGGCTGGGCCTCCCCAGCCACTCTGGGCGGCTTCCATAAAAACCAAAAATACAGTAAATACAGTAAAATCCCCACTTGGATATACGAAGTTCTCTGGGTGTGATCCTGGGGGGCCAGGCACCATCCTCTTAGCCCGACCTACTTCGCAGGGCTGTTGTAGGGATTAAATGAGATGGGGGAGAGACACGGATGCCGTCTTTGAGCTCCTTGGGAGAAAAAGGTGGGTTATAAACGGAAGGAAGGAAGGAAGGAAGGAAGGAAGGAAGGAAGGAAGGAAGGAAGAAAGAAAGAAAGAAAGAAAGAAAGAAAGAAAGAAAGAAAGAAAGAAAAAAAAAGAAAAAAAGAAAGAAAGAGAGGAGGGAGCCAAAGTTTGTTGGGGGGCAGCACCCCCCTCAGAAGTCACACAGCTTCCCTGGGATGACTAGAGGGAACGAGGAATAATTTGTTTCCGTTGAGCTGACTATAGAAAGCTCTGGACATCCATACTTCTTCCTGTTTCTCCCCTCTCCAGTCTCTGGATACAACCAAGCATATGTGGGGTTGGCTTTGGGGCAGGCAGAGATGAATTGGATGCTGAGGAGATTCATCCATAGGACTGGCGCAAGGAGGTCTCTGCCTCTCTCTCCCTCCCTCCTTCTCTCTCTCTCTCTCTCTCTTGATTTGGCTCCAGGAAGGCCTCCTGGCAGATGCAGTGGGGGAAGAAAGGGAAGGGTGGAGGGGGACACAGAGCACAGAATTCTAGCATGGTACAGTTGGGAGGGGCCCAAGGGGTCATCTAGTCCAAACCCCCGCTGTGCAGGATGCTCTTTTAATTTCTAAAATGGGGCGTGCCGGTTCTCAAGTTCTGCCTTTGGGCTGGGATGAGGGCAGCCACCCACCTGCGCCCCTAAGGGGGTAGAGGTATCTGGCAGGAAAAGGCCTGGCGCACTTGACGTGTTCAGAGGCAACGCTTACTTTTTTGACATGGTCTGAGAAGGCTGAGCTCAGAAACAGAGAGGACTAAGGTTTAGCTGCCACGCAGGGCTGGGAGAGGTGGAGAAAAGGGCGGCCAACATTGTAAGAGCATCTCCTCTGGCCAGGGCTTACAGGGTTGGCTGTGTAAACTTGGCAGAGCGGTGGATGATGGGAAGAAAAAAGCCGTGCCGGCTGAGCTGATGGGAATTGTAGTCCAGAACAGCTGGAGGGCGCCAGGATGGCCAAGGCTGGATTAATGGTTAATAATATAAAAGCTGAAAGAGAGAGAAGCAAAGAGGGAGCTGTCCATGGTAGCAGCCAGGAGTCCTCCAAAACAGGGAAAGCTTTCAGGGAAACGCAGTGTGGTTCCAGACTTGAACACTGAGTCAGAACGTTGCTCCATCTAGCTCAGTACTGCCTACACTGGCTGGCAGTGGTTCACCGGTGTTTCAGATCAAGGATCCCTCCTCCAAGCCCTGGCTGAGGACGCTGCCAGAATTTGAACCTGGGACCTTCTGCATGCAAAGCTGATGCTTTACCACTGAGCTATGGCCCATCCCTTAAAAATAAATCAAGATGCTAGCCCTCATGGTGCTGAACTAAGGGCATGTTTGAAGAGGAACACAGGAAGCTGCCTTATTGGTCCACCTGGCTCAGGACACTGGCTGGCAGCAGCTCTCAAGGATTTTAGGCAGGGAGCCTTTCCCAGCCCTACCCGAGGATGCCATTGGTGATTGACACCTTCTGCATGCAAGGCAGATGCCCTGCCACTCAGCTCATGATAGGCAAGGGGGAGAAAGGCTCTGATAAGCCCCCCTTGTACAGGGCTTCTCCACAGATAGTCAGCAGGCTGAGTAGGACATGGAAAAAGGGGGTCGTGGCACATTTGAGCTCCGCATCCATACTAACCACATGAAAACACTTGTTTCTCAAGACTGGCAAGTAGGATCTGGCAATAGGATCTGGCAATAGCAATGCAGAGCCCCCAGGTTCAGATGAAGTCTATCTCAGGATACCAAGAGATGATGAAGAATGCCATGGGGAGGGCATTTGCACTCGTGTTCTGCTCAGGGGAATCCCAGAGGCACCCAGATGGCCATACAGCTGGGCCTAGGTGGGCCTTAGGCTCCCGGAAGGCCTCTCCCAGATGTCCTTACGAAGTAAGATAGTTAAGAGTGGAGCCTCCATAGGCAGAATCAGCAGCAGGCCCTTTGAATATTTTATTTATTCATTAAATTTGTATGGCACCCTTAATCAGAAGACCTCAGGACAGCTCACAACATAAAAAAATACAAAACGAAAACACAAAATACATAATAAAACCAAGTTCAAAAACAACTCCCACAAACACATTTAAAGGGTCACGGAATGTTTAATCAGCCAAAGGCCTAGGAGAAAGGGAATGTTTTCGCCCGGCACCTAAAGATATGCAATGAAGGTGCCAGGCGAGCCTCCCTGGGGGAGCATCCCACAAATGGGGAGCCACTGCAGAAAAGGCCCTGTTCTCATGTTTCTGCCCTCTCGTGAAGGAGGCACATGAAGAAGGGCCTCAGATGATGAACACAGAGTCTGGGACAGTTTGTATGGGGAGAGGCAGTCATGAGCCTTAAGAAGGTTTAATAGCACTTCGAATTGGGCCTGGAAACTAATTGGCAGCCAGTATAATTAGGCCAGGATCGGTGTAATATTCTCAAACTGTCTTGCACCGGTGAGCAACCTGGCTGCCAAATTGTGCACCAACTGATGTTTCTGAACCTTCTTCAGAAGCAGCCCTACATTTAACACTTTGCAGTAATCTAATTTAAAGGTTATCAGAGTACGGCTGGGGGACAGACAACCAGGGAGGGCCACTGCCGTTTATGTCCGGCCCTCACACCTGGGAAGGGCTGTTGCACAGTGGGAGAGCATTTGCCTTGCATGCAAAAGGCCTTGGGTTCAATCCCAGGCATTTCCAGGTAGGCTTGGGAATGTCCCCTCCGCTGAAATCCTGGAGAGTTGCTGCCAGTCAGTGTAGACAATCTTTAGCTAGAAGGACCAAATGGCCTGTGTCAGAATAAGGCAGCTTCCTGCATTATTATTATCATTATTATCATTATTATCATTATTATCATTATTATTATTATTATTATTATTATTATTATTATTATTATTATTATCACCACCAGCCCTTTATTCAGAACAATGAGGACTAGGATCTTTAATTTTAGGGAGTCACAGCTCAGTGGTGGAATACCTGCCTTACATGCCAAAAGTCACAGGTTTAACCTCCAGGCAGAGAGGCTCGTCCTCTGAAACTCTGGAGAGCGGTTGCTGCCAGCCAGTGTAGACAGTACTGAGCCAGATGGTCTGACTCAGCAGAAGGCTCCTTGTGAGTTTCCCAAATGCATCCTGAAAAGCAGAGGATGCTGGATGGACCATCTTTGTTTAAGAGTGTGTTTCTGCAGTTAAGATTTAGTTTTTGGAGATGCAATCTTGTTGCTGTTACCTGGATCATGCTGCTGCATTTCAGTGATCAGCAAATACATTTTATTGCATATTCATGAATAGAAGTAGAAGTTCACATCAGCTTATTGAGGCCTTTTAAAGTCTGTGGCATCTTGTAACAGTGAGCAAACTGCGTAAACCTTTGGATGGTGCGAGCTGCCTTGAGCAGGGCTTACTAAGGATGTAAGAGGATGTAAATGTAAGAGGACGTTGAAGGCAGACGTCCTTTGGTCTGCTCCAGCAGCCAGGCTCTTCCGAAGGATCATTGAAAGGGGGGTCAGCACTTCTGTCCCCTTTCAGGTTGAGAAAAGCAGCAGAGCCACTAAGAAGTCTTTCCTGACTCCCTGTTATTTTGTTACAAGTCAGGAGCGTGTGATGTTTTTGCCACCTGTGTCCATTTGATTACCGAAAGCAGCCCCAGAGGACCATTACATACTCCACGGTTTCGCAAAGATAACTTTGATTCTCCGCCGCGGAAGCACACACAGAGGCCATCTCCCTGATTAGCAGCAACAGCAAAAACAGGCTTATAAACTGCAGTCATAACCCCGTTTACCTGGGAGTGAGTCCATGCAAAATAAGTGTGTGTGTGTGTCTTCTTCTTCTTCTTCTTCTTCTTCTTCTTCTTCTTCTTCTTCTTCTTCTTCTTCTTCTTCTTCTTCTTCTCTGGCGATCCCTCGTAGCCGAGTAAGATTGTCTTCCATAAACAAGGTTTTAACAGTGAGTCCGTAAGTGACTGTGGAGGCCAATTCTGGATCCCCATGTCCTTCCACAGTGGGGACATTGGTTTCCGGGCGGGAGTTGATCCCGGTGAGGGTTTGCCAAGCGTGCCTTCCTCTTATCACGTTTCTCCCTTGCGTCCTGAGTTCGAGTGTCTTCAAAGCCCATGACACCTTTGGCAAAGGCTGTTCTCCAACTGGAGCACTCGCAGGCCAGTGTTTCCCAGTTGTCAGTGTTTATACTACATTTTTTTTAACACACACACACACACTATATATATATATATGCGTGTGCAACTGGACTTGACTGATACCCTTTATGCAAAGCAGAACCCAGCTTTTCCCATGGTGGAGGTTTTTTAAAAACCATGCACAGCTGTTTAATGGGAGATCTAGAATCAAGGGTGGGGGAAGATTTAATAAAGGGGGGAAGTCGGCTAGCCAGGGGTTGATCTAGAAAGGTGTGTGTGAGTGAAAGCAGTGTAGACCTAAGTAAAAGCACCACACACACATGCACATCTAAGGTTTCCCATTTGTAATGTAATCATGAGCCAGCTGCGTGCTGCAGCAGCAAATAAAGCCAATACAATCCTAACCTGGAGATTTCAGGGATTGAACCAGGCCGGGACCTTCTGCATGCAAAGCAGATGCTCTATATACCTTACCCATGTGGGAAGCTGCACAGGGGTCCTTTTTAAAGGTGTTACAGAATTATTATTTTAGAAATCTGCCCGTGCATCCATACATGGACCTCAAGGCTGCTGGCTTGGAGAATTTACTTTCTAGTGCTAGATTTATTCATTTAGTTCCTAATATATATATATATATATATATACCACTTGGCGGTGGTGGTTGTTTTTATAAAAAAAATATCTCAAAGTGGTTTACAAAAAAAAGCTAAAACTATCAATACTATAAGATGACCCGACAGCAAAAATTCAAAACTCCAAAGATGTTAAAAT